>NC_136416.1:182468067-183685567 GCF_051521515.1 Lactuca serriola
CTGAGATTTAGAGCTCTTGGTATAAGAGAAAACAACTTAATGTGTCAAGCTGTTGAATCTGGGGTGGACACGACGTGTTTAAAAGGAAACACGGTGTCTGGCCGGGATTTTCTCGACTGTATGGATGCTGGCGAAACACGGTGTGTTTGGTCAGCATGGGCTGTTAACTTTGACTTTGACCAGAAGTTTGATCAAGGTTGACTATGATAAATTTTGGCCATTTTAGGCCTCAATCTTGGGCCAAGCTAGATAAGGGGTAAATTTGTCTTTTTACCCTAAGTATGGATTGAAGGATATAATTTCGTTTCATATTGTTAATTAGGTGTTATTTGATACTGATAGTTCAGAGGATTGGCGCTCCAGCTGTCAGGGGTTATCAGTGTTATTCGGTAATGCAAGGTGAGTCTCCTCATAATTCTATGGGTCGAAGGCACCAATTCTAGCCCTATTGGTTTATGTATTGTAGGAAGACCAGGGGGTGGCCCTTGAAATTTGTATGAAAGACCCGAAGGTTGTTCCTGGTAGATCTGTATAAAAGACCAGGGGTGGCCTTGGTTTGAGGGATTCAGACATACTCTCGGGTATGCCTGGACTCAGACTGAGGGTTTGGTGAAAAATTTTCATAAAATAAATGTTTTATTAGAAATAGGTTTCTAATAAAAGAAAGGGGTGTGATGCGTGCAATCGGCCGAGCCAAAGTAAGTGGTTCCCAAAATATCAATACATGTTTATTATGATATATTATATGATTATGGGAACTGCGTGCTAGATTACAGCTAA
This sequence comes from Lactuca serriola, assembly GCF_051521515.1. Classification (NCBI taxonomy): domain Eukaryota; kingdom Viridiplantae; phylum Streptophyta; class Magnoliopsida; order Asterales; family Asteraceae; genus Lactuca; species Lactuca serriola. The sequence goes on from NC_136416.1 coordinate 182,468,848, forward strand.
GGATCTACTCAAGATTTTATGATAGGATAGATGCATTTTAATGCTTGATTGTATGAGCTTTTAGAATTGCATGCTAGTATGGTTTTCAGATAAGTGGATAGAATGGCTTGATTAGTATGTGCTAGTTAGATTTTCCATTGCCTGAATGCTACTTACTTTGGGCTTTTTCAGATTCTTAGTGATGTGAATTGACTACTAAGTGAATATGCTAAGTCACATGTGGCACAAGTTAAATAATCTCAGAGTGATGGATCTGTCCCTATTGCACAACTCTTGTCTGAGTCCAACCATTCTAGGGTTGAATCTTTTACTTGAAGAATTATCTGACTATGTTGCATGTGAATGTATTCATGAGGCGGTTAGATGAAATTGGTAGGAGCCTTTCAACAGCTGAGGGCAGGGTGAGGTCGGGAACCTAGAAGAGCCTAAGAAGTGCTTCAGTGGTCTTAGTTGCGCTTAGGGAGTATTTGGTGCATCAGCTTGAGAAGGTGACTTAGAGGATTCGGTATGAATCTTGAGGAAAGTATGGATAGGTGTGAAAGATAGTATTGGGCCCATAATAATGAAAGAACAAGATCCATACTTAAACCGGGGAGAGTCTTGGAGAATCTAAGACGCTTGTGGGAGGACGATTCTTGGGTATGTTCTGATCATTTACATGTTGTATTTCAGTTTGGTGATGAGTACTCAGGAAGGAGGTTTTAGTTCTGGTTCCGTTTCAGTTGCAGGTACTAAGCCAATTAGCGAGCATATGTGGGAGTTCATCTCATCGGAGATTACCCATGGTATTTTGGATCAAACTCCTGTGATCTTTGGTTTGGTCAAGGAGGAGATTTTGGAGATTTTAGATGAGTGCTTGGGCGCATTCTATGATGAGGTTATGGCTATGGTTAGATCTCTCACTCTCTCATTCTGTGAGTTTCATGCTTGTGGAGCTCCCACGTTCTCTGGGGAGAAGGACCCCATTGCTAGTAAGAGATGGTTAGTAGATTTAGCTAACACGTTCAGGACGAGTTTCAACCCCTAGGAGGTGAGGGTCTTATTTGCTTCTTGTCTTTTGAAGGACAAGGCATGGGATTGGTGGGAAGAGGTAGGACGTGAGGTAGGTGATGATGTTGTTGATGCTATGACGTGGGATGGATTTTCGATAGGGTCCCAAGCTGAGTTTGCACCGGTGATTGAGGTGCAACTGTTGGTGTGAGAGTTTCAAGATCTCCACCAGACTATTGAGACAATGGCAGAGATCACTGCCAAATTCCAGGAGAGAGCCTTATTAGTTCTGCAATATGCAGCAGACGAGGAAATGAAGAAGGTAAGGTATCATGATATGTTGAGGGATGACATCAGGGAGTTTGTGAGTATATCGGGGTGCAAGACCCCGAATGATATGATTTCTAGATCCTGTAAGCGGGAGATCGATTTGGAGCACCTAGGGAAGAGGTGGCCAGATCAGGTGCGGGTAGTAGAGGGTTCCAGGAAGAAACCCAAGACATTAGATCAATGACTGAGGGGCAAGCAAGGTCGGGGTCAGTGCAACACGTGCGGGAAATTCCACGATGGGGTTTGTCGTTCTAGGGGTTTAGGCTGCTACAAGTGTGGCAGGGATTGTCCTAAGGGGCAAGCCCATTATGTTTTCAATGCAACCATATGGGCCACAAGAAGGATGATTATCCGATGGTGAGGGGAGGAGAAGTGAGTGCACCTGCTCCAACTACTTTGGGGGTCACTGATGGTCGTGAGGGTAGGGCAGGAGCCCCAGCAGAGGAGGCCAGGACTCCAACAGGTGATATTTCGAGTATGTTATATTTTTCATTCTCTTTGATTGTATCATCAAGAATTGTTATATGCCTTTTTCATCCCATAAATTGTTATTGATTCAATACAGGGTTATATCTTGTTGAGCGGGTTTCAATTTGTCCGGTTGTTATTCTGATTTTTGGTTGAGATCAGTTCAAGGGTATTGTTTGGTAGGTCTATGGTTAGGTTTAACAGGGTAGTTCTCCAGTATCATCAGGATTCAGTGGTTTTTTATTTGAGCTTGGTTAGCCACTAGGAGTGCCAAGGGAAGTAGTATATTGCTAAGGTTCGGTCTTGTCGCCGGTATAAAGGACTTCAAGATTTGGGTGTTGTATTAAAAGCGTCTGGAGTTGTCAGATTAGTGGGGATTTTTGGGGAGTGTTATCTGGTCTTCAAGGGTTGTTGGGTTTGGCTAGTAGTGGAACACTAGCATTGGTACGTGCAGGTTGTCAGCGGTTCAATCATAAAGGGTAAGATAGGTTGGGAATCTTTCAACCTTGTGTGCTAGGAGAGCTTCATCAGATCAAAGTGGGCAAAAGCCCTTCAAATTTTCGGGAGCGGAATCAGGCGCGAAACTAGGATGAGTTTCACATCCCCATCGGGGAGGAAGATGGCCCAAGTGGTCGTCTAGATTGAGGATTGTGTGAGTTGGGAGTTTAGGAAACTCCCCAACAGTTGGTTAGCGCCTTCTTGGTGATGGATAGCAGGTTTTCTGTGGGCCCAAGTTAGGGTTCCAAGCATGACTTAAGCCAGCTTGGGCGCTTGGTCGAGTGTGTGTTTGACTTCGGATGTACATGGATGGATTGATAGTGGAGCGGTAAGACCATGGGCGGTGGCCAAGGCAAAGTAGGGGTGTTATAAGACTGTGGGGCAGCTCGTAGCATTCACTAGGTTGGATGTTAGTGTAGGAGTGTTGTATGACTGTAGGGTGGCCCGTAGAATTCACTAGGTTAGTAGTTAGTGTAGGAGTGTTGAAAGACTGTGGAGTGGCCCGTAGCATTCACTAGGTTGGCAGTTAGTGTAGGAGTGTTGTAAAACTGCAGGGTCGCCGGTAGCATTCACTAGGTTGGCAGTCAGTGCAGGAGTGTGTAAGACTGTGGGGTGACCCGTAGCATTCACTAGGTTGGTGGTTATTTTGGTAGTGTCTTAAGACTGCGGGGTGGCACGTAGCATTCACCGATCCTTGTGTAGCGGTGAGGGTGTGGCAAATCCATGATTGGTCATGGATTTCTTCGGATAATTTGGACTAGAGTGGGTCTGTTTGTAAGACTATGGGAGGGCCACATCATGCTTGGAATCAGGAATTGGTAGGTCGTTGGGGACCGGGTATGATATGATACTATAGTTGGTCATGTAACATTCGCTTTTAGCAACGCATTTGGTGGCAAGATAGTTTGGGCAATTGTATCCAGCTGAGGCTTTCTTTTGGTAGTCGCATGGGGCAACTGTGTGTCTTTTGACTTAGCAACCGAGTGGGAACCCGATGTTTCAGTTAGTTGGCAGACAAGTTGGGACCAAGGAGGTATCGGTTGCTATTGGGAAGTAGCTAGGGGTCAGAAAGATGTGTCATGCAATATTAGTATTGTGGGATCCATATGTAGAGTTGCTTGATATTCGGGGAACATGCTAAGTCGCTTGCAGATTGGATTAAATAATCTCAGAGTAATTTCTTTGACCCTGTTGAGCAGCTGTTGTCCGAGTCTAACCATTGCGTGGATGAATCTCCTACTCGAAGGATTATCCGAGACTTCTATCAAGTATAAGTGTTCTACAGTTGTAACTGGCCAATAATTTTGTTCCTATTGTAAGCATCAATATAATCAAGAGTTTGAGGCCTTTTGTTGGTCTGGAATTCAAGGAGGTTTTAGCATGATAGTGATTTAGTATGGGTGGTGTGTTAGGGAGTCCGACCAATTCGAGACTTTAGATTTTGGGTTTCAGGTAAGGTAGAAATGGTTTTCTGCAAGGGATTAAGGATTCGTTCATCATTGGGTTGGAGACTTATGCTAAGGTTGGGTTTAGTAGCCTTTGGAAGGCTGTTATATGCTCGGGGTCATGATTGCGTTCTTCAAGTGGGAGAGAGTTGTAACACCCAGAATCTTGAGGAATAATTGGTTAGAATAAATCCCATTTCTAGGGTTGGACATGGCGTGTTGGAGGAACCAACACAACGTGTCTAGATGTGAAGAATCACGACTTTCATTAAGGCCAACACGTTTTGTCATCCAGTATGCGGCGTGTTTGCGGCTGGTGGAGAAAACCCTAATTTTTAGGGTGTTGCAGCCTATATAAAGACCTTAAGTCCTCATGGCTAGCCTCCTTACCAGCCTCCATTGCCACTAAAGCCCTAAAATCGATCTTTAAGTCTCTTAGTGGTGTTCTTGAGCTAGTAAGAAGTTCTTGGTGCTCATTTTAGGTCTTTATGAAGGAAGATGAGATCTTTAAGTTGCTTTGCTTGGTGAAAAGGATTTGGATCCAAAATCATCATCTTCCGGGAAAGCTTTCTGAGGTATCAAGTTTGAATCTTGTCTTATATATGTTTAGATATTTTCATATTGTGCTTTATTGTGCTTTTGTTCCCTTTTTGGATTGATGAGAGAGTGAAGTCGTTTAAGGGCTTGTTATTCCAGATCTGAGTTTGGATTGGAATCCTTGAGAATAAAGGTGAAAGCTTTATGAGATAATTGGTTACATGCATGCATTAACTCACTTATTAAGTCTCTTTTAAGCTTAAGAGCTTCATTTAGATATACATGAACATTAAGTTAGCAACTTTACATGGTTTTCCAGCTTAAGGAAGTCAGATATATGTTTTGGGGCTATGTCCTTATGGATTAAATGTTTATTGGTTAATTTGATGCACTATTATGCTTTATGGATGAGTTTTAAACCTTTTTGGGTGGTCCCAATGGATAAAGTTGGAAGCTTTATCCTTTTGGACCACATCAAGGGCTAGATCTGAGCTTTGGAGCTCTCTTGGTATCAGAGAAAAGAACTTAATGTATCAAGCTATTGAATCTCGGGTGAACACGGCATGTTCAAGGCGAAACACGACATGTGGTCGGGATGTTTCCTGACTGTCTCGATGCTGGAGGAACACGGCGTGTCCAAGGGGCAACACGACGTGTTTTGTCAATATGGGATGTTGACTTCGACTTTGACCAGAAGTGTGATCAGGGTTGATCATGGGATATTTTGGGCCATGTTTGGGCCTTAGTCTTGGGTGAATCTAGATAAGGGGTAAATTGGTCTTTTTACCTTAAGTATGGATTGAAGGGTATAATTTCGATTCCAACTATTAATTGAGTGTTATTTGATGATGATAGTTCGGAGGATTGGCGGTCCAGGTGTCAGGGGTTATCAGTCTGATTCAGCAGTACGAGGTGAGTCTCCTCACTATTTTATGGGTCGAAGGCACCAATGCTAACCCTATTATTTTTATATTGTAGGAAGACCAGGGAGTTTCCCTTGGCATTTTGTATGAAAGACCTAGAGTTTGCTCTTAGAAGATTTGTATGAAAGACCAGAGTTTGGACTCTAGCAGTTAAGTAGATAAGTAGTTGTAGATTATATGTTAGTTGTCTTTGTGATGCTTGCATGGAAGACCAAGAGGTTCCTCCTGGCACTTGTTTGTAAGACCCATGGTTTTTGTCCCCGGCTTGGCAAAGAAAGACCATCATACGGCTCATGACATAATGGTAAGACTATGGTTGACACATAGCACTTTCTATTGCATGTTTGATATGTATGACTCGTATGCTATGTATGGTATGTGGTATTTTAGGGAACTCACTAAGATTTTTTCTTACAGTTGTTTATGGTTTCAGGTATTTCCGGTTTGAAAGGGAAGGGCCCGACTTGATCATAGCACATACACCTATATTTTCTGCAACTTTGAGATTTTGGGATTATATTCTGATAAATGTTTTTAATATAAAATATCTTTCAAGATTTGTTTAAATGATAAATGGGTGTTTTGATTGTTTTAAAACTGAAATTTTTACCCTCATATTTTTAGGATGTTACATGCATTGTAGGACAAGTTCCAATTTTTCATTTATTATTAATAAAAGTGAAATTTTGGTTTATATAGTTGGCTTACTTTATATTTCCTTGCAATGACATTTATGAAAATGTTGGTTACATTTCTATTATTAGAAATATCAATTGTGGATTTGATTCGTATTGTTTCACTAGTGGTAAATGTCATAATTGACTGACTAACAAATAATTCTCATCACTCAAGTTTCAATTGGACATAAACTTCGAGTCATACAATTCGAATTGTGTGATGTAACGACCATAAAATTTCAAACAATTTAAACTTCTAAAAAACAACCCATTTTTATAATGTTATTACAAAAAGGTTTTCAATACAATTATTATCAGAGTCTTCCCAGAACCACATCATAAAACATAATCATGAGGAGCGGTACGATCACGCCTTTGCCTTGCCACGGTCTCCTGAAGAACCTGAAAAACATAAAACCACAACTGTAAGCCCGAAAGCTTAGTGAGATACCCCCAAAATACCAGCCACATATACCATACACGCATAACATGCAATATCATATCAGAACACAGAACGGCCATGCACTTCGGGTCTACTGTGTGACTGGTCCACCGTACCGGCCTTCAGTCCACCTGGTCCACCCTCCGAGTCTATCTGTACATGTCGAGTCTATAGTCTGATTGGTCTGCCCGCACCGGGCCTTCAATCCACCTGGTCCACTCTCTGAGTCTACAGGATGACTGGTCCGCCCACACCGGGCCTTCAGTTGGTCTGGTCCACTCTCCGAGCCTTGGCACGTCTGATCCACCCTCTTGGGGCCTACAATCTATCCGGACCACTCGCTGGGCCTTCGGGACAACCGGTCCGCCCTGGGTATGATGGCCTATAGCACAAAGCAGGACCCGCCTCAACCCAACCCCAGTCTAACAACCATGTGCACATAAACATTCAATCATATAACAATTCACATTCAATCAACCGATCTAACAGATCACATAACATAACATCCTCCTAACCAGGATACCGACCTAAACGGTCACTAGCATAGCATCATCCTATATACCAAGATACCGACCTTAACCAGGTCTCTAACATAATACCATCCTAACTACCAGGATGCAAACATAGCAATGCAATAACATAACAACGATATCCAGATCTCAGTCCGATAAAAGGGCCGACCTTGGTGCCTTAGACCCTGTTGATATAGTGAGGATAACTCACCTCGCAACTGCTGACTGAAAAGATAAGACCGAGATGCTCCGACCACAGACACGATCTTCACCACTGGCCAACACCAACAATAAACTCAAAACAAAAGCCAATAATTACCAAAATGCCCCTGGAAGTCAATTGGTCAACCCTTGGTCAAACTCAAAGTCAAAGTCAACCTCCTGACTGACTCTACTCACCGATTCAACCCAATGACTCGTCGAGTCCCCATGCTCAGAACTTCCCCAATCCACGACTCAACTCGTCGAGTCACCCCGAGACTCGCCGAGTCTCACAACTCTGAGTCCCCTCGCACTCAACTCACCGAGTCCTCCCTTGACTCGTCGATTCATGGCTCAACCAGAAGAAGATTAGGACCTCACGACCAGACTCGCCGAGTCCGAGACTATCTTCAACCTACTCGCCGACTTGTTCTTCCAACTTGTCGAGTTCCAGTCCATCTTCAAGCAACTCGCCGAGTACACCTATGTGACTTGCCGAGTGCCTCTAGATCTTAACCCATACAGAAGCCTTCCAGGACATGCAGTTGATCCAAAACATAGATCTACCCTTCTACAACCCATCCATCACGTAAAGTGGCAATCTTTACGTGAATCCAAAGAGATCTAGGCATTTTACACTCTAGGGCTAGGGTTTGGGACAAGATGACTTCACCAAACACTCAAGAACAGGGACTTTAATGCACTCTAGACCTTCTCCATTCCAGATCTGAGGTAGCAACCTCAGATCTAACCTTCAAACCCGATATACCACAAGCTAAACTTTCCACACATTCCAAAATGATGAATCTAGATGAATAACAGCCCAAGAAACGAAGTAATACCTCAAAAGGAAGCCCCAACAGAAGAGAAATCCGAATCTTAGCAAATCCCCTTGCTCCAAGCCTCCTAACTCTCCAAGATCTCCTCCAAAATCTCTTCTCCAAGGTTCAAATGCACTCAAATCCCTCATAATTGCGTCTTAGGGTTTTCTGGACTTCAAAAGAGGGTAAAGAGGTTGGGGAGAGGGTATAATCTCCTTTATATAGGGCTCATCCTCCGAAATTATGGTTTTCTCCACTCAGCACCTACTCGCCGAGTCCAGCCTCCGACTCGCCGAGTTGGCCATTTAACACGTGACTAGAGTCGCGACCCTACTCGCTGAGTCCACCCATGGACTCACCGAGTTGCCCTTCCACATTTACACTTTGGACCCTGAACTTGCACTCATGAACTCGGGATGTTACAATTCTCCCCCAATTAAATTTGGCTTTGTCCTCGAAGCCTGCAACGACTCTACTCCAGAACTACTACCGCAATGCACCACCTGGCATTAACCATACCAGGTTCCTCAAGACACAACCATCGAAACCCAAAACCCAACTTTACCTTTCTTGCGGTGTTCTGACCACCGCTTCAAGCCGGCCACCGACCGCATCCTCTGATAACCTCACTTATCAACCGAGTACCACTCCATGATACTTCACTCGCTCCAAATCACAACAATCACTTGACTCATACGAGCTAGAAATAATCCCTGAACCACCAGAATCCCGGTCTGAGTCCAACCTTATCCACTCCATGCTGATAGGATGATACATCCTTCAATCTCATAGCAACTCCCATGAGTTCTATTCCGCAATCTCATACCCATGCTGAACTGGCTCTAGCATCCTCGGGTTGGGAAAACCCGATACACTGACCACACCTCCAAACATCCCCCAGGATGAATTACTACTACATACATAATTCCTTGATCGAAATCAAGCTGGGAATCCAAGACTCCATCCCTGCATCCCTTCTGAGCCTCTTGGCTCTACACCCTCGGAATTCCTTTCGTGACCTCGGCAGACATGCAAACCGGATGTGATTCCATACCACCGCCACACACACTGCGCAATAACCATAATTGGAACACCCCAATCATAACTTCGCACTACTGCTTTCACTTCCTTGAACTTACATTCCCTCTCGGAGCTACATTCCTTTCCTTTTCCTTACCAAGGGGATCCTCTTGGCTGCCTTGACACTACCACAAGTGCCACAGTGCTCACCCAATACTACACTATTTCCTTATAGCATAACCGCTATCCCAAGCACCACACATACTCTGAATCCGCTCACAGGGACTCTCGAGTCCATGCACTACCTCCACTAATCGTGATCAATATCCGGGACAGACCTTCTGATGCTATCACATCGCGACATACTCATTCCATTCCCTCATACCGATTTATCAACACATGTAGAGTCTTCAGCATGACTGGACCGCCTTACCAGGCCTTCAGCCCATCTGGACCACTCTCAGAACTTTCAGCAGGTCTGGACCGCCCTCCAGGGCGTTCAGCCTGACTGGACTGTTCTCCGAGCCTTCGGCCTGACTGGTACGCCCACCGGCCTTCAGTCTATCCGGACCGCTCAACTAGCATTCATCATCCCGCGTTATCCTACCAGGAAAACCCTCCCATGTATAATGTTCTAGCCCTCTAGGGGTTCCGAACTCTATCTCCATCCTACATACTCAATCCCGGCCCGATCCCAGGTCTTCCGCAATCGATCACCCTTGGTCTGCATCCCGCCCCGCCTGTCTGACACTTGCTCATACCAGCCTACGCTCGGCTGTCAGAACCGCTGCTGAATCCCAACAGCTAAACAACCTCTCATGCTTATCGATCTTCCGGAGAATTCCCCAATTCTCCCCCACTTAGAGTACTGACTATCAACCACCGGTCGCCATCACGACCTCCCTCGACAACCCTACACAACACAAACCCTTACACGCGAACTCATTCCCACTAGAACGAGCAACCTTCCCAAAATTACATAACAACATTGATCATTTCGGGCTCGAAAGAAACCCGACCTTCAGCTAACCACTCCTCAGACTGCAGATGCTACCCGACATTCAGGCCAAAAGCCAGATTTCCCACTAATAATCCTCAAGAATAATAACCAACGAAATTTCCAGCACCACACCCATAACCATACCACAACCCTCAAGGAACAACGAAAACACTACCAAAATCACACAACGAGACTACCAGATAAACAATACACCATAATAATCATAAAATAACAAGACATCAAGAAAGAAACATACCCGCAGCTGCATCCGGCACTGCCCTGACCTCCTCTGCTGAAAGCTGAAAAGCACGAACCTGAGCCCTTGAGGGCTCTGCTCCACCATGACCTCCACCCGTAATCCTCAAAGTGGCCGGTGCTGGAGCCTGCACCAGTCCTGCAGCAAGCTGTGGACAGTTGACCCTCAAGTTTCCAACCTGATGGCAATGATAACAAATCCTCAAATCCCGGACCGGGGTTGTCTGCCGACAATCCCTCGCATAGTGCCCCTCCTTTCCGCACTTGCGGCATGCACCTCCGGACCTACAAACTCCGGTGTGACCCTTCCCACACTTCCCACAAGTGTAGCTGCTCTGATCTCCCAATCTAGAATCAACGGTCTTGGACCGTTTCGGCGCCGGCTGCAATTGCACCGGAGCCTGCCTCTGCTCTCGCAACTGCAACTCAATCTCCAACTCACGCCGCCTGGCGGCCTCCTGCAACTCCAACAAGGTCTCGCACCTCTGCGTAGACACAAACTGCCTGATATCCCTCTTGAGCATACTCAGATATCGGGACATCTGAGCCTGCTCCGAAGCGAACTCAGGGCAAAACATCGCCCTCTCAGTGAACATCCTGGTGATCTCTGTCACCGATTCTGAATCCTACTTCAGCTCTAGGAACTCCTGAGCCAACCTCTCTCTTTCAACCCGCGGAACATAACGAGTGCTAAACATCTCCCGGAACTGATCCCAAGAAACCGCAGCCCTCTTCGCATCCGAATATGACCCCGTGGTCAATCTCCACCAATCCTTCGCCCCGAGCCTCAACAGGTTCAGAGCACACCTCACCCTCTGATCAGCAGGGCACGAACACGTGAAGAAACACCCTTCCACGTCCGACAACTCTCTCTTAGCAACAATCGGGTCCTGAACTCCATCAAAGGTAGCGGGCTTCGTATTATCGAAGTCCCGATACTGGAAACCTCTACCAGCTCCTCCCTCTTGTCACTGCTACAGCCGCTGTAGCCGTTGCGGCAGCCGTCTCTATGAGAGCTGCATAGCGCTCATCAAAATACTCAACCATGGCGGTCTTGATCGACCCAAACGGTTCCGACAGCTCGGCTCGGAACAATGCAGCAACCTCATCATGCAGAATCTCATGAATCCTAGCATCCAACTCGCCTGTGCTCATCTGACCAATAACCTCGGGCGGTACTAACCCACCCTGACCGTCCTCTCCTGCTCCCGATCCTGACCCGGATCCGCTCCCAGCATGCCTCGTAACCACCATACTAAAAAACATCGCAAGATCTCAGATACTTCCCACTAACCCGGGAACCAACCCCCAAACCAACCCTAGAGGTTGTGGCTTATTTGATACGCATATGGGTCCTGTGCTTTCAGTAGTACGAGCCCATACTACCTTCCACACCTACCCATATTTATATCAATTATCACCACAACACCCTAGTGAAGAACAAACATACACAACAAGCGCTCAACCCTCACCCCTAGAGGAACACTGGGAATCTCCCACAGAGGAACCCTAGGCTAACAGGCATCATAAATCAGGCAACATTATCATGAAATCCTGAAGATCCCTAGCCTAGTACTAGCATGTTGTTCTATCAAGCTCATAAACAAATAACATGTATGGTATTTTGGGGTTACTTACTGGCTCCGGATAATCGTACCTCCGCGTCCTCCTTTTACTTATTTTGAAAACCATTTTAAATTCTCTTTTGAAAACTCTCCCTGATTTGAGACTGGATTCACACGATTGTTCCTCCAATTCACTCAAACCAAGGCTCTGATACCAACTTGTAACGACCATAAAATTTCAAACAATTTAAACTTTTCAAAAACAACCCATTTTTATAATGTTATTACAAAAAGGTTTTCAATACAATTATTATCAGAGTCTTCCTAGAACCACATCATAAAACATAATCATGAGGAGCAGTATGATCACGCCTTTGCCTTGCCACGGTCTCCTGAAGAACCTGAAAAACATAAAACTACAACTGTAAGCCCAAAAGCTTAGTGAGATACCTACAAAATACCAACTACATATACCATACACGCATAACATGCCATATCATATCAGAACACAGAACAGCCATGCACTTTGGGTCTACTGTGTGACTGGTCCGCCGTACCGGCCTTCAGTCCACCTGGTCCACCCTCCGAGTCTAGCCATACATATCGAGTCTATAGTGTGATTGGTCCGCCCACACTGGGCCTTCAATCCACCTGGTCCACTCTCTGAGTCTACAGGATGACTGGTCCACCCGCACCGGGCCTTCAGTCGGTCTGGTCCACTCTCCAAGCCTCGGCACGTCTGGTCCGCCCTTTTGGGGCCTACAGCCTATCCGGACTGCTCGCTGGGCCTTCGGGATAACCGGTCCGCCCTGGGTATGTTGGCCTACAACACAAAGCAGGATCCGCCTCAACCCAACCCCAGTTCAATAATCATGTGCACATAAACATTCAATCATATAACAATTCACATTCAATCAACCGATCTAACAGATCACATAACATAACATCCTCCTAACCAGGATACCGACATAACCGGTCACTAGCATAGCATCATCTTATATACCAGGATACCGACCTTAACCAGGTCTCTAACATAATACCATCCTAACTACCAGGATGCAAACATAGCAATGCAATAACATAACAACGATACCTGGATCTCAATCCAATAAAAGGGCCTGCCTTGGTGCCTTAGACCCTGTTGATATAGTGAGAATAACTCACCTCGCAACTGCTGACTGAAAAGATAAGACCGAGATGCTCCGACCAATGACACGATCTCCACCACTGGCCAACACCAACACTGAACTCAAAACAAAAGCCAACAATTACCAAAATGCCCCTGGAAGTCAACTGGTCAACCCTTGGTCAAACTCAAAGTCAAAGTCAACCTCCTGACTGACTCTACTCACCGAGTCAACCCAATGACTCGTCAAGTCCCCATGCTCAAAACTTCCCCAATCTGTGACTCAACTCACCGAGTCACCCCGAGACTCGCCGAGTCTCACAACTCTGAGTCCCCTCGCACTCAACTCACTGAGTCCTCCCTTGACTCGCCGATTCATGGCTCAACCAGAAGAAGATTAGGACCTCACGACCAGACTCGTCGAGTCCGAGGCTATCTTCAACCTACTCGCCGAGTTGTTATTCCAACTCACCGAGTTCCAGTCCATCTTCAAGCAACTCGCCGAGTACACCTATGTGACTCGCCAAGTGCCTCTAGATCTAAACCCATACAGAAGCCTTCCAGGCCATGCAGTTGATCCAAAACGTAGATCTACCCTTCTACAACCCATCCATCACGTAAAGTGGCAATCTTTACGTGAATCAAAAGAGATCAAGTCATTTTACACTCTAGGGCTAGGGTTTGGGACAAGATGACTTCACCAAACACTCAAGAACAGTGACTTTAATGCACTCTAGACCTTCTCCATTCCAGATCTGAGGTAGCAACCTCAGATCTAACCTTCAAACCCGAAATACCACAAGCTAAACTTTCCACACATTCCAAAATGATGAATCTAGATGAATAACAGCCCAAGAAACGAAGTAATACCTCAAAAGGAAGCCCCAACATAAGAGAAATCTGAATCTTAGCAAAGCCCCTTGCTCCAAGCCTCCTAACTCTCCAAGATCTCCTCCAAAATCTCTTCTCCAAGGTTCAAATGCACTCAAATCCCTCACAATCGCGTCTTAGGGTTTTCTGGACTTCAAGAGAGGGTAAAGAGGTTGGGGAGAGGGTATAATGTCCTTTATATAGGGCTCATCCTCTGTAATTAGGGTTTTCTCCACTCAGCACCTACTCGTCGAGTCCAGCCTCCGACTCACCAAGTTGGCCATTTAACACGCGACTAGAGTCGTGACCCTACTCGCCGAGTTCACCCATGGACTCGCCGAGTTGCCCTTCCACATTTACACTTTGGACCCTGAACTTGCACTCCTGAATTCGGGATGTTACATGTGATGTATGAGAATCTTGATCTTTAGAAGATTATGACTAATTCATTGATCACATGTTTTATGTAAGTCAAACTGAAGGACTAATGAATCTAGTCCATTAATATGGATGATTCAAATCTGCCACAACAGATGAAAATTCTATTCGTCATGATTTACTCATGTTTTAGTAAATATGGTTGTGTTTATAAGATTTAGCATATTTCTAACATTTTGAAAAGGTTTTTTCACACAGTGACAAAATGAATAAAAAGAATCTGTTAGGTAGAATGATTAATGTTTCTCTAATCTGAAAGGTAAGGATAGTGCTTTAGTATCGTATTTTGTGATCATCTTAATGATTGTGGAACTAGATCTCAATTAATCATCGAAGAACATCTTAGTGCAATTGTTTGACTAAGAAGAGGAATCAGATATTTTTGAAATGGTTCAAATCAAAAGATGAGTAACACTTCGTTTTCTAATCAAGTTTTAGAGCCATGCTCTAGTTACTAAACATCATATACTGAAACTTGTTTCACACTAAGTAGGTTTATAATACCTCATTAAATGTGGAGTAATAATGTTTTCTTACTTTAGCACATTTCGAATTGGAAGTTGTGATGTTTTGGTTAAAAAAAGGATAAACTAAGGCCAATTCCATGAAGTCTTTCTTATCAAGAATCCACACTAACTTTTGAATATTTGTTGTTACTCGTCAATGAATGTTCCTTGAGAGAGAAACTTATATGCCAAGAAGTTAGTGGGAGTCTTAATAATCTTGAAGAGTTTCAGGAGTCAATCAAGAATAAACCTTTTAGTTATCACTAGCACATGACCTGAGGTTGATAACATATTGTGTTTAGTTGATACGTTCTTGTTTCTGTGCACCTTCCAGTTGATTTGGTAATGCTTATAAGTTCTATGGTTATCATTTGACTGCAATAGGCAGAGCATGTTGGTTAGTGAAAGTACATTCATCAATATGGGTGAACCGCTTAACAACATGGAAGCACCGATAGGTCCTTCTGCTACCAGATGGCATGAAATTAAGAATAAGCAAAATTCAGTCCATGAGCTAAATTTGAATTTTGTTTTTTCATAAACCTTGTCTGATGAATGTAGGTTGAAAATGATAACTTCACATGGATGAGAATGTATACACCATAAAATCTAGGTAGCAAAAGGTTTCGCTCTATTTCATAGGAAACACTTTCGCTAATATATTTTGAAGTTCTGAGTAAATATCATTATGGTTAGTAGTTGTAAAAAATTGCATTCTCAAATCTGCAATATGATTACGACATCTGAGCCAAAGGGCCAATAGCCTAGCGATATGGAGTGACCATCTCATATGAGAGGTAAGGGTTTCAAGTCTCTATGGAGACATACGTGGTTATTTAGGAGTAGATTAGATAGTTTGCCGTTTCAAAAAAAAAATTACGACATCCCTTTTTATAGTTCGAATTGTGAGATATGGCAAGGAATTGTTTAAACCTTCAGGACATAAGGTTATAAGTTCTGAAAGGGTTTAAACATGGACACACACACATATATACATGTTAATGAAAGGAGTAAAATCTTGAGAAGTCTAGTTGAAGAATTATCGAAGCATCACATATCAGAAATCTGCACTTTAGTAAGACAGTCAAGAGTATTGATTTCTACAAGTCCAGCTGATTTCTGGGTACATGTCAAGCCAATTGGCAATACTATTTGTAGGAAGAAAACTTCACAAATTTGCAAGTTGCAAATTTTGGAAATTGTTTCGCTATACTAAAGGATTAAGATAGAGGGCACTCATACTTCGTGTCGAATCTAAAAGTTTAGATAGGATAGTTTAATAGAACTTAGTCATGGAAATATATGAATATGATGTTGAAATGATTTAACATAGGAAATTCAACATATGGAAATATTATTGCAAGAGAATGATCATATATCAGGTCTTTATGCAAGACATTATGAATTGAGTCCCATATGCTTCGAATATAGGATCAATTACATACACTATAAAATTCACTTGTTCTGATTTTTCCAAATGCCTAGGGCATTGAGAGGGATAAGGAATACAACTTTGTGTGACGAAATTTGAACAACTGTCAATAATATTTTGAGGTTATACCAAAGGATTAGTTGCTTATGAACAGTTGGAAGTATAGTATTGGTTGGAAGGATCATAATGACATGTTTTAGATTAAGATGATTCTTGATCAGAATTGATGGTCACATGGGAATATGGAAATGTTTCCATAGACGGGGTTGATTATTAAAATCTACATGTGAGTCAGAAACTTTAATGCAAGGAAGGTGTTTAAGGAGTGTATCTTGAGTCCAAGACTTCTTCTCATGGATTTTTCTTTAGTAACGAAGTTCCAATTAAACAATCTATAGTATTGTTAGTTGAGTCTCTATTACTTTCAAGCTTCGACATCACATAAGGACAATGCATGTAAAGTTGGAATTCCAATACATTTAAGATAATGACAAGAATTTAGAATTGTGGAATGAGCATCATTGGAATAGTGACCATTTGATCTGTTCACAAAGGAGGGACCATAGAGAAACATAGTATGCATGTTCATAACATGGCATGACTGATGTTTAATTTAAGTGTTTAGTTGATTACTCGAAACATTATACAATGAATAAATTCTAATTAATATGGTGATTAAATAATAAGAGTTTTATTTATATTCAATAGTTTGAGACCATAGTTAATTAGGTTATTATTGTGTTTCACTTCTTGAGTAATTTGATTATTCAAACATCCATATTCACTCGTACTTTTGGAAGTAAGTAGTGAAATAAGACTGTCATGAATTGAATTTTAGAATGTCTATGGGGATTAGACATATCAATTGTTTGCTGCAATATTCGAGTGTACTTTGATAATAGGGATTTTGAGTATTGGATAAACGCATGCTCAGAGAATTACTTCATGCATTTTATCACGAGTAATTTTGAGACGATAATATGTTATATTCTTGAAACAGAGATATATGAGTTGTTGTTTACAAGTCAATCGTGCATTGATAATACGTAAACGCATCAGTAACTTGATGTTATAAAACATATTGTTGGGCATGATTTGATGAGTAAATATTCCAAGCATCGAAGTCAAAGTTGATATGTTCCTTTTTCCCTAACAGGAAAAGCGATATCTTTGGGACCCTCGATGATTTGATGTCAACATCTAAAGTGCTTGGCCATGCCTGGACTAAATTGATGTATTCAATTGGTAGTCTGATTTCGGTCGTCATAAATCAGAAATCTATAACATCCCAAAAATTCAACAAATTTTAAACTTTTTCAAAACAAACTTTTTGTATAATAAAAGTGTTACAACCATTATTTCAAAATATTACTTAAAATCAGAGTCTCCCAAGATCCAACTAGTTGTAAAACCAAGGATGTGTATGCTCACGCCTTCGCCCAGCCACACTCCACTAAAGTACCTGAAACCATTAACCAAAACTGTAAGCACGAAACTTAGTGAGTTCCCCCAAGACACCAACACACGAATAAACAACATATTCAAATAACAACATGAATTGGGTTTGCAGCTAAAAGACCGGATTACCCTTGAACCCACAGTATGAGTATGGCTTGCCTATCAGGCCCACAACTCATATCTGGCTTGCTCCTGAGCCCACAACAAAAGTTTGGCTTGCCTTCAAGGCCCACAGCTTGTGTCTGGCTTGCTCCCTAGTCCAATAAATAATCAGATTAAAATACAAATGTTCAACCTGTTAGATAAGGTGTCTAAGTCCATAACTATTTCTGGTATGTACGTGACCTGGTTTGGCATGGTCCATTTGGGTTGCATGGCATCATGCATTTGGATAGACTAAAATGAGAGAAATAAAACTTTTAGTTTATTAATATATTATATATTCTAATATATTAATAATATTATTTAATTAGTATAGATCAAGAATTAATTTAGAATTAATTAAGTGATAAAAAAGGTGACTAATTAAATATATGGGTTGATTGTGTAAATCATCCATAACTTGTATAGTGGGATAATGCTTCATGGATTATCAAGTTGGGCTAAAACCCATAGGATGCTCCATGGTGATTATAGAATACATGGGTCTTGGAAATGAAAGGTCATGACAATTAGGGTTTACATGGTGTAACCCTAATTGTAAAATACTATATAAGGATCGTCATGTTCACCAAAATCGGCCACTTAAGCAAGAGTGAGAGGGCATAGCTGATTTCTAAGTGTGTCACATTTCTCTCAAGTCATTCAAAAAGCATTTGGTGTTGTGGGAGACATTTGAGGCATCACATTTGGGGTGCTAGGCTCACAAGGTTTTCAACGAATCGAAATTACTATAAGGTATGTATTTCTAGCTAGCTTTTATGTTTAAAGTGCCCCATGTATGCTAGATATGATTAAGAACCTTAGAAATCAAATTTTGCATGTATTTTAGACACACATAGATCCAAGGTTTCTAAGGTTGCATGTACACCTTAGGAGTGTTAGAATTCTCAAAACCCTACACTACCCTCAGTAGAAGTCTGGCATACCAACCGATCCTCAGCTCGTATCAGGAATGCTACTGAGCCCTTAATATGAGTCTGGCATGCCCCACCCGAACCTCAACTCATATCTGGAATGCTATATTACCCTTAGCCTATAGTAAAAGTCTGGCATACTACCCGATCCTCATCTCATATCTATAATGCATCTAAGCCCTTAGAATGAGTCTGGCAGGCCCCACCCAGCATTCAACTCACATCTAGAATGCTCCAGGGTTTGTTGGCTACAACACGAAGCAATACAACCTCAACCCAATACAATATGTCTACAAATAACAACATATACAAATAATCATGCAGATAAAATCATTGGTAGTCCTACCGATCTACCAGACTAGCATATAAATAACTAGCATAATCATGCATATTTATCCCATACTCAGCATATCAATAAATATCAAGTTATCAACCAATGGGCGGGCCTTGGTTCCTTTGACCCGTAAGTATAGTGAGGAAAACTCACCTCTCGATCTGATCCATAGTTGATAAGGACCGACTTTGAATCTCAGCTCTTTAACCGATACCTGTTTCCACCAAGTGACCAATTCCATAAATATCCCAAAGTACCCTCATGGTCCAATTTGGTCAAAGTCAACGGTCAAGGTCAACAGTCCATGTGGACCTAACAAGCCGTGTTGACCTAGAACACGTCGTGTTCCGCCTGCACCCAAAAAGTCAGGAAAATCCCGACCAACACGTCGTTTTGACTAGAACACGGCGTGTTTGCCAAAGATCCAACAGTTTAATACGTTAAGTCGTTTTCCTTGATTCCAAGAGCTCCAAATCTCAGATCTAGGCTAAAATGTGATCCATAAGGATAAAGTTTCCATCTTTATCCATTAGGACTACTCAAAAAGGTCCAACACCTAATCCAAGAAGATTAAAAATGCAAGGGCTTAACCAATCAACACTTAATCCTTGAAGTCTAAAATCCATCCTTTTTAGACATACATGTCCAATGTATGTCTTGAACCCATATTAGGTCAAAATGAGGATTTATGACCTAATCTCTATGCATGGGATCAAAACTTGATTAAAGACCATATCCAAGACACTACTAGGTCTCCTTGATTTGGAGTTTCATAAAGTGGCAAACTTTATGAGATCTAACCATTCCAACATTCAAGAACAAGAAGCAAAAGGGACAAAACCCAATATCTAATAACTTTGAATGATAAAAATCGAGTCTTGGACACTTATAGAATCCAGAAGAGTGCCAAACTGAAGAATGTGGGATTGCTTGCTAGATCTTTGCTTCCTTCTTCCAACTTCTTCCTTCCTTAGCTCCAAAAACACCAAACTAGCTCAATAACGGGAGGAAAATATGATTAGGGTTTCTTTCTAGGCTTGAGGGGCTGATGGGGGTTGAGGGTAAACAAACCCTAGCTTCCAAATTCCTTTTAATAGGGAGTAAAACCTAGAAGATTAGGGTTTCATCACCAGCCATCAACACGCCGTGTTCCAAGAGGCAACATGTCGTGTTGTCCTTGATAAAATTTGTGCCTTTTCATCTCTAGACATGTCGTGGATGTGCCTCCAAAACACCGTGTCAAAAACTCAAATAGGTGATTCATTCTCAAAATTGTTCCTCAAAATTCTGGGTGTTACAAAATAAGGAAACAAAACATGGACAATGAGATTGATTATAATCCATGTCTCATGTCTATACAATATCTTATAGAATGGAGAAATATTTGATCACATATTTTAGTACATGTAACTGACTGGATCAAAGTTCCATTAGGCATTGACAGTTTCTTCATGCCTGAGGGATTCTAGAATGATCCCTTGTGGATAAAGTGGAAATTAGATAATTACCCGGTTTAAGATAATCATGGATTAGGGCTTATCTAGGGTTTCTAGACTGGAATATATATATATATATATATATATATATATATATATATATATATATATATACAGCCTCAACCCTAATAATTATGAACAATCTTTTTTTGAAGGGATAGTCGAATTTTCTATTCTCTCTCCTCCTTCTCAATCATCTTCCTTTGCTAGTCTTGGGTGTGAACCATTAGAGGCGTGACATTTGTGACGCTTGCTCTCAAGGCTTAAACAACATAATGATTTTCATTGTTTTTACTAAATAGCAGTCAAGGTATGATTCTTCTAACCCTATATGTAATTTTTGAAAATATACAAGTGTTCTAGGGTTTCTATTTTTGTTGTTCAAGTTGTATGTTCAATTAGAGAAAACATAGATCAATTTTTAGGGTTGAATGCACACATAGGATTTATATGTTTTGCATAATACCAATCTGGTTTTCCTCTCTCTATTTTTTTTAATATAATGTAGATGTTTCCTTTGTTTCTTGTCGTGTGCTATTGATAATAAAATTTTATCTAGGATGTTGCCCATGAAACACTTACTTTTTCTATGTATCTTGATCCGTTGACTTAGGAAGAGGGTTAATTTGTCTAATTTGATAATGAAAAGGTGATATCTTGGTTGGTGCTGCTCTCATATCCATTGAACTATGATATTGTTTAAGTCACATGACATTACCTACTTTTGGCTATGGTTCTTTTGGGCGTGGGTCGGCTTGCAACCTTATTAGTTTACACAACGAATTTTAGGCATGACTAAGTTTTACCCTAGTTGCTTCCTTGTGAGCAAATTTGGGGTTTCGATTGAGGAGATGTTAATGTTTCTACATAACTGGGGTATAGTCAGGTTTTTTCTCATGAATCGACCTATAGTTCCACTTTGTAGTTGAACTATTCGTAATCATTTACGGTTTTACTTGGATTGCAATTTTGGAGCCGACCTGGGGTCATGCTTTAGGACTAGTTTATTTATTGTTACTTAGACATGGCTAGGATTTTTCCTAGCTCACCTATCACGAGCTAAGTTGGGGTCCTACTTAGGGACTGGTTTATTTGTTATTACTTGGACATGGCTAAGATTTTTCTTAGGTCGACTATCGCGAGCCAACGTGGGGTTCTGCTTGGGGAATAATTTATTCGTTATTACTTAGGCATGGATAAGATTTTTCTTAGGTCGCCTATCGTGAGCCGACCTGGGGTGCTGCTTGGGGATGAATTTATTCATTATTACTTAGGCATGGCTACGATTTTTCTCAGGTCGCCTATCACGAGCCGACCTAGGGTCCTAATTAGCGACCAATTTATTCTTTATTACGTTGGCATGGCTAATATTTTTCTCAGGTCGCCTATCACAATCCAAACTGGGGTCTTGCTTGGGGACAAATTTATTCGTTATTACTTAGGCATGTTCCAATTTTGTTATACCGCTAACATCAAAAGGTTCTTTTACATGATTAGGGATGAAATTACTAGTACAAAATTAGTTCCGCCCAGCAGAACTTTTCCTCCCATCAAAATACATTCATATACCCCTTACCCCCTGACTTTTGCCAGCTTATTCTTAAAAGTGAAACTTCCTAAGAATGGTGATGTTCCAAGTCCTCGGGGTCCTGTCTCCTTGTAATGTTTCCAAAACATATGATACATTCCTTCGTGCTTCAATAACCTTGTAAGGTCCTTCCCAGTTGGCACCAAGCTTTTCCCCTTTTTCCATTTGACTAGCTTCTATTCTCCTTAATACCAAATTTGCCACCTTACATACTCTTTTTCAGACTCTAGAGTTATAGAAACGCTCCGTGGCCACTTTGTACCGAGCTTGTCTAATGACCGCCTCCTCTCTTTTTTCTTCAACAAGATTTAACTCTAGTCACCTGGCTTCATTGTTTTCCTTTGTTTTAAATTTGGCTAACCTGTTGGTTATGAGGTCTAGTTCTGGTGGTATTACTGTCTCTGTTCCATATACTAACACGAAAGGAGTTTCTTTGGTAGTCATTCTTTGTGTAGTCCTGTAAGCCCATATGATGTTATGCAATTATTCCGCCCATAGGCCTTTGGCTTTTGATAACTTTGTTTTTATTCCTCTTAGTATGGTTTGATTGGTTACCTTGGTCTGACCGTTTTCCTATGGATGAACTACTGATGTGAACTTCTGTCATATGCCCATTTTTTCACACCACCCTTTAAATGGTTCATTGTCGAATTGAGTCCCATTATCACTGTCGATGGTATGGGGAACCCCGAATCTACACACTACTTGTCTCCACAGAATGTGATATGCATTAGAGGTTCTACCTCTACCCATTTAGAGATATAGTCTACCGCCATCACTAAAAATTTCAATTTTCTAGGGCCTCGGGGAATTGTCCAACTATGTGAATTTCCCATTGATTGAAGGGCCAATGGATGTACATGCTTGTTATTTCCACATGGGGAGCTCATGGAACATTTACATGTCTTTGGCAAGATAGGTACCTTTGGATCCACTTTTTTACGTCTCCAGACAGTGTCGGCTAGAAGTAACCGATACGGATAACCTTGTGGGATAGCACTCGTTCTCCTGCGTAGGCTTCACACATCCCCTCATGCATTTCCCCAATCACTTTTTTTCCTTCCTACATAGTTAGGTATCTGAGCCACGGTGTATATGCGCCTTTTATGTATAGGACCCCCTACTTGAGGACGTAACTGGGTGCTTTTGCCCTGATCTTTTAGGCTTGTTCTGAGTTTTCCGGCTCTATACCTATGCTGAGGTTCTGAATATGGTATCCATCGAGGTTTCCTCTTCTTCAGTCCTGCATACCTTGTCCCTGCCAATACTACTTTCTGCCAATACCTCTACTAACACTTTCTTTGAAAGATGAGTAAAGGCCACAAAAGCCATTTTACTTAGGGTGTCTGCTTGTTTATTCTTGTATCTTGGAATCTGCATTAAGATAAAGCTTACGAAACATGCCACCACACTCTTTACTTGCTTCAGGTATTGTCGCATGGATTCTTCTTTTGCTTCGTATTCTCCGTTTACTAGGTTCACTACGATCATTGAGTCTTTGTATGCCTTAATGTGCTTCACCTCCATTTCTTTAGTAAGCTTCAATCCTGCCAATAAAGCCTCATACTCGGCCTCATTATTAGAACACGTAAATTGGAAACATAGTGCATACGTGTATGCATCCTCCCGTGGACTTACAAGGACTACTCTGACACCCGATCCATCATTGCTTCATGCCCCATCTATGTATAAAGTCCAACTTAAGAGCTTTACCTCAAAACATCCTTTGCCTTTCCTCCTGGTGTCTTCTAACTCATTCTCCGACTTATTCATCAGGAAATCCGCTAAGGCCTAACCTTTTATGTTGGTCCTTGGTTTGTATTGGATATCATACTCTCCTAACTCTATTGCCCATTTGGATAGCCTCCCTAAGAGTTCCAGCTGTAAGAGCACCTGTTGGATCGACATGTCTATTAATACGTAAATAGGGTGTACCTGAAAATACCTTCACATACGTCATATTGTATGTACGAATGCCATGACCAACTTTTCCATCTGGGGATAACTATTCTCGATGCCTTGCATCATCCAACTGACGAAGTAAATCGACACTTAGGCCTTACATCACCGTACTTAGGGTCTTTTCGATTGTCGCTAGATACATAGTAAGTGTCTCTCTGGGCCTTGAACTGGCAAGGGTGGGCAAACTAATCATGCTTTCTTTAAGATTTCGTAACGCTTCTTTGGCTTCGATTGTCCATTCAACTTCTTTTGTATTTAATACCTTTTTTAATACTTCATAAAATAGGATGGACTTCTCGCCTGACTTGGAAAGGAAATGACCTAAAGCCGCCATCTTGCCAGTAAGGCTTTGGTTCTCTTTGACTATTCTTGGAATTGTTGTTTCAAGAATTCCATTTACTTTATCTGGATTTGCTTCGATTCCTACCAGAGTGACCACATAAACCAAAATATCTCCCTTCTTCCACCCCAAATAAACATTTCTTATGATATAGCTTCATCCCTACTTCCTTACACCTTGCTAAGGTTTCTTTGATGTCACTGATGAATGTTGTCTCGTCTCTGCTCTTGATGACCATGTCATCGATATAAGACTCTACATTCCTTCCAATTTGATACTTAAACACATGGTCAACCAACCTTTGGTATGTCTCCCCCACATTCCTGAGGTCAAACGACATCCTAGTATAACAGAATGTCCCTCTTTTAGCGTGGAAAGTGGTTTTGTCTTCGTCATCTTTAGCCATCTGGATTTGGTGGTCTAAAATCCCAATTTCACAATCAACAATTTTCTTTTTATTAAGGTAAAATTTCCCACTTATAAAACCATTTTAAGAAAAACAATTTATTGCCGATGAAATTTATTGAAAATCAAAGTATGATAATAAACGTGGAATCCTCAATATTGCTGAAGAGTGTGTATAGTCCCAGCTTCGCCTTCCTATGATCACCGATGATACCTGAAAAACCACAATAGCTGAGTAAGCATAAAGCTTAGCGAGTTCTCACAAAATACCCCATATAATAAACATACACGCATGAATAATGGCCCACAATCATCGGATTGGAATGCCCAGGCCCAATCAGTACTCATACTAGAATGCATACATACAACGGGTCCAATAAGCCAACATGATAGAATACCCAGGGTTTGTTGGCCTACTTCCTCAACCCAACCACTCTTCCCGAGCCTCCGTGCCTATGACATACAGCCGACCCGCACCTAGTATCTTGTCCTACAACATGCAACAGGATCCCCTCAACACACTACTACCATATGTCGACATACAAACAAACAAGGACCAAGTAGGCACATAGTACATGCAAACAACAATCATACAACTCACTAGCACCTACTAGTCCTCACATAACACATTGTCGCACAACCAACTAACCTCCATGAATTGTGTAACCATAAGTAACTATAGGTAAGATAGCCACCCGGACAGATGATCCTACTCTCGAGCCACAACCAAACAAGGAACATCTAAGGAAGCTTAGATCAAGAGTTATCAGGCTATCCTACATGACTACATACAACCCCTAGAGCACTCCAATAGAAGATAACCATCAAGTACAGGTAGTCACACAGATCTACAGATCACTACCGTATAGCAACATTCTATATAACAAGATACAGATCTAACATATCACTACAACATAGCAAAATCCTATATACCAGAATACAAATCTAACAGATCACTACAATATAGCAACATCCTATATACTAGGATACAGATCTAACAAATCACTACAACATAGTAGTATCCTATATACCAGGATGAATATCTAATAGATCACTACAAAATAGCAACATCCTATATACCATGATACATAACCAACAATCCAAGGAATGCATAACTTTATGTACTGAGAGGTGAGATAGACACCCAAACAGATGACCCTACTATATAGCCACAACCAAACAAGGAACGGGAAGGAGAGCCTAGATCAAGAGTCCTCAATCTATCCTACGTGACTGCATACAGTCCCAATGGTATCCCTT
Source organism: Lactuca serriola (assembly GCF_051521515.1). Taxonomy (NCBI): domain Eukaryota; kingdom Viridiplantae; phylum Streptophyta; class Magnoliopsida; order Asterales; family Asteraceae; genus Lactuca; species Lactuca serriola. The sequence goes on from NC_136416.1 coordinate 182,494,823, forward strand.
TACTACATGATAACAAAAACTAGTGGGATGACATTGGCGCCTTCGACCTACAATACAATTTTGTACAGTACATCAAGGAAAAACTCACCTTAATCAAAGAACCCAAAAAAAATCAGCCGCACACCCTTTCCGTACTGATTTCTCCCATAAGCCCTCTATCACCAAATCATGGAAGAATCTAAATCAACATCCCAAAACCTTCAAGATTGACCCAATGTCAAATTGGTCAAAAAGTCAATGGTCAATGAAAGTCAACAGTCAACAACCCTTAACGATATGACCATCTATGGCTCACGTCGTGAGCTACTAGAGGACAAAATAATCGAGACTCATGTTCCTCACGAAGTAATAGGCATAACCTCATGTCATAAGATTAGTCTAAATGCCATATTGATCTAAAAACATCTTAATCCATTATGCCACTAATCCATCTTTTCCAGGCGGCTTCCTCACACTTCAAGGACCATAAAAATTGATACTTTAAGGTTTAGTATGTCCAATACAAGAATTCAGCACAAACTAGCGCTTTCAAGAAGAAAAAGGAGATTAAAACTCAAGCATGAACTCAAACATCAGATCCATAACATATAATCACCAAGGAACCTTATGGACCCATAAAGCAGCTAACTTTATGGATTCCCACCACTCTAACTCTTATGGCCATGGATAAATATGCATAAAGCCTTAGGTCTAGCAATATCCAAGCTAAATCTATGCTTCAATGATGATCTTTTTTTTTCCTCAAACCGTAAAAACTCCACTATTGTGATATGTCGGAGAATGGATGGGTCGAGATTGTCGGTGAATCTTATAGAAATGACTTCCCCTGATATCATAGTATAAAATAGGATATAGATCATTAGTCGATGTTTGGTAGGGGATCATGGGACGAAGCTCTGACGATCTAGTTAGTATGAGACTTGAGAGAGATGGTAAGTGATTACAAAAAAGAGAGAATTTTGTCCCCTTCTTCGTGAGGAAGAAGGATCCTTTTATACATGTCTCTGAGGCATGTCTCTCAACTAATTCTATTGAAGATTCTCTCTTGAGGTGCGATGTGGAAGACCCATATTGGAGGGTCCTCCGTCATGTTTTTTGTCTCCTTCTCCCATTGGTTGGAAGGAGATCTTCCAAATGTTCACAAAGATCATGGATATCGTCGGATTAGCGAGTGGGACTCCCTAATTCATCCCACATTTTCCAGGGTATGATTTCCCAGAGAAGGGCTTAATCGCGACTCTGCATCTTAAATGCCTCATCAGCACCCCTGGTGTTGGCGGAGGCCCAGACTTAGCTTTAGACTGGGTTCTCACCAGGCCAAGCCTAGTATCAGTTTGACTTCTCTTGTGACGTTTCCTGGAGGGATACGTTAACAAGTCCATTAGGCTTGTAGGCGTATGCATCGGTATGATAGCATCGTCTTTCGAGCCTATATCTCAACACTGGTTTGTCCAGGATTAGTTTTATCGCTTAACGTGCCTTAGGCAGTGTCGTTAATGTGTCAGATTCACTGTGAGACGGTTTGAGACACTGGTTTTTTTATTTAAAACCCTCGTTATTCCAAGACCTTTCATCCTTACCTTTTTTCTTTACCCTCGTTGTATCTATATGGGAATTATGAGAATTTTTTTTCCGATCACTTGTTTTTTCCTCGACGATGGACCGTTACGGTAGAGTCCCTACTGCTGAGGAGTTCCAATTTTTGCAAGATCGCTTTCGTTTCTTACCAGAGCATGGTGTAATGATTCCGGAAAAGGGAGTATCGATCTACGATCGTCCTCCAAGGAAAGTTGGGGTTCCTTTTCCTTTGTTCGAGGTGCGGTTGCACCTGCCGATATCGGATTTTTTCGATATGATCGTGCAGCATTACGATTTTACTATCGATGAGTTAACCTAGAGCGATGTCAATAAGATCATCAATTTTGAACTGATCCATCGCTCTTTGGTCATGTTCCTATCTTCTGGGTTTTCAGTTACTTCTTCTACTCTACTACGAACTCCAGTGTTCATACCCTAGCTAAGCGACGCGACGTTCACCAACTGATCTCTAAGCTGGATAATTTGAAGAAGAACTAGCAAAGGCAATGGCTTTGGGTCGACCAGAATCTCATGGGGCATGGGTATTGTAGGAAACTATACTTTTTCGACCATATCCCCAAGTTGTTTGGGGACAATCTGGCTCTCGGTAGACGGCTAGGGAGTTTTACTGTCCATGGAGAAAACTGGGAAGACTTTATTCTTGTTACGGCCGGTATGAGTGCCGCTTGGAGGGCTCGTAGGAAGACGGCGCAGATGTTCTTCCTGAGATATGGTATTAACTCAGTTCTTTCCCCTCCCCCCCACCCCCCCTTTTTTGAAACCAGAGTGAGGATAAGATATCTTGGTGGCTTGTGATATCTTACTTTTGGTCTTTGCTTTCATAGGTGCGGAGGCTGAGATTTGTTTGGAGATGGCCCTGCGTGGTCACTATCAGGGCAAGATTTGCCATCGGGAGATCGATTTCATAGAGGTTCTTCCTCCTCTTGTGTCTGAAATATGTATACGGGAGCTTGTTGGGCTGCTCTTGATAGAAAGGGGAAATGTGGGTTCCAGCGGGCATGCGTCACCTTCTCAGCTAACCGTTGTGGCCGTTTCCCCAGCTCATTCGCCAGTTGTTATTCCCTCTAGTTCGCATGCAGGTGTACAAGCAGGAAGAAGTAATGTGCTTACTTGGAAAAGGAGGAGCTTGCTTGTGGTGCCATTGTCGGATGAAGTGACAGAATTTGATGATGTGGGTCTTCATCCTCGTAAAGCTTGTAGGACTGTGTCTGTGGCCAGGTTCCTTGGTGGTATCGAGGATATTCTCAGCGGTTAATTTTTTGTGCCTGAGCAGAGAGAGGTGGTGGTGGTGCCTAATTCTCAGGGGGCCTCACCATCTCGATCCGGTGGTTATCCCTAATTTTAATCCTGGTTTCGGCTTTGTATCTAGGGTGCGCCGAGTTCTCCTGGGGTTCTCTTCAATGTGAGAAGCCTTCCCAGATAAATAAAACATGGACTTTATCTCACTCCCCGTCTTTTGAGTCCAACACTCTGGGATGGGCGATTACTAGGGATTCCTTGCTGTCAGAAGACATTACCGCCCAGGAGTGGAGTAGTTGTGCTGATCCTCCGTCCATGATGAGTTCACTTGTGGGCCAATCAAGTGCTCGCATGGATGGTGACCTTTGTTACCCTACGGCCTAGACCTTTGCCCTTATGGTTGCCGATGTCGATCGGGTTCGCCTAGCCAGTACGAGTTAGGGGAAATTGAAAGTACTATAGGGCGCCTTAGCAGGAATAAGGGAAGAGGTGCATGATTCAGAGGCAGAGCTTCAAGTTCTTGCTGAGAAAAACATCATTGTGGCCCATGAGAAAGCCACTTTATAGAATCGAGTGACTACTTTGGAGGACCGGTCAGAGTGACTTGCAGACCAAGTGAGTTCTCTCACTCGAGAGAAGGATGTGCTGGCAAGTAGATTGGCAAGGTGCCTACATCAATTAGCTCGATCCCGTGCTAAAGGTGTCGTTGCTCGAGGTAGTTTGCAGTGGGTGTTGCAGACTGGGGTGGTTCGTGTGATGGATAGCGCCATCGAGAGTGCTGAGTTCGCCAAAGGGGTCTAGGATGTTCGTGAGTCTTGTGAACCCTTGGGTTTGAGAAGGGGATAAAACCGATTGGTTGCTCCACATCTTCCGGTACATCTGAAGTTCCGGACCCTAGCCAAGTGGCGAGTAGGGCCAAGGTCGTCATCAATGCCCTTACATCTTTTGTCGAGATGGATTTTTCTGGCCTCTTCCATTATGATGGTTTCCATCAGTTTTTTGGCAAGATGATCACGGGTGGTTCTTCCTTAGACTTCGAGGGTTGTCTTGTATATGCCCCTTGTTGTTCATCTTTCTGTGTACTACTTGTATAGTGTAAAACATTGGTTGCTAATAAGCATGGACTGGGTTTTTTGTTTTGTATTTGGTATGGAAGTGCTCTCTTCCCTTGTTTTTTATATGTATGCACATGCTTTGAGCTGTAATTCGTTTTTGCACACTCCCTTGTTTTAGGGTTTGCATTAATCTGGTAACATGTGCTTCAGACGCATAGCTGCTACTACTGAGCTATGTTCCTCTGACTAGTATGTTTAGTTAGGCTTATGATATTAATTTGTGAAATAATAATCAATGCCGTTGACTATGCTGTATGGTGTAGCTACCAATATATTAGATGAGATCTTCATCTCAAGGCCTTTATTGTTCAATTTTTAAGGGGAAAGGTTATGAACCTTTTATGACCCCTCATTTTGTGCCATTTACACAATCTCAACTCTGAGATGTTATTTGGCATATTATAGGTAAAGATTATGACTCTTTTAAGACCTACGACTACATTCTTGCATAGATTTTTCTTAAGTAGCATAGGTGATCAGTCGTTGTTGCTATTTGGAATATATGCACAACCTCTATATTTTGTGTTTTTTCAATAGATAATTTTGGAAAGATTTTTCAAAATGAAAATTATATTATTTCTAAAAGGAAAAAAGAAAGACATTAGACAATAGAACCTGAATTACTATCCAGTGTTATCCAGTGCGAAGTTGGGCTATACTTCTTGTTTGGCAGTGACATCTTTATACGCCTGATGTAGGTTAGCCTTCATAAGTTGGGGATTCCTCTTATTTTCCCCAGCGAGGCCTAGCCTGGAGGAGTTATGTTTCGTTTCTCGTTCCCTAGGGATGTTCTTGTATGTCTTTCGTTGTGACCTGATGCATGTTGCAACTGTGGGAAGTGCCTCCCCTTGGCCGGGTGAGAGTACCACATGTGCATTTCTGTACACCCATCTTCCATGCATGTCCCTCTACCACTATAGATGCGGCTTTGCCTACCTAGGGCTCTTGCTGGTGCTCTCCTACAGGAAAATCTGCTCGTTAAAAAGAATGACATTCTGCCTCCGTTGTTGTTGTTTCGTGCACTTGCACCCTTTGTTCTGAGGGCTTTGGTTTATCGCCAAAGATTTTCTCTGGAGTCTGAATTGCTCTTTTGTTGGGCCTTACTGGGTTTTCAATTATGGGCCAGGAAGGCTCCTTTGCCTGTGGGCTAGCGTTTTCTCGTCATGCGCTTGTCACTCTGTATTCTTGTTGAGTGTTCCTTGGATCGAAGTGAGTTCCCTTCTGTGGGGGAGATGTTACCAATCGAATGAACAAATCTTGTAACACCCCGTTTATTTATTAGATAAATAAAAAAAATTAATGAATGAATAGTAGCCCTAAAATAGATAACTATATAGAAAAGGATGGTCTCGAAGAGCTAATTGTCACAATTTTAGAAGTCGGGGGTTAAGGTGTATGTTTTGGATTAGTTTCATAAACATTTATGAAGGAAGGGATTAATTTGTGAATTATTGGAACTTAATTTGAAGAGATCTTGGAGGCTTAGGGGCTAAATGGTAACATCTGGACTTTACTTGAAAATAATTTCCCAGGGAGGGGCCACTTAGTAAAATATGGGACTTATTTTGTAAGGAAGTTATATGGATGGGGTTAAAAGGGTAAATGTTGGATTACATTTGAAAGAAAAAGGGAGGGGAGGGACTGTTGTTGCCATTATGGAAAACTTTTGGAATGGGGTCGGGTATTTAAAGATTGTGTAACCCTGAACCTAGAGGCCTTCCAACAGCCGCCGCTCTCTCTCTATACATCTTCAACCTCCGCCACCATCTCGTTGCTGATGCTCGACCCATCGTTGGCGGAGACGTTGACGATGTAGCGGCTATCAGGAGGGACTGCTGAGATCATGGAGGGTGCAGTCGAACCCTCGCCGCCTTGTTGTTTTCGCTGCTGCAATATCTGACGAGAAGAGAGGCTAAGGATCGGAGCCGGACGCCGGGAATCGCTTTCATTCAACCTAAGTCGTCGAGTAACCGTTGATTCTTATCTAACCGCCTCCTCCCCACCTGTATTAACTTCTTCTTCTTCTTTTCCTATTCGTCATTTCCGCATCTTAGCTTCATTGGCGCCGCCATGACTGTCGCCGTTATGCCGCTCGTGGTGCTGCTGATGTCGTTATGCACTACCAGTGGGGGTTTTGTCCAGAATCTCGAGGACGGTTTTCTCTGTGTGTTGATTGACTGGGAACCAACAAAAAACCACCGCCACCATCGTGAGGTGGTGGTTGCCATCATAAAATCATCACTGGTGCCGGCTACCGCTAGGTCATTATCTATATGTGCTTGTATTAGTGTGTGTGTGTGTGTGAATGATTATTGGAGTTAGCATTGTAAAATGTAACTAGAAAGAAGAATAATGAAAAGAAATTGAAAACCACCACCTTAGGGTGGTGGCTGCCGCCACCAACCGCTGTGTCGGATGGTGGTGTGCTTGCATTGTTGAGTTTGATTCATTTAGGGTGCTTGAAACCCTAATGGGCCTTGTAAGCCCTAATAGACCCTAATTGACCCAATAAAACCCTAATGGGCTTAATGAAATTCTAGTGGGCCTAATAGGCCCAATAAAGCCCTAATTGACCTAAAAGCCCAAGAAATTGATAAATGGGCTACTATTTGGGTTGGAAACCCTAATTAGAGTTTGGAAAACCCTAATGTCAATAAAACCCTAATTTTGAGAATTTATCGGGACACACACAGGAATTATTTAATAACTTGAAATATCAAATAACAATCATTGGCATAAATTAATCTAAGAAATATTGGACTTAATGGATGTAACGCCCCGATTCTCAGGTATTGATTTATGTTGAATCTTTTGGTATTTGGGTCTACTCAACGAGTTGGTCGCCCTACTCGTCGAGTAGTAATGAGTTGGTCAACGCGTTTTAATGACCTACTCGCCGAGTCCAAGAGGGGACTCGACGAGTAGGAGCTGATAGAATGAAACCCTAAATACCGGGGTTTTTCACCCTATTTAAAGAATCATAAGCCTCCTATGGCCCCTTTACAATCCCTTGAGAGTCCAGAAAACCCTAATCTGTGTGGTGCTTCATTCTTGTGTGTTCTAAGCTTTGGAAAGTAGATCCTTGAAAAAAAGAGCTTGGAGGGAAAGAGGCTAGAAGCAAGGAAAGTGTGGGGATCAGAAATCTACATCGGTTAGCATCATTTGAAGGTATCAAGTCGTCACCTTTACCTCATTTCTTTCTAGGCCTCATGTGGGTGAGATTTAGGGTTATTTTTGCTTGGTTATGATGATATTATGGTGTATGAGCTAGATCTGAAGTTGCAACTTCAAATCTGGACCCTTCTTAGGTTCTAGGTTCATAAAGTCTCGAGCTTGGTCATGAATGAAGCCTCCCTTGAGTGTGAAACTCCAATGTAAGCTTGGATTTGTCATTGAGAGCCTTTTTAGCTGTACATGCACAACTTTACGTGATAAACATGCCTTAGAATCTTGGATCTGCAATGTGGAGCCTTTGAATGACTTAAAAGTGTATGTATGGCTAAAGGACTGAAAGGACATGGCGAGTCCCATGGTTGACTCGGCGAGTCATATGAAGACAGGCATGAACCCGACGAGTTGGATGAACAACTCGATGAGTCCGATGAAGATTTCCGTAGACTCGATGAGTTGGATGAACAACTCGGCGAGTCGGTTAAGGTTTCCCCAATTGATGGATGCGTGTGAACTTGTCCAGTTGCAAGAAGGAAAACTCGATGAGTGGCCTTAGAGATTCGATCGCGAACCTTCGGGACTCGACGTGTCACTCTGGTGACTCAGCGAGTGGACGAGTATCTCAAGGAACTCGGTGAGTAGCTGAGGATACTTGATGAGTTAGGGTCAACATGAACTGCTAACCTTGACCATTGACTTTGACTTTGACCTTGGTTGACTAGTTGACTTATGGGGTACCTTGAAAGGTTGGGAACTTACGAGTATGGTCATATTATGATAATAGGTGGTGGAGTTTGTGGCAATGATCCGAGAGTTGAAGTTTGTCTACCGAGTCAATATTTGCAAGGTGAGTTATCCTCACTTTACTAAGGGGTCTTAGGGACCAAGGCCTGCCCATTAGATTTGTTATCCTAATAGTCATTGATATGTTGAGTTTGGGTTAGTGATGTATGCTGGTTGATATGCTAGTAGGGTAGACCTGGAGGACTACCTGTGATATTGTATGATTATCTATATGTGCATTAGTTATGATATATGTTGATATGTTATGTGGGATGAGTTGAGGTGAGACTGCTTCGTGCGGTAATCCAACAAACCCCAGAGCATTCCAGTTACGGGCTAAGGGAGACTCGTAATGTGGGCTCGATGGCAAGCCAGATGTGAGCTATGGGCCGAAAGCAATCCAGACTCACACTATGGGCTCAGGGAGTAATCAAGTCTGTAAAGCTGTGGACCCAATACATGTTGTTCAGTTGTTATGATATTGCTGACATGGTTATATGGACTGTATGTGTATCGGTATTTTGGGGGAACTCACTAAGTTGTCAGGCTTACAGTTTCAGTTTATTGTTTCAGGTACATCAGGGGATCGTGTCAAGGCAAAGGCATGATCGTACAGCTCCTCACTTTTTATGACTCTGTTTCTGGAATACTCTGATATTATGCATTTTGAAAACAAGTTTGTAATAGCTAATGGATTTGAAATGTTTTTAAAAGTTTAAATTGGCTTGAATTTTTATGGGTGTTGAAAGTTGGTATTAGAGCCTTGGTTTGAGTGAAGTGGAGGAACATTCGTGTGAACCCAGTCTCAAATCAAGGGAAGGTTTTCAAAATGATTTCTAAAATGGTTTTCAAAATAAGTAAAGGAGTATGCAAGGTGTACGATCATCCGGAGTCAGTAAGTAGACCCCAAAATACCATACATCTATTTGGTTATGTGATATGTTAAGACAACATGCTAGTACTAGGCTAGGGATCTTCAGGAGTTGCATGATAGAATTGCCTGATTACATGATGCATGCTAGCCTAGGGTATTCCTTATATGAGATTGACATCATTACTGTAGTTACTTGTGTATGCATCACAGCTGTATATAATCAATATCTTATAGCCTAAGAATGTTTAATTCGACCTTAGGGTAGGATCAAATATTCGAAAGTCTATAGGGTCTAGCGTTATGTATGGCTAGCATACACTAGTACTGCAGGGTTGATGGAAGTTTCATGGATGGGTGGGTCGTGAGAAGCCGTGAGGTCAATCGTGAGATAGTTTAGCATTCCTCTAGGAATGAGGATCGGGCGCTAGCTATGTTATGTATATTGTTAAGGTGTTTTGGTGATACTTGAGACAAATATGGGTAGGTGTGGAAGGTAGTATGGGCCCGTACTACTGAAAACATAGGACCCACACGCGTAGCAAGGAAGTCACAACCCCTAGGGCTTAGTCGGGAGTTGGTCCCCTATTGTTATGTGATTATCTGATATTTGTTGGTGTGTTTTCAGTATGGTGATGAAAAAGACGTTTTGTGACTGCATCCGGGTCAGGATTAGGATCAGGGGACGGAGGCCAGGAGGTGTCGGTAGCACCTGAGCCTGTGGTACAGATAGGGACAGATGAGCTAGACGCCAGGATTCGAGAGCTCCTGCATGATGAGGTTGCCGCTTTGTTCTGGGCGCACCTACTGGAGATGTTTGGGTCTATTAAGATCGTTATGGTTGAGTACTTTGACGAGCGTTACGCAACTCTTGTAGAGACGGCTGTCGCCATAGCTGCATCAGCTGTAACAACGGCAGGAGGAGGTGGAGATGGACGGGGTTTCCAGTACTAGGACTTTAATAACACGAAGCCCCCAGTATTTGATGGTACTTAGGATGCGATTAGAGCTATGAGGTGGTTGTCTGACGTGGAGGGTTGTTTCTTCATGTGTTCATGTCCTACTGACCAAAATGTCAGATGTGCCCTGAACCTGCTGAGGCTAGGGGTCAAGGATTGGTGGAGACCGATGACCAGATTGTACAATGTTGATCAGAGAGCTGCTATTACTTGGGAGCAGTTCAGGGAGATTTTCCACACCCGCTATGTTCCACAGGTGGAGCGGGAGTGGTTGGCTCAAGAGTTTTTGAGTTTGAGGCAGGATGGAGAGTCGGTGATGGAGATCACCCGTATGTTCACAGAGTAGGTGATGTTCTTCCCAGATTTTGCTTCCGAGCAGGCTCATATGACTCGTTATCTGAGCATGCTTAAGACTGACATCTGTCAGTTTGTGTCTACCCAGTGATCTGATACTCTGCTAGAATTGTAGGAGGCCGCTAGGCGGCGTGAGTTGGAGATCGAGCTGCAGTTAAGGGAGCAGCATCCGGCACCGAAGCGGTCTAAGACCACTGATTCTAGGATTGGGGGTCAGCAGAGCCACACTTGTGGGCACTACGAGTTCATGGTGATGCCGTTTGGGTTCACCAACACGACGACATTATTCATGGTCCTGATGAATCGGGTCTGCAGACCGATGCTTGATCGCTCGGTGATCGTGTTCATAGATGATATCTTGGTGTATTCCAAGACCCAAGAGAAGCACGAGGAACACCTTAGGGAGTTGTTGGAAGTTCTGAGACGAGAACGGTTGTATGCCAAGTTCTCGAAGTGTGAGTTTTGGTTACGGGAGATCCAGTTCCTCGGACATCTCGTTAACTAGGAGGGGGTTTTGTTCGATCTGGCCAAGATCGTGGCAGTTATGCAGTAGGAGGTGCCGAGGTCTCCTTTGGATATCAAGAGTTTTCTAGGGTTAGCAGGGTAATACCAGAGATTTATTCGAGACTTCTCCAAGATTGCAGTACCCTTCACTCGTCTAACGAGAAAGGGGGCGGATTTCCGGTGGGGCCTCGAGTAGCAAGGGGCGTTTGAGACCCTCCGGCGGTGTTTGTGTGAGGCTCCAGTTTTGACACTCCTCGAGGGAGTAGAGGATTTTGTGGTATTCTGCGATGCATCCAACACAGGTTTAGGGGCGGTCCTCATGCAGAGAGGACGAGTGATAGACTATGCATCGCGGCAGCTGAATCCGTATGAGACGAGGTACCCTACACATGATCTGGAGCTGGGAGCAGTGGTATTCGCTCTCAAGATTTGGAGGCATTACCTATATGGGGTCCGTTGTACCATATACACGGATCACAAGAGTTTGAGACACATCATGGATCAGTCGAACCAAAATATGAGACTGTGCAGGTGGCTAAATGTAGTCAAGGACTACGATTGTGAGATCCTTTACCACCCTGGTAAAGCGAATGTGGTTGCAGGCGCGTTGAGCCGCAAGTCAGTTGGGTCTTCCACTCTAGCAAAGTGTATGAGGATAGCAGTGGATTCCCCGCTGGTGGGTTTGATCAGAGATGCCCAGATCGAGGGCATACGACCAGAGAACTAGAAGATGGAAAGGATCAAGGGAGAAAGCGCTCAGTTTGTTCAGGATAGTCGCGGGTTATTGACCCGATGTGGTTGAGTGTTGGTTCCGATGACTGGTGGATTCAGGCAGAAAGTGATGGAGGAGGCTCATAAGTCTCATTTTTCCATACACCCGGGGCCACCAAGATGTACCGAGACTTGAGTTTGAGTTACCGGTGGCCATGTATGAAGCGAGAAATCGCTTGGTATGTTGAGAGATGCTTGACCTGTAGGATGTCAAGGCCAAGCATCAGAGACCGCATGGTAAGTTGCAGCCTCTAGATATCCCCATGTGGAAATGGGAACAGATCATGATGGATTTCATCACAAAGCTGCCAAGGATGGCCAAGGGGTTCAACACTATATGGGTCATCGTGGATTAATTAACCAAGAGTGCTCATTTCTTGGTGATATGGGAGAGCTCTTCGGCCGAGAGGTTTTCCGAAATATATGTCCGCGAGATCGTTGCTCACCATGGGATTTCGATCCCAATTGTCTCAGAACGAGATGTTAGATTTACCTCCCGTTTCTGACAGAAATTCCACAAGGAACTGGGCACACACTTGCACTTTAACACAACGTTTCATCCGCAAACAGGCGGTCATAGCGATCGGACCATTCAGACCCTCGAGGATACGTTGAGGGTGTGTGTCATTAATTTCGGTGGGAGTTGGGATTCCCACCTACCACTTCCAGAGTTTGCTTACAACAACAACTACCACTCCGGCATTGGCGCCCCGCCTTTCGACTTATTGTATGGGTGCAAATGTCGCACCCTGGTTTGTTGGGGTCAGGTTGGACACCGAGTGATTGGACGGACGGAGGTAGTCCTGCAGACTACCGAGAGTAATCCTTGATTCTTATCTAACCGTCGAGGCTAAGGATCAGAGCTGGACGTCGAGAATCGCTTTCATTCATCCTAAGTCATTGAGCAACCGTTGATTCTTATCTAACCGCCTCCTCCCCACATGTATTAACTTCTTCTTCTTCTTCTGTTCATCATCGCCACGTCTTAGCTTCGTTGGCGCCGCCATAACTGTTGCCGTTATGCCGCTCGTGATGCTGCTGATGTCGTTTTGCACTACCGGTGGGGGTTTTGTCCAGAATTTCGAGGAAGGGTTTGTTGTGTGTGTTGATTGACTGGGAACCAACAAAAAACCACCGCCACCACCATGAGGTGGTGGCTGCCATCGTAAAATCATCACTGTTGCCGGCTACCGCCAGGTCATTGTTTATATGTGCTTGTATTATTGTGTGTGTGGATGATTATTGGAGTTTGCATTGTAAAATGTAACTAGAAAGAATAATAATGAAAAGAAATTGAAAACCACCACCTTAGGGTGGTGGCACTCTAGTGACTCAGCGAGTGGACGACTATCTCAAGGAACTCGGTGAGTAGTTGAGGATACTCGACGAGTTAGGATGAACATGGACTGCTGACCTTGACTGTTGACTTTGATTTTGACCGGGGGTTGACTAGTTGATTTATGGGGTACCTTGAAAGGTTGGGAACTTACGAGTATGGTTATGTTATGATAATAGGTGGTGGAGTTTGTGGCAGTGATCCGAGAGTTGAAGTTTGTCTACCGAGTCAATATTTGCAAGGAGAGTTATCCTCACTTTACTAAGGGGTCTAAGGCACCAAGGCCGACCCATTAGATTTGTTATCTTAGTAGTCATTGATATGTCGAGTTTGGGTTAGTGATGTATGATAGTTGATATGCTAGTAGGGTAGACCTGTAGGACTACCTGTGATACTGTATGATTATCTGTATGTGCATTAGTTATGATACATGTTGATATGTTATGTGCCTATGTGTGATGGGTTGAGGTGAGACTGCTTTGTGTGGTAATCCAACAAACCCGGGAGCATTCTAGTTACGGGCTAAGGGAGACTCGTACTGTGGGCTCGATGGCAAGCCAGATGTGAGCTGTGGGCCGGAAGCAATCAAGAATCACAATGTGGGGTCAGGGGGTTTGCTAGTCTGTAAGCTGTGGACCCAATACATGTTGTTCAGTTGTTATGATATTGTTAACGAGGTTATGTGGATTGTATGTGTATCGGTATTTTGGGGGAACTCACTTAGCTTTCGGGCTTACAATTTCAGTTTATTATTTCAGGTACATCAGTGGATCATGGCAAGGCGAAGGCATGATCGTACAGCTCCTCACTTTTTATGACTATGTTTCTGGGATACTCTGATATGATACATTTTGAAAACAAGTTTGTAATGGTTAATGGATTTGAAATGCTTGTAAGAGTTTAAATTGGCTTGAATTTTTATGGGTGTTATAGTGGATTAAGTCCTTACTGGATTAAGTCCTTAGTGGGTTAAGTCCTTAATGGGTTAAGTGAGAAACACTTAACCCCAATCGTCATTTTATGTGAAACCGTAATTTCACTTGGGTTTATTATTAGGCCTTTTATTGGTCCTTCATGATTGGATTAATTAGTGGGCCATCCAAGATCAAGCAAATGGATTAGCATAATTAATGGGATTTGAGGTAAGGCCCATATGAGGAGTTAGGCCCAATTTGGAAAATTGTGCCATATGTGGGCCATAGTTGGGCCTTCATGACTATATGATATTGGATCATTAGACTGTCAAAGGTTGGACTGGAATAAATGGTTGGGCCTTATAGTAAGACCTTGTAAAGGCTTAGGCCCAATTTGGAAAATTGGGCCATGTGTTGGGCTTTGACCCATAGTTTGACTTTTGGGCATTTAGATTGGGCCTTGTACTTGAATCAAGCCCAGAGGGGGTAATGTAGCCTGTTACTCCAAGAACTTATGGTTATTAGTGGGACCCAATTATTAATTGGGTGTCATTTTGGTGTTGACAGTTCGGGAATCTATCATCCAGCAGCTGGGGTTGAGTCTGCGGGACTTCAGCAATGTATGGGTTATGTCTACGGGACTTCAGCAGTGTGAGGTGAGTTACCTTCCAGTAGGGGTGGATCTAAGGCACCAATGACGGTCCACCAGTAGGTGATTATGTAAGAGATGATTGTCTTTGTGATAATTATCTGGTTGCCATTATTTGATATGCTTATTGTGTTAGGATGCTATGAGATATGTGTTAGTAGTAGTAGGGGTGCAATAGTCCCCAATTACCGGTTGAAAGATACCAAAGACGGTTACTGGTTGAAAGATACTGAAGGGTTGGACAGAACCCATGCATGCCTAGCAGTATGTTTATGATATGTTATTATGTGACCTGTATGGTTATGATATGCCATTATGTGAGCAGTATGTTTATGATATGTATTATGTGACAAGTATGGTTATGATATGCCATTATGTGATTCAGTATGTTTATGTTATGTTATCATGGAACCAATATGTTTATGACATGTTATTATGTGATAGTGATGGGGGGTGACATAGTCCCTGGATACCGGTAGAAAGATACCAAATGGGAGGTTAGTTCCCGGTTACCGATTGAAAGATACTGAAGGGGAGGTTAGTTCCCAAGTACCGGTTGAAAGATACCAAAGGGGAGTCCAACTCCCAGTTATGCCAGACAGATACTGGTTGAAAGATACCGAGGGATAGGCATCATGTGGTATGATGGGGGAACTCACTGAGCTTTGTGCTTACGGTTTTTTAGTTTTGGTTTCAGGTACTTTGTTTTCAAAGGAAGGGAGCCGACTCGATCGCAGCGCACCACACCATATTTTCCGCACACGAGATCCTAGGGATTACACTCTGATAGGGTTTTATAATAGTATGTTTTGATTATTGACACTTTGGTTTTGACATGAGATATTATTATAAATGTTTTTATACTAATGGTTTTATGTAATAACATAATTAAAATGAAATTTTGGGCCTGTATTTTTGGGATGTTACACATCTCGCTGTCGTTTCCTACTCTCGTGGGCTGGCACTTGTGCCACATCAGATTTCCTTTGTAGGTCTTCTCTTTTTTGGCGACCTTCGTTTTGACGCGATTGGGTTTCTTGCCTTACTCCTCATTGGGCGTCGTGCCCAATTGCTGGCTTGGTTGCTACTACCGTTTCTGACCCATCACTCGTGCTGAATTTGAGAACATCATGGAGGGTAGATGGGATCGCTTGTAGCTGGAAAAGCGCAAGCCGGCCTAAGAGAATGTTGTGCTTTGTCGGGCAATCAACAACTGAGAATTCGAGCACCCTTGTTATCTCCTTTTCTCTGTCATGACTAGTCAACGTGAATGGGAGTCTAACTGCTCCTGTTGGCCAAATGCGGTGACTAGTGAAGCCAACTAGTGGGCCCTGGCGTGGTGGCTGGAGGTTCTCTTTCCATTTGATTGGCAATTGACGGGGGCAGTGCTCGTAGATCATGTTGACTCTGCTTCCGTTGTCGATGTAAACTTGTTCTACATAGTGTTGACGAACACAGTTGGTGATGTGCAATGGATCATTAGGGTCCCAATGTTCTAGATTGAGGTCATTTATTGAGAATGCTATGTTGAGGATATTTTAGCGGTATGGCTCTACATCGGGATATCGGTTTTGGTGGTTGGTGCATGGGCGGGGCCCGGTGATGGTGAGTATCTCCTCCCATTTTCACGATTTTTTTGCTCCATCCTTTTGATTTTTACGCTGGTGTTTATCCTCGTGGAAATTTTCCCTGAGGTCTTTTGCTATATCAACAATGTTCCTCGCTAGTTGTTTTTCATCAACCTCCCTCTTTACCACTGTACACTCATTTGCATCGTGAGTTTTGCTTTTATGATACTTACAAAACTTGGGCTTGTCTTTGTTTTCTTTGGATGAGGCCTTGTTGATTGCATGAACATGTAACACCGTAAATTTCAAAACAAATTTTCAAATTTTATAAAAACATAATTCACTTAATATTCATAAAAACACCCATGTTTGAAATTCAATCCTAGTCATACAAAATCCCAAGATCTCATAATCGTAAAATCCAGTGCGTGTGTACTGATCAAGCCGGCGCCTTCCCATGGTCGTCACTAGTACCTGGAACAAATAACACCAAACACTATAAGCACAAAGCTTAGTGAGTTGTCACACCCCCAAACCAGAACGACGGAAACGTTCGGGGGCGGAGGACGTCATATTCAATATCATAACAGTTCATAGAAAGGAAAGTACACACCACCATACATATATAAAGGTTTTAAATATGTTTACATCATTGTATTCATTACATTTTCAAAAGATAAATGCATAAACATCTTTCCAAAGAAGTAATTAACGCGAGCGCGTTAATCCCCAAAAGTAGATTTCCCAACCTGCTTAGCGGTTCCCTGAGAATACAAGTTATTTGAAAAGAGAGTATCAACAATTAAGTTGGTGAGTTCATAAGTGGTTTAGAAAAGTCGAATGCCATTCCTAATGAGTGTATATTTTCCAAGAAAACGCAGTATTTCAATGTAAAGAGTTGTGATTTGTTGTGTTGAAAGTGAATGTATTAGATCCAGAAAATCCCATATTTTCCCTAATGTTTGAGATACGAATTGTTGTGTTTTCCAAGAAAAACCCTTATTTTCTTATAAAAGTATGAAATACATATGAATGTTTGTCTTATAAGTTGTAAATAATTGTACCAGGAAAATCCCTTATTTTCCTATTAGTTGTTTGGTTTGTATATAGGAAAAACCCTTATTTTCCTAACATAACTGGCAGTCTCTAAGACCGAAAATCGCAAGAAACCGACGTTCTTGAAAGTTGTGTCATAGTTTTATATAATAAAGCTATACGAAGATCGCATTTGTTAGATGAAGAATAGTCTTAATAGCCACTCGTTCATAAAAGCATAATACCATAATAATTGTATATCTGATGAGTTTTATAACCATACTAAACATAATATGCCTGTAACGACGTTCTTCAGGCGTCGCAGCGTTATGACAACTGTCACCCCAAAAGACGGACTGTAGCTAACAGTCAGGGTGCGGGATCATGACTTCCTGTATAGATCTATACACATCTGACACGTTCTCCGAACGGGAGACTCTGGTTATAGACAGGACTTGCAGCACTACTTTCTAATAAAGAAAAGTAACGTTTGAAGATGTACACGTCTCATGGATTCTCAACTAAGTCTATATTAAAGTGATAATTTTGTATGCAAAGTTTATCCTTTTTCACAATGTTTGACAAAGCAAAATCATAAGTTTTTAGAATGTATAAAACGACTTAACAATGAAAGGTACTTTGAAATCATTATATACTTCGTATAAGTCTAATGCACGCAAAGTATGACAAGAGTTTTCCATAGTAGTAATGAGTTCCAAGTGATTTATTCGATAAAACAAGTGAAGTGAAACTTTATAAAATGCACGATAATAACCGTATATTTACTTGTATTCCCCCCCTAAAAGAGTATAAAAGAATTTAAAATGTATTTAAAGTGTGTTTGAAGGGGTATGAACTCACCTGAAAGTTTGAAGATAGCGAGATGGAAAACCGGGCAGAGTTTCGTCTCGGGAAACGGATTTTCTCGGGATTCTCGGGAATCTCGGGAGTATAATCGACCCTCGGGACTTGAGCAAAAAGACCAGAGCTTTGGGGTAGTGCGGGCATGGAAAACGATGCAAGATCGGGAGACAAAGGAGGGAAATGAGCAAGTTTTTCGGAAAGCCTCGCATCCCTTTTATAGGGGTGCTGAACCGCCTCGGTACGCTGGGCGTACGAGAGTACCCAGCGCGTACGAGACGTCATCGCTTACGTATTTCGGATGGAGCGGGTCGGATGGGGCGGGTCGGATGGGACGGGTCGGTAGCTGCGCATAGGGCGATGTGGACGATCCGAGGCCCTTGATTCGAGTACGCGGGGCGTACTCCGGTCCTATCTGCCGACTCCCCTTCGGATATTACCAAGAATTTATATTTAAATTTATATTTATTTTAAATAAACTTCTAAAATTCATATCTCCTTCATACGAACTCCGTTTTCACGTTCTTTATATCCACGCGTAGGTGAGACTAAGATCTATAACTTTCGTTTAGATTCCGATGGCAAATTATGAAATAATTTTTATTATTTATTTATTAAAATGACGTGATTAAGGAATTTCTTTAAAAATTCATAACTTCTTTATCTGACGTCGGTTTTTGCCAAACTTTTTACCGCTGAACTACCATTGGCGAGACCTTTAATTCTCGTTTAGGTCATTCCGGCCAAAAGTCGCTCGATCTCCGATTCGAGTTTTTAGCTGTCTACTGTTATATCTGTAACTTAGAAAAATCACAACTTCCTCATACGAAGTCAGATTTGGACGTTGTTTATATGCTTGGAAACCTTGATACGATTCCTACTACTTTATTTAACCCAAATAAGATTTTAGGAAAGTTATATTTTGACCTAAATTTGATTGGTTTTACATTACATTGTCTCAAAATATTGGGTTGTCACATGAGTTCCCTAAAATACCACATATAACAAACATTAGCCACTCGAGGCTATAACTCTGTGGGTCCGTGCACCCAAACTCTGTGAACCCTCAGGTTCTAACTTTGTAAACATGCACAGCATAAATCACATAGAATAATGCAATGCAACACATAACACATATATAGCATACAAACACTGTATCATAACTCTGGTTACCTACTCAAAGTAAAGTATAGTGAGAAGACTCACCTCGTGTATCTCGATAATTCGTAAATCCCTGAATCACTCGTGCTCGATCCCTCGAGCTATAATCCTCCTATATACAACACATATCTCTAAGTAACACTTTCAAGACTAAGGTTGACTAACCCTACTAAGTCAACACTGGTCAACCCTAGTCAACGGTCAATGGTCAACTTTGACCGGACTCGGTGAGTGCACCAAAGTGACTCGGCGAGTCTGAGCGCATACACTGATTTCCCTGAAATCCTCACCTGACACGTCGAGTATTCTCCTAACTCGACGAGTGTCACCTGGTATGAGTTGTGGGGATTCCACGACTCAACTCGCCGAGTCTCAAGAACAACTCGGCGAGTCCCAGCTTGACTAAGTCCACCTGTGAACCCACTCTGACTCTCCCTGACTCACTGAGTCAATCCCTCAACTCGACAAGACCACTCGCTGAGTGATGCTGGGAAATCTTCATGCTACTCGGCGAGTCTGTTCTTCGGACTCGGCGAGTTCATGCCATGCAATGACTCAAACTCACTCCTAAGGTCAGATCTGTTCCACTAACTCATAGATCCAGTCCTTCCAAGCTTATTTATCACGTAAAGTTGCTATCTTGATGTACACACAACCTCTATATGACCATATATGATGAATTAGCCACAAATACCACAACTCAAGGTCATAACCTCCATTGTTCTTCATAAAGCTTGATGAATGAGGCTCTCTGGACCACTATGGATCCAGATCCAAAGCCTCATCACTAGCAAGGGACTATTTGGCCATCAAATCCACCAAACAAAGGCCACAAGAAACCCCAAATCCAATTATACTTCACAAAACAGAAGATGAGCCGAAATCATACCTCTAGATCGATGATTTAAGCTTCAAATCCACAGTATAGAAACCTCCTTTGCTTCCTCTTGGACTAGAACCTCCCTCTCCTTTGCTAAGCAACACACAAAGGTCAAGAAATGCTTCCTTTCTCGCTCAAAACGTTCAAGCACTCTAGGGTTTCTCTCTATGGACTGGTGAGCACAAATGACGGCCATAAGGCCCTTTAAATAGGTCTCATACCCCGGAAATTAGGGTTTCATTAAACAGCGTGGACTCGCCGAGTCCACCTTTTGGACTCGCCGAGTCCAAACGCGAACCCGCATCCAAACAGCGATCCTACTCGGCGAGTTTGAGCTCCAACTCGCCGAGTCCCCTTACAAATCACCAAAAAAATACAATAATAAAATAATACCTGGAAATCCGGGCTGTTACAATTCTCCCCCACTAGAACTAGACTTCGCCCTCGAAGTCTCGCTCTGCAAATAACTCCGAATGTTGCACACGCATCTCACGTTCTGGCTCCCAGGTCATCTCGGACCCCTTCCGATGCTGCCACTGAACCAAAACCAAGGGTACCTCCTTGTTCCTCAGAACCTTGACTTTTCGATCTCTGATTGCCACTGGTCTCTCGGCATAATTCAGGCTCGCATCCACCTGAATATCCTCCAACGGAACCACTACCGACTCATCGGCTATACACTTCCGCAGCTGCGACACATGGAAAGTGTCGTGAATCTGCCCCAACTCTGCTGGCAACTCTAAACGATAGGCTACCCGGCCTACCCTCGCGATCAATCGAAATGGACCAATGAATCGAGGTCCCAACTTGCCCCTCTTCCTGAATCAAATCACTCCTTTCCAAGGAGAGACCTTCAGGAGCACAAAGTCGCCGACCTGAAACTCAAGCTCGGACCGGCGTCTGTCCGCATAACTCTTCTGACGACTCTGAGCAGTCAACAACCTCTGTCGGACCTGCTGGATCTGCTCTATCATCTGAAGCACTATCTCTGTACTGCCCATCACGCGCTGACCCACCTCTCCCCAGCAAATGGGGGTCCTACACCTCCTCCCATACAACAGCTCAAAGGGCGGCATACCAATGCTCGAATGATGGCTGTTGTTGTAGGAAAACTCTGCCAAGGGCAAGTACGTATCCCAACTTCCCCCGAAATCCAACACACATGCCCGAAGCATGTCCTCGAGCGTCTGAATCGTCCGCTCACTCTGTCCGTCCGTCTGGGGGTGATAGGCGGTACTAAAATGCAGCCTAGTACCCAACTCCTCATGAAACTTCTTCCAGAATCTGGAAGTGAAACGTACATCCCGGTCTGAGACAATCGAGATCGGCACACCATGCTGAGATACCACTTCCCTCACGTACATCTCTGCTAACTTCTCTGTGGAAGAACTCTCGCTGATAGCAAAGAAGTGAGCGCTTTTCGTCAACCTGTCCACAATCACCCAAATTGCATCAACTCCCCTAGCGGTCCTTGGCAATTTGGTGATAAAATCCATGGTGATCTGTTCCCACTTCCATTCGGGAACATCCATCGGCTGCAACTTCCCATGCGGTCTCTGGTGCTCGGCCTTAACCCTACGACAGGTCAAGCACCTCTCGACAAACCATGCAACATCCCTCTTTATACAGGGCCACCAACACTCTTTCCTCAGGTCCAAATACATTTTAGTGGCCCCCGGATGAATCAAAAATTTCGACCGATGAGCCTCCTCCATCAAAATGGTACGCGTTCCCCCCACAAACGGCACCCAGATACGCCCCTGGAATGTCATAAACCCCCGACCATCGGTAACAAACTCTGAAATCAATCCAACAACTCGCTCCTTCTTCTGCATCTCGGGTTGCACAGCCTCGGCCTGTGCCCCATGAATGGCGTCCAACACTGGAGCTATCACTGTCAATCTCAAACATACATCCCGCAGCGGGGTGCTCTCCGCCCTGCGGCTCAGTGCATCGGCTACCACATTAGCCTTGCCTGGGTGGTACAGGATCTCACAATCATAATCCTTGACCACATCCAACCACCTTCTCTGACGCATATTTAGGTTGGGCTGATCCATCAAATACTTCAAACTCTTGTGGTCCGTGTATATCATACACCGAACCCCATACAGGTAGTGACGCCAAATCTTGAGACCGAACACCACTGCCCCCAACTCTAGATCATGGGTGGGATATCTCGTCTCATGAGGCTTCAGCTGCCTCGATGCATATGCTATCACATGCCCTCTCTACATCAGCACCGCTCCCAACCCTAAGATCGACGCATCACAGTATACCACAAAGTCCTCCATTCCCTCCGGGAGGGCTAACACCGGGGCCTCGCATAACCTTTGGTGAAGCGTCTCAAAGGAGGTCTGCTGCTCGGGGCCCCATGAAAAAGCGACACCCTTCCGGGTCAACCTGGTGAGTGGCACTGCGATCTTAGAGAAATCCCTAATAAATCTCCGATAATAACCGGCCAACCCTAGAAAACTCCTGATCTCGGAGGGTGACCTCGGCACCTCCCAACTCATCACCGCCTCAACTTTGGCCGGGTCGACCAGTATCCCTTCCTGGTTAACGAGATGTCCCAGGAACTGGACCTCTCGCAACCAGAAATCACACTTGGAGAATTTGGCATAAAGCCTCTCCGATCTCAAAACTCCGAGGATCTCCCTCAAATGCTCCTCATGCTGCTTTCTAGATCTCGAATATACCAAGATGTCATCGATGAATACAATCACTGACCGATCCAACATCGGCCTGCACACCCGGTTCATGAGATCCATGAACACTGTTGGGGCATTGGTGAGTCCGAAGGGCATCACCACAAACTCGTAATGCCCATAACGCGTCCTGAACGCTGTCTTCTGGATGTCCTCATCTCACACCCTCACCTGATGATATCCAGACCTCAAATCGATCTTGGAGAACCAAGATGCTCCCTGCAACTGATCGAACAAATCGTCGATCCTCAGCAATTGGTAACGGTTCTTGACCGTCAGCTTGTTCAACTCCCGGTAATCAATGTACATCCGTTGTGAACCATCCTTCTTCTTGACAAACAGGATAGGCACTCCCCACGGCGAGCTGCTCGGCCGAATAAACCCCTTCCCCAGCAGCTCCTGAAGTTGCGAGGATAATTCTTGCATCTCTGGAGGTGCAAGACGATAAGGCACCTTGGCGATAGGCGCGGCCCCCGGAACCAAATCGATACTGAACTCTACTTGCCTCACGGGAGGCACACCCGGCAACTCCTCTGGAAATACATCCGGAAACTCACGCACTATCGGAACCTCCTCCACTGACCCCGGCCTCTCAGAATCAACCCGCGTATCTGACACGTACGCCACAAAACCCTTACAACCCTGTTGTAGACACTGCCTCACCCTAGCAACCGAACAAAACGCTGATCTAGAACGGGTACCCTCGTTGTACACCGTAAGAACTCCCCCACTAGGGTATCGTATGGTCACCAGCTGCCGCTCGCAGTCGATAACCGCACCAAATCTGCCCAACCAGTCCATGCCCACAATGACACGGACGTCACCCATCGCAATGGGAACCAAATCAATCGGGAACTCAACACCGAAAATCTCGAACATGCACCCACGGATCACCTCTGTGGCATATATCACCCTTTCGTCAGTTATGGAAACCCTCAGAGGCCGACTCAGTGCCTCGCGACTAACACTGATATGCTGACTAAAATCCAAAGATATAAAAGACCGACTCGCACCTGAGTCAAATAACACCAAGGCAGGCACAGAATTCACAAGAAAAGTACCTACGCATAACATAATATAAGCATAATATCTCAACATCAAAATAAATACACGAAAGAATACATACCAGCCACGACATCGGGCGCTGCGCGGACCTCCTCCGCGGTCAACTAAAAGGCTCTCCCTCGTGCCCTCGGCCTACACTGGCCGAACCTCGGTAGCTCTGATGGCGGCAGGGGCAGATCCCTGAGGTGCTCCCTGAGCTGATCCCCGCAACTGCGGGCACTCCGCCTTCTGGTGTCCGGTCTGATTGCAATGAAAACACACTGCAAACCCCTTAGGGCAGTCCTTGGCCATATGCCCCTCCTTGCCACACTTGTAGCAAGACCCAGCTCTACAAACTCCATCATGACCCTTGCCGCACTTTCCACAGGTGCGGCCCTTCTGGCTCCCAAATTTGGGATCAGCGGGCTTGGCCTGCTTGGCTGCCGGCTGGGACTGTGCCGGTCGCCGATCCCTCCCTTGAGACTCAGCCTCTTCCCTGGCCTGAGTCTCTAGCTCAATCTCCCTCTTCCGGGCATTTTCCTGAAGCTCGGCAAATGTCCGGTATGAGGAGTTCGCCACGAACTCCCTAATGTCTCGCCTCAAGATACTCAGATATTAGCTCATACGTGCCTGCTCCGTAGACACGTGCTTAGGGCAGAACATCGCCCTCTCATGGAACATCCTGGTAATCACCGTAACAGACTCAGTACCCTGCTTGAGGGTCAGAGACTCCTGGGCCAAACGCTCCCTCTCCACTTGGGGAACGTACTCGTCTCGGAACATGGCAGTGAACCTCTCCCAGGTCACTACCGCAAGCTCAGCAGGCGGAAAGTGCGCCGTCACAAACTTCCACCAGTCCTTCGCTCCTAAGCGAAGCTGGTTCAGCGCAAACCGAACTCTCAAATGCTCAGGAGATAAGCAAGTGAAGAAACACCCCTCCATGTCAGAAATCCATCTCATAGCTGCCACCGGGTCCTGGGCCCCATCAAACTCTGGTGGTTATGTGTTGCTGAACTCTCGGAACAGCAACGCGGCCTCGCGGCAGCAACAGCCGCGGTGGCCGCCGCAATAGTAACCTCAAAAAGAGCAGCATAACGCTCGTCGAAAGTCTCAATCAGTGTGGTCTTAATAGACCAGAACATCTCTGGTATCTCTGCCCTAATGGTCGCAGCCACCTCCTCGTGGATGATCCGACGAATCTCCTCATCACTAGCCCCAGTGCTCTTTGGCATATGACGTGTCCTCACCATGATCAACCTCTGAAACACAACATACGATAAATTAGAATCCATTCGAGCGTACACTCACTCGACAACTCTTCCCTCCTTGATCCTTGGCATTCCGAAGATTCTTATCTGGACTGTACACCGCTCCGGTGTTTTCAGTAGTACGGGCCCAATACTACTGTCCGCCCCATTTCAGTATACACCCCAAACCTTCCTCTTCGGACTCCAAATCCCAAGTACTCTATCACTCTCTAAAAGATCTCTCATAAGCTCCTCGCTGCTACCTATTCACTCTCAAACATCTCATAGCAGCTCACCATCTCCTAGGCTAAGGCATCACAAATCAGGGCACTCTAGTCCTAATAGGAATACCTAGCCTGCTTTAGCAAGATAATACATCATATCAATCTCATAAACATATAATATAAGGGTATTCTAGGAAATCACCGTTCGGGCGCTGACTGATCGTACACACGTTTCTGCTCTGAGTTTCTCTAAAAATCTTTTACTTTTTTTATAAAATTTGGTTCTCTGTTGAAAATATTTTCCAAATCCTCAGTTTGAGTTCAAATACCCCCGAAGGTGTACCCGAATCCCTCAAACCAAGGCTCTGATACCAACTTGTAACACCGTAAATTTCAAAACAAATTTTCGAATTTTATAAAAACATAATTCACTTAATATTCATAAAAACACCCACATTTGAAATTCAATCCTAGTCATACAAAATCCCAAGATCTCATAATCGTAAAATCCCGTGCGTGTGTACTGATCAAGCCGGCGCCTTCCCACGGTCGTCACTAGTACCTGGAACAAATAACACCAAACACTATAAGCACAAAGCTTAGTGAGTTCCCCAAAATACCACATATAACAAACATTAGCCACTCGAGGCTATAACTCTGTGGGTCCGTGCACCCAAGCTCTGTGAACCCTTAGGTTCTAAGTCTGTAAACATGCACAGCATAAATCACATAGAATAATGCAATGCAACACATAACACATATATAGCATACAAACACTGTATCATAACTCTGGTTACCTACTCAAGGTAAAGTATAGTGAGAAGACTCACCTCGTGTATCTCGATAAGTCGCAAATCCCTGAATCACTCGTGCTCGATCCCTCGAGCTATAATCCTCCTATATACAACACATATCTCTAAGTAACACTTTCAAGACTAAGGTTGACTAACCCTACTAAGTCAACACTGGTGAACCCTGGTCAATGGTCAATGGTCAACTTTGACCGGACTCGGCGAGTGCACCAGAGCGACTCGGCGAGTCTGAGCGCATACACTGATTTCCTTGAAATCCTCACCTGACACGTCGAGTATTCTCCTAACTCGATGAGTGTCACCTGGTATGAGTTGTGGGGCTTCCACGACTCAACTCGCCAAGTCTCAAGAACAACTCGGTGAGTCCCAGCTTGACTCAGTCCACCTGTGAACCCACTCTGACTCTCCCTGACTCACTGAGTCAATCCCTCAACTCGACAAGACCACTCGCTGAGTGGTGCTGGGAAATCTTCATGCTACTCGCCGAGTCTGTTCTTCGGACTCGGCGAGTTCATGCCATGCAATGACTCAAACTCACTCCTAAGGTCAGATCTGTTCCACTAACTCATAGATCCAGTCCTTCCAAGCTTATTTATCACGTAAAGTCGCTATCTTGATGTACATACAACCTCTATATGACCATATATGATGAATTAGCCACAAATACCACAACTCAAGGTCATAACCTCCATTGTTCTTCATAAAGCTTGATGAATGAGGCTCTCTGGACCTCTATGGATCCAGATCCAAAGCCTCATCACTAGCAAGGGACTAGTTGGCCATCAAATCAACCAAACAAAGGCCACAAGAAACCCCAAATCCAATTATACTTCACAAAACAGAAGATGAGCCGAAATCATACCTCTAGATCGATGATTTAAGCTTCAAATCCACAGTATAGCAACCTCCTTTGCTTCCTCTTGGCTAGAACCTCCCTCTCCTTTGCTAAGCAACACACAAAGGTCAAGAAATGCTTCCTTTCTCGCTCAAAACGTTCAAGCACTCTAGGGTTTCTCTCTATGGACTGGTGAGCACAAATGACGGCCATAAGGCCCTTTAAATAGGTCTCATACCCCGGAAATTAGGGTTTCATTAAACAGCGTGGACTCGCCGAGTCCACCTTTTGGACTCGCTGAGTCCAAACTTGAACCCGCGTCCAAACCGCGATCCTACTCGGCGAGTTTGGGCTCCAACTTGCCAAGTCCCCTTACAAATCACCAAAAAAATACAAGAATAAAATAATACCTGGAAATCCGGGCTGTTAGAGAACATTAGTATGACCGCTTTTGCAATCATCCCTATAGAACGGTCTATACCTTCTGGACATATGTTGGGGGTGATGATTGTGCTGCTGCTGGTCGCCATCTTACCTTCCCTGTTGGGTCAAGATTGGCCGCAACACCGCCTCCTCCTACTTTGCATATGCATTGTCTATAGCTTTGATATTGGCCTCCTTTCACTCTTACCATTCAATTTACCTCAGGTATTTTTCGACATGGAACTTGGGTTCCTCCCAGGACCTGCAGACAGTTCCTTGCATCTTCTTCGATAGGTGCCCTGGGAGTAAACCTTGGGCGAAAGCGCCTGTTACCATTAACTCTTCATGTCCCGAAATATTCAAGGTCGCCAGCTTGAACCGGTCATAATATTCACCGATCGATTCCGCCTCTTTCTTCTTTCATGCCATTACAGAATTAGCGCCCCCATTGCTTTTCCTCAACTGCATGAAATTGTTGAGGAAAAGGTATTTCAGTTGCTCAAAACTGGAGATGCTGCCCAACCTCAGAGATTTGAACCACTTGCTAACATTGTCGGTTAGGGTGCAAGGAAAATAAGTGCAGGTGAAGCGATGATCCATCTTGAGGGAAGTCATCATCCATTCATCATTGTCAATGTGGTCATCTGGGTCTGTAGTACCGTCATATTTGGGCATGTGTGGGATCATCGCCGTATGTGGAATCTCATACTACAACAGATCATTGTTGAAATTAGAACTGATGCTTCACAATGGATTATCCATGTACGAGTATGACATCCCGCCATAAGCCATGTGCTGTTGTATTTGGTACAGGCTTGCATACATCTGGTTATGCATGGCCGCTAGTGAGATGTATGGCTGATACAGTGGTAGATTTGGCGCTAGCCCAAATTACTGGATTCCATACCGCCCTGTCGGCGTAGCCATATGCAGGCTTGCTCATGTATACTGCTGAGTGTATGGGATAAACATTTGAGCCTTTGTCATGAAGGGATTAAACTCAGATTGTACTGGGAACTGGGTGCTAGATCCATAATAGTTGGGTCCCTGGCTTGTCGCAAGGGTCGGCCCTGATACCTGGGCGAATTGGGCATAGTCCCAGGGCAGCAAGAAATGAAGGGCATAAATTTCATCCATAATGTTAATATTATAGGTATTTGGCCCAAAGGAATTCAACATCTACGATTGTGACATCCCCAAAATCTCAGCCAGAAAAGACCGATTTTCATTTATGCTTTTAAAATAATTTCAAAGTAAATCCTTTTGATTTGAAAGAGTTGCATAATTTTTTCCCAAAAACAAAACGTGATAAAACAATGTTTACCAAAGCATTTCATAAAAGAAATGTATTTTCATTATATAATCAAAACTCGGGATGTCATGTTCCGATACAGACCATAAAGCATAAACGATAACATTACAAGTCATTCAACAAATATATACATATACAAACTTGTAAACAAAACAACTTGATGGTTCATCCATCTTATGCCCTTGCGCCACTTCCTGTAATACAAATAAAACTGAGTGGGTCAGGCTTGGGAGCCTGGTGAGCATATAGGGTTTTCAACCCACAATGAATAATTAAATTATTTTCATCAACCAACAATAACCCAATTACCCATTCCCGTTATTCTCACTTTATGTCCCTACAATAACTAACACAAGGGACCTAGTCTAAGAATATTTCATCGGGGCGACAACACATGCTTCGGGGGTTCCTCAGCAATATAAGTCAAATAAGGCAACCATGAGGGGGATGGAGTACAACGAATGAACATCCAAGTTCATTAACACCTACAGGTGGCGAACCTGCTAGCGTTCCACAGGACTGTCTAGAAAAGTCTGTGGTCGTCATCTAAACTCCGCTAGATGACTGAATCAAAACAACATCGAGGCCTCTCATCTGTTTATCACACGACTATCTACCCATGTTCTACCCGACATATTAGTAGATAAAAATATATATTTTTATACATAGTTTAAAACCTGTATAGCATTCTCATTCAATACATATTTCAAAACAACAGATGAGGCACACACACATAACACATATTTCATGGAGAATAGATCAGATCTATGAGATAGAATAAAGTGAATATATAATCACACATATAACAACAAAGTATACACATAACACGTATTTTATATAAAATACTTCATAATTATGCGTTAGAAGAAAGTAACTACACACTCACTTGATCAGAAGATGATCGGACAACACTACGACTTGTAGAAGTAGTATTCTTCGGCAGATCTGGAAGATCTTCACAAAAACCGGACTCCTCGCAGGCAGAGCTTCGGCTCGGGAATCGCACTTCTCGGGATCTTCGGGGCCTCGGGACTTGCTTTGGGGCTCGGGAATGATACCGGGGCTTCGGGATAATTCTTGCACGAAAAACGATGCAAAACGCGAGAAAAAGGGAAGAAATGAGCAAACAACTCGGTTGCCCTCGACCTCATTTTATAGGGGCTGCAAGCTCGAATTACGCTGGGCGTAATTCTATATTACGTTGGGCGTAATGACGATAAGATCGCTGACTCCCCTCCTTCGGATAATATCGGATATATATATATATATATATATATATATATATATATATATATATATATATATATATATATATATATATATATTAAATATCGAAAATATTTAATAAACTTCCAAAATTCATATCTTCCTCATACAAACTCCGTTTTCGACGTTCTTTATATCCACGCGTAGGTGAGACTACGATCTACAACTTTCATTTAGACTCCGTCGGCTAATTTTGATTTATTTTTTATTATTTATTTTTAGTAGGCCGGGACAGGAAAACTCCGTTATAAAATCATAACTTCTTCATCCGACGTCCGTTTTCGTCTATCTTTTCATCGTTTCGCTACAATTAACGAGACCTTCGATTCTCATTTAGATTGTTTTGGCTAAAAACAGCTCGATCTCAAATCGAGTATTCGGGCTGCATACTGCTAAGTCGAAACTTCGAAAAATCATAGCTTCCTCATACGAAGTCAGAATTGGGCGTTCTTTTTATGCACGCTCTCGGTTTAACGAACTCTACAACTTTCGTTTAGATCACTAAGGCTAAATATTGCTCTAACGTAAAGTTCACTTTTTACATCATTCAGCGTTGCCGGTTCTGTCGCGAAACTTCGACAGGTCATAACTTCTTTGTTATAACTCGGATTTCAGCATTCTTTATATCTTCGGAATCCTTGTTTCGACCACTACATCTTTATGCAAAGATACCGGGCTTATCTCACACTTCAAATTTGATGCTTATTTTATTCTTAATTCATTAAATTTTAATAATTAAGAAAATAAACACATAATTCACATAATACTCAAATATTTCATCATTAATACTTCAAAAAGAGTTACAAGGGTTAACCTAGACTATTACATCAATGATAATGCCTAGCCTGGAAATGCGGGCGTTACAATTCTCTCCCCCTTAGGATGATTCCATCCCCGGAATCACACATCAACAAACAAATGCGGATAGCGACTCAACATGTCACTCTCCGTTTCCCAGGTGAGATTTGACCCATTCGTATGTTTCCAACGAACAAGCACTAACTCGACCATCTTGCGTCGAAGCTTCTTAGTCTTTCGGTCAACAATAGTCTCTGGTTCTTCAATTAACCTCTTGTTTTCATCAATTCTCAATTCACAAATTGGAATTATATCGGGAACTTCTCCCGTGAACTTCCTCAAATAACACACATGAAAAGTGTTGTGAATTCCATTCAGTTCTTTGGGTAATTCGAGCTTGTATGCTTGGTTCCCAATTCTCTGAAGAACTTTAAACGGTCCAATAAACCTTGGACTCAACTTTCCCCTTTTACCAAATCTTATAAGTCCCTTCCACGGCGAGACTTTAAGCAAAACCGAATCTCCAACCTCAAAAGTCATCGGTCTTCGCTTCTTGTCAGCATAGCTCTTTTGACGATCTTGAGCTGCTAACATTCTTTCCATGATCACTTTCAACTTCTCAGCAGTGTGATGGACCATCTCGGGACCCATAAACTGCTTTTCCCCAGCCTCAAGCCAACAAGACGGCGTACGACACTTTTGTCCATACAAAGATTGATAAGGTGTCATCTTTATGCTCGAGTGGAAACTATTATTGTAGGAAAATTCTACCAAAGGTAAATGTTCATCCCAATTACCTAGGAATTCCATGGTACATGCCCTCAGCATATCTTCAAGTGTTTGTATTGTTCTTTCACTCTGACCATCAGTTTGTGGATGGTAAGCTGTACTTAAACACAACTGGGTACCCATTTCCTCTTATAGACTTTTCCAAAACCTTGAGGTGAAACGGCTATCACGATCCGATACAATCGTTAACGGAACACCGTGAAGCCTCACAATTTCTTTCACATAAGAATTCGCAAATTTATCCATAGACCATTTCTCCTTGGCTGCTATGAAATGTGCACTCTTAGTGAATCGATCAACGACCACCCAAATCATGTCGTGACCGTTCTTTGTTCTGGGTAGTTTAGTGACAAAATCCATAGCAATGTCTTCCCATTTACCCATAGGCACATGTAAAGGCTCTAAACTCCCATATGGTTTCTGATGTTGTGTCTTGACTCTCGAACAGGTCACACACTCGGCCACATACTTTGCAACATCAAGCTTCATCGTTGGCCACCAGTAGTAGGGTTTCAGGTCCCTATACATTTTAGTGCTACCAGGATAAATCGAATACATGGTTTTGTGAGCTTCTTCCATCAGAAGATCTCTAATTCCTCCTGACTTAGGTACCCAAATACGATCTTGGAATACCTTCAGTCCATGACCGTTTGTACCAAACACCAACGTTTTTCCCAAACGTTCCTCCTTTCGGTCATTTTTCTCAGAAGCTTCCTCTTGAGCTTTCTTTATACTCTCCACAATTGTTGAGACAACTTCTATTCTCAATGCTCTTGGCCTCCTTCTTTCAATATTGACTTTCCGACTGAGAGCATCAGCAACAACATTAGCTTTACCGGATGGTAAAGTATCTCACAGTCGTAGTCCTTGAGTAACTCTAGCCAGCGTCGTTGCCTCATATTCAATTCTTTCTGATTAAAGAGATATTGGAGACTCTTATGATCAGTGAAAAGTTTGCACTTTGTGCCATAGAGGTAATGCCTCCATATTTTCAGAGCGAAAACTACCGCTGCTAACTCCAAATCATGAGTTGGGTAATTCTTTTCATGCTCCTTCAGCTGTCGAGACGCATATGCTATCACCTTTTCTCTTTGGGTCAAAACACAACCCAATCCAACCCCAGACGCATCGCTGTAGACAGCGAAGTCTTCAACTCCATCAGGTAGAGAAAGTATCGGTGCCTCGCATAGCTTCTTCTTTAGCTTCTCGAATGCTTCTTTATGCTTATCACTCCAAGCATAAGTAGCTCCTTTGTGGGTCAAAGCTGTTAATGGAGTAGCAATCGAAGAAAAGCCTTGGATAAACCTTCGGTAATATCCGGCTAATCCTAAAAAGCTTTGGATCTCCGTGGGACTTTTCGGTTGTTCCCACTTCATTACAGCTTCAATCTTTGTTGGATCAACCATTATCCCTTCTTGGTTGACCACGTGACCCAAGAATGGACTTCACGAATCCAAAAATCACATTTGGAGAACTTTGCATACAGTTTCTCCTTCTTCAAAACTTCCAACACTTCTCGCAAGTGTCTGCCATGCTCCTCTTGGCTTTTCGAGTAAATCAGAATGTCATCTATGAACACTATCACGGATTTATCAAGGAACGGATTACAAACCCTATTCATTAAATCCATGAATGCTGCTGGAGCATTGGTTAGTCCAAACGACATAACCAACAACTCGTAGTGTCCATATCTAGTTCTGAACGCAGTCTTCTCGATATCTTGCTCTCTTACTTTTAGCTGATGATATCCTGACCTAAGATCGATCTTCGAGAAATAGCTCGAACCTTGCAATTGATCAAATAGGTCATCAATCCTCGGCAACGGATATCTATTCTTTATTGTTGCCTTGTCCAGCTCTCTGTAATCGATGCACATTCTCATACTTCCATCTTTCTTCTTTACGAATAACACCGAAGCTCCCCAAGGTGATGAACTAGGTCTAATGAAACCTTTGTCCAATAACTCCTGAAGTTGCATCATCAGCTCAGCTCCTTCATCTCCGTCGGTGCTAATCGATAAGGTGCTTTTGTTATTGGCATGGTCCCTGGTAACAATTCTATTCTGAACTCCACTTGTCTATCAGGTGGTAATCCAGGAAGATCTTCGGGAAATACTTCCGGATAATCACACACCACTGGAATACTCTGCATCACCTTCTTTTCCTTCTTAGCATCGATCACGAATGCTAAATATGATGTACATCCCTTGGTCAAACACTTTCTGGCTTTCATTAGAGAAATGATTCCCGAATTTACTCTGCGTTTGTCCCCATACACCATAAAAGAATCTTTCCCTGGCGGGTTTACTTTAACTATCTTCTTCTTGCACAATATCTCGGCGTCATTGGCGCTAAGCCAATCCCTTCCCAGAACGATGTCGAAACCATTAAGTTTGATAGGCAATAATTCCTCGTGAAACTTATTCCCATTAAGGTCGATTAAGATGTTTTCCATACGATGGCTAACGGGTACAAACTTGCCAATAGCAACTTCGACTAATAAAGCATTATCTAGTCTATCAACAGACAAAGCTAGTTTTCTCCCAAACTCGTGCGAAATAAAGGAGTAGTTGGCTCCAGAATCAAACAAAATTTGAGCAGGTAGTTCATTAACAAGAAAGGTACCTTAAGTGACATCAGCTTCATCTTTTGCAGCCTCAAGTGTCATCTGGAAGGCTCTTGCCTTCGGCTTTGGTGGAATGTTGGGCTTTACTGCCTCCTTCTTCTTCGGACAGTCTTTCAAAATGTGCCCCTCTTCATTACAACCAAAACATATCCTTTTGTTGGATGGACACTCATTGGCAAAATGCCCAATTTTTTCCCACTTGTAGTAGGTTACATCCTCACTACATTTACCAAAGTGCTATTTCTTACACTTATCACACCATTTCGCTTCACCTCCTCTTCCTCCAAACTTTTTCGAATCAGATTTCGTAAATTTGCTTTTCTTACCGGAACCAGATGTTCCCTCAAACCTTCTCTTCTCACCAACCTCAACCTTGTCGGTGGTTCTCCCCTTAATCATGTTCTCAACAGACTTGACAACCCAAATAGCTGCCTCTAGAGTAGGTGTCTGACGAACTGGCACTGCGTACTCCCATGAGAGTCCCTTTACATACCGGTCAACCTTTGTCAACTCATCTGGAACGATGCGCAAAGCAAACTCCATCTTATCGGTAAAGTTATTAGTGTATTCATCAACTGACATGCTGCCTTTCGTCAATGTCAGAAACTTATTCTCCAATTCCAACAGATTTTGAGCCGAGCAGAACTTGCGCTTGAACTGCACCAAGAATTCTGCCCATGACAATTGCAGTGGCTCATTAGGGCTTAAAGTCTTCCCTAGAGTGTTCCACCATCGAACGGCTCCACCTCGGAACTGACGCACTGCATAGATAGTCTGCAACTTGCCTCTACAGCCACAAGCCATGAAGGCTAACTCCATTTCGGAGATCCAATCCATAACTCCAATTGGATCCTCCTTTCCATTGAAAGTCGATGGTTTGCAAGCTAGAAAGTCCTTGTACTTGCATCCCATTCCATCATTCCTTCCATCATGGTTGTTTTGCCTAACTATCGGTGGGTTGGCTTGACCAACAGACCCACTGAAGTTTCCACCTTCCGAGTGCCCTTCATTTAATTCAGGCTCTTCCACATGAATTGACAGTTCTTCACGATTCTGTTGAAGCAACCGCCTAGTCTCTTCCATTTGACGATCCAACATTGTTTGAATCATCATTTGTACACCAGCCATTGTTATTCGCTCCGGTGCTGTAGCTACAACAGGTAATTGTTCAATCATTGGTGGTTGATTCCTGTTTTCATCAGCATTTCCAACTCCACACCTCGTTCTCACCATTGTGATCTACACACCGAATAAGGTGAAATTAGATCCTCAATCATGATAGATATTCAAATCATCCTTATCACTCTGAAACGTTTACATGCTAGTTCGAATATCGTAGACGTACGCTTAGAATCCTACACACATAAGGTTTCCAAATCCGGTCGGCAACAGACCATAGATCCGAACAAATAATATCATATATAGCAACATATAACATTTAGCACATAAAAGCATTTTAGGCAACCTTCCTAAAATAAACTAGTGCTCGTGTCTAAAGCATAACAAACACACATCTCAAAATTTCACTTAGCATTTTAAGTTTAAGTCTAGAAATCCTACAAATTCCTAGTTCGCTTAAACTAATGCTCTGATACCAACTGTGACATCCCCAAAATCTCGGCCAGAAAAGACCGATTTTTATTTATGCTTTTAAAATAAATTCAGAGTAAATCCTTTTGATTTGAAAGAGTTGCGGAATTTGTTCCCAAAAACAAAACGTGATAAAACAATTTTTACCAAAGGATTTCATAAAAGAAATGTATTTTCATTATATAATCAAAACTCGGGATGTCATGTTCCGATACAGACCATAAAGCATAAACGATAACATTACAAGTCATTCAACAAATATATACATATACAAACTTGTAAACAAAACAACTTGATGGTTCATCCATCTTATGCCCTTGCGCCACTTCCTGTAATACAAATAAAACTGAGTGGGTCAGGCTTGGGAGCCTGGTGAGCATATAGGGTTTTCAACCCACAATGAATAATTAAATTATTTTCATCAACCAACAATAACCCAATTACCCATTCCCGTTATTCTCACTTTATGTCCCTACAATAACTAACACAAGGGACCTAGTCTAAGAATATTTCATCGGGGCGACAACACATGCTTCGGGGGTTCCTCAGCAATATAAGTCAAATAAGGCAACCATGAGGGGGATGGAGTACAACGAATGAACACCCAAGTTCATTAACACCTACAGGTGGCGAACCTGCTAGCGTTCCACAGGACTGTCTAGAAAAGTCTGTGGTCGTCATCTAAACTCCGCTAGATGACTGAATCAAAACAACATCGAGGCCTCTCATCTGTTTATCACACGACTATCTACCCATGTTCTACCCGACATATTAGTAGATAAAAATATATATTTTTATACATAGTTTAAAACCTGTATAGCATTCTCATTCAATACATATTTCAAAACAACAGATGAGGCACACACACATAACACATATTTCATGGAGAATAGATCAGATCTATGAGATAGAAGAAAGTGAATATATATTCACACATATAACAACAAAATATACACATAACATGTATTTTATATAAAATACTTCATAATTATGCGTTAGAAGAAAGTAACTACACACTCACTTGATCAGAAGATGACAGCACTACGACTTGTAGAAGTAGTATTCTTCGGTAGATCTGGAAGAAATGAGCAAACAACTCGGTTGCCCTCAACCTCTTTTTATAGGGGCTGGAAGCTCGAATTACGCTGGGCGTAATGACGATAAGATCGCTGACTCCCCCCCTTCGGATAATATCGGAATATATATATATATATATATATATATATATATATATATATATATATATAAATTAAATATCGAAAATATTTAATAAACTTCAAAAATTCATATATTCCTCATACGTAATCCGTTTTGGACGTTCTTTATATCCACGCGTAGGTGAGACTACGATCTACAACTTTCGTTTAGACTCCGTCGGCTAATTTTGATTTTATTTTTTATTATTTATTTTTAGTAGGCCGGGACAAGAAAACTCCGTTATAAAATCATAACTTCTTCATCCGACGTCCGTTTTCGCCTATCTTTTCATCGTTTCGCTACAATTAACGAGACCTTCGATTCTCATTTAGATTGTTTCGGCTAAAAACCGCTCGATCTCAAATCGAGTATTCGGGCTGCATACTGCTAAGTCGAAACTTCGAAAAATCATAACTTCCTCATACGAAGTCATATTTGGGCGTTCTTTTTATGCACGCTCTCGGTTTAACGAACTCTAAGACTTACGTTTAGATCACTAAGGCTAAATATTTCTCTAACGTAAATTTCACTTTTTACATCATTCAGCGTTGCCGGTTCTGTCGCGAAACTTCGACAGGTCATAACTTCTTCGTTATAACTCGGATTTCGGCATTCTTTATATCTTCGGAATCTTTGTTTTGACCACTACATCTTTATGCAAAGATACTGGTCTTATCTCACACTTCAAATTTGACGCTTATTTTATTCTTAATTCATTAAATTATAATAATTAAGAAAATAAACACATAATTCACATAATTCACATAATACTCAAATATTTCATCATTAATACTTCAAAAAGAGTTAGAAGGGTTAACCTAGACTATTACATCAATGATAATGCCTAGCCTGGAAACGCGGGCGTTACAACGATCAACCATGTCACGCGCTTCGACTATTGGAGTCTGGTTCCCATCTTCCCAGTGGTCGCCTAGAAAGATGAAAGGGCAGGATGTAGAAGATGAGAAGTCGATTGCTTTTCCCAATCGTCGATTGGTTAAGAGACACTTCTATGGATACGCAATAGATACATCTCCTGATTTTTGTGAAGAACCTTAGTTTCTATAAATTCTCTACTCTCTTGTCTCTAGATTTCTGTTAAGAACAAGAAGAAATATTTTTTCGTTTTTTGGATGCCTTTCATCTTTCGATGATCTTGCTCCTTTTCTTACGGAATTACCGGTGCCTAGTCTAATGCTTATCTTTTCTAGATATCATTTTTTTTCTCATCTGTGTTTTTCTCTCGAATTTTTCATGGCTGCAAGGTAATCTTTGTCTTGTTTTGGTTGGTTTAGATTTTAAAAGTGTTTCCCCACTATGGACAATTCTGCCCTTGATGGAGTTTGGTTTCAAGGCATATTAACTGGATAGCTTGGATGGACGATTATGCCCTTGGATTTGATGCCCATGTAAGGCTGATTTCCTTAAGTGGGTACTGTTGCAATTCTTAAAATGTTTGTGTTGCTGACAAAATACTTTGTTCACAGTGGATTTAAAGAGTATTTGTTTCAATTTTGAGATTATATCACAAACGAAGACCTTGACATTTTTTGTTTTAAATTTTCATATAATATTGACATTTGGAGTAATGTGTTTGTAACAGTTTAATGTATCTAGTTTTTGTGATCACAGTTTACAATTTTGTTTATGTCATGGTTATAATTTTTTTTTTGTAAAAAAATTAAATAAAATGGAGATACACTATACTTGTTAAACATGCTATTGTTAACTATGATGTAGTAATTGATTTTTATAATTCATACAAAACATCGTAGTAATTATATTTTTTTAATTCACAAAGCACAAATAAAATGTTTTAGTGATGTTTGCTAGTTTAAGTTTTAATGGATATGAAGTTGTTTGAAAAAAGAAACTAGCTAATTTATGTTGTAGGTAGATTTAATAAAAGTCTTGGGGCATTTTTAAGTTTTTTCGCCCGGGGCATTAAAAAGCTATGGACCGGCCCTGCTTGTCGAGATCTGGCCGCCTATGGTTTATAGTTGGGATAGTGTAGCGGTTGGATCTGGGGTGTGTTGTACCAACACGTTGAGGATCGGTGGTTGTTGTACACATATCGGTATGTGGGGCAAACTTGTCATGGTGGCTTGTGGGTATACCATTGGGGAATATTGTTGCTGTGATTGAATGGCGTGCGGGATCCACGTCCTGGTGCTGGAGGTGAGTGGGAAAGACTGTCATTGTGAAACAGGAATCTCTGTTTGGTGCGTTGTGATGATATGTGGAGTTGTGGCTACGATCACCACTTGTGGAATTGTGTTGGTTGCTGGGCGCCAGAGGCTGGCCGGGAGAATTGTCGTTGTCTGTACTGCAGAACTAGATGGCGTTTGTGAAACTAGAGTGTGATTTGATGCGTGCCCTTCCTGAACGGAAGTTTTCCCTCATTCCAGTGACTACATCGGATGCAACAGGCTTTTTTCTAGTGCTCCAGACACTATTGGGATCCCGCCTACCATTGCTGCTCATTGGATTTGTTGCGTGGATGTATCATTCTAGAGATACGTCCGGATGGCGCCAAATGTTTTGATATGTCGGAGAATGGATGGGTCGAGATTTTCGGTGAATCTTGCAAAAATGACTTCCCATAATATCACAGTACAAAATAGGATAGAGATCATTAGTCGACGTCCGGGAGGGGATCTCCGGACGAAGCTCCATCGATCTAATTAGTATGAAATCTGAAAGAGAGAATTATGTCCCCTTCTTCGTGAGGAAGAAGGATCCTTTTATACCTGTCTCAGAGGCGTGTCTCTCAACTGATTCTGTTGAAGATTCCCACATGAGGTGCGACGTGGCGGACCCATATTGGAGGGTCCTCCGTCACGTCTTTTTCCTCCTTCTCCCATTGGCTAGAAGGAGATCTTCGACATGTTTACGAAGATCGTGGCTATTGTATGATGAGCGAGTGGGACTCTCTGATAGGTCCCACGTTTTCCAGGGTATAATTTCCCGGAGAAGGGGTTAAGGTGCGACTTTGCATCTTAACCGCCGTATTAACTCCCCTAGCGTTGGCGGAGGCCCGGACATGGATTTAGAGTGGGTTCTGACAAGGCTAAGCCCGATATCAGTTTGACTTCTCTTTTGACGTTTCCTAGAGGGATACGTTAATATCCACCAAAGGCTCAAGAATCATGATGAGAGGCTAGGTTAAGTGTTTACTGAGCTTAGAGATGAAAGAAGATTTTTTAGAACCCTAAAATGAAGTGTATGGGGTTTAAATACTAAGGAAACCATAAAAGATCGTGGGCTTGGGCTGCTTTGCATCTCACGTCGTGAGATCCTATTACTCACATCGTGAGCTTGGATTAGATCAAAATTATGTTTAAATCACTTCTCATATCGTGACCTCTCCAGTGTCACGTCGTGAGCCTTAGTTCTACCCAAACATCATACATTTGACTCCTCGAAGCCCTAAATCGATCTGATCTGGAAATCGGGTGTTACAGGTGGTACCCTTTGTGTCCATCCAGGAACAACTTCCATCGGAATCCTTCCATGGACTCGACTTACTGTTCTGTTTCAGGTAGAAGGTAAGCGTCTTTCAGATACGCTTTGTTTAGGCTGGTGAAATCGACACACATCTGCAATGACCCTTCTACTTATTTAACCTATCACAGGGTTAGCAACCCACGTTAGGAAGATCAAATCTCTTAGTATTCCTATGGACACAAGCTCGTCTACCACTTTGTTGACCGCTACGCTCTGTTCCGGAGCCATTGGTCTTTTCTTTTGTACCACCGGTGTTTCCTTAGCCGTTATCTATAATAACCTGTCCCATATTACTATTTATTACAATTATAGTCTACAAGTTCTAGAACCATTTTTCTAATTCAAAAATGAAAGCCCAAGATTAACTACCATTGATAAAACATCTTAACTGAACTCTGTGAGTATTTTATTTTGTTACTTGAAGTGACTTAATATTTTCATGTAAGTGTTATTTTTGTACAAGTTCTGAGTGAGTTGACAGTCGAATTCTTGAACTTTTTAAGTTACATCTCGATGTCTATATTATCTTGTATGTTTGTTAAAGTAGACATTTATTTTATTTAAGAATGTTATTTTAAGTATTAAGTAAAAGGTGTTTCATTTTAAATGGATTAAATTAATAGGACGAATATCTTTTGATTCAGTAGATAAATGTATGATGTCGATTATTCAAAATCCCACGGAATCCCATGAGTTACACAGGAGTATGGATCAAATTTTAATATTTCTTAAAGAATTTGAATCACGGATGATTCGCTTCAAATACACTCTATTTCCATGTCTAATCATCACGAGTTGGTTCACACATTAGGAAAAATTAATCAAGGTATCTCAATATAAATGACAAGTTCTACAGGTATTATGGAAAGAATAACAAATTTCATGATTAGTTCACAATTAGTTTTTGGTTTTTTTTTAGTTTGTTATTCTTTAGTTCCAAAAATAACTAATATATCAAATTTAATTATAAACACAATGAATCGAAAAAAAAAAAAAAGATTCAATTTTTGAATGAAACAATTTGTAAAATAGTAATCATCTTACTGAACTTAAACGATATCTAAATCGTTTGACCCGTTTTATAGGTAACTAAACCTTCTATATTTAATTATATTTGTATAACCCACATTAACCGATGCTAAAGTAATAAGTTCCTATTTATCTTTCTACTTATAAGATTACGACAAGTGTTAAAAATCAAAGGATAAGATCAAGAAAAAAAAATATTTTTTTTAACATGAGAATCATTGAATTTGTAGGATAATGAAGCACCAAGATGAAATAGAAAACAATTTAATTTTCCAAGTTCAAATGATATCTTTTAACTTAATTTACGTTTTTAGAAAAACTTGGTGTGAACAACATAACATATGTTGACCCTTCGAGTTATTCAGGGTCTCTAGCATACACATTCCACATGCCAAAGATCTGCTGACATCACGTATATAACATAAACAATGTCGACGTGGTTTTCCTCTACCAACAAATAACAACTGTGGATAAATAATTGATATTCTAAGATTATTCTAGAAATAAAACTAGCAAATAATTGAAGCTTCTATTCAAATAATTGAAACTTCCATTCTATAAATAGAAATATGAGTTGCCACATAGATGTTGAAGCTACTATGGCCACAAACGCTAGATCCTAAGCTGCCCTACATCAAAAACTAAAAGTCAAAACACATCACGTCAGATTGAAGCTACAACAGCCACAAACATTGAACTATTTGTTTTTAATTTAACAAATAATAAAAAACTAAATATAATATTTAAAATATATTTTAAAAAAGATGTCGATAGTATTAATTAAGATCAATTTAGGTAGTTAGAGATTCCCAATAGAAGCTTAGAACAAAAGCTTTTTTACCTTTTGAATACATCATTTAAAGAATTATGACCTGTTAATAAAATGTTTTTATTGCATAAGTTATTCTCAAGAAATAAAATAAGTTATACATATACATATATATATATATATATATATATATATATATATATATATATATATATATATATATATATATATATATATATATATATATATATGCATTACAGTAAAAGTCTGTGTTTAAAGTTTTTCATATCCATAATAATCCAACAAAATCCCAGGTTAATCCACTACCTTCATTTTCCCCAAAATTCAAACTAAAATCCATAAAAATCAAGGAAAAATCCACAAAAATCCTCCTATCCCACTTTTATTAATTCTTAAAGCACCATGCTAACTTTTATATATATACTAGGCGAATCCCCGCGTGTTGCGCGAGAATAAAATTATATAATTAAAATAATAACTTTTACCAAATTATTATTTAATATTTCTACTTTGAAACAAAATGTTAGTAGTAAAGGAAACATATAGTTAACATATATCAAATGAATGATAAAATTATAAACTGTTTAAAACTGTATAAATTAGATATCAAATGAATGATAATACAACGAGTAACAAAACGTATGAACAAAAATATAAACTGCAACTTTTAGTAACATAAAAATAGAAAAACATCTATTATAACATTTGTATTATATATATATATATATATATATATATATATATATATATATATATATATATATATATATAACGAATAATAAAAAATATGAGAAATAAACACTATAACTTTTAATAACATAAAAACACTAAAACATCTATTATAACTTTTATATTAACTCTTCATATTTAAATCACAAATCTCTTCAAATACATTAATGTTTTTAATGAACAAAAATTTATAACCTTATAAAAGAAAGCAAAATAAAAAGTTATTAGTGATTACTAATTAATAATCATACATTAAAAACTTTTGAGTTGTAACTAATAAATATACATAAATTA
The DNA here is from genome assembly GCF_051521515.1 of Lactuca serriola. Taxonomy (NCBI): domain Eukaryota; kingdom Viridiplantae; phylum Streptophyta; class Magnoliopsida; order Asterales; family Asteraceae; genus Lactuca; species Lactuca serriola. The sequence continues at coordinate 182,537,812 of NC_136416.1, forward strand.
GAAAACTCTTGAGTTGTAGTGTGAGTTCCAAATGAATGCAGTACTTGGAAATGTGTATTTATTATTATTATTATTATTATTATTATAATTATTATTATTATTATTATTATTATTATTATATTCGTCTAAATAATTGGTTTTGATGCATCATTTTAATCCTTTCAATTATTAAACATAAATATATTTAATTATAAATTTATAACATATATAGGTGCATATACATGTTAAAAAAATCACATATAATATATATATTTCCGTAAATGTCATATATAATTCTTGTCGTAATAATATGGATAACTTACTTTCATATGAAAAACATATCATGATAAGTCTATCACAATTAGATATCAAATGTTAAAAACTATGTTATCTTTTAAATATGTTGTGTAGGATAACCTAACAAAAAATAATAGAAAATAAACATAATCAAAATAAAAAAACTACAATCAAATAAATAAGAGCATTAGGTGGTTGAATATATAAATAAAGATGTTACATAAATATACATTTAAATCAAAAGAAAAACTAACAGTCGTCAACTTTGCTCAAACACAAAAAAAACTTATATCTGTTTTCTGAATCTTCTTTCTTCATTTAATACCATTCAACCATAGAAACTTGATGACAATTCTTCACTAACCTGCAATCAAAATATTTTTCTTGAAAAAGAAGAATCAAAAAGATATTCCAAGCAAAACATTGATGTTTGGAGAGTCACATTCAAGATTGAGAAATACACACAAATCACGATTAAATGAGAAACTGAATATAAAGAAAAAATAGAAAAGTTTCATTTGTATTTATTGAAAAAAAAATCATATTACAATTACCATCGATGCGACATACTCATTTCTTCAAATCATCATATTTGGATCGTGAATGCTTCAAATATATGAAATCTTTTGAATCACAATATCTTCATTCAAATGACAACTTTTTGTAAGAAAAATGTAATAATATAACTACAATTATAATAAGAGAATGCAAAAAAGTTATTGGAAATTTATAAATACTATAAATGGTTTTAATTAAGGAATATAAAAGGTTATGTAGGTTTCAAGTCAATATGGCTTAAAAAAAACAAAATATCTCTAAACATATGATTTTGAATGGTATGGTTTGAGAAAGCAAAATATCTCTAAAACATATGATTTTGAATATTTATATTACTGGAAAAAAAATATAACACGATCAAATTATGGGTAAAAAATGATACATTCATCCACAACCTTGAGTTGTAGATCTTTTTTAGGGACTTCACCACTGCAAATACGTTTTAAAAGAATTGTGTCTATTGAAAATTTATCTTTTCATTTTCTTATGACATCTTTCTTGCATGTAAGATTTTATAGAATACAAAAGACACAAAAGATTGGCTTTTTTATAGTAAACTTTTCACTAAATGTTAATTAAACATAATATAAATTATAAAATTTTTGAGTGTTAAATCATAATTAAGAAAACTTTTGTGTTGCATTAGTTAAATAAGGGGGTTTCAAATGAATATGATTTGAGGAAGTTAAAAAAGGGGGTTTCAAATGCATGAGATTCAAGAAAAAATGCTAGCTTTATAAGTATGTATGTATGTATATATATATATATATATATATATATATACTAATAAAAGAATACTATATACTAATAAAAGAATAGTTGTAATCTCATTTTGTCATTTGTCACTCTAATACAAATCCTTATTAATATTATGTAATTTGTCACAATTAATGACGCAATTAATGACGTTAAGGTTTTAAATAATAGATTTTAAACTTTTTATAGAAACATTTATCTTTTTAATTATATGTTAAATATGAACTTTTAACTAATTTCAAAATTTTTAGTATATCTCTTATTTAATAATTTATTTAAAATAATTTATTAATAAATATTACCTTTTACTATTAAAATTTAATTAATTAATTTCGTCATCGTGGTTCTTACGGGTTATAAACTAATATATATATATATATATATATATATATATATATATATATATATATATATATATATATAGAGAGAGAGAGAGAGAGAGTGTGTGTGTGTGTGCGGTTCAATAGATAACCATAATTAACAAGGAATCAATGAACCAATTATAAGCGTCCGAAATCATAATGATCAATGACCAAAGAAATAGATGTATACTTATACATTGGACGCAAACATACCAGATTATACCAAAAAATATACCTCCTTAGCAAACAACTCACCTCTTTTTTTTAATTTTAAAATTTTTTAGACCACATTTTTTATTAAAAAAAAAGCCAAATATACTGTTGGTCTCGATTATTCGTTATCTTTCGATAGAGATCCATGTTGATATGAAAAAACGATTTTTTTTTTTGAAAAAAAACTCACTTCATTTTGTTAGTTTTTTTAATATTTAAGTTTATTTTTATCAAAAAAAAAACTAATTATAACAAAAATATTAATTTTTGTACTTTATTAATAAACATCAACACCGACTAAAAAAAATATCGATCAATGTAGATTCATACTGTGAAACTAAACTATAAATATTTCAATTTCTAACATTCACGATGTGAAAAAGCTCTCAGTTCAGATTCACATTGACTTACTATTATGCACACTGTAAATCTGAACAGGTTCACAATGTGAATCTGAAATGAAATATAGATTTTTTTAACATCAATATGAATATATGTTTAAAGAGTACCAAAAGTATGAATTTTGATATATTTATTAATTTTTTTCTATAAAAACAAAAGACCTATTTTTCAACCAACAAAGAAAATGAAGTCGGTTTCTGGGAAAAAAATCATTTTTTATATATCAATAGAGATCTCTATGGAAAGAGGACGAAAAACCACAAACAATGGTATATTCGGGTTTTTTTATAAAAAAGATGGCCTGAAAAAATTAAACTAAAAAAATGGGTTTTGTTAAAATCTAGTGCATATGTGTTTATTGTAAAAGTCTACAATCATTCTTTTTGCCGTTGATCGCTTTAAATTTCGACGTTTTGGGTTCATTTGTTCTTTTATTAATAATGGTTCTCAATTTAACTTATATATATATATATGTATATATATATATATATATATATATATATATATATATATATACATATATTAGTCGTTTACCCGCGCCAAGCGACTTGTACGAATAGTTTTTTTTCAAAAATTAGTGCCTAGAGACAATTAGTTCTTTTGCGCAAATAATATACTACATCTAGACAATTGTCAATAAGAGATATTCTAGAAAATACTAAATCAATAAGAATAAAAAATGAAGGCTTCAGATTGTTTACAAATATGTACGTAACATCATTAATCGTGCAACATTTCTTTATATGTCACATTTGATGTATATACTTCACTGTCGTTGAATTTTTCGTTTTACTAATACTTTTGTATTGACACCTACATTTAAAATTGTTTTTCCTGTAGCTTTTATGGATTGTCATCGCAAAACATAATCGAATTTGAAATTATTTTCTTTCTAGCTTGGATGGGAATGAACATGTTATCTTCAGATGGACATAGAGGAATAATTAGCAAATATACCATCACTCTAGCATGTTGATCGACAACTATTTCGGCATCAATGAAATTATGATTAAAACTTTTACATATCAATGGGGTGATTACATAATCCATTTGATTGGTCAAGATTTTGTAACTGTATTATTGGGCATCCAACTTTCAGTCATTAGTAATGAGGGGGTAACCACTAACAGTGAGTGTGTTCAAGAATTTCACATGATATAATTTATTTCTATTATCTATGGCTTCTTAAAAAATATAGTAAATTATCTCTTATCCAGGGAATTGGTCTATCAAATAATTATTAATCTCACACTCTCGTCTCTTGTGGATAATATTACTGGTGATGGTCATGGTGTGGTCTTAGATGGTGCTGATTTGGTTGTAGGTGATACATGAAATGATTAAAGACCTTGGTTGATTATGTAAATGCAAGTACCATGAAATCACAAGCTCAGATTTTATAAGATATAGATAATTTGATGCATTTTATGGTCAACTTAAAATTCATACCATTAATTGTTTAAATTATGACTATTAGAAGGATTAATATGTTGAGATGTTATGTTTAGTTTTTGGGAGTCGGTTGATTTGGTTTTTAAATTGGTTTCATAACTTTCGTTTTAGGCTTAAGTTTCTTTAATTATGTTGACAATGAATGAATGAGTGAACAATATGATGACAAATTTATCTACGACAAACACCACAAAAACCCTTAAGGTTGTAATTTTTCTATTTTACTCAAAGTCGTATTTTTGGTCCGTTAGTGCATCAAACGTGCAACTTCTGTTTTTTCAAATGTATCTTTTTTGCTAATTTAATCAATAAAACTGAAAATTTCTATCTAAGTTGTGGGCTTTAATAAACCAAGAAATAAAACTTAAGGGCTTTTATGAACCAGAAAAAGGGATAAAACATAAGAAAAAAGAAAATACAGAAAATAAACCCTAAAATTAAAGAGGTGGAACTTGATTGTAAAAAAACTACATAATCATATGGACACAAACTACATCGGGCTAACCCCGACATACTGAAACTACATAAACAGGTTGACATTGGTGCCTTAGACCCGCTCCTACCGGAGAAAAAACTCACCTCTCAAATTGACCACTGAATAACTCGTGCAAAGGTGACACCGTCGGCTGCTCCAACTACTCCCCGACTATAATTACCAAATAAACATTTAGTCAGAACTGATGACTCTCCCATGGGTAAAATGACTATTTTACCCCTTTGATCTATTTTGGGTCATGACTGTGACATCCCTAATTTCACGGCCAGAAAAGACCGATTTGTTTATGTTTTTTTTATAAAATCAGAGTAATCCTTTGATTAAAAGAGTTACACAATTTGTTCCCAAAATAAAATATGATAAAATAAAATTTATCAAAGCATTTCTTAAAGAAATCTATTTTCATTAAATAACAAAATCTCGTGATGTCATGTTCCGATACAGACCTAAAGCATAAACAATACAAAATAGATCTTACAACAGTTATTTATAACTACTAATCTATAATCCAAAATCTCTCGTTAGGTCCACCAACTTATACTCTTGTGCCATTACCTGTAATTCAAAGAAAACTAAGTGGGTCAGGCTTGGGATGCTGGTGAGCATATAGGGTTTTCAACCCAAAATAATACATTTATTATATTCAATTATCAAACAATCAACCCAAATACCCATCCCCATAGCTCCTTTATTTTCTCAAGGGTTTACCCTAAGAATCCACTATCCTTCATTCATTCATTCCTAAGGATACCTAAGGAACTGGCACAAAGTCCATTTGCTACCACGGTTTATACAAGAGGCACTACGTCACATAGTCACCAGGGTTCATACAATAGGCACTACGTCTCATAGTCACCAAGGTTTACATAATAGACACTACGTCGCATAGTCACCAGGGTTTACACAACGGGCACGAAGTCACATCGTCACCAAGGTTTATCAAATAGGAATGAAGTCGCATCGTCACCAAGGCTTACTCAATAGGCATGATGTCACATCGTCACCAACTATTCCATCTACCCATGTTCTACCCAACATTTTTTGTAAATATAAATACAAACGCAGTTTAAATCATTTAACACCCATATAAAAACATCAATATCAAGCTCATCTCAAATAGAAAAATAATATATAACACATAGCACGTATTTCATAGCTAATACTTTATATTTATGTGTTAGAAGAAAGTAACTATGCACTCACTTGATCAGAAGATGATCGGACAGCACTACGACTTGTAAAAGTAGTATTCTTCGGTAGATCTAGAAGATCTTCGCAAAAACCGGGCTTCTCGCGGGAAGAGCTTCTGCTCGGGAATTTCACTTCTCGGGATCTTCGAGGCCTCGGGACTTGCTTCGGGGCTTGGGAATGATATCGAGGCTTCAAGATATTTCTTGCACGAAAAACGATGCAAAAACGCAAGAGAAATAAGAGAAATGAGCAAAGGAATAAAGCAGCCTCGCACCCTTTATATAAGGGCTGGATTCACAATTTACGCTAGGCGTAAATAGATTTACGTTGGGCGTAATGGGGATAAGACCGCTGAATCCCCCCCCCCCCCCTTCAGATAATATCTGATATTTATATTTAAATTAAATATCGAAATTATTTAATAAACTTCAAAAATTCATATCTTCCTCATACGAACTCCGTTTTTGATGTTCTTTATATCCCCACGTAGGTGAGACTACGCTCTACAACTTTCGTTTAGACTTCGTCGGCTAATTTTGACTTTATTTTTAGTAGACCGGGAAAGGAAAACTCCGTTATAAATTCATAACTTCTTCATACGACGTCCGTTTTCGCCTATCTTTTTATCGTTTCACTAATATTAACGATATCTTCGATTCTCGTTTAGATTGTTTCGGCTAAAAACCGTTCGATCTCAAATCGAGTATTCGGGCTGCATATCGCTAAGTCGAAACTTAGAAAAATCATAACTTCCTCATACGAAGTCAGATTTGGATGTTCTTTTTATGCACGCTCATGGTTTAACGTATTCTACGACTTTTGTTTAGATCGCTAAGGCTAAATATCGCTCTAACATAAATTCACTTTTTACGTGGCGCAGTGTCGTGCCGGTTTTGTCGCGAAACTTCGACAGGTCATAACTTCTTCGTTATAACTCGTATTTCGGCGTTCTTTATATGGACGGAATCCTTGTAACATATACTATAACTTAGTTAAGATTACTCATTCTAAATAATATTTCATTGAAAAGTCATTTTTGATGCTTATCGTCTCTAAATTGACTAGCCTGATCTACGGGCGTTACAGTTATCTCCCCCTTAGGATGATTACGTCCCGGAATCATCATAGGACCTATAAAATGATTCCAATCTTCTGATTGACGTCAGATGTTACATCAAAATTGGTTCTCACGTAACAAACTCATCGTAGTCGGACTCAATTTGATATGACCACTAGGGTCGGAATAGCAACCATCTTACTAGTCATTACCGAAACAATGGTAATGAAATACTTGAATAAAACGGAATCAATTACTAGCTTCTTAGTAACCTTGCGGCTTCCCATGATCCAAGCATGAGTCATGTGCTTCCAGTAGTATAGATCTCTACTACCATTCACACCTACTCATACTCGTCCCAACTATTGTCTCGCAGTTAACCAAGTCACCATACATAAATCATATAATCATTCAACACATCAGATAACAAAACCAGGGTTTATATTAATTCTTGAAACTATTACACAAAAGTTCAAGTTCACCCTATACTATGCATCTAACAGACTATGCTTCCTGATACAAACTTTATATATTAATAAGAAGTCTTCATCTTTTAATCCTCCCATCGTTTTCTGCTTCGTCGAGGAGCATGTGGAATGCCCTTGGCTGTGGCGGTGCGTTTTTCTTTGGGCAGTCTCTAGAAATATGCCCTTCTTTGTTACATCCGTAGCACACCTTTTTGTTAGCTGCGCATTTGTTGGCGAAATGCCCTGTCTTCCCACATTTGTAGCATGTCATCTCCTCGTTACACTTCCCGAAGTGTTTCTTTTTACACTTCTCACACCATTTAGCTTCATCTCTTCCTCCAGATTTCGAGAATTTTGTTTCTTTGTTGATCATTGAAGATCCTTCATGTTTCCTTTTCTCTCCAACTTCAGCTCTCTACAGACCCTTTTCTTTTATTTGGGTCTCAACATTTTTGGCTGCCCAGATGGCGACTTTCAGAGTGGATGCTTGTTTGACTATCGGACCAAAGTCCGCTGGTAATCCATTGGCAAACTTGTTGACCTTGGAAAGTTCCGTTGGAATTAGGTATGGAATAATCTTCATCTTCTCCGTAAAGCTTGTAGCATATTCAGTGATGCTCAATTTTCCCCTTTTCAGATTCTGGAACTCATTGTTAATTTCTAGAAGATCCTGCTCAGAGTAGTATTGCATTTCCAGTTCCACCACGAACTCCTCCCAAGACATCTTGCTAGCTTCCCCCTTGGTCATCGAACCAGCCAGTAACTTCCACCAGCTCAATACTCCAGATTTTAACAGAGGAATTGCAAGAGCGGTCTTCTGTCAGTTGCTACACTCGCAACTTTCAAACATTGTCTCCATCTCGAAGATCCAGTCCATGACTTGCACCGGTGTCGGGCTCCCAGAAAGACATGGTGGTTTGGATGCCATGAAATCTTTATACTTGCACCCACGCACATCATTTCCTCTATCCTGGTTATTTGTAACACTAGTCAAAAGTAGGTCAATAACAATCACATGTGATTATACCAATCATGTAATGTGATTTTGTTAAACTAGTAATGTAGTAAACTCACTATGTATTTCATGATAATTCTAATATAAATATGAACTTTCATACATACTTTATGGTATAAATCAAAGTATATGTACATACGATTCCAAAAATATAGAGAACATCGAAATCTGGCTTCGCGTAAAGAAGTTATGATAAACTGAACACTATAAAATCTCTATAACATAAGGAATTTAAAATAGGCTTAGAATTAGCTATTGGAGTCTAAAAGAGAGTTGTAGTGCTCGTAAATACGTACGCGTGCATATAAAGAACGTCAAAAACGGAGTTCATATGCAAAAGTTATGGCATTCCGAAGATTTAGCTTTTAAAAAAACCCTAAACTAGCTAATTCACGACGTGAGTTTTATGACGCTCACGACATTCTGTCATAATTCGGAATCAAGAAGCTGCGAGAGGATAAGATCCAATTCATGACGTGAGTTTTATGAGACTCACGACGTGAGGAGTCATTCTGTCATAATTCGGAATCTAGAAGCTGCAAGAGGATAGGATCCAAAATTCACGACGTGAGTTTTATGACACTCACGACGTGAGGAGTCACATGGCCACCTTTCGAAGCTAGGGACGCAAATGGCAAGTCTACGGAGTGAATCATAAGACTCACGACGTGAGTTTTATGACACTCACGACGTGAGTGTCATAAAATCTTACTATAAATAGATGCTTCGTGTGACATCCCCAATTTCTCGGCCAGAAAAGACCGATTTGTTTATGTTTTGTTTTATAAATCAGAGTGATCGTTTAAAGAAAACGGTTGCGGAATTTGTTCCCAAAATAAAATATGATAACCATTTTATCAAAACATTTCTCGAAAAGAATGTATTCTCTTTAAATAATAAAACATCGGGATGTCATGTTCGTTACAGACCAAAAGCATAAACAATATAAAATAGACCTTACAATAGTTATTCAACTACTGATCTATAATCCAAAATTTCTCGTCAAGTCCGCCGACTTATACTCTTGTGTCATTACCTGTAATGAAAAGAAAACTGAGTGGGTCAGGCTTGGGAGCCTGGTGAGCATATAGGGTTTTCAACCCACAATAATACATTTATTATATTCAATTATCAAACAATCAACCCAAATACCCATCCCCATTATCTTCTTAAGGTTTCACCCTAAGAACCAACTATCCTTCATTCACTTATTCCTAAGGAATCGGCACGAAATCCATTGCTACCAAAGTTTATCTATCGGGTACTAAATCCATAGGGTACTAAATCCATAGTTATCAGACGCTAACTCCATAGTCGTCGTGGTTCACTCAAGCGGCGCTAACTCCATAGTTACCAAGGTTCACTTAACAGGCACGAAGTCACATCGTCACCAAGGTTTACTCAATAGGTGCTAACTCCATAGTCACCAAGGTTCACTTAACAATAGGCGCTAACTCCATAGTCACCAAGGTTCACTTAACAATAGGCGCTAACTCCATAGTCACCAAGGTTCACTTAACAAGCACTAACTCCATAGTCGCCAAGGTTTACTCAACAAGCGCTAACTCCATAGTCGCCAAAGTTTACTCAACGTGCGCTAACTCCATTGTCGCCAAGGTTCATCAAATAGGCAAGAAGTCACATCGTCGCCAAGGTTTATACAATAGGCGCTAACTCCATAGTCACCAAGGTTTATCTAATAATAGGCGCTAACTCCATAGTCACCAAGGTTTATCTAACAGTAGGCGCTAACTCCATAGTCACCAAGGTTTATCTAACAGCAGGCGCTAACTCCATAGTCACCAAGCTTTATACAATAGGCGCTAACTCCATAGTCACCAAGCTTTATACAATAGGCGCTAACTCCATAGTCACCAACTATCCCATCTACCCATGCTCTACCCAACAATTTTGTAGATATAAATACTTACACAGTTTAAATCATTTAACACCTGTATAAAACTCCAAATTCCATGCCCATCTCAAATAGACAAATAACATATAAACACATAGCACGTATTTCATAGCAAATACATCATATTTATGTGTTAGAAGAAGGTAACTACACACCCACACATATAAACAACAATATACTTAATACACTCAAACCATACTTGTATTATTATCGTGTTTATGAAATGTAGTATACACTCACTTGATCAGAAGATGATCGGACAGCACTACGACTTGCAGAAATAGTAATCCACAGCAGATCTGGAAGATCTCCACAAAAATCGAACTTCTCGCGGGCAGAGCTTCGGCTCGGGAACCGCACTTCTCGGGATCTTCGGGATCTCGGGACTTGCCTCGGGGCTAGAGAATAATACCGGGGCTTCGGGGTATTTCTGGCACGCAAAACGATGCAAAACGGGAGAGAGAAGAGAAGAAATTGGCAATTGGGTCGGCTGCCTTCGCATCCTATTTATAGGAGGCTGGAGCCTCGGAGTACGCGGGGCGTACAGGCGTACGTTGGGCATACTGGCCTCCGAAGTCGTCACTGCATGCGTCACCCGAAGTGTCGACACTCTTCGGAGTACGCGGGGCGTACTCGCGTACGCAGGGCGTACCTCGGATCAGACCGGTGACTCGCCTTCGGATAATGCTTCCGAATTTTCAATTAAATTTAATTACAAAATATTTAATAAACTTCGGAAATTCTTATCTTCTTCATACGAACTCCGTTTTAGACGTTCTTTATATCCACGGAAAGGTGAGACTACGCTCTACAACTTTCGTTTAGACTCCGTCGGCTAATTTTGACTTTTATTTTTATTATTTATTTTAAATAGGTCGGGACAGAAAATTTCGTTATAAATTCATAACTTCTTCGTCCGACGTCCGTTCTTGCCTAACTTTTCGTCGTTTCGCTACTAACAACGAGATCTTCGATTCTCGTTTAGATCGCTAAGGCTAAATATCACTCTAACGTGAATCCACTTTTTACGTCATTCAGCGTTGTGCTGGTTCTGTCGCGAAACTTCAACAAGTCATAACTTCTTCGTTATAACTCGGATTTTGGCGTTCTTTATATGCACGGAAACCTTGTAACATATACTACAACTTAGCTAGGATTATTCATCCTAAATAATCTTCTATCAAAAAGTCATTTTTGACGCTTATTGTCTCTAAATTGACTAGCCCTGATCTACGGGCGTTACACTTCGACCCATTCACTTCCTTACACCATTTCCTTTCTCCTTTCTCACTTGCTGAAGCTCTCTTGCATCCCGAGCCCCGAAGAACTCGCACGCTGACTATTTCACTTAGATATCATAAAAATCACGCTACTAAGGTGAGTTTCACGGCCCCACTTTCTAATATTTCGGGGGAAAACGCATGCTAGTCATTATATATATGTTATTATTATGTCTATATGATAATATATAGTTATAATAGCCGGGGTATAGTTGTTCTAAATATAATATTTTGAATATATACAACTATTATCAACTTATCGGTATTTTAATATATTAATATATATCTTGAGTTATACTTAGGATTCTATATATATATATATATATATATATATATATATATATATATTGTGTGCGATATAGTTCCGAAGTTATATTTGGAAGTTTTATATGTTAAGTTATATAGTATGTTGCAATTAATAGTTTTATGTCAAGATAAAACTAGATATGCTATATGTTGTTATTATTAGTTTTATGTCAAGATAAAACTGGATATGTTGTTATTGTTAGTTTTACGTCAAGATAAAACTAGAAACGTTATATGTTGTTATTATTGGTTTTATGTCAAAATAAAACCTGGTTTTTACTTCAAGATATAGCTGTTATACTGCCTAAATGTTATGAAGTTAGGAGTAATGTTTAAAAGCATAATCTAGTAACTTAGGGTTTTAGACACGAAAATGCTTTTGTTGTTAGAGCTATAGGAAGTCGTCAAAGTCTACCTGAGCTACTGTATTCATCATCTAAGATTGGGGATCTTAGTGAAAGTCCTCTGACCTATATTCGTTAATCCCGTGTGAGTGAGGAAGTCGTATAAATAGTATACGGGTTGACCACCCCACTTTTGACTGTTAGCTACAGTCAACCAAAAGCGAGTGATGAACTATCCTTTTATTTGTTATTGTTCCGACGTCGATGAAACGTGTGGAAACTACTATAAGGTGTGATCCTTGTACTACTGCAAGGTGTGATCCTTGTACTACCTCAAGGTATAATCCTTGTACTACCGCAAGGTGTGATCCTTGTACTACCGTAAGGTGTGATCCTTGTAATAATAACCAGAGGTATAAAACTAAGTCATACAGTCGTAGCTAAAAACTCACAGTAGCATAACTTTAGAAGCATTATACTTTGTCGATATACAAGTATGAATGTTAAGTATAAGTTTCCCAAAGACTTATACTCTAAGTATAAGAATCTAGTAGGTATATTACTTGTATATTAAGTAGACCACTATACATATCCTACTTACTCGTATAAAACTGGAATAGATTTATACGTAGCGGTTTTACTCGTATAGAATTGAAATAAGATTTATACATAGCAACTTAGTTTGTATGGAATTACAAACATTTATACTTATAATCTAGGTTCAGAGAACGTTTAGGTAAACTACTTATTTGGTAAGTAAACTTTTATACCTAGGATATATATACTAAACGTTGGAGAGTCAAAATGATACTTTCAAAACAATACTTTTTGAGCTTGAAAAATGTATTATTTTTATATGGAGTCAAAACCTGTGGACTCACCAACTTTATGTTGACGTATTTTAAATTGCATGTATTTTCAAGAAGTTGATAACTATGATACGAGAAATGACGTTACACCGCCCGGTGTTTCCGCCGACAACTGGGGTGTGACATTATTCTGCCTAACAATCGGTGGGTCATCTTGACCAATGATCCCACTAAAGTTTCCTCCTTCAGACTGCCCTCCATTACTTCGAGCTCTTCGACATGAATTGATATTTTTTTCACGATTCTGCCTAAGCAGACGTCTAGTTTCCTCCATCTAACAATCCAACATCGTCTGAATCATCAATTGCACTCCGGCCATTGTTATTGGCTCAGGTGCTGCTGCTGCAATAGCTACTTGCTCTATTACAGGTATTTGATTCATGTTTTCGTCCACGTTTCCAACTCCACTCCTTGTTCTCACCATTTTTTATCTATACACCGAATAAGGTGAAATTAGATCCTCATGCACGATGGATATTCAAATCATCCTTGTCACTCCGAAACGTTTACATGCTATTTCTAATACCGTAGACATACGCTTCGAATCCTAGACACATAAGGTTTCCAGATCCGATCGGCAGCAGACCATAGATCCGAACAAATAATATCGTACATGGAAAACATATAACATTTAGCACGCAAAAGCATTTTAGGCAACTTTCCTAAAATATACTAGTGCTCGTGTCTTAAAATATGGTAGACACTCATCCCACAATCATTGCTTAGCATTATAAGTTGAAGTCTATAAATCCTACAAATTCCGAGTTCGCTTAAACTAATGCTCTGATACCAACTGTGACATCCCAATTTCATGGCCAGAAAAGACCGATTTGTTTATGCTTTGTTTTTATAAAATCAGAGTAATCCTTTGATTAAAAGAGTTGCGGAATTTGTTCCCAAAATAAAATAAGATAAAATAAAATTTATCAAAGCATTTCTTAAAGAAATCTATTTTCATTAAATAACAAAATCTCGGGATGTCATGTTCCGATACAGACCTAAAGCATAAACAATATAAAATAGATCTTACAACAGTTATTTATAACTACTAATCTATAATCCAAAATCTCTCGTCAAGTCCACCAACTTATACTCTTGTGCCATTACCTGTAATGCAAAGAAAACTGAGTGGGTCAGGCCTGGGATCCTGGTGATCATATAGGGTTTTCAACCCACAATAATACATTTATTATATTCAATTATCAAACAATCAACCTAAATACCCATCCCCATATCTCCTTTATTTTCTCAAGGGTTTACCCTAAGAATCCACTATCCTTCATTCATTCATTCCTAAGGATTTACCTAAGGAACTGGCACAAGGTCCATTTGCTACCACGGTTTATACAATAGGCACTACGTCACATAGTCACCAGGGTTCATACAATAGGCACTACGTCTCATAGTCACCAAGGTTTACACAATAGGCACGACGCCGCATAGTCACCAGGGTTTACACAACGGGCATGAAGTCACATCGTCACCAAGGTTTATCAAATAGGCACGAAGTCGCATCATCACCAAGGCTTACTCAATAGGCATGACGTCACATCGTCACCAACTATTCCATCTACCCATGTTCTACCCAACATTTTTTGTAGATATAAATACAAACGCAGTTTAAAGCATTTAACACCCGTATAAAAACATCAATATCAAGCTCATCTCAAATAGACAAATAATATATAACACATAGCAAGTAATTCATAGCAAATACTTTATATTTATGTGTTAGAAGAAAGTAACTATTCACTCACTTGATCAGAAGATGATCGGACAACACTACGGCTTGTAAAAGTAGTATTCTTCGGTAGATTTGGAAGATCTTCGCAAAAACCGGGCTTCTCGCGGGCAAAGCTTCGACTCGGAATTTCACTTCTCGGGATCTTCGGGGCCTCGGGACTTGCTTCGGGGCTCGGGAATGATACCGGGGCTTCGCAATATTTCTTGCACGAAAAACGATGCAAAAACGCGAGAGAAAGAAGATAAATGAGCAAAGGAATAAGGCAGCCTCGCACCCTTTATATAGGGGCTGGATTCACGATTTACGTTGGGCGTAAATAGATTTATGTTGGGCATAATGGGGATAAGAACGCTGACTCCCCCCCCCCCCCCCCGAATAATATCAGATATTTATATTTAAATTAAATATCGAAATTATTTAATAAACATCAAAAATTCATATCTTCCTCATACAAATTCCGTTTTTGACGTTATTTATATCACCGCGTAGGTGAGACTACGCTCTACAACTTTCGTTTAGACTTCATCGGCTAATTTTGACTTTATTTTTATTATTTATTTTTAATAGGTCGGGACAGGAAAACTCCGTTATAAATTCATAACTTTTTCATCCGACGTCCGTTTTCGCCTATCTTTTTATCGTTTCACTAATATTAACGAAATCTTTGATTCTCGTTTAGATTGTTTTGGCTAAAAACCGCTCGATCTCAAATCAAGTATTCGGGCTGCATACCGCTAAGTCGAAACTTAGAAAAATCATAACTTCCTCATACGAAGTCAGATTTGGACGTTCTTTTTATGCACGCACACGGTTTAACGTATTCTACAACTTTTGTTTAGAGCACTAAGGTTAAATATCGTTCTAACGTAAATTCACTTTTTACGTCGCGCTGTGTCGTGCCGGTTTTGTCGTGAAACTTCGACAGGTCATAACTTTTTCGTTATAACTCGGATTTCGGCGTTCTTTATATGTACAGAATCCTTGTAACATATACTATAACTTAGTTAAGATTATTCATTCTAAATAATCTTTCATCAAAAAGTCATTTTTGACGCTTATCGTCTCTAAATTGACTAGCCCTGATCTACGGGCGTTACAATGACCTAGGCCCAATCCTTTCTAGTCCTCACTAAGGCTTATTAAGTCCCCAAATGGCCCAATTTTCTAAATTGGGCCCAACTCTTCAAATGGGCTTCCCTACCAAGCCCACTAATCCTTAGGCCCTTATTTGACTCCTAAAGACCCATCACAACCCATTACTACCATATCCAGGACTTGGCCCAAACCAAGGCCCAATAAGAAAATTCCACTGTCTGAGCGTACGATGGACGTACACCTATGTACGCTGCGCGTACTGGCATGTACGCCAAGCGTACTCTCCTGTTAAGCACTTTTCTCCAAAACGACTTATTTCGTTAAGACCCTACGTCCAAACTACAGATTTGAGTCCCATGCTTCGTCCTAACCCGTAAAGTTGATCACTTGGTGGCTTGTAACCCACCAAATGAGCCCAACATTAAGAATAACAATGAACTTCCATAAAAATGGCTAGATCTCTTGCATGGCTTCATAAAAGCCTCAAAGCTTGCAACCTTATGGCTAAAAGAACTCATGGAGCTTCAAGGGTGGCAACCCTAAGCTCAAAATCGAAGTTGAAAGGTCAAGATCAAATCTTTGGACCTAAAAAGGTCCAAATCTTCAAAACCCTAGATCTAGACTTTGAAGAGGAAAGATAGGAGCTTTGTACCTCCTCTTGCTACCAAATGGTGAGCTTGTTCCAGATCCTTGAGCTCAAGGTACTCAAGGGCTTCTTCTCCAACCATTACTTTCTTCTTCCAAGTCCTTCTTTGCCAAAATAAGCTCAAAAATGTCAAACACACACACAAGGAAGAGTATGAATGAGTTAGGATTTCTCTGAGGGTGATGGACAGGTGAGGAGGCTAAAAACGGAGGCTATAATGATGTATTTATAGGTCCTTAACCCTAAAATTAAGGTTTAACATCTGTCCGCGTACGTTGGGCGTACCACTTGGTACGTTAGGCGTACGTACCCGCGTCCCTCGAATCCAATGGCCATTACGCCCCCGCGTACGCTAGGTTACGCTCGACGTATGGCTTCTGGGCGACCCATCTTCTTGGCCCACTTCCTAATTCCAGTCCAAATGAATCCATTATCGAAGTGATAGTCCAAAACAATTATTAAATCGATAAATTAAATAATACCTCAAGGAACGGGTGTTACAAATCACCCCCACTTGATCAGACTTCATCCTCAAAGTCTGCTGCTGCATCCGATAACAACTCCGGGTATTGCTCTCTCATCTCCTCCTCAGACTCCCATGTCCATTCAAAACCCTTCCTGTGCTGCCACTGAACCTTCACTAGCTCGACCCCTTTGTTTCTCAACTCATTCGTCTTGCGATCGAAAATCGCCACTAGTCTCTTTATGTAATTTAGGCTTTCTTCAACCTGAATATCCTATAAGGGTACCACTGCTGAATCATCCACCAAGCACTTCCGCAACTACGAAACGTGGAAAGTGTTGTGAATTTGGCTGAGCTCTGCTGGAAGATCTAAACTATAAGCAACCCAACCCACCCGATCCAAAACCCTAAACGGATCAATGAACCTGGGGCCCATATTACCCCATTTCCGAAACCTGATAACACCCTTCCAGGGTGACACTTTCAAGAGGACCATATCGCCCACCTGAAACTCCAAGTCTGAACGCCGCTTGTCGACATAACTCTTATGTTGACTTTGAGCAGTCTGAACCCTGCTCCGGACCTGCTGGATCCGATCTGTGGTCTTGAGTACTACCTATGTACTCCCCATGACCCTCTGACCAACCTCACCCCAACAAATTGGGGTCCTACACTTCCTCCCACAGAGCATCTCAAAGGGAGGTTGGTCTATGCTGGCATGGTAACTATTGTTATACGAAAATTCCGCTAATGGAAGATACGTATCCCAACTGCCACCGAAATCTAACACGTATGCGCGTAGCATGTCCTCGAGAGTCTGAATCGTCCTTTTGCTCTGACCGTCCGTCTGAGGGTGGAAAGCGGTGCTGAAATGGAGACGAGTACCCATCTTGTCGTGAAACTGCTTCCAAAACCTGGAAGTAAAACGTACATCTCGGTCTGACACCACCAAGACAAGCATTCGATGGCGTGCCACTATCTCTCGCACATAAATATCAGCCAGCTTCTCGGCCGAGATGGTTTCCTGGATCGGTATGAAATGAGCGCTCTTGCTTAACCGATCCACGATGACCCAATTCGAATCGAACCCACGTGCGGTCCTGGGAAGCTTAGTAATGAAATCCATGGTGATATCCTTTTATTTCCACACGGGAATGTCTAATGGTTACATCTTGCATTGAGGGCTCTGGTGCTCTTCCTTGACCTTTCTGCAGGTCAGGCATCTCTCCACGTACCAAGCTACGTCCCGCTTCATGCAGGGCCACCAGTAATCGGGTCTAAGATCTCTGTACATCTTTGTCGCCCTTGGATGGATAGAGAACCGGGACTTATGAGTCTCATCCATCAATACATGACATACTCCGCCTCAGTACGGTACCCATACCCTCCCATGCAGGGTCAACAATCCTCGACTATCGTAATCAAATGAAGCTACTCGGCCCACAATCCTCTCGCACTTCTAGCGCTCCTCCTTCAGACCTCAACCCGCGCCTACATAATCTGCTCCAGCAGTGGAGTAATCACTGTCATCTGCAAAACAGATATCTCGGATCGGGGCCGCCACCGCCTTACAACCCAGGGCATCAGCCACTACATTGGCCTTGCCCGGGTGGTAAAGGATCTCACAATCGTAATCCTTCACCACGTCTAACCATCGACGCTGCCTCATGTTCAGATTCGGTTGATCGATGAGGTACCTCAAACTCTTATGGTCCCTGTAAATGGTACACCAGACCTCATAGAGGTAATGCTGCCAAATCTTGAGGGTGGACACCACAGCCCCCAACTCCAAATCATGTGACGGATAGTTAGCCTCATGAGGCTTCAGCTGCCTCAAAGCGTAAGCTATCACATGACCTTGTTGCATCAATACTACTCCCATATCTGTGATCGAAGTGTCACAATAGACTACGAAGCTATCTACTCCCTCTAGGAGGGTGAGAATCAGCGCCTCACACAATCGTTGTCTGAGCGTCTCAAAGGTTGTCTGCTGCTCAGGACCCCAACGAAAAACCACCAACTTCTTGGTCAGTTGGGTCAGCAGAACTGCTATCTTGGAGAAATCCTGGATAAATCTCCTGTAATACCCTTCCAGACCCAGGAAACTCTAAATCTCATATGGAGACCTCAGAATCTCCCACTGCATCACGACCTCTGTCTTGGCCGGATCTACCAAAATACCCTTTTGGTTGATGAGGTGCCCAAAAAACTGCACCTGGCGCGACCAGAACTCACACTTGGAGAACTTCGTGAAAAGTCTCTCCCTCCTCAGTATCTCTAGCAACTCCCTCAGGTGGTCCTCATGTTGCTCCTGAGTCTTGGAGTAAACCAAGATGTCGTCAATGAATACTATTACATACCGATCTAGCATCGATCTGCACACGCGGTTCATGAGATCCATGAACGCAGCTAGAGCATTGGTGAGCCCAAACAGCATCACCACAAACTCATAATGACCATAGCGGGTCCTAAAATCGGTCTTCTACACGTCGTCATCTTTGACCCGCATCTGGTGATATCCGGACCATAGATCAATCTTGGAGAAACAAGATGCTCCCTAAAGCTAGTCAAACAAATCATCTATCCATGGGAGTGGGTAACGGTTCTTTACCGTTACCTTGTTCAGCTCCTGGTAATCTATGCACATACAATACGACCCGTCCTTCTTTTTTACAAACAGGATCGGGGCTCCCCATGGTGAACTGCTTGGCCTGATAAAACCCTTGTCTAGCAGCTCCTACAGCTGCATAGACAACTCCTGCATCTCGGGAGGATCCAACTGATATGGTGCCTTGGTTATTGGAGCCGCACCAGGGACTAGGTCAATCCGGAACTCAACCTCTCTCTCCGAAGGTATCCCAGGCTAATCCTCCGGAAATACATCTGGGTACTCTCGCACAACTGGTACATCACCGACTGTCGCCTTACCCTGATCTCGGGTATCCATGACATAGGTAACATATCATGTGCAACCCTGTTGAAAGTAGCGCCTCGCTCTCGCCACTGAACAAAGAATCGGTCCGCACTGTGGTCTCTCGCCTTGTATTACTAACTCTCTCCCACTAGGAGTACGAACCCTCACTAGTTGTTGTTTGCAGTCGATCACTGCCCCATTGGGGCTCAACCAATCCATACCCACGATAACCTTATTCCATAGTAGGGGAATAGGAATGAAATCCACTAAGAGTTGCTCATCAAATAACTAATGTGTACATCCTCTATGAACTCTCATGACCCTGACGACCCTATCATCCGCTATCTCTATGTCGAGTGGGCAATCCAGCTCCCCTGGAGCTCTGCTAAATCGTTTGATAAGTGCAAGCAACACAAATGATCGGGTAGCCCCCGAATCAAAAAATACCATAGTTGAAATTCCATTCACTAGGAACGACCCGGTAACCACATCAGGAGGCACGTGTGCCTCCTCTGCTGTCAACTGGAAGGCTCTTCTCTTCGCCACTGGCGCCTCAGCTCGACCCTGAAGGCCGTCTGTAATCCTCAATGTGGTAGGAGCGAGTGCCACCACCTGTCCTACTGATGCTAGACTCGGACATTGGGACTTCTTGTGTCCCTACTGATTGCAATGGAAGCAAATCAGATCAGATGTTACGGTGGTGGTAGTGGTAGCAGCTGTACAATCCCTACTCATATGCCCAGTCTTGCACACCCCATCAGGAAACCTGCCACACTTGCCACAACGACTGTGGCTTTACTGCCCCTAGACCTGTGATCAGACACCTTGGGCTTTTTGCTCGAACCCACTACGACAAACGCCACCTCTAGCTTCCTCTTTCTCTCCATCTCTAGATCAATCTTTGTCTCGCGGGCCCTCTCAATCATGTCCTCTAGCGTCTTGCAGCGGGAGCGGCTCACAAACCGGCGGATATCACTCTGCAACATCCCATGATATCGGGCCTTTTTTATCTCCTTGTCCGCCACATACTGCGTAATGAGAAGGGCCCTCTCCCTAAACTTGGCGGTAATTTCCGCTATAGTCTCTATCGTCTGCTAGAGGTCCTGAAACTCTCTAGCAACCTGTTGCACCTCAATAATAGGTGTGAACTCGGCCCTGAACCTGGTCATGAAATCACTACAGGTCATTGCATCCAAAATTGTGTCATCTCCAATGGTCTCCCAACCTCCTCCTACCAGTCAAGTGCCCTGTCCTTCAGAAGACAAGACTCAAGCCTAACCTTGTCCCCCTCTGGACATCTGTTGGTGAAGAATGCATTGGCGACATCTGCCAACCATCTGGTACTAGCAATGGGGTCCCGATCCCCATGGTAATCGGGAGCGCCACATGCTCTGAACTCCCTAAACATGAGCGTGCGCGGCCCCATCATGGCCGCCACCTCAGTTCGGAACGCACTCAACCTCTCATCCATAAGCTCCAGAATACCCTCCTTGATCGAACCGAAGATCATCGGGGTCTGCTCAAGTATAATGTGAGTGATCTCTAAGGAGAGAAACTCCCTAGTTTGCTCATCTAGATGCTCAGATCCAGAGCCTGAACTCGATCCCTCTCCGGCAACTGAACTGCCAACTGCTGGTCTAGGGCATAAAACCACCATTGTGAAAATACATCATAACAAACATCAGAATACTAATATAACTTGAGGGATTACATACACTACAAGTTCCCACGTACGCCAGGTTACGCCCGGCGTACAGCTTATGGGCGGCCCATATTCTCGGCCGACTTCCTAAGTCCACTCCAAATGATTCCATTGTCCAAGTGATAGTCCAAAACAATTATTAACTCAATAAATTTAATAATACCTCGAGGAAAGGGCGCTACAGTTTGTCTGATTATCAACACTCTTGATTTCGTCAGCCTTATTCACTTCAACAAAAAGTCTTAACTTTCAGAAAACCATCTTCACCATATCATTTCGTACTTCAAAATCTACAATTAACAAAAAATTCAATTGTATATTTAAAAGTTTCTTAACATATAAACATTTTTTGATATTTCAAGATAATATGCTCTCAAATTGTAAAAGAAGACCTAAATATGGTTATAGTATTTTGATGAGATCTTAATCCAACCAACACAGTCACTTAACAAAAGAACAAAGGAATGAAGAACAAACTTGAATACTATTAAGATAATCCCAGGATTCGAGATCTGGGAATCTCCAAAATAAGAACAAGGTTCTTTTACATAAAACTTCAGCTAGCTTCAAATAAAAGAGACATCTACTATATATACTCTCTACGAAAAAACCACCAGGAAGACAAAAAGGACTGACCCAATAATGTTGTCCCCCACCAAAATAAACCCGATTGCAAAGATAGTGGGATATGTGACATCCCCATTTTTCACGGTCAGAAAAGAGCGGTTTGTTTATGCTTTATTTGAAAATCAGAGTATAATTTTAAAAATAAATATATTGTGGAATTTGTTCCCAGAAAAACATGATAAATATACTATCAAAACATTTCTGAAGAAATCTATTTTGTTCATATTAAAACTTTGGGATGTCATCGTCAATACTGAAACATAAGCATAAACAGACCTTACGTTTATTTACACTAGTGATCTACATTTCATTTAATCTCTCAGTGTAAAGTAGATTCGTATCGATACCTGTGATACATATAAACTTAGTGGGTCACATTGGGAAACTTAGTGAGTACATAGGGTTTTCAACCCACAATAATATAATTATTATGTTTAATCATCAAAAAATCAACCCAATTACTCAACCCCATTATCTTCTTTATTCTTAAGGATCTATCCTAAGAATTAGCAATTCTTCATTCATTCATTCCTAAGATTCTTCCTAAGGAATAGGCACGAAGTCCATCGCCGCCAAGGTTTTTTTAACAGGCACTAAGTCCATAGCTGTCGATGTTATCTGAAAGGCACTAAGTCTATAGTTGCTAATGTTCATCTATAGGGCACTAAATCCATAGTAGCCAACGTTCATTTGTAAGGCACTAAA
Source organism: Lactuca serriola (assembly GCF_051521515.1). Lineage (NCBI taxonomy): Eukaryota > Viridiplantae > Streptophyta > Magnoliopsida > Asterales > Asteraceae > Lactuca > Lactuca serriola. The sequence continues at coordinate 182,560,667 of NC_136416.1, forward strand.
TCCATAACTTCCAATGTTTGTTTATAAGGCACTAAGTACATAGCTGCAATCGCTTATCTAATAGGTACTAAGTCCATAGTTACCATCGTTTATCTAATAGGTACTAAGTCCATAGCTACCATCATTTATCTAATAGGTACTAAGTCCATAACTACCATCGTTTATCGAATACCAACTAGTTCATCTACCCATGTTCTACCCAACATATTTGTAGATATAAAATACATATACAGTTCATATCTGAAGAAAAAGTTTAGATCTGAAAAAAAAACACATATACAGTTCAGATCTAAAGAAAATGGGTCTAGATCTGAAAAACAAAGTTTAATTCTTTCATCCAGTATAGATCTCAAGTTAGAAAATACATATACAGTTTTAGATCTAAAAAACAAAGTTTAAATCTTTCATCCAGCACAGATCTCAAGTAAACAGATAGTATGCACACATAGCACGTAAATTATAAAAAAATACTTCATATCTATGTGTAAGATGAAAGCAACTATGCACTCACCTGATAAGTTGGTGATTCGGACATCACTTCGCTTTTTAAAATAATCTTCTTTGATGAAACCGGGAGGTTTTCTTGAAAAACAGGTTATGTGCGGGCAGAGTTCCAAACCGAAAAACTCTTTTTCTTGGAGCATTCGGTCGCTACAGGGCTTTCTTTTAGTGCTATGGAGGTTTCCTAGGCTTCGGGATGGTTTAGGGTGGCTAGAGAGAGAAAGAAAGGTGTAAGGAATGAAATGATCGAATTTGCTATTTATAGGATGATTTTGGCTCTCTCACATCGTGAGCTTCCATGAGTCATCCTGTAGCCTTCCTAGGTGTTTTCTAGCCTCGATTAGTATACGGACACTACTCCTCATGTCGTGAGCCTTAAACGTAGATTTTTCATGTGCATTCTAGCCTTGAAAAGTGGCATTTTGACTCCTCACGCCGTGAGAAATCATGCTCACATTGTGAGTCTAGTTAGATTAGGGTTTTTGACACGTGTCATGCTCTCAGATAGCTACATCTTCGGAAGGCCATAACTTTTGTATACGAGCTCCACTTTTGACGTTCTTTGTATCGACGCATAGATGGAGACATACTCTACAACTTTCATTTACAGCCATAAGGCTAAAAAGTAATTTATCATAAATTCACTTTTTACGATTCCCGGTGTCGTGTTGGTTTCGTCGCGAAACTTCGACAAGTCATAACTTCTTCGTTATAACTCGAATTTCGGTGTTCTTTATATGTATGGAAACCTTGTGACATATACTAAAATTTAGTTAAGAGTATTTATTCTAAATAATCCTCTATAAAAAAAAGTAATTTTTGATGCTTATCGTCTCTAAATTGACTATCCCGAATCTGCGGGTGTTACAATTATCTCCTCTTTAGGATGATTACGTCCCGGAATCATCAACAAAATCGGGATTGTATAATGACTATGTGCGTTATCTTTTCATCCTAGGTAAATCGTAACTTCTATGTTCCTTTGAATGAGTATCTAACTCTTGGACTTCTTGACTGCTGGCGGTGGTCAATCTTGCACTCGCTCTTTATCCTATATTAGACTTTCAATGGTAACCTTAGAGTTACAAAATCGATCCTTATTGGAGACTCATTATTCTTCTTAAATAGACTAATCTTAAGAGAAGTTCTTTACTTCGATTGTCATAACAGACCGATGGGTCATGTTCGGATGACCTCTCATCGTATGATGCAACGCTTAGACTCCGGTCTCTTAGAGTCAAATTCCATAATGGAATATACCTTCCGTCATGTTTTAATGTGATATAATAACATTTTAGCATGTAGCATTTCTAGCTATAGACTTCTTACTTAAACAATGGTCGCGATACTTCTATTGATTGCTTCAATTTCACTTCAATCTTCTGGCTTTAGTCGGATGCTACATCGAACTTAGTTCTCTGAACCACGTAGAATGCATATCTTAGTTGGACTCGATATGATATGACCACTAGGGTCGAAATAACAATTATCTTCTTAGTCATTACTGAAACAATGGTAACGACAAATTTGAACAAAACAAAATCAATTACTAGCTTCTTGGTAACCTTGTGACTTTCCATGATCCAAGTGCGAGTCATGTGCTTCTGGTAGTATAGGCCTCTACTACCATTCATACCTACTCATACTCATCCAAAGTATTGTCTTGTAGTCCCCAAGTTCTTATTTCCTAAAATCATAAAACAATTTAACACATACAAATGTGTCCAAAGAATCATATAATTTTCCCTAGACTCTACTAGTACTTCTTCCATGCGTACCTTCAATCATCAATTCTTCTTCAACTTGGTTGGTGATGGAAATTCTAGACCATGGGATAAATTTACAGATTATACCAAAAAAAAAATCTTTCTGCAAATCGAAAGTGTACTTCTCCCATTCTAAACGTGCTATTAATAGATGCATTCTAACAGCAAGATACATCTCTTACGATATCTTGAGATAAGTGTCATTCACTATCGTAAGCCATCTCATTTACTCTATTTTCTCAGTCTATCATGGTTCACATCATTTCCTGAACTTCTTCTATCGTGATAGGTTCAGGTACAGGCGCAACGACCGATGCATGGCCCATTACATTCTTAGGCTCAGGTTGTCGTCTTCCTCGGATATTTCCTAGTTTGTCTTCACCATGACGTTTTTTACACCCCACTAGATATTTGGTGTACCGAGGCAAGAATTTAAGATAGGAAATCTTTATTTACGATAGACGTATAAATCTCCTTATTACTCCAAAAAGTTACATGTCAGTTCTAATATCATAATTAAACGTTTAGAAAGCTGAACACATAAAATTTTCAGATACGGTCGGCAATAGACCATGGATCCGATCACATAATACCATCATAAATAATATAAGGCTATATCATAAATCATTTAGCACATAAAAGCAATTTAGGAATCTAATCCTAAAGTAAGCTGGTGCTTGTGTCAATTCAGGTGTACTACCTAAAATATAAGAGACACACTCCTCATGATCATCGCTTACCATTCTAAGTTTAAGTCTAGAAATAAATCTTTACTCCTATTTCGCTTAAACTAATGCTCTGATACCAACTGTGACATCACCATTTTTTCACGACCAGAAAATACCAATTTGTTTATGCTTTATTTGAAAATCAGAGTATATTTTTAAAGAAATATACTGCGAAATTTGTTCCTAGAAAAATATGATAAATATATTATCAAAGCATTTCCGAAGAAATGTATTTTGTTCATATTAAAACTTTGGGATGTCATCGTCAATACTAAAATATAAGCATAAACATACCTTACATTTATTTACACTGGTGATCTACATCTCCTTTAATCTCTAAGTGTAAAGTAACATCGTATCGGTACCTATGATACAAATAAACTGAGTGGGCCAGGTTGGGAAACCTGGTGAGTACATAGGGTTTTCAACCCATAATAATATAAGTATTATTTTTAATCATCAAACAATTAACCTAATTACCCAACCCCATTATCTTCTTTATTCTTAAGGATCTAACCTAAGAATCAGCTATTCTTCATTCATTCATTCCTAAGGTTCTTCCTAATGAATAGGCACGAAGTCCATCGCTGCCAAGGTTTGTTTAACAGGCACTAAGTCCATAGCTGCCGATGTTATCTGATAAGCACTAAGTCCATAGCTGCCAATGTCTATCTATAGGGCACTAAATCCATAGCTGCCAACGTTCATTTGTAAGGCACTAAATCCATAGTTGCCAATGTTTGTTTATAAGGCACTAAGTACATAGCTGTCATCGTTTATCTAATAGGTACTATGTCCATAGTTATCATCGTTTATCTAATAGGTACTAAGTCCATTGCTATCATTGTTTATCTAATACCAACTATTTCATTTACCCATGTTCTACCCAACATATTTATAGATATAAGATACATATACAGTTCAGATCTGAAGAAAAAGTTGAGATCTGAAAAGAAAACACATATACAGTTCAGAACTAAAGAAAAAGTGTCTAGATCTGAAAAACAAAGTTTAATTCTTTCATCCAGTATATATCTCAAGTTAGAAAATACATATAGAGTTTTAGATCTGAAAAACAAAGTTTAAATCTTTCATCCAGCATAGATCTCAAGTAAACAGATAGTATGCACACATAGCATGTAAATTATATAAAATACTTCATATCTATGTGTAAGATGAAAGTAACTATGCACTCACCTGATAAGGTGGTGATTCGGACATCACTTCGCTTCTTAAAATACTCTTCTTAGATGAAACCGGGAGGTTTGCTTGAAAAACAGGTTATGTGCGGGCAGAGTTCCAAACTGAAAAACTCTTTTTCTTGGAGCATTCGGGCGCTCCAGGGCTTTCTTTTAGTGCTATGGAGGTTCCTTAGGCTTCGGGATGGTTTAGGGTGGCTAGAGAGAGAGAGAGAGAGAGTAAAAAGAGAAAGAAAGGTGTAAGGAATGAAATGATCGAATTTGATATTTATAGGCTGATTTTGGCTCTCTCACATCGTGAGCTTCCATGAGTCATCCTGTAGCCTTCCTAGGTGTTTTCTAGCCTCGATTAGTGTACGGACACTACTCCTCACGTCATGAGAAATCATGCTCATGTCGTGAGCCTTAAACGTAGACTTTTCATGTGCATTCTAGCCTTGAAAAGTGGCATTTTGACTCCTAACATCGTGAGAAATCATGCTCACGTCGTGAGTCCAGTTAGATTAGGGTTTCTGACACGTGTCATGCTCTTAGACAGCTACATCTTCGGAAGGCCATAACTTATGCATACGAGCTCTGTTTTTGATGTTCTTTGTATCAACACGTAGCTGGAGACATAATCTACAACTTTCATTTAGACCACTAAGGCTAGAAAGTAATTTATAATAAACTCACTTTTACAATTCCCGTTGTCGTGTCGATTTTGTCGCGAAACTTCGTCAGGTCATAACTTCTTCGTTATAACTCGGATTTCGGTGTTCTTTATATATACAGAAACCTTGTGACATATACTACAACTTAGTTAAGATTATTTATTCTAAATAATCCTCTATAAAAAATTAAGTTTAGATGCTTATTATCTCTAAATTGACTAGCCCGAATCTGCGGGCGTTATAGATAACCATACTAAAAAATAAAAAGCATAAAGGACAAAATGTGACATCCGCATTTTCATGGCCAGAAAAGACTGATTTTTTTATTCTTTATAAAAATCAGAGTACCTCTTTTAATAAAAATGTTGCGGAATTTGTTCCCAGTAAAACATGATAAATGCGTTATCAAAGCATTTCCGAAGAAAAGTATTTTTATTCATTTTAAAACATTTGGGATGTCATCGTCAATATAGAAACATAAGCATAAATAGAACTTACATTTATTACCACTAGTGATTTATATCTCCTTAATCTCTCAGTGTGATGTGACTTCATATCAACACTTGTGATATAAATAAGTTGAGTGGGTCAAGTTAGGAAACCTGGTGAGTACATGAGGTTTTCAACCCACAATAATATAATTATTATGTTTAATCATCAAACAACTAACCTAATTACCCATCCCCATTATCTTCTTTACTCTTAAGGATCTACCCTAAGAATCAACTATTTCTCATTCATTTAATCCTAAGGATTATCCTAAGGAATTGGCATGAAGTCCATCGTTACCAAGGTTTATAGATTACAACTGGTGAACACGTAGTCCAAAACATCTGGTAAACACTTAGTTCAAATATAACTAGTGAACACAGTTAGTTCAAAAATACCCAGTGAACACACTCAGTTCAAAATACCTAGTGAACACACTCAGTTCAAAAATACCTAGTGAACACACTCGGTTCAAAAATACCTAATGAGCACCTAGTTCAAAAACACATACAGGTTACGAGTCTGCTAGCGTTCCACTGGACTGTCTAGTATAGTCTGTGGTCGTCATCTATACTCCACTAGATGACCGGATCACTGTCAACATTGATGTCTTCCATCGTGTTATCACACAACAACTATTTCATCTACTCATGTTTTACCCAACATATTTTGTAGATATAAAATGCATATACAATTTAAATCATTTAAAACATGTATAAAAATCTTTGACCCATCATAGACAGCAAGTATTCAGACAATATGCACAAATAGCACGTAATTTATATTAAAGTACTTCATATCTATGTGTAAGATGAAATGGACTATGCACTCACAACATGTAATTTATAGTAAATACTTCATATCTATGTGTAAGATGAAAGTAACTATGCAATCACCTGTTGAGGTGGTGATTCCGAACTCAGACAGCGCTTTGTTACTCTTAAAACAATTTCCTTCGACAGAACAACGGGTTTCTCTCAAAACCGGGCTTTGCTGGAGCAAAGTTTCTGAGTCGAAAGCTTTTCTTCTCGAAGCTGTCGGGCGCTCCGGGGCTTCCTTCTCGTGCTAGGGAGCTTCCTAGACTTGGGAGGGATTTAAGGAGGCTAGAGAGAAGTTAGAGAGAGAAAGAAATGGCTTATGGTGTGAAGAAATTATGAAGAGTTCATCTCTTATTTATAGGAGTTTTATCGTAGAGTAGCCTCTAAGCTTCATACGTATCTTCCACGTATGATCTCTGTTTTCTACGTTATTTATATTCACGCATTGGTATTTACGAGTACTACAACTTTCATTTAGACCCTGTCGGCTAATTCTCATTGTATCTTAGATTTACAAAACTGTATTCGAATTCGCCGCGCTTGAAGAGTAGAGACTAAGTTTTGTCCATATCTTTAACATACGGGCTCCGTTTTCGATGTTGTTTATATCCACGCATTGGTATTTATGAATACTACAACATTCATTTAGATCATGTTGGCTAATTCTCATTCTATCTTAGATTTACAAAACTGTATCGAATTTGCCGCACTCAAAAAGTAGAAACTAAGCTTCGTCTATATCTTTCGCATACGAGCTCCGTTTTGACATTCTTTTTTTCCATGCGTAGGTAAAAACGAGATCTACAACTTTGATTTAGACTCCGTCAGCTAACTCTTGACCGACCTTAAATTTAACAGGAGGAGGAGATTAGACTGTTAAATAACCGCGAAAAATATGTAACTCCTTCATATGGACTCCGTTTTCGTCTATCTTTTTACCGTTGAGTTCCTATTAATGAGATCTTCAACTCTCATTTAGGTCGCGTAAGCCAAAAAAACCCTCAAACTAAAATTTGAGTTTCGGGCCGTGCACTACTAAGCCAAATCTTAGAAAATTCATAACTTCCTTATACGATGTCACATTTGGGCGTTCTTTTTTTGTATGTTCTCGGTTTAACGTGTACTTCAACTTTTGTTTAGATCACTAAGGCTAAAAAGTCCTCTATCGAAATTCACTATTTACGTCTCCCGGTGCCGTGCCGGTTTTGCCGAAAAACTTTGACGAGTCATAACTTCTACGTTATAATTCAGATTTCGGTGTTCTTTATATGTACGGAACCCTTGTAACATATAGTACCACTTGAAAAAGATTAATCCTTCTAAATAATCTTCCATCAAAAACTCATTTTTGATGCTTTATTGTCTCTAAATTGACTAGCCCGGATATGCGGGCGTTACACAAAAACCATACTCCCCTGCCTCAATTGGCTGATGACTCCATGATTATAATTTATTTCTGATTATAGGACCGCCTTTGATAAACAAACTTGATTGGGGGATTATAAATATTTAAAGATAATGATAATCATTAAGCATAAGCCATGAGTCATGGCTAGCCAAATCAATCTAGAAATTAATTATGTTATCTCCGAACATCATTTTCATTGAGCATCAGTCATGACCTCTGCATAGTCCATTGTGATAGCCATTGGAATTTTAACATTTCATAGCAGTATCTTATTTTATTTGTATCTTGATTATAAATTTCAAACTATACAACCAGTTTATGTCCATCTCAATGCACCACAAGGCTATTTACATGATAACCAAGAACAAATGAGCTTCAAAGAGTCACTTGGACATTTAAACAACAGTGATTCTAGACAGCATGAATCTGCAACATTGCAATACATAAAAAAATGATATATTGATGTAGAAAACAGTTATTAAGGAGGAATCACAATTTCTGATTTTTCATAGCCTCTAGGTATTTTAAGAGACCAGAAATTTTCTTTATCTTCATAATATTTTGCAAATAAATAGATTTCCAAGAAACTAATTTGAACTAGAATCAAACATAAATAATCCTAGCTTGCAAGAGTACCTGGTTTGCAATTGACTTGCAATCAAAAATCACATAACCTAATTAGAAGCAAGATTTCCAAAAACAGTATACCATCAGCATCTCCATCAAAAATAAAATCGAACTCATAAAAAATTTCCATCACATCTCAGTAAGGGGTTTTCTCAAAAATCATAAAGAATAAATCTGGTTCAAACTATGCCCTTTAAATGCCAAAAATAGAATTAATAACTCAATATAACTCGGTTGAGAATCATAGAGATCCAATAATCTAATAAGCCAATGCATCTAAAATATTCATGGGATTCTTGAAAATACAGAGCCTTGTTGCTAAAGAGTGCAAACCTTTCAAGTACAGGAAGATCAATTACATTAATTGGAGACCGATTTTGGCAGGAGACTGCAAAAAAAACCCACCATAAATAAAAAAATCAGTAGAAGAGTGTATCAGATCCCGTCTAACAAAGATAATTACAAGCCATAAGAACTCAACTAATCACTTGATACACAAATTTTCTATCAAGAATGATTCTAGTATAGTAAGATAGGCCTTGGACAAGCTAAGTATCAAACTTCCATCACTAATAAGAGCAAGTATCATAGGCGACATTCCGGTCCTTCCCTTTGAAGGCACCATAAACCACCGTCGTCTACTCTCTCCACCTCTATCTCCCCCGATTGGAAATCAAACAACAGAAATCAACAAAAAAATGCAATTTTCTGCTTAAAGGAACTATACATGTTGATTTTCTAACTTTTTTCACTGTAGAGATCAACCTATGCTAGAGCTTTGATGGATATGAAGAATAAAAAAATAGAAGGAGGGTGTTTTCTTGAAAAGAAAACAACAACTAACATGCAATACAACCTTAACAACCACAAATTAGGATTTCATTGTACAAGAAATCTACAACTAAACAAAAACCAGATCTTTACTAGCAAGGATTCGACCATGTGCGTCTGGAAGCAGCAAACACTGGTATGGTAGAAAAAAAAAAAAAAGGAAAATTGATTTTTATCTTACTTCAGTAAATCGAGAGAGATATAGAGATGATTATGTGTTATTCCAATATTGGAGATAAAACTGGATGGTGGTGACGACATAAATGAATAGGGGTGGGGCTAGTGTAAGGGTTTCTAGATCGAGATACATATACAAAAATGTTGGAGAAGGGATGATTAATGGTGATGATGTCAGGATTTGGAGGTTGTAAGGGTTGTTGATCTTCCAGTCAATTTTTAGGGTAAAATAGGCGGATCTTTGAAGAGAGACAACAACTTGGAGATTTTTCGAGATAGATAAATGGTTGTGGATGATATGAGGCTTAGGATATAACAGGAATTAGTTTCATTATTGGAATTGAAGAGACGACGTTGTTAATGTTGTTCAGCGGGTAAACGAAGAATACATGTTGAAGTTCAACAAAGGAAGACTTAATATATATAAGGTGCAGTAGCGAGATATGAGAGATACAGGCCGAGGATGGGGGAAGGGGTTAAAATATAAGCTGATATATTGGTGATGTTGTTTGATACGATAGGGAGAGATTGGGTCAATCCTAATCAACAGTTGTATTGTTTTCTTGAGTTTTTCAATGGTTTTTTTTTTCTACAATGCATAAATTTATTGTACATGAAATTCAACATTGGAGGATAAATGCTTATTAATATATATATATATATATATATATATATATATATATATATATATAGAGAGAGAGAGAGAGAGGGAGGGGGAATGTATATAGACAACCAAATATATTTAAAAATATATATAATAACAAAACTGAGAAAAAAGAGGGCCGGAAATGTAAAAAGAAAAAAAGTAAAAGACTAAAAGTGTAATATTTCAAATGGTCCTTATGTAAAATTTCACAAATAGTCTTTAAGCAAGTTTGATAGAATGGCAGAAATAGTTTTTATCCAAAATTCTTTCAACTTAACGACTTAATCTAACGACCATTAAAATTAAGGACCATTTGTGTGCAAGGTTTTCTCCGTATGGACCATCCATGGGAAAAAAAGTTTCTTAAAGACCATTTCAGGGAAAACTGTAAAACTACAGGACCATTCATGTAATTTACTCATATATATATATATATATATATATATACACACACTAATGGTAGACCCGCGCAAAGCAGCGGGGTGCATAATTTCTTTCTGCGATATGTTTCGTTTATAAACATTTTATGCCCCAAAAGAAAGTACATGTCGAAGACAATAGAATCCAACGTGGACGTTAGTAGTTGTAGGGAAAGTGTTTCATTAGTTTAAAATTCCTTAATATAGATGTCTACGAATGAGCTTTTCGACCAAAAAATCTAATAGGAATCGAAACTGAACCGGAATCAGAATTTGTTATTCGATGTGGTTCTCGGTTCTCCCTACTCCATTATTTTTTATTTTCGGTTATTTTTCAGTTAGTAATTAGAACTGGGTAGGGGAATCTTGATTCTCCAAATCCATCACTTTTAGTTATCAGTTATTTCTGTCTCATGGCGGTTTCAAAACCGCACACATGTCTAGAAATTTATTTTCATTTTGTTGTTAATTATCAAATTAAATATTAAAAAAACCAATTGTATTGTACAACTTTTAACATTTTTATTTAAAGATTAATTAATTTGGTAATTGTATAATCAAATGCAAGATTGGTTTAAAATAGAAAGTTATTATATTGTTATTCAATATAATATTTTGGAGATGTTTATTATATTGTTACCCGGCATGATATCTACAAAAATAACAATATATACCTAACATGACAATACCAATATGTAATTGTTGGACTGAAGGGGAACCACTAAGAAAAATATGAGTAATCTATTATATATAATTAACATTTTCAAATAAAAAAGCAAACGACCACAATTCTGACTTCATGTTTTTATATATCTGACAAACTAACCAATAAATAAAGAAATTTTCCAACTTTAGACATAGATACAACAACTAACAAATAATATTTAGCTGCCAAAGAAGCAGCAAACAAACTCCATTCTAGATGATTTCTCAGTAGTAATTTGTAAGTAACATAAATTGCAAGGAACTTTGCTAGAATAAGAAACAAAACCCAAAAACATTTTAGGCATCACACCTTAAAATTGATCAGAAGAGGCGATAAGCAAATCCAACCAAGATGATTTATCAGTAGCAAGGTGGATATCCTGAAACAGCAACGAACTTTGTTCAACCACAGTAAGAACCATAATAGGCAGCAATCCTATGCGATTTATAGCCTTCAGCAGAATCTAGATATATATGTGAATCAACATCAACATCTTAAAAGATTAAAATTATTTAAAAAAAATATATAATAACAAAACTGAGAAAAAAGAGGGCCGGAAATGTAAAAAGAAAAAAAAGTAAAAGACTAAAAGTGTAATATTTCAAATGGTCCTTATGTAAAATTTCACAAATAGTCTTTAAGCAAGTTTGACAGAATGGCAGAAATAGTCTTTATCCAAAATTCTTTCACCTTAACGACTTAATCTAACGACCATTAAAATTAAGGACCATTTGTGTGTAAGGTTTTCTCCGTATGGACCATCCATGGGAAAAAAATTTCTTAAAGACCATTTCAGGGAAAACTGTACAACTACAGGACCATTCATGTAATTTACTCATATATAAAGACCATTTCAGGGAAAACTGTAAAACTACAGGACCATTCATGTAATTTACTCATATATATATATATATATATATATATATATATATATATATATATATATATGTGTGTGTGTGTGTGTGTGTGTGTGTATGAGCGTTCAATCGAAAATAATTCTTATTGCAAGAACATTTAAGAACAAATTTGCACAGTTCATTCAAAAAAAATATTATTGATTTCTTTTAGAACTTATATATAACTTATTAATTTAATTATATAGAAAATAAAATTTTAACCCACCTATCCTACCCCCACACCCCACCATACGTTATATTTTCATTTATCATAATGTATTGCATCTCAGTTGAAGCTGCACCACCATGACTGTTGGACCGCCACCTACCGTCGTTGGACCGCCAACCGATGTCACTAGAGTGCCACTCCATCTAATCTTCGTGAAATATCGCCGCTAAACACCTCCAATCGTCTCTTCTCTTCCTAAACCAACTCCTTTTGCAGCTCATCTTCCTCCACCAGAAAGGTACCTCGTTGGAAACTAACTTGTCAGAAATTACCTCCTTCTCAACTCCTTTCTAATCTCGTTTTCATCACCAGATCTAGTTTCATTCACCTCCATGAGTCATTACATCTGGATTTTAAGTTGAATGTCACCAGATTTGGTTTTCGATCTTCACAAAACAGATCTCGAATTCGGAGAAATGGCCATCATAATCAAATACTTTCAGAGGTGATTGAGATGAGGTAAGGCAGGAGGTTCGGTTCCTACACAAGTTACCGAACATCATCACTGAAGGCGGTGATTGAGATCGAAAATACCAAACTAACCTTACCTAGGGTTTTCATCGGCCGTAGGTATGGAGGAGGTGCAGATGAGGTCAGGCAGATGCACTAGATTGGCGAGCTAAAGAAGTTAATGGAGAATTTGAGTCTCTAGCTTCGTTATTTGTTGTTTCCTAACATCATGCTGCTCTGCAACATGGATTGGATCTCCGTCTTCTCCAGAGAGGAAAGATTCTTCATTGCAGTGAGCCATCGGAGAACAACACATAAACTACATTTCCCTTTAAGGGAATATGACTTATGAAGGTAATTAACTTTTCGGTATGTTCACATCTGGGTAACTATCTTTTTTTTGTACAAATCTAGGTAACAAACTTGTTGGAAGTGTTCACATATAACCAGTAGGACCTGCTATAGCAGGTTAAATCCTAAATGTGAACGGTTTCAACAAGTTTGTTACCTAGATGTGTACAAAAAAAAATAGTTACCCAAATATGAACAAAACGAAAAGTAAAAATTAAATTACATGAATGGTCCCTGTGGTTTAGGGGAATTTGTGTTTTTGGTCCCTAACTTATTTTTTTTAACTTGGATGGTCCCTACTGTTTATTTTTGTTGCGCGTTTGGTTCCTGTCTTACCTAATGAGACTATTGTGCCTTATTAATTTATTTTTTAATTAATTTTCTTATTTATTTATTTATTTTTTGTATATTAAAAAAAATTAATAGACCACCCTACTGTTTATTTTTTAATTAATTTATTTTTTTAACTCGGATGGTCCATACTGTTTATTTTTGTTACGCGTTTGGTTCATGTCTTACCTAAAAAAACTATTTTGCCCTTATTAATTGTTTTTATTAAATTTTCTTATTTATATATTTATTTTTTATATATTTACAAAAATTAATATACCTCACATATTTGTATCTCCTCACCGTAATCCTGAAACCACATTTAAGAAATTTAATTTGAGTCTTACCGGTCACCATCTCATCTCTCATCTTCCCAAACTTATATTTCTTTTCCATCTTTAGTAACATCGACGTCTTCACCATCCTTCTTTTTTGGTACTTCAACTCTAGCGAACCAACACCATAACCTACAGTCTCTTCATCTTTAATGGGTTGCGGTATTGATTCGACAGAGTTGAAAGACCAAAAAAAGAAGTGATGATGAAGACGTCGATATCACTAAAAATGGAAAATAAATAGAAGTTAAGAAGGATGAGAGACGACATGGTGAGGAGATACATATATGCGGGGTCTACTAATTTTTCTTAAATACATAAAGCATAAGTACATAAACAAGAATATTATTTAAAAAAATAAATTAATAAGGGCACAATAGTCTTTTTAGGTAAGACAGAGACCAAGCTCGTAACAAAATTAAACAGTAGGGACCATCCGAGTTAAAAAAATAAATTAATTAAAAAATAAATAATAGGGATCATCCGAGGAGATACAAATATGTGTGGTCTATTAATTTTTTTAAATATGTAAAAAATAAATACGTAAATAAAAAAATTAATTAAAAAATAAATTAATAAGGGCACAATAGTCTTTTTAGGTAAGACAGGGACCAAACGCGCAACAAAAATAAATAGTAGGGACCATCCAAGTTAAAAAAATAAGTTAGGGACAAAAAATACAAATTCCCCCAAACCACAGGGACCATTCGTGTAATTTAATTTTTACTTTTCGTTTTGTCATATTTAGGTAACTATTTTTTTGTACACATCTAGGTAACGAACTTGTTGAAAGCGTTTACATCTAGGATTTAACCTGCTATAGCAGGTCATAATGGTTATATGTGAACACTTCCAACAAGTTTGTTACCTAAATGTGTACAAAAAAAATATAGTTACCCTGATGTGAACATATCGAAAAGTTAGTTACCTTCATAAGTCATATTCCCTTCCCTTTAACTACAATAAAATATATTAAATTGAAAAAGTTTGATATGATCGTTCATGACCTATTCAGTTAGTTTTAAAGGTCAAAAGTTGTTTTGAAAAAGTTGCAAAAAAATCAGGTTTTTCTGATTTTTTCAACAAAGTTGATTTTCCTTTTATAAAAATTCAAAAATAGGTTTTAAAATTGTTTTGTCAAACATCTTTTGGCTTCTATCTTTTTCTAAAAGATCTTTTAGCTTCTCAAAAACTAAGCCAATCACCCCTTAATCTGATGAACAATAACTGTTGTAAGATATCACCATTATAATAAGGGAAAATGACTTGTAAGGGTAACGATGTTTTACCCGTGTTCACATTATACCATTCATGTTTTTTTTTTAACAAAAAATACCATTAAAATGTGTTTCCTGTACATATTTAACCATTGGTAACCGGATACAATAGGTATCCCGGTTTTTTCTTTATTTTTTTTTTTAAAAAAAATTATGTGGAAAATACGTGGCTCACCCCTGTCTCAATTAAACACCCTCACCCTCAATTAAACACTCTCAAAGCTCAATTAAACACCCTCATACCAAGATCGTTGTGTAGGGTTTTCTCAGTCGAAGGTTTCTTTGAGATCGATCATGGCTGGTCCGTCTAATACAAAAGGATCAACTTACATTCAAGTAGATGTTCATTACGATGGAATGTTTTCCCCCATTCCTCATTTTATATACTACTTGGATCAAAAAAACATCAATTACAGATGTCGATTTTGGTGGATTAAATTTCAAGGAGTTCATTTATGTTCTTGAGGATGTCACAAAGGGGAAGTGTCCTGTTGTCTACTACTGTCTTGGGCATAAGTCAATGCGTGATGGGTTGACACCACTGAAAAATGATGATGACTACAGGAGGTTTCTTGATGCTGCACATGGTAACGAAGGAAAGATTAATGTATATATTGATCACTACAACGATTCGATGCTTGACTGGATAGAGGAAGAAAAGGAAGAAAAAGGTGTTGATAGTGAAAGCTCTAATGAAGATAAAGACTCGGTCATGTCTGATGCTCTATCTATTGATCATGAACCCGATGAAGAGGTAATACCATTGACTAAATCCGATGATCCCTTTCTTAACTATATTAGTGTTGTCCCTAGAGATGATTTTCTTGATGAGGATGATGATTCAGATAATGGAACCAAAGAAGCCCTAATTTATCCTTTTCATGACACAACTTAGAAATGGGATACAATGCAACCCATCCTTGGTATGAGGTTTTGTAACCCTCAAGAACTTAAACAACTTGTCTCAAACTATGCAGTAGCAAACGGTTATAACCTTTGGTATGAAAAAAATGATAAAACTAGGTTGCTAGTCAGGTGTTGTAAAACTAGTGAAGGAAAGGCAGCATGTCCTTTTAGACTATGGGCTACTTGGATGAGCAGTGAAAAGTCATTCCAAATTAAGTCCTTAATTAATGAGCATAACTGTGCTAGAACCTTCAAGTTTGGGTCAGTTGTTACTTACTCATGGATAGGGAAACATTTTGTTAATGATATTTTAGAAAATCCCAAAATGAGTTGCAGGGAAATGAGGGATAAAGTTGGGGAAAATTTCAATGTGAAGGTTAGTGTTGGACAATGCAGGAATGCAAAGAAGTTTGCACTTAATGAGATCGAAGGCAGTTTGAACACACATTATGAAAAATTATGGAGTTATGGAGCTGAGATATTAAGAGCTAATCCAGGGTCAACAGTGAAAATTGGGACGGATACAATGCCTGATTCCACAATTTATTTTTCTAGGATGTATGTTTGTATCAAAGGTGTAAAGGATGGTTGGATTGAAGGATGCAGGAGAGTTATAGGTGTAGATGGTTGCTTTTTAAAAGGTGTTTGCAGAGGTGAGCTTCTTTCAGCTGTAGGTAGAGACGCTAACAACCATATTTACCCCATTGCTTGGGCAGTAGTTGCAGTTGAGAACAAAGAAACTTGGAAGTGGTTTCTAAACTTACTACTTAAGGACATTAACATGGGAAATGGGGCAGGATTAACCTTACTTTCTGACCAACACAAGGTATTTATCCTAACTGTTTTTTAATTGGTTACTGCTCTATTTATCTTAATGTTATGTTTATCTTGCATGTTTAGGGTCTTATTGAGGCTGTTAAAGAAAGAGTACCAGATGCTGAGCATAGGCAATGTGCTAGGCACGTGTATGCTAATTTCAAGAAAAAATTTAAGGGTGCTGCATATAGGAAGCTTTTTTGGAGGGCTGCAAAGGCCACAACTGTGCAAAGGTTTGAAGGTATAATGAAAGAGATTAGGGTGATTGATGTACAAGCATATGATCACTTGATGGAAAGAGATCCAAAATCCTGGTCTAGGGCTTTTTTTGTATTGGACAGGTCTTGTGATGCCATTGAGAATGGTATTTGTGAATCTTTTAATGCTGCAATTGTGCATGCTAGGAAAAAGCCGATTATAACAATGTTAGAGGAAATTAGGAGGTTTGTGATGGATAGGATGTATTGTAAAAGATTGAAGGGGCAGAAATGGAATCTAGCCATATGTCCATCTATTAGAAAGAAAATAGTGGACAAGAGGAAACATCTAAGGTATATATACTTTATTTTATAGGTATTGGCATGTAATTCCCAAGTACTAATTTTATACTATATTCCTTTATTTTATAGGTATTGGTATGTAATTCCCAGTGGAGTGCAACAATTTGAGGTGAGGTCAGTACATGAGTGCAACAATTTGAGGTGAGGTCAGAACATGTGCATGTAGAGGATGGCAACTAAGTGGAATACCATGTATACATGCCATGGCTGCTATTAGTTATCTAAATGAGAATGTGGAAGACTATGTGGCAACTTGGTTCACAACAGAAATGTTTGGAAATTGCTATAAGTATACAATTAATCCTATAAATGGAAGTGAAATGTGGCCATCTTGGGAAGGTCAACCTATGTTGCCCCCGAAACGTAAAAGATTACCTGGCAGACCTAAAGTCAACAGGAAGAAGGCTGCTTCAGAAAAAGAAGGTCGACATACTATTAGCAAGAAAGGGGCTATTATAAAATGCAGCATCTGTAGAGAACCAGGACACAACAAAATAACATGTCCACTGTCCAAAGAAGGTTTTTTTCATATCAAGTATCATTCATTTACAAAAAATTATAAGTATTATCTATTAATGCATTATAAACTTTACTGTAGGACCAAGTACTAAAGCCAAAAAGAAGAAGGGTAAACATGTTCCTGATGTTGAGGATGAGTCTGAATTTGAGATTGAAGAGATGGCTGAAGTTGAAGATGAGTATGAATCTGAGTCTGAATCTGAGATTGAAGAGCTGGCTGAAAATGTTGATGAACCTGATCAGGGACAAGTTGATGAAGCTGCTGTTGAACCTGCTATTGAAGCTGTTGTTGAACCTGCTGTTGAAGCTGCTGTTGAAGCTGTTGTTGAACCTGATCAGGAACAAGTTCATGAACCTGATCAGGAACAAGTTCATGAACCTGTTGTTGAGCATGAATTGGAACAAATTGTTGTTGAACCTGTAATTGAAGATGTTGAGGAACCTGCTGCACAACCTGTTGTTGAAGTTGAACAAAGAGCACAACCATTGAAGAGGAAAAGGAAATACTCAGAGAGGATCACTGAAGTGGCATTAAGGAGGGTGGTCATCACCAAGGATGGATGTGGTTTAAGTGTGAATAAACCTGTTACACTGGAATGATTCCCTTTGATGTAAATTTGCACATTAAAAACTGTGCTTTTGTTTGTTTAGGGCAGAAATTACTATGCTTGTCTTTTGCATAAAAACTATGCTTGTCTTTTGATGTAAATTTGCACATTAAAAATTGTGCTTTTGTTTGTTATTACCCCTTAAATATAATCTATATCGTTCAATGTTGCTTTTACATAGGATTCCTTCTTTTTGACCATTATGCCCTTCATATTATTTTTTACCATTATTCACATTAAATCATATTCAAACATAAGATTCTGCAAAGTTGTTTGCAAAGTTGCTTTTACATAAGATTCTTTTTGACCATTATGCTCTTAGGATTCCTTCATTTTGACCATTATGCCCTTCTGCACATTAATGGGTAAAATTTTGCAAAGTTGTTTGTACAGGGGTAAAATTCTGCACATTATTTATTACCCTAACAAGACAATGCATGAATGCTCATTCAATGTTGTTTGTACTTAAGATTAAATCATATTCAAACTTAAGAATGTACATCAGTCAATTTAGCAACAACAAAACATGTTCATTCAATCATATTCAGCAAAACAACCATAATATCCGATTACAATTTGACATTTATGCCCTTAAAAGTGATACTACAAACAACATAAACAAAACAATTACATATGTTTTGAGACTGCTAATTTTCCTAATTATCTTATCAAATTCTTCATCTGTCTTCTTTTTGTAAATATTGAAATCATGGTCCATAATTGCAATCCTCACTTCACAAGATTGTGCCCTCACTTCACAGGATTGTGCTCCCACTTCATCTCTTTTCTTCTTGTTGACTGTATCTTCTTCATTAACCCATTCCCAGAATTTGCATTTAATTTTTGGGTTATCCTAAAACAAATATACGAAAATTATTGAAAAGACATTACTACATATAGATTAAACCCGACATACCGTTGAATTAGGGCAAACCCTAAACTCTTTTCCAGGATTATCTTTGGTCGTTGAAGTCCAGATACGAGAAGGGTAGCCACAATCACAGGGATTTGCAAAATCAAGTTTCGATTTTGATTTGATTTTCTTCGATCTGGTGCTGGAGTTGTACGTAGAGGAGGAAGCCATGGATTTGAGAAAGCTGTTACAGTCTTGAAGAGTGAAGAAGAAATCGTGCTTTGAGAGTGTTTAATTGAGGGTGAGGGTGTTTAATTGAGATAGGGGTGAGCCACGTATTTTCCACATAATTTTTTTTTTAAATAAAGAAAAAACCGGGATACCTATTGTATCCGGTTACCAATGGTTAAATATGTACATGAAACACATTTTAATGGTATTTTTTGTTAAAAAGAAACATGAATGGTATAATGTGAACACGGGTAAAACATCATTACCCTTATAAGTCATTTTCCCTTATAATAATAACTTTAAACAAAGGTAGCCTTTTACTTTTGTAAAAGGCAGATTTGACTTTATTTTTCTTTTTGTCATATAATATATTTATGGTTATTGAAGAGAAATGGACTGTATCGTTTTTTTATCATATTAGATACGAAATTTTAACATACATCCATTTATATACGCATATTAGTTAGTTGAATGATACTATTTGTTTTTCTTTCTGTTTTTTATTTATATTTGGATAACATAAATTAAAATAGTCTATTAAGTTTAAGATAACTATATATTGATTAGATTAATCACATTGTAACATTTCGTTTAAAAATAAAATAAATTAAACTAACTATAAATAAAATAAAATAAATAAAAATAAAATAAGTAAATAAATAAATTAATAATAGCCCTAAAGCAGTAATAATTGATCAGTGTTAGCAGGGGAGTTAAATGTTATAATTTAAACAATTTGGAGTCTAATTTGTATCAATTGGACTTGAAATGTAAAAGAATTTCATGACCAATGATTGTTTGGCGAATTATGGACCTAAGTTGAGAAGTGATTGTTAGGGAGGGACTAAAACTTAATTTTGGGCTTGAGTTGTTTTTGGACAGAGTCATAACCCGTCGCCTTCTTCTGGGCATTCATTTAAAAACGCAACTTAACAAACCCTAACCTTAAACATCATCTCAGCTACCACCCTTATACCTCATTCCTCCCACCGCCGCTGCCACCTTCAGTCAGATTTGCGCACCTCCCTCTTCTCCAATTCGTTTTACGAACAGCCACCACTTCTCCTACTGCCGGCAAAGACGAAGGCTGTGAATGACTAGAAGTTTCAGGTGGTTTCATCTGTTCTTAGTAAGGCTAAACCACGACTCACCCTCCTCGGCTTCTTTTATGTTAAGCAATGGTCTACCCGAAGAATACCATCGTCGTCTCTGCCCGTACGAATCTTCTCCCATTGCTCCAGTCGTTGTACCACCCCCGATGAGGGCTGTTGTGGATGCGTTGTGGGTGTGTTTCAGTGTTGTTGCCCATGATAGGCGGGTTGTTGGCTGAAAAATCAAGTAGAAAGACCACCATGGCAGCCAACCACGGTAGCCACCGCCGGTCTGCCGCCATTTTCGTTTTTCTGCCACCATCAGCCACCATATGTGGGTGGTTGTGTACGTTTATTAGTGTGTGTGTGTGTGTGTGCACTACAAGGATATAACACTTTGCAGACGACACCTACTCAGACGACGTATGTCGTCGGCAAAAGTCGATCTATAGAGACGACATGTCGTCTGAACAGAGTTTTCAAACATTGACCATATGTTGTAGACCAGAAAAGATATAGAGACGACATGTCGTCTGCATAGGTTCGGCGGGAAGAGGCAAAATATTAGCGGTATATCAAATTTCTATCCCGACGACATGTCGTCGGGAGGAGGAATTAAAAACATATTTTCGATTTATTTTAATTCTTTGCCGCAGAAAAGCAATACGATGCCGTTTTTGTCAGCCTGTGCAGACGACATGTCGTCTCTATAGGGTGCTTAAAAATTAATTTTGATTTATTTTTTATCCAGCTTGCAGAAATAGAATACGATGTCGTTTTGGTCAAGCTATCCAGACGACATGTCGTCTGGAAAAGGTGGGACCGATCCGCGTGAAAACCATATTTTATTTTATTTTATTTTTTAATGAAACGAAGTGAGACAACGTCGTTTTCATTTACCTATAGAGACGACATGTCGTCTGGACAGCTTGGGCGGGAAAGACAAAAATTTTCGCGGTCATCTGAAACTCTATGCAGACGACAAGTCGTCGGTATTAGGTACGACAAATTGAATTTTGATTTATTTTTATTCGATATTGTAGAAAACCGAAACGACATAGTTTTCTGAAACTCTATGCAGACGACAAGTCGTCTCTATAGAGTAAGAATCCAACGTGGCGATCCGCATGAAAATTTTAATTTCTTTTAAAAAAGACAAAAGATAAAAACGACGTCGTCATTTGAACCCTATACAGACGACATGTCGTCTGCATAGGTTTTTACCCTTACAAAGGTATCAGTGCATCGTTCATTGTTTAGTTGCAGTGAGCGATACTCTTTCTCTCTTGAACTCAACCGACGATTTTGCACCATCCTTCACCTGTTCACCACCGTTCTCGACCACCCCACTCCTCCCAAGTTATCTTCTTTGCTACAACAGGTAAGGATGAGGTTTTTGGGATTTTGGGATTTTTTTTTCTTTTGTTTTCTTATTCTATGCTTTTCCGGTGCCCACTAGCCACCACCGAAGGACCACAATCAAATCCGACCACCGGAATCCGGCCATCACATCAAGAAGAACAAAACAGGTTAGTGTTTTTTTTCTCTGTTTTCTAATTTTTTTTGAAATTTGATATATGTTTGATTTCATGTTTATAATAGGTGATTTGAACATGAAGACTTGTTTTTTGTTTCCTAATTTTTGTATTAGATGTTTAGTATTTTTTTTATAATTGGTGATTTGAACATGAAGATTTTACGTACTGGGTTTGTTTTAAACAGGTTAGTATATTGTTTTTTCTGGTGGGAACTTTTCTCGACGACATGTCGTCTCTATAGACCAC
Organism: Lactuca serriola; assembly: GCF_051521515.1. Lineage (NCBI taxonomy): Eukaryota > Viridiplantae > Streptophyta > Magnoliopsida > Asterales > Asteraceae > Lactuca > Lactuca serriola. The sequence goes on from NC_136416.1 coordinate 182,582,871, forward strand.
CATGTCCAGACGACATGTCGTTTGTATAGATTTATAATAAAACTTTTTTTTTTTACCTCGAAAATCTATCCCGACGATCAGGTATAGATGACAAGTCGTCTGGATAGGTGGATCTGTACCGACGACATTTTTGACTTTTACCGACGGAGCTATAGCGATGACTTTGAACAGTCGACAAGTCGTCTGTATAGGTTTTACCGACGACATATCGTCTGCAAATGTGTAAAAAAAGTCATCTGTATAGGCCTCGTTCCTTGTAGTGGTGTCACATGTATGGGTGTGTTGTGTTGTTGTTCATGTATTGGTGTGTATGCTTAACCTACAACCAAAAGAGAACCCACAGCCACCACGGTGAGGTGGTGGGTGCCACCTCTTGCCATCGCCGGCTACCATTTTTGGTGGTTGTGTTGGGCCTTTTCTTGTTCTTTTGGTGCTAGTGTGTGTGCGTGTGTTGTAATACATTGTATATGTGTTTGATTGTTGGATCTATTACTCAAACTGTCGGCTGCCGCCTCCTGCCGCCATGGACCATCACCGACCACCACTGCCCGAGGTGGCAGTGGGTGTTGCCTAATTTATTAATTATATATTTATTTAATTAGATAATCATTTAACTTTTGGGGTTGGAAATCCTAATTAGGGTTTAGAAAACCCTAATTTTAGAGTTTGTCGGGACCCGCGTTAAAACTATTAATTGAACCTAAAATAATAACTTAATAATTCCCTACAATTAACTCGATGCAATATTGGACTTAATGGATTAAGTCCTTAATGGTTTAAGTGAGGAACATTAAACTTAGTTATCATTTTACGTAAAAACCCTAGAAGCGAGGAGCTTTATTTTGGGCAATAATCAGGCGCGTATTTGGGCTGTTGAATGGATTATTATTTCAACCGAAAACGACTAAGTTAAACCTTAATCAATCATACCCTTAAGTGATTAAATCCTTAATGGGTTAAGTGTTCTTACTTAACCCTAATCTTCATTTCATGTGAAACCCTAATTGTCATTTCATGTGAAACCCTAATAATCATTTCATGAGAAGTAATCACTGTTGCATGTGACTATGATCTATGATCAGGTATTGACTTAACTATCTTCCTATAGGTGATTGGAAGTGAGTTGAAGCTGGTAGAGTCCTTCATTGCTACAACGGTTTTTGTACGCATATCGAGGTGAGTTTTGCCTCACTGTACCCCTGGGTCGAAGGCACCAATGCCAGCCCACTAGTATTGATTATCTGCTAGTAGAGGGATGCTCTAGGGACTGTATATAGTCATGTAGGATAGACCGAGGACTCTTGACCTAAGCTCTCTTACATGTTCCTTGTTTGGTTGTGGTTTTAGAGTAGGATCACTAGTCCGAGTGACTATCTCACCTTTGAGTTTATATGGTTATGCATTTCTTGGATTGTTGATATTTAGTATGTTGTTATGTTGTAGTGATCTATTATATATGTGTTCTGGTATTGATTATGTTGTTATGTTGTAGTGATCTATTAGATCTGTGTTCTGGCATTGAGTATGATGTTATGTTGTAGTGATCTTCTAGATCTGTGTTATGGTATTGAGTATGTTGATATGTTGTAATGATTAGTTATATCTGTCTCCTAGTATGGAGTTTGTTGCTTTGTGGTAATAACATGTAGAACTGTATGTTATATGTGCTTGTTGGTTATCATCTATGGAGTACCCTTATGGACTTTCGGTGGTTACATAGGATAGCTTGAGAACTCTTGGTATAGGCTCTCTTGTCTGTTCCTTCTTTGGTTGTGGCTCTAGAGTAGGACTATCTGTTCGGGTGGATATCTCACATCTGGTTACTTATGGTTACGCATTCTATGGGGGTTAACTGGTAGTGGGACTATATGTGGTGAGAGGATTAGTAGGCAGTAGTGAGTTGTATGATTGTTGTTGCCTGTATTATGTGCCTACTTGATCATGATTGTTTATACGTCGACATGTTGTGTTTGGTTGGGTTGAGGCGGTCTGGCTTTGTGCTGAAGGCCAACAGACTCAGGGCGGACCGGATAAACTGCAGACCCATTAGGGATATCAGTTAGGCTGAAGGCCCAAAGAACAGTCCATATAGGCTGAAGACCCGGGAGGGCGGACCAGACATGCTGAAGATTCTGAGAGTGGGCTAGATAGACTGCAAGCTCGGTGAGGGCGGTTCAGTCATACTGTAGACTCTATATGCATGTTGTTTGTTTTTTGGTATATGTTATATGTTATGTGGTGGTATTTTGGGGGAAACTCACTAAGCTTTGTGCTTACAATTTTGTTTATGGTTTCAGGTTCTTCAGATGATCAAAGTGGCAAGGCGAAGGTGTGACCATACACATCCTTGGTTTTACAACAGATTGGATCTTGGGAAACTCTAATTTTCAATTAATGTTTGAGAACACTATTTTTATAAACATTTTATTAGTAAAAGGATCGCTTTGAAAAGTTTAAAATTTGTTGAAATTTTCGGGACGTGACACACATGTACATGATTTATATGATCAATATTCGTTTTGCGCTTTTTTTTTCAATAGTTATTTTTGTGTATTTAATCACATATGATTATATGTATCTAACCACCTATAATTTATATACACAATATTTTTTTTCGTTTTTAATTCAAAACCCGTTCATGGTCCACATTAATCATATGTGATTAAATAAATATAATCGCAAGTTATTAAATACACGAGTACATCTATTGAATCAAAAACAAGAAAACAAATTTTTTTCCACATAAATTATATCCAACTAGATACATATAATCATATGTGATTAAATACACAAGACCAACTATTGAATCGAAAAAGCAAAAACGAATATTGTCAAAATATATCATATGTGAGTATATAAGTCTAGTCGCATATGACTTATGTAGATATATATATTTTTTTGCATTTTTGATTTAATAGTTGGCCTCGTGTATTCACTCATATGTGATTATATGTATCTACTCATATATGATTCATATGGATAATATTCGTTCTCGTATTCTCGATTCAATAGTTGGTCTCATTTATTTAATCACATATGATTATATGTATTTAATCACATATGATTATACGTATTTTATCACATGTGATTATATGTATTTTAATCACAAATGATTTATATGCACAAGATTTGTTTTCGTGTTGTCGATTTAATAGTTCTTCTTTGACCACATTAACCATATGTGATTAAATACGTAAATCACATGAGATTAAATACATGGAAAAATTATTGAATAGAAAATGTGAAAACGAATCTTGTCAATATAAATCATATTTGATTAGACACATCATACATATATTCACATGTGATTATATACACGATAACAATTGTTGAATCAAACATGAAAACAACTATTGAACCAAACACGAGAAAACTAATATTTTCCACATAAATCATACTTGATTAAATGCATATAATCACATTGATTAAATATACTAGAGCAACTAATGAATCAAACAAGCGAAAATAATTATTGTTCAAATAAATCATATGTGATTAAAATATATAATCACATGTGATTATATGTATCAAATTACATATGAATTATGCAGATAAGAATGATTTTCGATATTCTCGTCTATTTAATCACATGTGATTATATATATTTAATCACATATGACAAAACATAATCGTGTCTATATAAATCATACGTGATTGTATACATATAATCATATGTTATTATATACACGAGAACAACTATTGGATCAAAAACGTGAAAAAAATATTTGCTCATATTAATCAAAAGTGATTAAATAAATATAATCAAATATAATTAAGTACAAGAACAAAATTATTAAATGGAAAACTTGAAAGCAAATGTTTTTATATAAATCATATATGATTAGATACATATAATCACATATGATTATATGTATTTAATCACTTGTAATTTATGTGATTAAATACATATAATCACACATGATTTATGCCATTATATGCATTTAATCATATATGGTGTTGGTGGTTGCAGCTAGAAGGTAGTGGTCGTGTGGAGGAGATGAGTGGTGGTGCATAGTGAGTTGTGGTGGAGGTGGAGGTAGGGGTGATGGTGGGTAGTAGTAACGGGTAATGGTGGTGGGTAGTGAGTGATGGGAGTTGTGGGTGATAGTTTCTTTATCGTGGTGGGTGGTGGTGTGTGTGGGTGGTAGAGGTGGATGGTGGTGGTGGTAGGTAGTGATGATGGCAGTAGTTAATGGTGGCAGGTGGTGATGATGGTGGTGGGTGGTGGTAGGTAGGTAGGTAGTGGTTGCTGACAGTGATGAGTGGTGGGTAAAGGTAGTGGTGGCGTGTGGTGGTGATGAGTGGTGGAGGTGGGTGGTGGTGACAGATGTGGTGATAGGGAGGGATGAGCATAGGCGGGTACCCGCCTCATTTGGCGAGAACCGGAACCGGAACCAGAACCGCTCTAGGCAGTTCTTAAATGTTTGGAACCAGTCCCAGAACCGGCGGTTCCGGTTTCGGGAGCGGGTAACCCGGTTACATTAATTTTCTTAACCTTTTTCGATAAATCGCAATTCAGTTCGATCCAAATAAAGTCAATTCGGACCAAAGACAGACAAAATCGGACCAATATATTCTAAACCTGTCATAGTAACATGCATGTTTATATGAAATTATATATATATATATATATATATATATATATATATATATATATATAAACCGGTTCCGGCGGGTACCCAGCGGGTAGCGGTTCCGAAAAAATGAGAACCGGAACCGGAACCACTTAAGGCGGTTCCATAATTTTAGGAACTAGAACCGGAACCACTTAAGGCGGTTCCAGTTCCAAAACCGGTAGTTCCGAGGCAGTTCCGGTTCCAAAAGCGGATACCTGGTTTCGATGCTCATCCTTAGTGATAGGTGGTGGTGGTGGTGGGTGGTGATGTGTGGTGGTGGTGATGATGGGTGATATAGGTGGATGGGGGTGGTAGTAGCAGGTGGTGGTGATGGGTGGTGGAGGTGGGTGATAATGGTGGGTGGTGGTGTTGGTTGGGGATAGTAAGTGGTGATGGTAGGTGGTGGGTGGGGTTGGTGGTGAGTGGTGTGTGGTGGTTGAGGCAGTGGTGGTGGTGGGTAGTGGTGGGTGGTGGTGGTTAGTGGTGGTGACGGGTAGTGGTGAGGAGTGGTGGTGGATAGTGGTGGTGGCGGTTGGTTGTGATAGTAATGGAGGTGAGTGGTGGGTGGTGTTGGCTGGGTGGTGAATTGTGTTAGTTAGTGAGTTTTTTAATTGTTTGTAACTATTTTTTGATTTATATGATTATTATTTTATAGTTTTAATTAAAAAAATTGTGTGGTTCAAATTTGTTATAGTTAATTAATTTATTATTGTGTTTCACGTTGCATGTTTTACTTCCCTGAGTAATTTAAATATTATTCGAAATTCCACAGTCTTTCAAACTTTTGGATGTAAGTAGTGAATTAAGATTGTGATGACTAGATTGTAGATTGTCAATTGAGGTTAAGACATTACAATTTGAATTGCTACAATACTCATGAATACTTTGAAAATACTTTTTTTAAGTACTAGATAAATCCACGCTTAGAGATTACTTCATGGATCTTGTCACGAGTAATTCTAAGATGGTATATCTACTATTCTTAAAGCGAAGATATGTAGTTCATATTTTATAGATCAGTTATGCATTGGTTGACTCCATCTCGTAACTGGATGTTATAAAGTGTTATTCTATGTATGATTTTATATGTAAATTATATGACTATATAGTCAAAGTCATTCGTTTCTTTTTCCATAATAGGAAAAGCGATATCATTGGGACCCTCGATGATTTGATGTTGACTATATATATAGTGTTGGGCCCAGCCAGGACTAATTGATGTGTTTAATTTGAAGTCCAATAAAGTCTTTACAAATTAGGAAATCAAGAAACATAATCTTGGACAATGAGATTGATATTGATCCATGTCTTTTATCCATACGATATGTTCAAGAACGAAGGAGTAGCTGATCATTTATCTCAGGGCCAATAGCTAACTCGAATCAAAGTTTGGAAGTAGCTTTGGAAAACACTCTTTACTAGTTACTTCAAGGTCTATACTTTCAATTGCAATTACAGACTTATCTAAGCAGGAGACTATTGGATTAAGATATCTAAGCCAATAACTAAATTGATATATTCTTGAATTAAGAGCAAAGTCCTTTTTGGGTTGCCCTCATAACTAGTAACTTATAGAATGACTTTTGGAGATAGATGATGATTTATTAATTTATTATATGATTAATAAATTAATTAGAAATCAAAATAAATGATTTATTAATAATTATATGATTAATATTTTAATAAGAAATTTTATTTATTAACTATGTATTTACCGAAAATTAATTAGAATTAATTTTGTGATTAACTAGATTAATTGAAAATACAGGGACTGAATGTGAAACTATTCAAAAGTTGAGCATTGAAGGGTTCCAGAACCTTCCTACATGAGGGGGTGGTTTTTGGAGGTTCCTAGGGTTACTAGGAAGCCTTAGGGGGCAAGAAAAAGGTTAAGGGTAATCTAGGGTTACAAGCTTTATATGCATTTGCCTTATACCTTATAAATACCCACTTAAGGAAGCCTTGAATTCATACACTTCGAACCCCTCACAAGATCTGAATTCTGAGATCTCCTCCCCTCTCCTAAAAGGTCTTATAGCTACTAGGTTTTGGGTACAAACCATTAAAGGCATCATGCCTTTGGTGCTTGCTTTCCAAGGAATCCATAAGAAGGTTTTTATTGATTAATTGCTACATTAATTAAAAGGTATGTAACCCTTTTCATGTGATTTTTGATTTCACTAAGGTTACAATAAGGTTTCTTGATATTCATAGTTAGCTGTTAACAATAGAGAAAATATAGATCATTTCTAGGTTGCATGTGAATTTAAGGGTTTAAACGTTTTTCTGACACATGATTTTTTTTATAACCTAGAAAACCTATCAAAGTAGAGGGTTAAGGATGTAATGATCGTTCGGGAGTTTGTAGATGTATTTCTTGATTATCTGTCAGGGGTACCACCCGATTGACATGTGGAGTTACGTATCAATTTGGTTTTGGATGTTGAATAATTGCGAGAGCATCGTACCAGCTCACCCCGTCGGAGTTAAAGCATTTATATATGCAGTTGTAGGAACTCGTTGATAAGGAGTTTATTCAGCTGAGTTGTCCATATTGGGGAGCTCTGATTGTTTTCTTGAAGAAAAACTATATTTAGTTATGTATTGTGCATAATCACTAAGAATCTAAATTGCAATGAATCCTAAACACCCCGTGAGTTGGATTGTTAATGGGTTGAAAAGTTGGGTGTAGTTGGTTGTATAGATGGAAGATAGAGAAATTTATTTTTTTAATGGATAGTTGGGTTGGTTTTGGTTGTAAAAGAGAGTAACCTAAAATATTTTAATCAACTTTTAACCTTTATAAATATCATACAAACTCCATTTAAGGTTTTTTTTTCATTATACGATTTGTAACTTGGATATCATAATTAAGATAGTTTGTGTATTTTGAAATTTTTTGGCATGCCATTTAGATTTTTGCGTGATGACCTATAAAAACTTTAAATTTTTTTATGTAACCAAGGTTTTTGTAGGAGGTATTTTCCTAAGATATTTTAACCAACTTTTAACCTTTATAAATATCATACAAACTCCATTTAAGTTTTTTTTTTCATTATACGATTTGTAACTTGGATATCATAATTAAGATAGTTTGTGTATTTTGAAATTTTTTGGCATGCCATTTAGATTTTTGCGTGATGACCTATAAAAACTTTAAATTTTTTTTATGTAACCAAGGTTTTTGTAGGTTATTACCCGTGAAAATCTTGACTATTTCGTATGGGTTTCCGTTGATGGTTAACCGAATTGAAATCATATTTCGGAAGGTTAACCGAAACAATCCGTTTGTTAATTTCATAAACCTAAACATATACCGGAAAATTCGGTTAATCGGTTTTCGTTTAACCTATTTTTCTGGTTAGATTTTGGGTTAACTTATTAACCATGAATTAATAAATATTATTTGAAATGAAAACTCATCGGTTAATATTCAAAACAATGATAGCAATTCGTTACAATTATTAAGAAAACCAAAACAATAAATATAAGTTTAAAGTTTAATAAAAGATCATCAGGTTTTATTTATTTGTTATGGTAACCGTCATAATTTTAGATGAACATTACAATATCGTATCATTAGTTTTACTAAAAAACTTTGATATGCTATTAGATTGATAATCATTTCTTGTTAATTTTAATTTTGTTGCAATTTGGAGATACTATAGTGAACAATTATATGTTATTCCATTGCAAATTATACATCTTATTTTGAATAAATTATTAAGGCAATTAAAATTTGATTTTTCGGTTAATCATCCATGGTAAAAAATATAAACCGTAACCGAACTGGAAAACCGAATATTTTAGTGGCTCGGTTAACCAAACCAGAAATGTCAAAATATTTGATTCGGTTAACCTAAAAACCGGCAAAGATTTTGAGTTTTTTGGTTTTCAGTTATTTTGAACATATCTAATATTTGGTTCAATTTGTCGTTTTCTTTTTATAACAAAATCAATATTTTTAAGTTAAATAAATGTTCCTAGGATAGTATGTGCTTTTTGTTACTAACTTTTTTGTAAGCCGATCAAAATCACAGAAACCACATCGGAGTTGCAAAAACCAAAACCAAAATCGCATGCAAAATGAAAATTCTACACCCAAGGGATATTCCAAACAGTTTTGTCCCACTTGTTTCAAACATTTTCATTTATTTGGTTGTTTTCCTGTGTGACTTTTAACTGTGGCATGGGGCACTCAAAAGGATTTGTAATTTATTTTATTTATCATTTGTCGTTGTTGTCGGTAGGTTAAATGTAAAGTGTCGGTAGATTAAATGTAATGTGTCGTTAGGTTAAATGTAATGCATCGAGTGTGACATAAAATAGATGAAATGTAACATAAAGTGTAAGACCCTTGATAGTTTAGGGTCTAAATTGTAAAATAGGTTTGTCGTGTTGCAATCATATGATTGCTTTCAATTATATAACCGGCTCTTTAGAGCCTATAAATAGGGCATTTGCCCATATGAAATAAACAAAGTGTTTTTAATGTTTAAGACTTGAGTTGATCTCAAAATTCTTTTGTGTTTAAGACTTGAGTTGATCTCAAAGTTCTTCATCTGTTGAAATAGTTTATCTATTTCTAAATAGCAGAGCCCTCTATCCAAATCTATCAATATACTCATCCAATATAATCCAATTAATCCAAACAATACCATCAAAAGATCATCTCGTCTAAATTGTAAAATATGTTTGTCATGTTGCAATCATACGATTGCTCTCAGTTATGTAACCAACTTTTTAGAGCTTATAAATAGGGCATTTGCCCGTATGAAATAAACAAGGTGTTTTGAGTGTTTAAAATTTGAGTTGATTCTCAAAATTCTTCCACTGTTGAAATAGTTTATCTATTTCTAAATAGCGGAGCCCTCTATCCAGTTCTATCCATATAATCATCCAATATAATCCAATTAATCCAAACAATACCATCAAAAGATTATCCCGACGCATCTTTTCCCGACGCATCCTCCGTTCGATTTGGTATCAGAGCATGTTTAGGATCGATTTGGTATCACACGGCCCAATTTTTTTATGATATATTTTTATTTAAAAATAAAAACTTATAATAACGATAATGATATTTTTTTTCTGGTTCATCCTGAGCCTTTGTGAATATTTAATTCCTTAGAACCGACACTAAATAGTGGTTTTATGTTTTCTTTGATTATGTTATTAGTTGTAAGACACGTGTATTACATTGGTTAATTTTTTTTAAAAAAGTAAAATATATAAGGATCAAAATATTTGAGACATTTGAATTTATAAAAAAAATAAAAACCAATAATGATTTATTATTATGGAAATATTTTTTTATCTTTTAAAATTAAACAAATATTTTAAATAAAGAAAAAAAACTAATGAGCTTTAATTTTGCGAATTTTAAAATTAAACGGTAAATTTATTAGTGAAATTAATATTCATTTATTACTTTAATGTTAAAAACTGAAATAAATCAAAAATTGATAAATAGATAATATTTGTTTCAAAAATATTATAAAATGACAAGTGTCAGAACTCATGAGAGATTGGAAAAAAAACACTTTCATTTATTAATGAGGATATTATGTGGAATTTAATAAAATAGAAAAACTCATAAAATGACATTTGGAAAAAAATTAATTCAAAATAATCACAACATTTGGCGTATTGAATGAGAGTGTGACAAGTGACAAAAAAATATCTTCATTAATTAGAGATGATTAGTTGTAAGCCCTATGTATTACATGATTAACTTTTAAAAAAAAAAATAGTTAAACAAGGACGTCTAAATATTTAAGAACTTTGAGTTTATAAGAAAAAAAATAAATAATAAATTAGTAAAATCGAAATATTTTTTTTATCTTTTAAATTAAATAAATAGTTTAAATAAATAAATAAAAGAAACTAATAAACTTTAATTTGAAAATTTTGAAATTAAAAAGTAAGTTCATTAATAAAATTGATATTCATTTATCATTATATTTATTGTATTATTATATTAAAGTATCATGTGAAATTTAACAAAAGAAAACTTATAAATAACATATGGAAAAAATATTAATTAAAAATAACCACAAAAATATATTTGACAAATTGAATGAGAATGTGATATGTGACAAAAGGATTTTCGTTTATTACAATAGAGATTCGTGTATCCCCTCATTCTCTCTAAAAGTCCATTTTCTATCCGGGTTGATGTGGGTAGTCATTGAAGGGAAATTCCAATAGGATCAAATCATCTTTAGGACTTTAAATAAGATCAAACCAAAGAAGTTCGAACGAGTGTTATGATCACTTCCAAGTGATCGGTTTTTAAACTCTTAAAGTGGATCTATAGCTTTCAAATTCTCCTCATTACGGACTAGATACATCCGATTTTTGGATTGTTAAACTCAATCTCATTTTTTAGATTGTTTGGTCACAGTTTAGTGATGTTGATGATGTTAGATGTTAGCTGTTTGATGTTAGGTGTGAACTAAGGTTGAATAGAGGTATCCAGCTAAATTAGTGGGCGATTCCCCCATTGTTGGAACCGAAACCATCAATTTGGTTCTTAAGATTTTGAAATACCGCTTATCTGTTTCTGACTTTTTGAAAAATTTGTTACTAAACAGTAAGTTAAATATATGTAGCAAAATACATGAAATGCATATTTGCGGATAAAAATATATAAATGCTATCTTGGTGAACATTTCTTCAATATATATGCATAAATAATAAAAGATGACGATGCGTCTATATTTTTTTTTGAAAAATACACATCGCATTCATCATCTACATACTATGATTTGGATAGAGTATGGTAATAAATTAAAAGTATAAATGGTGAATGATCAACTATGGAATTAGTATCTTTTCAATTTAAATTTGAATGTTTGATGATACTTTCTTTATTTATTTAACACATTAAAATTAATCCGCAAATTATCTTTTGCTAATCAATTTACTAGGAAATTGTTATAATAAAATTGTTATAATACAAAGATCCAATCTAAGATTTTTTTTTTTTTTTTTTGGAAGTTCCAAACTAAACTACTCTTAAATATCGCATATTTAGAAACCTAAACCCGAACTATAACACTTCTGGTTTCAAAACCAATAGTTATAAAACACTTATTATTTTTTTTTGAAAACCGGTGTCTAGTTTTTCTGCTCATCCCTGATGTAAACACACAACATATAGATGATGGCATCGGGCATCCAAGGCTTGGACATATATGAGTGTGATGATATAGTGGAGTGAGGGGTGGGTGAAAGAACCGAAGATGACACCCAATAAATGAAAGAAAAAAATTAATTAAGGGCAAAATTATGTTTTTACAGTTTATCTACGACTATGTACAACTCAAAACATAAGACCATTGACGTAGTTTACTCTACTCAAAATAATAATATTCTATTATATTGGCTTTGATACGTGTAGACCTGTGATTGATTGCACCTTACCTGACTCAGCTACCTTGCAATGATGCACACGTCATTGTATGCCTCATCCACAGTCTGACAACTATTGCCCATATTCCTTCCCAACATTCCATTTTTTTTTTTTTTACAAAACCAGGGGAATCGTTTTAGAGCTATTTACATTAAATGATCATATGAGTGCTGCCATAAAAATTACATTTTCTTGGCTATCATGTAGGCGACATGTCCAATTACTACCACAAAAATATGGTTTAATGCCACGTCCTAAATAAATAAGATTTTTAGTTTTAACTAAAAACAAAAGATTTCATTAAAATAAAAATAAAAACCATTAAATTACTTTTTTTTTTTTAAATGACATTAAAAAAACACAGCATTAAAAAATCATAGAAAATTAGAAACTTAAACCTACAACTTAACAAATGATTAAAAACTTGGAAAACAACTACAACTAACCACTATTAACGTAACGTTTTTTCACGTCTTCCTTAATCGCCAAAACAACTTGAAGCGCATCACCGGTCATATTCGACGTGTCCATCGCTAGCACTCTCAGGTCGTTGTCCCTTTGTTTCCGACTTTCTCTATCCGAAGCAAGCTGCAAAAATTTATTCATTCTATCTTTTATGTATTGCACATTCTCGACAATTTCTTTCAAGTCATCCAATTTCGACGCTTTGCCCTTGCCTTTTTTTTGTCCCTTCCCATTGGTCGGGGGTGGTGACACTTGAACGGGATCATCATCGTTGAGATCGAAATCAACACGAGCATCCAATTAAGTGTATTCGGATTCGGAAGTTCTTGACCGTTTTGAACCATTATTAATGTGTTCGTCGCTTGTTTTTAGATTTTGTCATTTTTTGTTACCTTTGAGTTGATTCCAAACTTCAAAAAACTTGAAAGTCTTCTTGTGCTCTTTTTGATAAATGTTAAAAGCTTTCTCCAAAATCACATCGTTACTTTCGCCGCTTTTCCATTGCCGTTTCATGTTGTTATATAAATCGTTAAACAACATGACGTCTTTGTTTATCTTTCCCCATGACGTCTTTGTTCATCTTTCCCCATTTTGTTCATCTTTCCCCATGTTGTAGGTTCATTCCTTTGTGGTCCATGAAAGTTGTTGGTGTGTTGAGGAGCTCGAATGACATTACTACAAACTCGTAACGATCATAATAAGTCCTAAAGGTTGTCTTCTGCACATCCTCATATCGAACCCTCATATGATGATAACCTGATCGTAAATCTATCTTAGAGAACCAAGATGCACCCTGAAGCTGGTTAAATAATTCATCTATACTCGGGAGCGAATAACGGTTTTTCACCGTTAACTTATTCAAATCTCGGTAATCAATACACATTCGGTGTGAACCAACCTTCTCACAAACAAGAGCGGTTCTCCCCATGGACAACTAATCGGTCTGATAAATCCATTGTGTAATATCTCCTGAAAGTGCGTAAACAACTCATGCATCACCGAAGGTGCTAAACGATATGTTGCATTAGCTATCGGAGCCGCATCGGGAACCAAATCAAATATGAACTCAACCTGCCTCTAAGGAGGCGCTCCTGGTAAATCCTCAGGAATACATCATGGAAATCCTGAACAATGGGCACATCATCTGTGGAAGTCATCCCCTTAATGCGAGTATCCGCCACATTGGCCAAGAATCCATAATAAACTTCGACCCTCAGAGAGTATTCAGGACCAAATCGATATAATATCTCTTGCTGAACATATTAAAACACGAGCTCGATGAACCCTTCGAAGCACTAACCGAACGATCATCCGTAATCTCTACCTCCAATAGATAATCCAAAATCTCGGGAGCATCGCTAAACTTCTTTCTAAGCACAAGAGATACAAAAGATTGAGTAGCACCTGAATTGAACAGAACATGAGCAATCATACCATTGACTAAGAAAGTCCCTATACATGATTAGATAAAACATAAGCATAAAAAAAGAAATCAGTAAAGGATAAGGTAAGGAGACATACCGATAACCATATCAGGTGTTGTTCGTGCCTCCAATCATTCTACCCTAATCCCACAACAAAACAAGGAACAGTAAAGAAGGTCAAACCAATCATTCTAGGGCTATATGATCCTAATCGTATACAATTTCTAAAGCATACACTATGCAATTAACTAAGCAGATATTAATCCCGAGTAGTACATAACACCTAATTCCCCTTAGGTTACAAGGCATCACACAAATCAAGCAATTCTAGCATATGATTCCTAAAGGTATCCTTAGCCCTACTCTAGCATGCAATTCACATATTAGCACACTAGACATAATACTCAGGTATGGGTATTTTAGTAATTACTTACTTGAGCTCGACTGATTGCACGTATCGCATCCCTTTTAAAAAAATCTTTTTAGAAATTGTTTTCTATTTTTTTAAAAGATTGTCAATTCCTCAGTTTGAGTTCAGACACGCCTAAGAGTGTGCCTGAATCCCTTAAACCAAGGCTCTGATACCAACTTGTAACAACCTAAAAATAGCAATAAAAGTTTACATTTTTAAATCAATAAAACATACATTAGGTGTCTCAAATCATCATAAAACAATGTATCAAAAACATTATAGTAGAATAATCATCGATGCGAAAATCATAAAGGGGATGTTCTGTGATCATGTCGAACCCTTCCCTTTCAAACTGGAAGTGCCTGAAAATAGTAAACCACAAAACCATAAGCACAAATCTTAATGAGTTTCACAAAAATACCACATACCATACATACAATTTCCATGGGCTACCCCCATGGTCTTTACCCTAGAATGCCATGGGCTACCCCCAAGGTCTTACAACCAAGTGTCATACGCTACCCCCATGGTCTTTTCATAAAATGTTATGGGTACCCTATGGTCTAACTGTTGGATAAGGTGTCTAAGTCCATAACTTATTTGGTATATACTTGACCCGACCCGACATGGTCCATTTGGATTGCACTTCACCCAAACTGTTTATGGATAATTTTATAAGAATTGTGTACCTATGTCATATTAATATATTATAAGTTATAATATATTAATATAAAGTCATGTTATTTAATTAGTTTTAATTTTGAATTAATTATGAATTAATTTAGTGATTAAAAGGAAGACTAATTAAATCATGGGATATTATATTTATATGGTGTGGGCTAATACTCATTTGTTAATGGGCTAAGCTTATATGGAAGTCCATGGATGATCCATGGAGCTTTTAACCCATGGATCCTTGGAAGGGGAAAAGACATGGGTTATTAGGGGTTCTCCCTAACCATGCACACTATATAAGCAAGCTTATGTTGCATGAAAAACACCCTAGAGTGTGTGTGTAATAGTGGTGGCCGAATTCTAAGAGTTGGTATACTCTCTCATACATTTTCCAAGTTTGTGGTGATTTGTGATTTCCATTTGAGGCATTCACATTATTGGTGCTTGGCTCTCAAACTTCAAGGAATCAACAATCAACAAAAGGTATGTAATTCATCTAGTTCTTTTATGTTTAAAAGTACCCCATGCCATGTTAGATAGGTTATAAACCTTGGAAAAATAATATTTTTCATGTACTTTAGAGAAACATAGATCCAAGGTTTATTAGGGTTGCATGTACACTTAGGAAGTGTTAGAATGCTCAAAACCCAACAGTGGTATCAGAGCCTAGACTTGTTTGTTTGATACTTGATGCAAAATAGTGAAAAAGGTCGAATTTTTACTGTCTGCCTGATGAACTCGCCGAGTCCATGGGGGGACTCGCCAAGTTCATGTGTAAATTCATCCTACTCGGCGAGTAGGTTCGTGCACTCGGCGAGTAGGAGCCTCAAAATGCAGATTTTCGACTTTTGCTGCTGGAAATGGACTAGAAACATTACCCTAAACTGTTTTGGTGTTTTAAAACTTGTTTTAGTTGGTGTAATGGTTGTTCTAATCCATTTACAATAGCATATATCAAAATTTCATGTTTTATATGTGTTCATATAATTCTTGAAACTTTGATAATCATGTTCATGTTCTTATGAATTTAGAAGATGATAGGAATTATTTGTTGAATTGTTTAGGATTAATTCTTGATCATTTATGTGTTTTAATGGACTCCATAATTTGTCCTCAAGTTATGGATATCCATAGGTCATTTATTTTAAACACACATTTAAAACACATAAGTTACATGAAAATGAAGAGTCTTCATTTTATGAACCTTTAATTCATAAGTTATGAAATGAAAAGTTTTGGATAGTTACAAAACTTGCCCTCAAGTTTTGGAATTTGTAAAGTTTCACACACTTTAATAAATTTTAATTCCAACCCTTAGAGTTTTAATAGTTAAAATTCAACACTTATACTATTTATAACATTAATGGTTAATTATATATATATATATATATATATATATATATATATATATATATATATATAAGAATAAGTCGTTCTACCGTTAGTAGGCCTCATTCACGAAGTTGGTCTATAAGGGGGGGGGGGGGGTATAAGGTTGTTGCCTATAAAATGACAGCTTAATGGGTGTCCACTCTCACCCACCGCTTCCTTGATCGGTGGAGGGTCGTTAGCCGAACGGGTAGGACAATGACTTTTAAATTCTCATTAAAAGTATAATGATTATTATAAAATAACTAAATATTTTAATTCCCAATCTTAGTTACTTCAGGAAAAATGTGAACATGGTGCTAGTCCATGGAATTCACACTTTGTACCTTACCAAGTCGTTGGTGGAGCGTGTGTGGTTAACCGGCACACTAACTTGGACTAGTAAGGATAACGAAGGGTGACTTAATGTTTGTCATAGATCAATGGAGCGTGTTTGGTTAACTGGCATATTGATTAGGTGATAATATTAAGGGTACCAAGTGAATTAGCATGGTTATTCACACCTTGTTTTGTGATCCTCGGCATCTCAGTCACAAAACTTGAAGGGCACAATCGAGACTGAAACATGCCATTGAAAAGTTCAATGAATCTCAAAAGAATCTAGGAATTTCAAATCCAATTAAAACCTAATAATTCATTTCATTTTTCATTTTGGAAATTGGTGAATCGTCATTCACCTACCTTTCAAATATATTATTACTTAGATTACGACATCCCTCTTCTAAGTATAATATATTGTGATTGGATCCTAGCCTTAATATTACATTTGGGTGTCTTATTAAGGACTCTATATATCTAATCTAAACTTGCTTTCTTCTTTCAGATGTCTTCCAACACTAATGCTTCGGGCTCTAACCCAACTGGCTCTTTCTCTCTCATGAATCTTTGTGGGAGAGTCATCTTTGATGGTTCCAACTTCATGGACTGGATCAGGAACATCAGGATGGTTACTCGTTATGAGGACAAGGAATATGTCCTTGATAAGGAGTTAAAGGAGCTTGATAAGTCCACTGCTACTCCTGAGGAGATCGCTGAATTCAGGACACATGAGAGAGATGCTTCTAAGGTGGCATGCATCATGATGGCCATGATGACAGCCGAGCTCCAAAAGTCCTATGAGGACTTCTACCCTTTTGAGATGCACCAAGACCTGATGGAAAGGTATCGTCAGAGTGCTTGTCAGGAGCGGTATGAAATAATCTCCTCCATGATAACAACCCGCATGAAGGATGGTGAATCCATCATAGGCCACATGCAAAAGATGCAAAGGTATGTGGACCGTTTGCTCAAGCTGAATGTGAACTTCCCTGAGGAGTTGGCAATCGACATCATTTTGCACTCCTTACCTTCTTGTTATGACCAATTTTGTATAACATATCATATGAACAAGGAGGAAGTTACCCTTAGCAAACTTCAAGGACTCTTAAAGACCGCTGAAACCGGTCTTAAGGGCAAGGCGGTTGTTACCTCTACTACTCCTACTCCAACATCTACCCCTGTTTTGGCTATCGGGCAAGGCAAAGGGAAAAAGAGGAAGTCCCCTTCGAAGGGTACCAAGGGAAAGTCTCTTGAAGGCTCCTCATCAAGGACCAAGAGCTGTTCAGTCACTCCTTCTGCCATTCCCAAGGATGCTGATTGCTACTATTGCCAGGACAAGGGGAACTGGAAGTGAAACTGCCCTAAGTACTTGCAGGATCTAAAGGATGGGAAAGTGAAACCCACTCATGCAGGTATTTACACAATATTGTCTAATTACTCACCATATTCTAACTCTTGGGTGCTTGATACAGGATGTGGTATTCACATATGTTCAAATTTGCAGGGCCTAAGAAGAAGTGAGGATGTGGAGCACGGAAAGATAAACTTGATCATGGGGAATAGGAAGGCTTCACCTATTTCCAAGATTGGAGTTTATACTTTGTTGTTGAATAATGGGTTGAAATTAAATTTGAATAAATACGTGTACTCGTCTGAAATGGCGAGAAATATTATTTCCTTTCATGCTTTGTACAAACAAGGTTTTACCTTTTCGTTTGATAATGAATGTGGTGGTATTAATGCTTTCTTTAATAATGTGTTTTATTTTAAAGCATTACCTTGTGATGGTGTGTATGAAACTGTGTCGATTGTAGACAACTTAGGAAATAATGTGTTGTATATTGATTCTTCTACTAGCCTAGATAAAGCATCATTGTGGCATTGTCATCTTGGACATGTAAACAAGAAACGCATAGGCCAACTCCAAAAGAGTGGAGTCTTGGAGTCATTCGACCTTAAATCGGATGATAGTTGTGAATCTTATCTACTTGGAAAGATGACAAAATCATCCTTCACTGGTACTTGTGAAATGGGTGAGGGTTTGTTGGACCTAATACACACTGATGTATGTGGGCCATTCAAAACCGCAACAAGGGATGCTAATCGGTATTATGTGACTTTTATTGATGATTTTAGTAGATATGGTTATGTCTACTTGATCAAACATAAGTCAGAAACCTTTGAAAGGTTTAAGGAATTCAAACAGGAAGTAGAAAAAATCAATTAGGCAGGAACATTAAGATGCTTCGATCTGATCGAGGTGGTGAGTATCTTAGTACCGAGTTCCTTGACTATCTTAAGGAGTGTGGGATTGTCTCACAATTGACTCCTCCCAGGACACCACAGCTAAATGGTGTAGCTGAGAGGCGCAATCGAACTTTGTTAGACATGGTTCGCTCTATGATGAGTCGAGCTTTGCTACCAATCTCTTTTTGGGGGTATGCCTTAGAGACTGCCGCCCATATCCTTAATCTAGTCCCTACAAAAAAGGTTACAAAAACACCTCATGAGATGTGGACTGGGAAGGTTCCCAATTTAGACCACATCAAGATTTGGGGTTGCGAGGCTTTCGTGAGGCGTGAGACTCATGATAAGCTCGAACCCCGAAGTGAAAGGAATATTTTCATCGGCTACCCATAGAAATCCTTCGGTTACCTCTTCTACAGACCCAGTGAGAATGTGGTCTTTGTAACAAGAAAAGGGGTCTTTCGTGAGAGAGAGTTTATAAACCAAGGAGACAGTGGGAGGCAAACTGATCTTGAAGAAATTCAAGAATCAATTGGTGAAGGAACCTCAGACACTAGCAATCAACCTAAGGAGGAAACTCCTATTGAGCCAGCTGACGAGTCTGTACCTCCAAGGCGTTCCACACGAGTTAGGAACACACCTGCGTTTTATTATGGTTTTCATATTACTATGGAAGGTGATACGTTTATCAGCGATAGTACACTGGTAAATTTGGATGAACCTAGTAGTGTTAAGGAAGCCATGGCAGGCCCAGAGTCTGCTAAATGGAAGGAGGCTATGGACAGCGAGATACAGTCCATGTGTGACAATCAAGTTTGGAACTTGGTTGACAATATACCATGCCGTAAAACAGTCGGGTGCAAATGGATCTTCAAGAAGAAGACCGACATGGAAGGAAAAGTGCACACATATAAGGCTCGACTGGTCACGAAGGGTTTTACTCAGACTCAGGGTATTGACTATGATGAAACCTTCTCACCGGTAGCAAAGATTAACTCTATTAGGGTCATGCTAGCTATTGCTGCATTTCATGATTATGAAATATGGCAAATGGATGTCAAAACCGCTTTTCTTAATAGAAAGTTGGCTGAGGATGTGTACATGAATCAGCCAGAGGGTTTTGTCAGTACAGAATACCCTAATAGAATGTGCAAGCTTGAGAAATCCATTTATGGATTAAAACAAGCATCTCGTACCTAGAATCTTTGTTTCGATGAGAAGGTCAAAGAGTTTGGTTTCTCGAGAAGTGAAGATGAGTCTTGCGTGTATGTCAGAGCTAGTGGGAGTATAGTTAGCTTCTTGGTACTGTATGTAGATGACATACTACTTATAGGAAATGACATCCCAACCTTGTAGGAGGTTAAGTCCTGGCTTGGGAAGTGCTTTGCTATGAAGGACCTAGGGGAAGCTGCCTATATCCTAGGGATAAGGATATTAAGAGAAAGGAGTAAAAGACTAATTGGGCTTAGTCAGAGTACCTACTTGGATAAGGTGTTGAAAAGGTTCAACATGCAGAATTCCAAGAAAGGAGATTTACCGATCCAAAGCAATGCTAAACTGAGTAAGACTCAGAGTCCGAGTATAGAGGCCGAGATAGCAGAGATGAGTCAATTACCGTATGCTTCCGCTGTGGGCTCGATCATGTATGCTATGACTTGTACCCGCCCTGATGTGGCATTTTCTTTGAGCATGGTCAGCAGGTATCAGGGGAACCCTGGCAAGGCTCATTGGACCGCGGTAAAGAACATTCTCAAGTACCTGCAGAGGACTAAGGATTGGATCCTTACCCTTGGTGGGAGTGATGACTTGAGAGTATTAGGGTATAGTGATGCTAGTTTTCAGACTGATAGGGATAACTTCCTCTCTCAGTCGGGCTGGGTCTTTACCTTAAATGGAGGGGCAATCTCTTGGAAGAGTTCCAAGCAGGAGACGGTGGCTGATTCGACTTGTGAATCAGAGTATATAGCAGCAAGTGAAGCAGCGAAGGAGGCGATATGGCTGAAGAACTTCATCGGAGACCTTGGAGTTGTACCAACTATTAAGGAGCCTATGGAGATTTTTTGTGACAACAATAGTGCGATTGCCTTAGCCAAGGAACCAAGAGATCATGGCAGATCCCGACACATTGACATAAAATATCACTTCATAAGACACAAGATTGTAGTAGGACTCCTCGTGGCGAAGAGGGTATCGTCAAATGAGAACCCTGCAGATCCCCTTACGAAGGGACTGACGAGGGTTAAGCATTTGCAGCATGCGACGCGTATTGGGCTGAGAGATGATATTGGTTTTACAGATTAGATAGCCTTTTCTGAAACTTGTAAAATGTAATCGACGTTTGATGATGAATAAAATTTGTGATTTATTTATGAGTAAAGTGTTACTATCATTGTCAATTATTTACTATTGTTTCAGTTTTGCATGTTTTGACTTCCAGAATATTTAATTTATTCAAACCTCCACAATCGGTCATACGTCGGAAGTAGGTATGAATCAAGATTGTCATGAATTAGGTTTGTAGATCGCTAAAGGTGTTTAGACATGGAAATGGTTGCTACAACGTTCATGAGTGCTCATAAGTTATGAGTATTTGAATAAACCCACGCTCACTTGTATCACTTCATGGAATTTATCTCGAGTGATCGTGAGACGATAATATCATATAAGTCTTCATACCTAGAGATATGAGTTGTTACCTATGATTTGGTTGTGCATTGATTGCACATAAACGCATCAGTAACTTGATGTTATAAAACGTTCCTTTGTGTACAATTCAACAAGTAGTAGAACAAGCATATGAGTCGAAGTTTATCTGTTCCTTCTAGAGATAGAAGCGATATCTGGGCCCCTCGATGATTTTGTGCTGACCCATGTACCGGGCCCAGTCATAACTAAATTGATGTGTTCAGTTAAGTTATTTGTCAAACAAATCGGAAATCGAGAAACAACTGCCAGACAATAAGTAAGACATTGTTCCATGTATTTGTCCGGCTGATATCATGAGAACAGAGGATTATGTGATCACTTATCTGAAATGGCGCTTCATAGTTCAACAGAGTTTTCGAGAGCTACGATTGCCGGTTGGTTCCTGAAGTAATATAGGCAAATACAGTTATTAGACTTATCCAAGTGGGAGTCTATTGGATAAGGTGTCTAAGTCCATAACTTATTTGGTATATACTTGACCCGACCCGGCATGGTCCATTTGGGTTGCACTTCACCCAAACTGTTTATGGATAATTTTATGAGAATTGTATACCTATGTCATATTAATATATTATAAGTTATAATATATTAATATAAAGTCATGTTATTTAATTAGTTTTAATCTTGAATTAATTATGAATTTATTTAGTGATTAAAAGGAAGACTAATTAAATCATGAGCTATTATATTTATATGGTGTGGGCTAATACTCATTTGTTAATGGGCTAAGCTTATATGGAAGTCCATGGATGATCCATGGAGCTTTTAACCCATGGATCCTTGGAAGGGGAAAAGACATGGGTTATTAGGGTTTCTCCCTAACCATGCACACTATATAAGCAAGCTTATGTTGCATGAAAAACACCCTAGAGTGTGTGTGTAATAGTGGTGGCCAAATTCTAAGAGTTGGTATACTCTCTCATACATTTTCCAAGTTTGTGGTGATTTGTGATTTCCATTTAAGGCATTCACATTATTGGTGCTTGGCTCTCAAACTTCAAGGAATCAACAATCAACAAAAGGTATGTGATTCATCTAGTTCTTTTATGTTGAAAAGTACCCCATTCCATGCTAGATAGGTTATAAACCTTGGAAAAATAATATTTTGCATGTACTTTAGACAAACATAGATCCAAGGTTTATTAGGGTTGCATGTACACTTAGGAAGTGTTAGAATGCTCAAAACCCAACACTAACATCCAAGTGTCATGGGATATCCTCATGGTCTTTCATACAATTGTCATTGGCTACCCCCATGGTCTTTCATACAAATGTCACTAGCTACCCTCAGGGTCTTCCTTGCAAGTATCACAAAAACAACTAGCATCCTATACAACTCAATGGGCCAACATTGTTGCCTTATACCCACAAGTACAGTGGGAAGACTCACCTCTAAGATGATAATCGAATGCTACTACTCTCACTGCCAAAAATACATATGTTATACACCACCTATACCGCCACACAAGGTAAACCCTTATCTCTCATTCCAAAACTAGGAGTTTGACCAAAAGTCAACAAAAGCCAAAAAGTCAACATTCAAAGTTGACTTCAGTCGACTGCCACATCGTGGCCATCCATGACCATGTCGTGGCCCACAACAACAAAACATATGATGGTTATCTCGGAAAGAGTGTCCAAGGTCATTAAATATTGGTAATATTTCTAATAATAACACGGTCCTTTTGGGTTGACCTCAATTGAGTAGAATAAATAAAGAAAAAGTTGGTTTATTAATTATTATGGTTAATAATTAATTAGAATTATATTTTGGGAATTACCTAACAGTTTAATTAATCAAAGGGTTGAATATTCAATTAATCAATAGTGGTTGATCAGGAATATTCTAGAACCCTAGGAAGAAGGATGGTGGAGGAAAATTCCCTTAAGATCAAGGGAATTTTATTCTTAGGGTTATCCATCCCACATGGGCTTGAGGATAAAACCCTAGAAGGTATCCACGGCTATAAATAGGGCCTTTGGGATTCATTTTTCCTTCCTCGTTCTTTGGCTTGAAGTTTCGCCTCTTCTTCCTCCTCCCATAGGGAATATTTCTAACCTCTTAGGGTTTGTTAATTGACCATTCTCCTAGTTATTTTTATTACACTCTTTGATGTCATTGAGTATGATACCATTAGAGGGATTCTAATTTGGGTCCTCTCATCCATGCAACTTCGTGGAGGACAAGATCAAGATCTCAAGCATTGAGATCAAGGCGTACGAAAGAGGTATGTTTTTCTTCTTTGTATTTTCATTCTCTAGGGTAGATGTAATTAGAATGAAACCATAGATCCATAGATTGCATGTACACTTAGGTATATCGTAGTTTCGATTTTTACACTACCTAGTTTAGAGACTATTTGATGCATAGAAAACCTAACAGTGGAATCTGAGCTATTGGTTCATGATTACATTCACCCTAGATATTTTCTATAAATACTTGTTTGAAATTGAATGAATAAAGAATGATTGAAAAATTCATAATTGTTAAAACCTTTAATCGCAACTCACGACGTGAGAGTTTGCTGCTTACCACGTGAGCTTGTCGGTTTGACGGTTTCCCTAATATTTCATTTTTCAAATTTGAAGGTTTGTTAAATATGGATAAATACCAAATTTAAAATGTTTTGAATCTAAAAAACTAATAAATATTATTTGAATATGATTATTTAAATTTGAGTATTTATTTATTATTAAAAGAGTGAGTTTAAATATTTAATATTATTTATAACAGAGATTTATAAATTTGAATATTAACCCCTCATGATTTATTAATTGTTACATTGCGTTCTCAAAATTAACTATTATTAATAATAGACAACTAAATTTAAAGAGTTTTAAATTTGACACATGGAGAAAGTAATTTGATTATGGATTACGTGCCCATGCTACTATCCAAAGGATCAAAAAACAACTAGTTCTCCTATGATTGGTGTTCAATCAGATATATGAATTAATAATACCATTGAAACTTACTTCTAATCCATTGAGTATTTTTACTAAGGATTAAGTACTAACATTTGCAAGAATATGCAGTGACTAAAATGAAGTAAGAAGACTGAAACATGGAGAAGATAATTTGATCATGAATTTCGAGCCCTTGCTACTATTCATAGGATCAAAAGACAACTCTTTTCCCAAATGTTTAGTCTATAGTCTTATAATTTAAATTGTTTATATTTTGTTTCATGTGATAGTTCTGAATTATTTAAATGTAGAGCATTCTAACTTGTTAGAAGAAAGTCATGAAATCTGTGAAACTAGTATAGTAGCAACAGTTCAAAGTTGATTCGAATATTTGAATAAGGTGTATTATTATGGTGCAAATATTTGCTGAAATTAGTTTACCTAATGGATCGTTCAGATTGACCACAATACGTACTGATTCAAATAGATCCAAAAACTTTAAGTGAAGTGTATTTGTGGGATCGTACTCTTTAGTACATAAATGAGAAATGCATTACCAAGTATCCAGTTGGATCAAATTTTGGATATCTTTTGACCGCAAGTCTTATGATAAATGAAAATCTTGTTTATCAAGATAGATGATGAGTACATCATTGGGTGATGTGAATATCTATTGGAATTAGTTTTCACCAATGGACCGTTCAGATTAAACCATGATACATGGTAAGAACAACTTCATATGAACATGAGTCTAGCACTTTTTCATTTATTCAGATATCTCATAAAATGAAGTTGTGAATCGACTGGGCAATAGGATGAAATAGGATAGTGATCGTCTCATTCAAAACTTTATTGATCATCTAAGGAATTGCGAAAGATTCTCACGAGCTATCTACACTAGAACACTTTCACAAGGAGTGTTAGTTGAATAGAGAAATATATCATTGATTGATTTTGTACTAAATAAGTTGCACTATTTTTACTAACAATTCATGTATTGTACCACGAGTAGTGTTGTGAGAAGTCCTTTGGTCTTTTACCAGTTAAGTAGGTTCATGAAACACTCTATGACTTGTGAAGTGGGATTCAGTCCTCACTAGCAAATATGGAAGTCTATGATTATAAGGATTACGCTTGTTGCGAAGGGCTTACCAATCTAGAACTTAGAATATAGATGTGTTATCTCATTCGAGAACTCATCAAGCATTTTGGATAATTTTTTAACAATCATCTTGAGAATAAAGTGTATGTTTCTCGAAGGACTCCAAGAGAGGGAGATGATATCCAAAATAGCTAGTTGGAGTTGTACTGATCTTGATAATATTCAAGAGTCAACCAACAAATAACCTAAACTTGGACCTAAGATTCAATTTGGGGTTGAAAGAGATATTGAGGAAACTGACATACCTCTACCTCTTCCTTATAGATGTGATAGAGGACATCATACACCTAGTTATATAAGAGTTTATATTACTGAGGTAAATGAGTCACTGGTATGAAGCAATTAGAGTATACCAGCTATCGGAAGCTATGGTAGGCCCTAAAGGCTACAACATGGAAGGAAGACATGGAAAGCGAGATTCAGTCCATGATTGTCGAAACTTGGTAGATCAAGCACTTGGTGTTAACCATTAAGCGTAAGTGGATCTTCAAGAAGAGACAATCATGGATAGGAACAGACACATAATCAAACTAATATAGGTTGTGAAGGATTTTTAAGCTTGATAAGTTCATTTATGGACTGAAATAAGCATCTCGTAAGTGGGATATTTGGTTCAATGAGAATGTTCAAGGAGTTTGAATTTCGAGAAATAAAGATGAGCCATGCATATGTCAAAGCTATTGGGAGAAACTAGAATCGTTGTTTTAATTAGAATTTTCAAGGATTTGAACTTCAAGAAATATAGATGAGCCATATATATGTTAATGTTAGTAGGAGCACTGTAGTCACCCTTTTTTTGTACATAGATAGTGTACGATTCATAGGAAAATATATTCTAACTTAGAAAGTGTAAAAGCTTGGTTTGGTATGGGAATTTCTTCACTATGATATACATGGGAGATACAACAGATGTGGATCTAAGGAGATAGATGAAAGTGATTTGTTAGATTAAGCCAAACTACATTGAATGTTGAGGAAACTCGACATGCAAAACCTGGAATGGTTTATGCTTAATATGACACGACTTTGATCGATATTAATGTCCTAGTTCTATTTTTGATCTAGAGATTATGAGTCATGTCCTACATGCTTCTACTATAGGATCAATCATATATGTCATGACATGTACCGGATCTGATGACTCGTATGCCTTGAGCATGACAAGTTGGAAAAGATCAATTTGATGAGAATCAACGAATCAAGATCAAGAACATTCTTAAGTGTCCTAGGATGAGAAAAGAAATGATCTTGATAGTATGGAATAGATCATTGTAAAAAGTTACAGTGATGCTAAGTTCCACACTGATAGTATGGAAGAAATGACCCATACACAATAAGGATCTATGAAGATAGATGAAAGTGATTCGTTGGATTAAGCCAAACTACCTGAAATGTTGAGGAAAGTCGACATGCAGAATTTGGAAATGTTTATGCTTAATATGGCTTAACTTTGAGCTATGCTAATGTCCTAGTTCTATTATTGATCTAGAGATTACGAGTCGTGTCCCATATGCTTCTACTATGGGATCAATCATATATGTCATGACATGTACCAGTTCTGATGACTTGTATGCATTGAACATGGCAAGTTGGATTAGATCAATTTGACAAGAATCAACGAGTCAAGATCAAGAACATTATTAAGTTTCCTGGGATGACATAAAAATGATCTTGATAGTATGGAAGAGATCATTGTAAAATTTTTATTGGTGCTAGGTTCCACACTAATAAATCTGATACCGTTAGCAGTCGGAATTCATACTTTTACTGAATGGTGATGTACTAGCTTGGGAGAGTACCAAGTAATACACCATAGTTGATTTAACAAACTTAGAGCACATTGCAGTTGGTTAAATTGCAAAGAAGACGATGTGACTGAAAGAGATTCATTAGAAACATCTTTGTTGAAATTCAATCATTGATGGTCCTTTTGAAGGTTCTTGTGACTATAAGGGTGAACTTACCTCGAGTATGGATCCCAAGTTACACAAGCTCACAAGACACATACTCATTAAGTACCAACACATTTGATAGTCAGTCAAATGTAAAGACATCATAGTCAATAAGTCATATCGGAAGAAATTTTTTGTCGATCCATTCCATAAGCCAATGTCACTAACCAAGTCTGACAGTCAGACAAAGTCAAGAGGCTTTAGATATTCAAATGAATTGGCTTAAACACTTTTATTTTATTTTGTTTTAAACTTGAGAACTTAAGCAGTATAAGTGTTAATTTGATATGGCGATTATTAAGTGGGGATCTTAATATATGATGGAGATCAGACGCTTCAATTAACATATCATTGTGTTCTCCTTTTGCATGTTTGGAACCCACTTCCCAAGTATTAATTTACTCAAATGCCCACAGTCGGTCATACTCTTGGAAGTAAGTAGTGATTTAAGATTGTCATGAGTATTAGTGGATTGTCTGTAGTGAATGGACATAGCATAGAGATTACGCTAACAATCATGAGTACTTAAAAGAGATTTTTAAGTATTGGACCAACCCGCACTTAGAGATTAATTCATGGATATAGTCACGAGTAATTCTAAGTGTAACATCCCAAAATTTATGACCAAAAATTTCATTTATAATATAACTAAAACAGATTTGTAACTTGGTTCACACATTGAAAGCATTTCAAAGAAAACATTTATCAGAGTTCATTCCCAGAAATCACATATTGTGGAAAACATAGGTGTATACGCTGTAATCATCCCGAGCTCCCTTATTTGAAAACTGGAGGTACCTAAAACCAAAACTAAAAAACCGTAAGCACGAAGCTTAGTGAGTTCCCTAAATATCACATACCATACACATCAACTGAACCATACATGTCATACATAACCGTGAGCCATACATATATCATAATCAATAAAGGTGCTATGTGCCGCACATAGTCTTGCCATTATGCCACGGGCCGCCTTGTGGTTTTTCTTGCCAAGCTGGGGGCCACCCCTGGGTCTTACAGACAAGTGCCAAGAGCCACCTCCTGGTCTTCCATGCAAGCATCACAAAGACAACTAGCATACATATTGTTGGGTTTTATGTACTCTAACATTCCTATGGTGCACATACAACCCTAATGCTTTGGATCTAAGTTTTCTCTAATTATACATGCAATAAACATTTTCCAAAGCATGAAGCCTAAACTAGCATGCAAGAGGATATTTGAATCATAAAAACTAGTTAGAATATTACCTTGTGTAGTAGCTTGAATGACTTGGCCTCAAGAAAGCTTAGCACCCCAAGTGTGATGCCTCAAATGGAATCACAAAACACCAATAACAATTAGGATGAATATGGGGAGGTTATGAAGACACTAAAATCGGTTCTTACTCTTCAAAATACAAGTGTTAGCCGATTTTTGACTTAGAGATACACACACACACACACACACACACACATATATATATATATATATATATATATATATATATATGTGTGTGTGTGTGTGTGTGTGTGTGTGTAGAATATCAAGGGTCATATGTAAACCTAATCCATACCCATAAGCTTATGATCCACACATTTGATTTGGATAACCACTTCATGAACTAATTCACAAGCCCATCACAAATCAATCATGGATCATTAGCCCAATCCATATGTATCAATTTAATTAGTCTCTTTTGATCACTAAATTAATTCTTGATCAATACTAATTAAATAAATATGATTCCTTAGTTAATATATTATACTTATAATATATTAATAAATCATATTTAACCTCTTACTCAAATATCCTTCCTAACATATTGCTTTCATGAATGCAACCCAAATGGACCATGCTACTATCGGGTCAAGTACATACCAATTATAGTTATAGGCTTAGACAACTTTTCCAACAGTCTCCTACTAGGATAAGTCTAATAACTATAATTGTCAATGTAACTTAAAATCCGATTAGCAATCGTAGCTCTCAAAAAACCGTTGTCGAACTCTGACGCGTCCATTAGATAAGTGATCATATAATCCTCTATTCTACAAGATATCGTGCAGACAAAGACATGGAATTAAATTCATACTCATTATCCAATATTTTGTTTCTCGATTTCTGATTTGTTTGACATAGAACTTAATTGAACACATCAATGGAGTTTTGACCGGGACCAACACATAAGTAAAAAAAAAAAAATTCATCGAGAGGTCTAATATATCACTATTAGTCCTCTTAGGATAAAAGGAACAGATAAACTTCGACTTATATGCTTGTGCTAACTATTCACTGAATCATACATAATAGCACGTTTTATAACATCGAGTTACTGACACGTTTTCACGCTATTAATGTACAACCAACAAATAATCGCCAACTCATATATCTTGGTTTGAAGATTATACGATATTATTGTCTCAAAATCACCCGTGATAAATTCCATGAAGCGACATGTGAGTGTGGGTTTAGTCCAATACTCAAATCTTATTTCAAGAGCACTCATGAATGTTTGTAGCAATCTTTTGCTATGTCTAACACCTTAGACGATCATACAAAAACCCATTCATGACAGTCTTCTTTCATATCCTATTTCCAAAGTATGATCGACTGTGGATAGTTTGAATAATCTTATTATTCTGGAAGTCAAAACATGAAAAAATGAAACGATAGTAAATAATTGACACAAGACAGTAACTTTACTTATAAATAAAAACACCTTTTATTCAATCATCAAATGTCAATTAAATTTTAACTATTACAAGTTTCTAAATGTCTATCTAATCACTAAAACTAATATCATCCTTCAGCCCGATACTACTAGCGTACTGCAAGTGCTTAACCCTACTCAGTCCCTTCGTAAGGGGATCTGTTGGATTTTCTTTTGATGCTACCCTCTTAACCACGAGGAGTCCCTCTTTTACTTGATGTCTTATGAAGTGATATTTTCTGTTGATGTGTATTGATCTGCTATGATCTCTTGGTTCCTTGGATAAGGCAACTACACTGTCGCTATCACAGAAAATCTCCATGGGATCCTTTATAGCTGGTACAACTCCAAGGTCTCCGATGAAGTTCTTCAGCCGTATAGCCTCCTTCGACGCTTCACTCACTGCTATATACTCCGATTCGCACGTGGGTTTAAACCCCCATGGATCATCCATAGGTTGTAACATTGGTTTAGCCCAACCTAAAGAATCATGGATCAATGGCCCACACCATAAGAATGAATGATTTACCAATCAATACTCATGTATTTAATTAGTCTATTTTGATCATAAAATTAATTTCAAATTAATTATTGATCAATACTAAATAAATAATATGATTTCATATTAATATATTAGAGCTTATAATACATTAACGAATCATAAATAACCTCTTCTCAAAAGTCCATCCTATCAAATTGTCCTGGTTATATGCAACCCAAATGGACCATGCTACCCTCGAGTCAAGTACATACCAATTATAGTTATGGGCTTAGACACCTAATCCAACAATCTCCCACTTGGATAAGTCTAATAACTATTATTGCAAGTACGACTCCACAACCCGACTAGCAATCATAACTCTTAAAAGTCGTTGTCGCACTCTGACCTAGTCAATGACACGTCCATTAGATAAAGGATCATATATTCCTCCGTTCTAGATATCATATGGATTAAGACATGGATTATAATCATTCTCTCTGTCCATCTGTTGTTTCCTGATTTTCGTTTTATGGCGACCGACTAATTGACTAAATCAAATCAGTCCAGGCTTGGGCAAGCACTTAGGGGTGTCATCACTAAATCATCGAGGGGCCCACATATAACGCTTTTAACCACATGGGGGTAAAAGGAATGGATAAAATTTGACCCAAATGCTTGCTTGTACTTACTCATTAAATTACACACAACAATATGTTTTATAACACCAAGTTACTGGTGTGTTTACGTACGTCAATGTGCAACCAACTCGCAACTACAACTCACATGTCTCCGTTTCAAGAATATAAGATATTATCGTCTCACAATCACTCGTGATAAAATCCATGAAGCGATTAAGATGAGCGTGGGTTGAATCCAATACTCGAATCTTATTACTGAGTACTCATGAACACTGCAGCTATGTCTAAAACACCTAGAAAAACTACAGACCCATTCATGACAGTCTTGTCTCAATACCTACTTCTAAAGTATGATCGATTGTGGATGGTTTGAATAACCTAGTTTTCGGGAAGTCAAAACATGCAAAGTGAAACACAAGAATAATACTAATCCTATATGGCCCCAAAACTTTTGAATTCCAAATTGATTAGTCATTATTCATTGTATAATGTTCCGTATAATCAACTTAATGTTTGAATTAAAACAATAGCTATGCCATGCTCCAAGGACTTTATGAAATAGATCAACTGAAAAACATTTCAATGATGCTCATTTCGCAATTCCAAATCTTTATTGCAAGTGTAAGAATTCCGAATTCTTGTCACTACTAAACTATCATGTAATGCAGCCTTTGTAATGTCATGGTACCAAAAGTAATAAATAACTGACCAACGATATTACAAAAACTTTCCACTGGAGATTGATAACAAAATGATTCCAAGGAAGTGAAGTCTCAAATTCAAAGTACATTCCTTTGAACATCCTTCTTGCATTAAAGTTTCTAACTTTCTCATGTATTCTAAATCTCCAACTCCCAATATGGAAACATTCTGTATCTTGCCATATGACAACTCAATATTAATAAAATCCTGTCTATTCATAATAATGTCAATGTGGTCCATCCATTACTATACTCCCAACTGTCCATAAGCGAGCAATCCTTGGCGAACCCTAGATTGCCCTTAACAGTTGTTAACCACTTTAGTCATATCCGGTTCTAGTACCTTTTCCCTTTTAATGCCATAGGCATTTGGAATATTTAGAACACAAGAATATTATAGCATATGCAATTGATCCTATACCCGAAGCATATGGGATTCGATTCATAATGTCTAACATAAAGACACGATACTTGATCAGTATTTTGCTATAATATTTCTATTTTCCATGTTCTCACAATTCGAATTATAAAGAGGGATGCAGTAATCATAATCAAAATTTGAGAACGCAATGAACATTTCCATATATATAATTTTCTTATATTGAAGCATTCCAACATAACATTCATATATATATATATATATATATATATATATATATATATATATATATATATATATATATATATATGACTAAATTTGATTAAAAAAACTCAAACTAAGCTTTTAGAATTGAAATGAAGTATAAATTCCTCTCCCTTAATTATAGCAAAACAACTTTTCAAACCCTGTAACTTTGCGATTTGAAACCTTTTGTTTTTCTATAATTAACATTGCTAACTTGCAACAGTTTCCATAATAATTATGCTCCCACTAGCATCATAATTATTATCTTACTTGCATAACATTTATGCTTCCACTAGCTTTGACATGTATTCAAAAATCAGTTGTACTTCTAGAAATCAATACTTATTGACTTCCTTTCCAAAGTTTAGATTTCTGATACGAGATGCTTCGATAAGACTTTATCTAGGTTTTTCAAACTCATACACCTTTCCTTAGATAGCTCACATATTTGTCTAAACAATTATAGAACTTACAGCAATAAGTCTCAAATGTTTAGACCTTTGCCATTTCTTATAATTTGAAGAGGGATGTCGTAATCATAATCAAATTTGAGAATGCAAATAACACAATTGCAATCTCCTTAAAATCTACTTAGTGAAATCGTTTCCTCACAATCATTTTCATGAATTGGAGAGAAGCCTTATGACACTTAGATTTTATGGTATATGTGTTCCTATCCATTTGAATTTGTCATAACCATAATCACAAGACATGGTTAGTGATAAATCCAAACCCATATGGACTGAACTTGTTCAGTCTTAATTTCTTGCCACCTGGCAACACAAGGGTCTACCATTGCTTCCAAGTTGTTATGCAAACAATTGAGAATTCATAGAACTCACATACATAGTCAACTTTAACTAGAATGGACACAGAAATAAGAATATCTCAACACGATAGGTTACAAACCTCAAGTCGTGTGCTAGTGTTTAACAATAGGTTTATTCTTGATTAGTTCTTGAAACTTTCAAGATCTTTAAGACTCCCACTGACCTCTTGACATATAAGATAAACAAATACTCAAGAGTTAGTGTGTTTTCTTATCAAGAAAAATACTTCACACAATTGGTCTTAGTTGGTCTTTGTTTTATCGAAAACATCACAACTTATCAACTTCAAATGTACAAGAGTAGAGAACATTTTACTCTACATTTGATAAATGTTATAAACCTTTCTTAAGATTATTTCACTCAAGGCTCGATCTTGGAGTGTTACTCTAAGACTCGATTTGGAACGAAGTATGACTCATCTTCTAGATTTAACCATTTCAATAATTCACGACTCCTCTTCTTAGCCATACAAATGCACCAAGATATCCTTAGAGGATCAATTGTGATATGGTATTCATAATCATTAAGATGATTATAAAACACGATACTCAAGTACTCTCCCATCTTTTTAGATTGAAGAAACTATTATCTTTCTGTCTAATTTGATTTTTCTCATTTGTTATGCCATACATTGAACTTTTTCCAATGACTCATAATTATACTTAAACTTGTAAGAATAACCATATTTACTAAACTTTAGTAAATCATGATGAATAGTCTTATCGTTCTTTGTGGTGGACCTGACCAGCGCACACCCATTGTACCCGATCCCATAGTCATATGAGAATCTTTCATTATTTGGTAGATTCTCGACACTGCCACAAACGAAGGAATCGAATTCATATTGCTAACATATAAACATAGAAACATCAATTTTCATAAATGCCATTGCAAGGAGATATAATATAAAAATAAACAAAATTTTATTTATTTATAAAATGTGGAAAAACTTTTCCTTACAATGCAATTACAAATGAAAACTATGTTATTACAAATTTCTAAGCAATCTATCATAACTCTTAAGCAGCAACTCAAAAATCCGATAATCGAACCATGCGATTGAAATCCATCTTTGCGACGAGATTCAACATATTCTTTCTTTAAGCTTCCTTCCATTTACATGATCCTCCAACACATCAAAATGAAACCTTGCCACATCATGTATTAAGAATCAGTAATTAGGAACTTAATAGAGTTAGATAGTGGACTTACCTAAAGCAGAACCATACAATTTGACTAAAGTTCTCAGGTAGGCAGGGCAACTTCGATTCTAATGCCCCTTTCCTTGGCAATAGAAACAAACAGGCTCATTGGGAATGGCATATGGAACAATCTCATATTTGGCCTTTCCCTTATAATCAAAACTTTTGATCATGGCCAATTCCTTTCCTTTAGGAGAAGGAAACATTTCTAGGATATCCATGTCATTGCCCATGTCAGCTTGAGAGGTGGATCTTCCAGTCAAATTTGATTGACTATTGTGCCAAATCATGGTTGATTTAGTAGCAATCAGCAAATAAGTAAGATTAATAAGGGTCATGTCGTGATCTTTCACATAGTAGTCTTTAACAAACTCACTATATGACTCGGGAAGTGACTAAAGAACCAAGTCAATAGCCAACTTCCTTGGGAACACGACACCCAACATTATTAGTCTGTCAATGTGTGACTTCATATCCAAGACATGTGCACACACAAACTTTCCATCCTTATGTTTTCTATCCAATATGGCTTTATTGATCTTGAACTTTTCAAGTCTTCGAACATGTGGGTTAGGGAGAATAATCGGAGGAGGTGGAGGAGGTGAAGTATGATTTCCATTTCCACTAATGCACGACAAAGGGATTAATCTTTCACCTTGATCGCCACGTGGGATATCATCTTCAAGAGGAAAGCTTGTTCCAAAATATTTGGGAAGACCATAGTTGTATGAACTAGACATCTACATTGGGAGAAATTCATGTTAGTTGACTTAAGTCCTTAATATAACACCCAAATGAAATATTAAGTCTAGGACCCAACACAATATTTTACAATTCATAAGAGGGATGTCGTAATCCGAATGCAAAATATTTGAAGGTAGGTAAATGGCGATTTACCAATTTCCACCATGAAAAATGAAATTGATCATTAGGTTTTAAATGGATTGAAATTCCTAGATCCTTTGATATTCATTGAACGTTTTAATGGCATGTTTAAATCTTGATTGTGTCCTTCAATTTTGTGACTGGGATGTCGAGGATCACTAATAAGGTATGAATAACCATGAAAATTAGCTTGGTACACTCAATGTTACAACCACTTAATCAATGTGCCAGTTAACCATACACGCTCCATTGATCTATGATTAACATCAAGCTACCCTTTGCCACACACTGTCAGTCCCAGATTAGTGTGCCGGTTAGCCATACACACTCGACTAAGGACTAAACAATGTGAAAAGTTCAATTTCATGGGTTAGCACCAAATTCACATTTTCCTAAGTAACTAAGATTGGGAATTTATAAGTGTTTAGTTACTTAGTATTTCATTATACTTTTAATGAGAATTTAAATGTCCTATCAAACCTGTTCGGCTAACGACCCTCCATCAGTCAAGGAAGCGGTGGGTGAGATTGGACACCCATTAAACTGCCATTTTATAGGCAGTAACCTTATACCCCCCCTTATAGACAGAGGTGGATCTTTATTAGGGCCAGGGGGGTTGTGCCCCCCCCTGATTTTTTTTTATAATTAGCCCATCTACTTTAAATTTATATATATTAGGCCCAAAAATATAAAATTTTGGTTGTGGCCCCCCAAATCAATAGTTGAAGCTCCGCCCCTGCTTATAGACCAACTTCGTGAATGAAGCCTACTAACGTGTAACATTCACGTTCAATTATCGTGTTTTGTAATTTAAAAGTGAATAATATTATGTGATTTTGAGCGTAGAGTTCTAACATATATCTTTTACTAGAATTGAAGTAAAACTATGTTTAGAATCATTCAGAAAGTATTGGAAGTCTTATGAGATTCAAAACAAAAGTCAAATATTGAAATTAACGAAAATATAAGGTTGAAAATAAGTAAAATTATATTATTGGAAGTTGTAAAGAATCTCGTTAGAAACATTTAGGCGAAAACTTCATCGAAACCCGAGTTATAACGAAGAAGTTATGACTCCTTAAAGTTTCGCAACAGAACCGGCACGACACCATATGACGTAAAAAGTGAACTTTCGATAAACTACTTTCTAGCCTTTATGATCTAAATGAAAGTCGTAGTATTCATTAAACCAAGAATTTTCTTAAAAAGAACATCCAAATCTGACTTCGTATGAGTAAGTTATGATTTTTCTAAGATTCGGTATAGCAGTATAGGGATGAGCAAAAGGACCGAATCGGCCGGAACCGGCCGGAACCGGACCTGACCCGGGAACCGGCTTCGGCCAAAATCAAGAACCGAAGCGGCCCGGCGGTTCTACCGGTTCCCGGTTCTTGTCGTGTCTTCAAATGTTGGAACCGGTCCTCGAAAAATAGCATCATACGGTTCCGGTTTTTGCCGGTTCTACCGGTTCTGGTTATATCGGTTCCGGTTCCTACCGGTTCTCGGTTCCAAAAATCCACGAAAATAATGTCCCGGTCCCGGCCCGACTGGTTCCATCGGGTTCCGGTTCCGGCACCGGTTCCGATTCCGGTACCGGTTCCGGCCGGTTCCCCGGTCCATATGCTCATCCCTAGTAGTAGACAACTAAAAACTCGAAATAAAGATCAAGTGATTTTTAGCTGACACAAACTAAACGAGAATCAAAGGTCTCGTCAATATTAGTACAACAGTAAAAAGACAGACAAAAATGGACGTCGGATGAAGAAGTTATCAATTTTTAACAGACTTATCTTGTTCCGGCTTGTTAAAAATATAACTTTAAAAATAAAGTCAAAATTAGCCGACAGAGTCTAAACGAAAGCTGTAGAGCATAATCTCACATTCGTGTGGATATAAAGAACGTCAAAAATGGAGCTTGTATGCGAAAGATATGGATTTTTTGAAGTGTTGGGCACAAACTTCAAAAATGGTTCAAAGTCGTACGCCCCGCGTACCTTGCACGCAATCAATCTGGAGTCAGCCACGTCCCCCTATCCTTCGCATGCAGACACATATTACGCTTGCATGACACGTCCAAGGCACAAGATCCGAGAAAATGCCATGCCTCGTATGCCCCACATACCGAAGTACGCCCAAAGTACTGCGTGGCTCCGGTCTCCTATAAATAGCATGTGGATTCTCCCAGATTTGTTTGGAAATTTTACACTTTTTACACTCTTTTCATTCTAAGCTACTTTAACACCCCCCTAAAGTCCTAGTATCATCCCCGACACCCGAAGCAAGTCCCGAAGCCTCGAAGTTCCCGAGACAATCATATTTTCTAGTCGAAACTCTGGCTGAGTAAGGCAGGTTTTCAACTAAAATCCCTGGTTTCGTCACAGAAAGCCATATTTAGAGTCGAAGTGCTGCCCAAATTATCATTTTATCAATCGACTATTTCACGGTGAGTTCAATATAGGGACAATTGTATGTTATGTGTTATATATTCAATGTACTTTCATTTGTTATATCGGATTTATGTCTGTAGCCATGTAGTGCATGACTCGTATAACTTCTGGTATTGGCTTGATGCCTTTGGTCATGTAGAGCATGACTCGTATAACTTCTGGTATTGGAATAGGGCTATGTAGGGTCGAAAGCCTGTATATGTTAGTAAAATGATAATCAGAAATTTTCTTTTCTGTGCCATTTGGGCTAAAGCTTTATTGATGTATATCAAGTATGAAAATTATTATGTCTCATTGATTGTAAATCATTAAATTAGATTTTTGGTTGATATGGAAAGCATGTCATATGATACACATATTCATTTGTTGTTCTTTGTCCCTCTTTGCTTCTGTCATAGTCATACTGATATGTATATGGCATAGCGTTATATTGTAAATGTTATTGAACTCACTAAGCGTTACCCACTTATCTCTCTCAATGTTTAAACTATTGCGGGTGATAAGCATCCAGTATAGTCATGTACTGGTAGAAGATATAGAATAGATAATATTATAGTTTTTGTATTTAGTGTTTATTTTTCCTGGGAAGTTATGTAATATATATATATATATATATATATATATATATATATATATATATATATATATATATATATAATTTTGTAAAAATCTTAATAGTCGGTTTATATCCAGTCTTTTGTAATTGAACTATCAATGTAAAATATTGTTTATAAATATAGATGTAGCATGTTTTGGCATAATATGA
This sequence comes from Lactuca serriola, assembly GCF_051521515.1. NCBI lineage: Eukaryota > Viridiplantae > Streptophyta > Magnoliopsida > Asterales > Asteraceae > Lactuca > Lactuca serriola. The sequence goes on from NC_136416.1 coordinate 182,621,828, forward strand.
CGAAAGTTTATATCGAAAGGGGTTCTCTCATAACGGTAAGAATGACTCTTATACATACATATATATATATATATATATATATATATATATATATATATATATATTAAGCCTATAATATTATAATAGTATAAGGGTTGAATTTTAAAATTTTAAAATTCTATGGTTTAGAACTAAATGTTTCAATGTGAGACTTTGCATTTACAAATTCCAAAACTTGAGGGCAAGTTTTGAACTATCCAAAAACTTTCGATTTACATAACTTATGAGTTTAATATAGGTTTTATGAAAGGACTCTTGACATTCCATAACTTGAGGACAAGTTCTGGAGTTCATAAAACATTTATGTAAAAGACTCTTCAAGTTCCATAACTTGAGGACATGTTATGGAAGACTTAAAACCATTTAAGATCACATTTAAAAATGAGACCTTTCATTTTCCATAACTTAAGGAAAAGTTATGGAATTTACCAAAAAAAATTAGATGAAAATTTCTATGTAGCGCACGGGATTTATGAGGTATTGAAATTGTATTTATTTAAGGGAAATGATTTTATAAGTTTGGAGAGTGGCCTTTAGGCCTTCACGATAGGGTTGATGACGGACGAACGTGGGATGTAACCCCCATGTACGCCCAGTGTAATCAAGGATCCAAGACGCGGGCTTAACCGTGTACGCCCAGCGTACCAAAGGGTACGCACAACGTACACGCACAGTGTCTTAAACCCTAATTTTGGGAGTTATCCCTATATAAAGGATGTTATGACCTTGGACCAGCCTCCCTAACACCCTTAAGCAGTCATCTCGAAAACCGTAGCCTACTTTTGTGTGGTCATAGCCATTTTAGAGCATTTGGTGTAGTTTTGGGGCATTAGAAGAGAACAGAACTTGAAGGAGCAAGGATCCAACAAGAGCTTGTAGATCTAGAAGAGTAGCACCATTTCTGACTTATTTGAGGTATCAAGTTCCAACCTTGACCATTATCTTCTTAGATTTGTTGTTGGGAGTGTTTAAAGTTACTTTTGGACTCCATTATTGAGAGTTCTTGCATCTTGACTACTTCAGACCATAATATCTGTCCTTTTGGGTTCCTAGAGGCACTAGGAGTCATAAAAATTGGATCTTGATGGTTAAGCAACAACCATGCAAGGGTTAGTGAGTTTTGGGGCTTGTTAGATGGACCAAAGTCATGTTTTGACCCCAACCTTGCATGCAAGCACATAAAGTTCATGACTTTATGGTTTAGGATGTCTTAAAAGACCTGGATCTACAGTTTGGATGAAAGGACTTACTATATTAAGTCAAAAATTAAGCCTCTAGGGAACTGGCCAGTACGCTGGGCGTACTCCCCGTTACGCGCTGCGTACTGGGTCAAACTCTCGATTTCTGGTCAAGGCGGTGTAAGCTGGGTGTACATCCTCGTTACGCCGAGCGTACGCCTACAATATGAGAAATAATGGAATTTTTGGCCTAAAGAAAATGGGCATGGACTTTTGGGCCTTATGACCCACTATGAAGCATGATTTCAGACTTAAGGACTTAGGACTCGAGTATTGGGCCTTCTTGGGCCAAGTTGGGCCCTTGAGATTTATTATGTTTGACTTGGATATTTTAGGCCCATTTAGGGAATAAAGCCCAATTCAGTAAATGGTCAGTTAGTGGGCCCTTAGGGAATCCCTAAAGGGCCACAGGAGAGTTAGGCTTAATAAGTTAGACTTAGGACTTCGGTATGTCCAATTGGGTCAAAAGGGGTAAAATGGTCATTTTACCCTAAGATTAGTTATCAGCTTCTGATTAAGTGTCTTTATGGAACTTATAGCCGGAGAGCTGCCGGAGCAGCAGCAGACAGAGATTTCTCACCCAGTTTATCAGCAGTCACTTGTACAAGGCGAGTTACCTTCCAATAGCGATGGGTCTACGGCCACAATGTCGGCCCACCAGTAGGAGTTGTATGTTAGATGATTGTCTTTGTGATATTCATCTAGGTTTGCTACTACCTGATATGTTTATGTGCTAGCGGTTATGATGTTATGTGATGGTAGCAGTAGGGGAGATAGTCCCCAAGATTACCGGTTGATGGGGCCGAAGGGGTAGTAATACCCATTTATGCTAAATAGATTATGATTATGTGATATATGTTATGTGGTAGTAGTAGAGGGGTGAAATAGTCCCCGATGTCTGGTCGAAAGGACTGAATGGGAGGCCAGCACCCAGATATGCTAGGCAATGTCCGGTCGAAAGGACCGAAGGGGAGGCCAGCACCCAAATATGTTAGGCAATGTCCGGTCGAAAGGACCGAAGGGGTAGGTCGGGCACCCAAATATACCTGGCAGTATTTATGTCTTATGTTTGTATGATATGTGGTATGCTGGGGGAACTCACTAAGCTTTGTGCTTACAGTTTTCAGTTTTGTTTCAGGTACCTCTTCAGCGAAGGGGAAGGAGCCGGTGCGGTAGCTGCACATCAGATTTCCGCATTATCGATTTATGGGATTGTACTCTGATTTTACTACTATTGGTGTTTTGATTTGAAACATGTTTTGAATGATTTATGGTTCGTTGTGATATTAACAAGGTTTTCAGTAAATGTTTTATAAATCAATTAATTAAAAATGAAAATTTTGGACTCGAAATTTGGGACATTACATCCTACTAACAAAATCAAACAATTTGTCTATGATCTAATTAAACTCATAAGTTAAGATAATTCATATCAAACAAGTTTCAAGAAATTAGCCTAATCATATAAACTAATACAAATCATGAAACTTTGACAATTATTTTTTATTTGGATAAGAATCATCATTACCATATTAACAAAATCAGATTTTATGAACTAAAACATTTTATGGTAATGATTTTAATGAGTCCAAGGCAAACTTCAACCTACTCGTCGAGTACCAGAATGGACTCGCTGAGTAGGGTTGTCAGACAACAATTTTCGGCTTTGAAAATTAACACATTACATCAAATATAAAAGAAAACAACACATGGATCTGATACCATTGTTGGGTTTTAGTATACTACAACATCCTATGGTTCACATACAACCTAACTGCTATGGATCTATGTTTTCTCTAATTATACATGCAATATTGTTTCCAAAGTATTAAGCCTACAACTATCATACAAAGTGATATAAACAACATAGAATTGAGTTGTAGAGTTACCTCTTGGTTGTGGCTTGTAGAACTTGTTGTGTTTGGCCATTAAGAACTTAGTGCCCCAAGTGTAGCACTCAAATGGAATCACAGCACACCGTTAGATAAAGGATGACTTTTGAAAAATATTCTTGCAACCAAAATTGGCTCATGGAACTCCAAGGATCACTAGTGTGTCATTTTGGATGCTAAGGGGCTTCTTATATAGTGTGGCAATATTAGGGTTACACCATGTAAGCCCTAATGTGTATGACCTTCCATATTCCTTAGGCTCCATGGGTTTAAACCCCCATGGATCATCCATAGGTTGTAACATTGGTTTAGCCCAACCTAAAGAATCATGGATAATTGGCCCACACCATAAGAATGAATGATTTACCAATCAATCCCCATATATTTAATTAGTCTCTTTTGATCATAAATTTAATTCCAAATTAATTCTTCATCAATACTAATTAAATAGTATGATTTTATATTAATATATTAAAACTTATAATATACTAACAAATCATAAATAACCTCTTCTCAAAAGTCCATCCTATTAACTTGTATTGGTGATATGCAACCCAAATGGACCATGCTACTCTCGGGTCGAGTACATACTAATTATAGTTATGGGCTTAGACACCTAATCCAACATATATGTGCTAACGAGGGAACCTTCCTTGTCCATATTTCGTGAGGAGTTTTGGCAACCTTTTTAGTTGGGACTAGATTAAGGATATGGGCATTAGTCTATAAGGCATACCCCCAGAATGAGATAGGTAACGAAGCTCGATTCATCAAGGAATGAACCATGTATAGAAAGGTTCCATTGTGCCTCTCAGCTACACCAACAAGTTGTGGTGTTCTGGGCGGCGTCAACTGTGAAACAATTCCACATTCCTTAAGATAGCCGTGGAACTCAACACTAAAATACTCTCCTCCACGATCAGATTGAAGCATCTTTATCTTCCTGCCCAATTGATTCTCCATTTCTTGCTTAAACTCTTTGAAATTTTCAAAGGTTTTTGACTTATGCTTGATTAAGTAGACATAGCCATATCTGTTGTATTCATTAGTAAAAGTCACATAGAAGCGGTTAGCATCCCTTGTGGCAGTTCTGAAGGTTCCACACACATCGGTGTGTATGAGGTCCAACAAACCTTCACCCCTTGCACAAGAACCAGTGAAGGGTGACTTAGGTGTTGTTTGTTTTTTCTGAGGCAAAATATCTGCAGTCTGCGGACCACATCTGTAGACCTCTGCAACAGAAGAGGTGGACCAAACGTCTGCTGTCTGAAAAAAGAAGACTATTTGTTTTTTTAACATATGCGGGCTACTAAAATCTACATAAACTATTTCTTTTTAAACTACAAAGTGATTTTTTAATATATTTATGAATTTGTTATAAATAATTAACACATCTAAATCAACTTTTATGTATTATTTTATAAAAAGTGAAAATAAAAATGGTACAAATTAACTTATGTATTTGATAAAAACCAGCAATTTTGGTTGCAAAGTTATGCCTAAACATTGTAATTATGAATCAAAGAATTTGATATATAAATGAATGGAAAAAAACTTCAATTTTTTCAATTAAATTAATTAAAAACGTGCAATAATTATTTTTTCTAAGAAATTAACGATGCTTTATAAAATAATGTTTTACAAAATTTGGCACAAAAAATATGAGAATATATTTTTTTTCATATTTATATAAACAACTTCAACGACCATTTTTGTAATAAACTTTTATTTATAAATTTGTCAAAAATATCATGTTTGTGTCGTCGAACTTTTTTTTTAAAGTATTGTAACTTTTTTTTTCAAATTGTTTATCACCAATAAAGTTGGAATAAATATAAATTCAAAAAAAACTAAAAAATAAAGTATATATGTGTTTTTTTAGGCTAGAAGATGTTAGAAGACTTTGGTCCACATCTGCGCCAAGAAGAGGATGCACATACATTTTTGGGTTTGCAGTCTTCAAAAAACAAACAGTCTACGATTGTTAATGTCTGCGCATGGTCTGCGCCGTACAGACAGAAAATGCCAGGAAGATCTGCGGATAAAAAACAAACACCACCTTAGTCATCTTTCCAAGTAAACAAGATTCACAATCAAATGACTCCAACACTCCATCCTTTTGGAGTTGGGCGATGCGCTTCTTGTTGACATGTCCAAGACGACAATGTCATAAGCATGCTTTATCCAAATCATTGGATGAATCAATATGCAACACATTATTTCCTAAGTTATCTATAAACATCACAGTTTCATATATGTCATTGCAAGGTAATGCTTCAAAATAAAATACACCATTAAAATGAGCATTTATTGAACCAATTTCATTATTACAAGAAAAGGTAAAACCTTGTTCATACAAACTGTGAAAGGAAATAATATTTCTCGCCATATCAGACGAGTAGCAACAATTATTCAAATTTAATTTTAACCTTCTACTAAGAAATAAAGAATAAACTCCAATTTTGGTGACAGACAACTTTTTCCGATTCCCCGTGATTAAGTTCATATTCTCGTGCTCCACATCCCTACTTCTTTTTAGACCCTGCAAATCAGAACAAATGTGAAAGCCACATCCTGTATCAAAGACCCACGAATTAGCATGTGATGAGTTATTAGATAGAATAGTATAAATACCTGCAAAGTAGGGTTTGATCTTCCCATCCTTTATGTCCTACAAGTATTTGTGGGAGCTTCGTCTCTAGTGCCCTTTTTCATGGCAATGGAAGCACTCGGCTTCCTTTGGATTGGAATAGGGTGTGACAGAACCAACTTTGGTTCCAATAGACGAGGATCCAACATGGGACTTTCCCTTATGACTCTTCGAAGGAGTCTTCCTCTTTCCTTTTCCATGTCTAATTGCCAGGACAGGGGCAGTTGTAGTAGGAGTGGGTACAACAGATTTTCCTTTCAAACTGCTTTCAGTAGTTCTCAAGAGACCTTGAAGCTTGCTTAGAGTGATCTCATCCTTGTTCATATGATAAGTCATATGAAACTGATCATAACACGGAGGTAAAAAGTGTATAATAATATCTATAGCCAACTCTTCATCGAAGTTGACATTCAACTTTAGCAAGCAGTCCACAAACCTTTACATATTTTTCAAGTGGGCCGTGATGGACTCTCCATCCTTTATTTTGGTCGTGATCATGGAGGCAATGATCTCATACCTCTCCTACCGAGCAATTTGATGGTATATTTCCATCAAATCCTGGTACGTTTTATAAGGCCAAAAGTCCACATAGGACTTCTGAAGCTCAGTAGTCATGTTAGCGATCATTATACACTACACTTTAGTCGCGTCCCTCTCATGAGTTTTGTACTCAGCAATCTGTTCGGGAGTAGCAATTGATTCATTAAACTCCTTAAGCTCTTTATCAAGGACATATTCTTTTTCCTCATAACAAATAGCCAGTCGGATGTTTCGAATCCAATCATTGAAATTCGATCCATCGAAGATAACCCTCCCACATAAGTTCATGAGGGAGAAAGAGCCGGAAGGGATTGGGTTGGAAGCATTGTTTGACGTAGACATCTGAAGAGAAAGACAAAGTTTTGATTAGATAAGGATCCTTAATATAACACCCAAAATGGAATATTAAGGCTAGGATCCAAGACAATATTCTAAAATTCGGAAAAGGGATGTTGTAATCCAGTTGTAAAATATTTGAAGGTAGGTAAATGAAGATTTACCAATTTCCACCATGAAAAATGAAATTGAAGATTAGGTTTTAAATGAATTGAAATTCCTAGATTCTTTTGAGATTCATTGAACTCTTCAATGGCATGTTTAAATCTCGATTATGCCCTTCAAGTTTGTGACTGGGATACCGAGGATCACAAACAAGGTGTGAATAACCATGCAAATTATCTTGGTACTCCCGATTTACAAATCACCTAATCAATGTGTCGGTTAACCACATACGCTCCATTGATCCATGATTAACACCAAGCTACCTTTTGCCACACATTGTCAGTCCTAAATTAGTCTGTCGGTTAACCACACACGCTCCACTAACGAGTTAACAAGGTGCAAAGTGCAATTTCATGGAATAGCACCATTTTCACATTTTTTTCTAAAGTAACTAAAATTGGGAATTTATAGAAGTTTAGTTTCTTTAATAATTTTCATTATACTTCTTACTGAGAATTAGTGTCCTATCCTACCCATTCGGCTAACGACCCTCCACCAGTCAAGGAAGCGGTTGGTGAGAGTGGACACCCATTAAACCCCCATTTTATAGGCAGTAACCATATACCCCCCCCCCCCTCCATAGACTGACTTCGTGAATGAGGCCTGCTAACGGTAAGACTAACTTGTCTTATATATATATATATATATATATATATATATATATATATATATATATATATATATATATAAGTATTAAACTTTAATATTATAATAGTATAAGGGTTGAATTTTAAACTTTTAAAACTCTAGGGTTTGGAATTAAAGTTTCATTAATGTAACTTTTCAATTACAAAACTTGAGGGCAAGTTTTGTAACTTGTCAAAAACTTTTGACATTCATAACTTATGAACCTTTATGTTCCATGAATGAGACCTGTCCAATTCCAAACTTGTGTACAAGTTATGAAACCTTTCAAGACTCTTAGAATTCTATAACTTACATTAGTTAATGGTTTCATAATAAAGATTTTTCATATTACATAAATTGAGGACTTATGGAAATTTTTCAAGAACACACATAGATCAAATTAACTAATCAAATTATGATATGAAGATCATTTACGAATTTGACCTAATTTCATTCATAGTACATGATAACTTCAAATTTTACAAATAACTAGTATATCACAAAAACAAGTAGTTATCTTAGAATTTGATAAACATCATGTTATTGGATGGGGATAGACATTACCATATAATTAAAATCGAATTTTATGAACCAAAATAGTTTGTGGTAATGTTCTCAATCCAAAATAGGCAAAAAAAAAAACCTCGAAGATTCTGCCCACTGACTGTCCAACTCGTTGAGTGCACTTATGAACTCGACGAGTTCATCATCATAAGGCACCTACTCGTCGAGTTCATACATGGACTCGTCGTGTAGGCCCTGGCAGAATCCATAATTGTCATTTTTCAGTTTTTGAAAGTCACACAATTGCATCAATATAATAGAAAACACCCATGGCTCTGATACCACTGTTGGGTTTTATGTACTCTAACATTCCTAAGGTGCACATACAACCCTAATGCTTTGTATCTAAGTTTTTTCTAATTGTACATGCAATAAACATTTTCCAAAGCATGAAGCCTAAAGTAGCATGCAAGGGGATATTTGAATCATAAAAACTAGGTAAAATATTACCTTGTGTAGTAGCTTGAATGACTTGGCCTCGAGAAAGCTTAGCACCCCAAGTGTGATGCCTCAAATGGAATCACAAAACACCAAGAACAATTCGGATGAATATGGATAGGTTATGGAGACTCTAAAATTGGTTCTTACTCTTCAAAATACAAGTGGTAGTCGATTTTGGACTTATATATATATATATATATATATATATATATATATATATATATGTAGAATATCAAGGGTCATGTGTAACCTTAATCCATACCCATAAGCTTATGATCCACCCATTTGATTTGGATAACTATTGCATGGACTAACCCATAAGCCCATCACAAATCAATCATGGATCATTATCCCAATCCATATGTATCAATTTAATTAGTCTCTTTTGATCACTAAATTAATTATTACTAATTAAATAATATGATTCCTCAATTTATATATTATACTTCTAATATATTAATAAATCATAATTAACCTCTTACTCAAATATCCCTCCTAACATAATGCTTTGATGAATGCAACCCAAATGGACCATGCTACTATCGGGTCAAGTACATACCAATTATATTTATAAGATTAGACACATTTTCCAACACATACTACTCTACTTAGCCAATTAGCATACAGTGTGCCAGGAGCCACCTCCTGGTTTTTCATACATAATGCCTAGGCTAACCCCCCAGGTCTTCCTACATTACTTAATAGCATACAATGTGCCAGAAGCCGCCTCCTGGTCTATCATACATAACGCCTAGGGCTAACCCCCGGGTCCTCCTACAATACATAAACCAAATGGGCCGGTATTGGTGCCTTTGACCCATACAAACAGTAAGGAGACTCACCTTGATTGCAGAAGCTTCCTGGAAGAATCCCTAGCTGCTGCCCCACCGACTTCCCGAGCTATCATTACCAGAACCAGATAAAATCTTAGTTAATAGGCCAAAAATCTCAAGTTTAGCCCAAGGTCAAACTTGGTCAAAAGTCAACGGTCAACGGAAGTCAAAGTTAACAAATCAAACTTCAGGCTGAGTATGCCCAATGTACTCAGCTCGTACTCATGGCGTACTTACCAACCAGAATCAGGACCCCATATGAGTACGCGTAGCGTACTCGAAGGTACGCTTGGCGTACCCGACCAAATGGCAATTTTGCATTATGTGCTTAATCTCTTAAGTCCTTTCATCCAACACTTAGATCTAGTCCCACAACATCATTCTAAGTCATAAAGTTTCCACCTTTATGACTTTCCATGTCTAGAAAAGGTCCAAAAGCTAAAACCTTAACTAATCAATCCATTAAGACACACTACAAGAAAAAGACCCTTTTACGACGCGCAAGCCACGACACTCGTTGATTTATGTTACGCAAAAGAGAGTGACTTTAAAAAAGTGTCATCTCTTCAAAAAATTTAACAATAGAGGACACGCATTATTGCGTGCCCTTAAATTAGTGTCTAACAAAAAAAAACACGGAGGGCACCTATAATAAAATGCACGTCGTCTAAGGATGTCGCTTTATAATTTTTAATGGAACGCGCGTTCCATCCTTTAACAGTAAGGGGAAATGAAATTCTGAAAAAATTAAAAATCCCGCCTTCCTTTTTTTTCTCCTTTCCCTCTTGCCCAAATTATGGACGCTCCTTCCTTCCCCCTCCCGACATTGACTGCTGCCTACTTCTTCCCTCACTTCTACCTACTGGAACCACCATATCTCCCACTCGATGTTGAAATTGTTAGAAAAAGCCCTAATTATACTCTCAAGTCTAAATACAGAAAAAATAGAAGATGGTGAAGAAGTAGCAGTAGAGGAAGTGGAGGATGAACAGTCGAAAATGGAAGGAATGGCATCAATAGCGTTGTTACTAGATGGGTCAATCTCGGGTCATTTTGTTCAGCTTCCCAAGTCCGTTTATTACCAGATGGGTCAATCTCGTCTTTTCGTCTCGACTTCATATCTCTCTGTAAAGCAACCGACGACCCCCACACCACCATCTGCAAACCCTAAGCCATCGTCACTACCATTGAACCCTAAAAACTCATTCACACTCCACACTTTTGTGATTTTACTCTTGGGCTCTCATTCTCTCCTCTTGGGCTCTCCAATCTCTGATTTTACTCTGAAACGTCGATCGACATCCCCACTTCACCTACCATCCACCCAAAATCAATGCTGATTGTAACCACCTTCAAGCATGATGCCATCTCTGCTATAAAGTAACCGAAGCTTACATTCTCATCGATTCCACTTTCTCTCTCTGAACAAAAATATCTCATATTCTCTAAAAGCCCTAAACCAGCCACCGCCGGCTATCACCTCCACCATTGTTCACGTCGTCCTACTTCCTAGATGGTGTTTGTGTGTGCGCGACAAGACTGAACAGAAAATGGGAAAGAAAAGAAAAAACGAGCAGAAAGATAGAGAAGAGAAAGTGTTGATAGCTCTGTTAACGAATGTGGAGTCTCCAAAGCTGTTGATATCATAGACAGCATCATAAAGGATCCTTCAAGGGCACAATTGCTAAAGTTTTTCATGTCTGATGGAGATCTTTCAAAAGAACTTGATGATAGATTTGGCTCTCAGTGTGGGGATATTTTGGTCTTTTTCGATGCATTGGATAATTGCAACTCTGAATCGGTTAATGTGAAGATCCTTACTTTCTTTGTTGATCTTTTTTCTGGAGACACATGCCCTAATTTCAATCCAGATTTACAGAAGAAATTCCTTGACCTGGATTTGGTCCACAGAAGAAGGATTTCTTGAAAGTCCTACGCCTACAGGGATCAAGGTATGCTTTGTTACAATGCTATTTATGTTTTACTTTTTTTGTTTGACTTGATGGGCTTTCTTGGTTAACCACTTAATCTGGACAGCTTAGTGTATCAAAACACCAACCCTTCCCCTACTTGCCCTTAATATTTTTTCCACCAACTTCTCTCATGTTAAAATTGATGATGATTATGAAATCTGTTTGTTGGGATGTAAGGGTAAAATGGTCATTTGGTCTTAGGGGTTGTTTTATAGTTGCTAACCATTCAACCACTTTACCATACAAGACTTGATGGGAAAATAAAAGAAAAAAGAAACAGCCCCTGAATTATTTGTATTGATTCATGATTGATACCTTGTGTTTTCCCATTCCAGGTAACAGTTTCCAATTCGAATCCAAACATAGTAATGGTTGGATTTCGTGTCCATGTGGGGAACACATTAGCAAACCATATACCCTCTGAGATAACAATTTTCCAAAGAGTTATAAAACTAGACGAAGGCATGAGGTCATGGTATGACATCCCATTTACAGTTGCAGAATCCCTTCTAGCTGATGATGAAATTACAATCTCCATAGGAACAACTTTCAACAGATCAACTTTACCAAGAATAGACACTTTAGAAATTTATGGTAGAGTAAAGGATGAATTTGGTTGGAAGGAGAAAATGGATGCAGTACTGGACATGGAGGCACGTGTGCTTGGTAGCAGTTCTTGGGTTTCAGGATCTGGGAAAAAACGTTGCATTGGTCAAGTTACTCCTATTGAAGAACAGGTTGTTGCAGATGGACTTAACCTTTCCTCCAGATTATACGCGTTGTGTAAGCCAAATTGATCTTCTAATATGGAGGAAGTAAAAACAAAGCTGAACAAACTAAAATGCAAGTAGTTGTTGGAAACCATATTTGAAAGCGACAGGGAACCTATGTTGCAAGCTGCTGCATGTCGCGTTCTTCAAGCCATTTTTCCTAAATGAGAAATATATTATCAAGTACACAAGTCACTTCTCTACTTCAGTTTTTTATATTATGCTTTTACTAATTTACAATCACAGGGACAACAGATGCAAATGAGGAATCTTCACGATCACATGCCATTCTTCATTTATAAATCTTGCAGGAAATGAAAGAGGTGCAGATACAACTGATAATGATAAGAAAACAAGGTAAAGGTTGGAATATAGAATGGAATGGAATGGAATGAGTCATTCCATTCCATTTCTTCCCTTTCTATTTTTCTCTCTCTCTTTTTTTCTAATGATCAAAGTTCTTGTTTTTAATATCAGTTTCCCTGTTCTCTTTTATACTTGATGCACCTTTTATTTGCAGGCTTGGCCTGTGCGTACTCCAAGGCCTGTTGCTTTCAAGCTTGTTGCTGATACCCCTCTTCTTACTGGACAGGTAAGTTTCAAATCTTTTTGTTGTGGATTTCTTATAGTTTCTTTTTGTTGTGGATTTTTTATAGTTTACTTAGCTTCTTAAATCAAAGAGTATAAAGCTTTCCTAATGTGTTCTAATAATTAAGAAAATGGTATTTTTTTGAAAAATGCTTCTCAATTTATCTTATTAGGAAGAATGGAGAACAGGCCTCAAATCATATGTTTTTTTTTTCCAGTAACTTCCACTTCCTTCATCGGTTTGTAACAATACTGATGGACTCTGCTATTTTGTTGTATGGTGTATTACCTTGGATATAATTTGTTTTTACAGTTTTCTCTTTTTATTTAATTTAAATTTGGATATAAGTTTGTAACACATGGGATTTATGATTGCAGCAAACAATCTTTCTTTTCTTTCCAGACATGATTAAAGGCATGTTTTTGGCTGTAGTTATTGGACCACCTGTTATGGTTGCCATCATTTTAATAGTACATGTATTATTCTATCTCTGAGAAATTTCATTTTCCATGTCATCAAAAGCTGCCAGATGGACTATTATCTTTCATGTTTGAGTTGGTTCTCAACTTGTAGAAGAATAACATAAAATATTTTGGCATCTGAGTGTAAAAAATAATATTTGAAATCATAAGTTCCTTAATAATACTTTATTGTGTTACATGTACTTTATTACTTACTCATAATATATAATTCAATCTGATTATTGATTATGTTTGGTGAGATCATGTTCTCTGTTCTTGATGCTGCATCTGATAGGGAACCAAAAGTGAGGACTTTTTTTCCCTTGACACTTGAAATAACAGGGTAAGGAGAGCATTCTAAACATTCTGTAAACTTTAAAAGAAGAGGGAAATAGGGTCTTGTTCAATGCTTTAGCTGTGTTTGCTCTAAGGGAGATCAACTTATCAAAAGTAAGTTACTGTTTCACCCTTTTATTTAATATTTTTGTGATTGAATGAAAGTCTTAATGAAAGTAATTGACAACCCTTTCTCTGTAAATGATGTTGTGATTGTGGGAGAGGTGTTGTGTTTTTCTCTGTTGCTAGGTAACCTTCTCAACAACAACATTCTACTTAAGCAGGTGAGTAATCAAGATTAAGGGAGACTTGTAATCATGTTTGACATTCCTTTCCAGTAAGAAACAGAGTTGTATGATTATTTGTTAGTTTTATAGGAATGTATAACCCATGTTAGCAATGTATTATTTTTGTTTAACATTTGAATGATTCTTTGTATGACATTACAATTTGTGCAATTTATTTTATTTTTTGAGTATGAAATTTTATTTTATATTATGCAATGGATTGTATTTTTTGTATATGGTATTTTATTTCTATTATGAGAAATTAAATGTAAATTTAATTTAAAAATTAATAAATATATAAATTTATTTTTTTTAAACATTTAAATTTACGATACGCAAAAATGTGTGTCATCTTCATTTATGACATGGCCTTTCTTGACAGGGGCTTTCTTGATACGCATTGCGTGTCATTAACACGCGCGTCGTAAGGTTACGACACGCGAATGCGTGTCATCTTCCTTTATGACAGGGCCTTCCTTGATACGCATTGCGTGTCGTAAACGCGCGTCGTAATTGCGCGTCGTAAATGAGCGTCGTAAATGCGCGTCGTCTCTCTTTATGACAGGGCCTTCCTTGACACGCATTTGCGCGTCGTTTGAACCTTTTACGACGCGCAATGAGCGTCATAAAAGGCTGTTTTTCTAGTACTGACATCATGACACTCTCATGGAAGGTATAAAAGGATCAAGATTATATTTTTATGGATCCTAAAAGCTCCATAATGGATAAAGTTTCCAACATTATCCATTAGAATGGTCCAAACCACCAAGATCTAGCCTTTAAGCATCAAATGGGACCAAAAGTGCATCTTTTTCAACTTAATCCATTAAGTCCGGGTCTCCAACCTTCAGATCTCAATCACAATGATGTTTAGATGGATAAAGTTTCCAACTTTATCCGTAACAAGGTCACAAACTTTCAAGATCTAAACTTTATGCACTAAAATGACCAAAAGCTCATAACATCAAAAACTAGCTAGATCTAACAAATGCATAATCAAGATTCAAACTTTATACCTCTAGAAGATAGATTAAGGTGAACAAAGTCCAGATCTACAAGCTCCAATGCAACCAACACTTCTACAAGAAGTTACTTCTTCTCCAAGGTGCACCATGCATACTCCAAAGCACTCAAAGTCACCTTCTTTTAGCTTAAAAGACTATCTAAGGTTAGGGTTTCATGAAAGGGGTGGTTGAGGGTGGAGGCTGAGAATGGAGTGGGTTTGGGGGAGTTAAGGAGATTAAATAGGGCTTAAACCACGAAAATAGGGTTTGGGCATTGATTGCGTATGCCCAATGTACTCAGGATTCCATTAGTACGCCCAACGTACACCTTTTGTACGCCCAACATACACCTTTTGTACGCCCAACGTACTCAGCTTGGTCCAAAACCACCCAAACTTCAAACGGTCATAACTTCTTCGTTCTAACTCCGTTTTCGACGTTCTTTATATCCACGGAATGGTATTGAGGAGCTCTACAACCCTATATAATTACTTTTGACTTAAAATACATCAAACTAAAATCTATAATTCATAAAATAAGTCTGAAACACTACATTCCCATTTTACCCTTTGACTCCAAAGTGCAAACCGAGCTATTGGGTCACATATCTACATTACCCACATCCAAATGAGCCTAAATATTACCATTTTAAAGGCCCTAATCCTTATGATGATCGCTCTTCAGGCCACAGCCTCGAATCAGAAATTAATTCGGAACAGTGCATTACAACTCTCCCCCACTTAAAGTAGATCTCGTCTTCGAAATCATTCACTACCATCCCCAGCATACCAGGCAACCTGAGCAACACGTCCACAATCCTGTGAATACCACAGCCTTCCCAAGGCAACCAAAACCAACCAAACCAAACTCTCTCTAATCCCGACTAAGGATAAATCCTTCGTCTCATGCAAGAAACTACTCCTACCTCCCCAGATCCTTAGACCTCACATTGGTCTGACTCCTCGACAGACCTCACATGCTGGAACCGTACCGTGCAACTTTCTTTCATGGATAACTGATCGAACAACCACTTCCAGTCTTAATTGAATTAGTATTACCAACCGAATGAATTCACTTACCATGTCCAGATGTCGAACGCCCGTCTTAACAGATAGTCCAAATAATCCTTCGAGTAGGGGATCCATCTTTGCAATGGTTAGACTCAGACGAGAGTTGTGCAGCAGAGTCAAATCGATTACTCTGAGATTATTTAATCACACTGCAAGTGGCTTAGCATCTCCCGGTCAACGAATATTCCACATAAGGATATAATCACTGTCGCTACTCGGAACACAATATCGTCGTCTAGCTGCTTTTCATAGCAACCATGAATTCCCTGGATCCCAATCTTGTCTGCCACTATCCAAAATATCGGATTCCTGCCGGGTTGCTGAGCCAACAAGCAACCTTGCATTCACCCCACGCGACCATCGAAGGATACCTCGTATGACAATAATGACCCTATCTATACCGCCACTCATGGCTCCTTAAATCATTTTGATCCATCCGATCATGATAGGTTGAAAACTTGTTGCTGCTGAATTCGATGCAAAAAGGTGAATGCTATCAGTACCATTGTAGTCTTACATCATGCCTGGTCTCCAACGACTTACCATTTCCCGAATCTGATCGTATTGTGGCCTACTCACATTCGAGCGGCTGACCCGCCCTGGCCTAAATCATCTGAAGGAATATGTGAGTAAATCACGAATCTGTCACATTGTCACTGTCGATTAAGGACCGATGAATGTTACGGGCCACACCGCAGCTTTACAACACTCACATACTAACTGAGCACTAGTGAATGCTACGGGCCTCCCCCGTAATCTTACTATACCACTATACTAACGGCTAACTAACGAATGCTACAGGCCACCCTGCAATCTTACAGCTTTTCTACTCTATCTGTCATCTACTGAATGCTACAGGCCACCCTGCAGTCTTAAAACACCTCTACTCTATCTGCCAACTAATGAATGCTATAGGCCACACCATAGCCTTACAACACTTCCACACTACCTGCTAACTTCATGCTACGGGCCACCCCGCAGTCTTAAAAAAAACGTTCGACGATACAAAATGATATTTTTGACAAATTTATAAATAAAGATTTATTACAATAATAGTCGTTGAAGTTGTTTATATAAATATGAAAAAAAATCATAATATATTCTTATATTTTTTTGCCAAATTTTATAAAACATTATTTAATACAGTATCGTCAATTTCTCGAGAAAATATTTATGGTACGTTTTTAATGGATTTAATTGAAAAAATCGAAGTTTATTTTCATCCATTTATGTATCAAATTCTTTGATCACTAATTATAATGTTTAGTCATAACTTTGCAACCAAAGTTGTTGGTTTTTATCAAATATATACGTTAATTCATACAATTTTTATTTTTATTTTTTATACAATAATACATAAAAGTTGATCTAGATTCGTTAATTATTTATAACAAAGTCATAAAAATATTAAAAAATCACTTTGAAGCTTAACAAAATCAATTTATTTAGATTTCAGTTTATTTTAGTAGCCCGTAGATGTTAAAAAAACAAACAGTCTTTTTTTTCAGACTGCAGACGTTTGGTCCACCTCTTCTACTGTAAAGGTCTACAGATGTGGTCCGTAGACTGCAGACATTTTGCCTCAGAAAAAACAAACAACACCTTAGTGTATGCTTATTTTTTTTTTTTTTGTAAAATTAACTTTTAACATATCACTACATTTTTTTAATAGCATTTTACTATTTGAAATCCAACTTGCATGCACAAAGAAATTAGGGTATGTGAAAAGGTAACACTTAATGTAGGTTCATAAGTCAAAATTGAGTGTTTTTGAGATTCGTTAAAAGCAGTGTTGTAAAAATTCTGACTAGGTCCTGATTAATCTCCGACTAATCCTTAGGCGCTAGCCTTTATAAAAAGACATTTTAATACTTTGAAAAAAATTATATCTCAATAGAAACAATTTAAAGGAACATTAATATTGTATTAATCATATTAGTCTATTTTGTTATGATATTAGTAGTATTTACAAACTTTGATATGATATTAGTCATACTTAATTTTTTAAAATTCAACGAATTATTAATTTATGGTCCCTGATTTATCCCCGTTTAGCTAATTAATCTCATAACCCCAATCAACCGACTAACTAACGCCGAACGTTTTTTACAACCTTGGTTAAAAGTTAAAACCAAAACACACCACCAAATTTATACATTTTGAGGGCAAAATGGTCAAAAATGGCCTCAAACAGCCATAGATATCATTTATCCGAACAGCACACTTGGGAACTCAATCATAAAACACTACTAATACATTGTATGTATCAGGTTTTGAACCCTAGATATTATATATTTTGTACATATATATTTTCTAACTAAGATGCATTTAAATAAAATGTAGAAAAAGTTTCAACCATTTTTTTAGCCAACTTTTTTTTATCCATTTTAACCAATTTGAACGCTATCAACAAAATACAATGGGTTTAATTTAATCAAACAAAGGTGAGTTATTAACAAAATACAATGGACATTTTTATAATCATACACATTACATGATAGATACATCCATACAGAGCTTATCTTATCATTCAGACGCGAACATTATACAAGAAAACCAATACAGAGTTTTGCAACACCTTAACACAAAAGCTATACCTTTTTTTTTATATATATATTTTGCCATTAAGAGGTGACTGAATGGTTTTGGTTGGTTGGTTGTTTATAAGCGTGGTGCAGGGCGGGCCCGGGGTGCATCCCATTCAGTGACAATGTGGTCCCGAGTAATCTCTCTGAGTGAAGTACAACCACTTAATGCCATTGTTAGCTCAAACTCCTCACGTAACATCTGAAGCACTTTTCTCACTCCCAGTTCTCCTTCAGCCGCCAATGAAAACACCACCGGCCGCCCAATCTGATAAGAAAATATACACATAACACCACCATTGTTAGCTCCAAGGGTAAAATCGTCATTTCGTCTCATTCAACATATAGGTGAAGGGTAAAATGGTCATTTAGTCCCCTTTAACATTTTATCCTGACTGACATCATTTACTCCAAAGGGTAAAATGGTTATTTCTTTTTGACTTACAGTAGAAAGAGACAAATTACCCATTCGGCACTTTATCCATATAGGATGAAGGGTACAATGGTCATTTAGTCCCTTTTAGCATTTTATCCTGACACACATCATTTACTTGGAAGGGTAAAATGGTTATTTACTCTAGTTCAGACATATGTTATATATATATATATATATATATATATATATATATATATATATATATATATATATATATATATATATATATGATTGTTTCTTTTTGACTCACCGTCAAAAGAAACAAATCACCCATTCGGCACTTTATACTTTATCCATATAGAAACGAAGGGTAAAATGGTCATTTAGTCTCGTTCTGGTTTATCGTAAGCCATATATGTACTTATTTTTTACTTAATGCAGAAAGAATGACTTAATAAGAGAAAAACGTTTTCCCCAATACCTTTTCGTTGACATTGACATTGACAAATTACCCATATCCAAATATACCAAGGGTAAATTCGTCATTTACTCTCATTCAAAAAAGAAAGACTTGATCGGTTAAATTACTTACAAATATTCCGGAAGCTCCAAGAGCGAGTGCCTTAAAAACATCGGTCCCACGGCGGACCCCACCATCGAGGAACACGGGAACGCGGCCCTGTGCGGCTTTCACAACCTCTTCCAAAGCCATGATGGTGGCGGGGACATAATCCAGCTGGCGGGCCCCATGGTTGGAAACAATAATACCCGCTGCTCCAGCTTGAATAGCTAACCTTGCTGTATAATTTACAAGAAATGAAAAATTAAAAACAATTTAAAATAATTAATTTAATAACAAAAAAAAAATAAGAGAGTTTTTTAATTGTTCTTACTGTCTTCAGCAGTGATCACACCCTTCACTAGAATCGGCATTGTGGTGATTGTTTGAAGCCACTTCACATCCTACAAGAAAAATATATTTAAGACGTGTGAAAATCCATGAAACAATAAATGAGTAAACTACACAAATATTAATTGTGGTTTCACCATTTTATTAGTTTAGACATGTAACTTTTTTCTATAGTGATTAAAACATTGAAACTGTTATACTTATTTTTGGTCGTTTAAAAAAGCAATTTTTTCTCATTACACGGGATAAAAATACAAAAAAGCACAACATAGTTTCACCATTTCGACAATTTAGCAACTAAACTGTTAACTATTACTATAGTAATTATAAGAAAATAATAATTTGTTGGCTAAATCGATAAAATGATGAAAATACATTATGCTTTTTTTGTGTCATATTTTTATCAAAACTAGGTAAACCAAGAAAAAAAAATTGTCAACAAAGTATAATGATTTAATTACTACAAAAAAATAAAGTTAAGTGGCTAAATCGATATAATGATGAAAGTATGTTTTGCTTTTTTGTATTTCGCCCTTTGACCAAATAAAAATACCATTTTCCCCCCAATTATCCGAGGCAAAATGCAAAAAAGTGCAACTTTCTTTCACCATATTATCAATTTTGCCACTGAACTAATTTCTTTTATCGATTTAGCCACTAAACTATTATTAAAATAATTATAAGAAATTAATATTCCAACAGTCAAAAAGGTAAAATAATGTAATCATCACAGAAAATGATGAAAGTATTTTATGTTTTTTATGTATTTTTCACCCTTTGTGAAAATATTCTATTTGAAAAAATATGAGGAAAAGACTAAAATGACCCTCACAAAAACATACCTTCCAGCTAAGAGTGCGATCAATCTGACCAGCAACATAAGAAGCCAATCCAGAGTCATTAGCCTGCATTTCATAATTACATCAACAATCAAAACATGAATCCAAAAAATATAATAAATCTTTTAACCATTTTTTTCATTTTTTATTTCAAGTATCAACAAAATTGAATTATTTAAAAAAAAAAATAGTTTCAACTTACTTCATCCATCTTTCCGAGGTCCAAACCCTCAAAGTTCTTCAATGTCAAAAATGGGGGTAGTGTAAACCTGTCCAATTAACAAAAAATAAATAAATTGTAAAAGTGATGAAAACATTTACACGAAAGAGAAGAAGGGCAAAATGGTCATTTTGGTAAACCTGTTTTTGATGTCAGCTTCTCGGCGTCCAAGCCTTGGTGTATCAACTGTAAGAGCTATAGCTTTGAAGCCAGCTTTTTCAGCTCTTCTCACAAGCTGAGCCACAACATTTCTGTCCTTATACACCTGATATTAATATTATGTTTGAAAATTGTTAATTTTTCACATTAACAAGGAAAAGAAGAGAAGGGCAAAACGGTAATTTTGCTCACGTAAAGCTGGAAGAAACGGATTCCAGGTCCGGTTGAAGCAACCTCCTCAACACTTGAAGTTGCCCATGATGACAAAGTCTATTATGAAAATTGAAATAATTATCAGAACATGATATATTTTTCATAATTTTAAAACTTAAAAAACAATGAAAATTTTATTAAATGAAAATAATAGCATGGAAAAATACACACCATGATTGTTCCAGCTGAAGAAGCAGCTCTTGCAGTTGCATACTCACCTTCATTCATGATTTAAAAAAATAAATGATATTAAATAAGGAATTATGAGGATTTCTATTTGGTTTATAAATATGTCAAAGGTTTTGGAATGTGACCCTTTATTATTTCTTTGGAATTTGTAAATTATATTTTAATCAATTCTTGTTCATGGAACTTTATGTACCTCTATTTTAGAATTAAGCATAATTACTCAATAACACAAAACAGTTTTCACAAAGTTATTTTTTTGCAGATATAAAGTTTTACAAAATATTAAACTTACCATACACGAGAAATACCCAAAATCAACTAAACTAAAATTTCAACTTTACTTATTTTATAGGTAAATAACTCGAAATTACCATCAATAAAATTGTTAAACAGCATTTCATTTTACAAATACAGAGTTAGATTTAGAAAGGGCATTTCAAATACAATCTCAATACAAATTTTTGGGTTTAAGAAGGGTATTTCAGTCATTTACACAAACAAGGAAGGATTGAAATGGAATTCCATAACTTTATGGATAGAATGTTGAATTCCTTCACAAGTGGGATTCAGTGAATTCCAATGGAATTCAATTCCATACTCATCATAACTGAATAGAATTGAACTCCAATTCCAACTAAATCTCTTTGTTCTTTTTGAGCAAAATTTGTTGTTTTTCTTTTACTTTAAAATTAAAACAAAACAAATAGGTCATCTAATATTTTCTTGAAACATATGTATAATTACCATCAGGGTGAGCCATTTTCTGCATGGCTGTTGGAGCAAGCATTATAGGCATGGAGATCTTGAATCCCAAAATTGTAGTAGTCATGTCAATCTTGCTCACATCAATAAGAATCCGAGGCCTAAACCTGTAATTCATTCCCAAAACTAAATCTTCACAGCATACAACCACAAGGGTATTTTCGTAATTTCAGTTACAAACATATATTTACTTACAGGATTCTTGAAAAAGCATTTCGGTTCTCTTCTAAAGTCCACTGATCCTCAGCACCAGAAGCATAGTAGTCATACACCATCTTTGGTAACTTCTCCTTTGCAATAGCTTGATACTCAGTGACATTTGTGACCTCCATTTTTCTTCTCTATTCAGGTGGTTTCCCCCACAAAAATCTTGATTTTTACAGGTGAAATTCAAGAATCAGATTATCATATTCAACAACTTAATATTGCAAAACATTCAATGAAGAACTAAGTGCATAAAAATGGAAAGAATAGAGCTTTATGATGAATCCATAAGTAAAAAATAGGATAAAGAAAGTAAACCTTTTGGGGAGTTTAGTGTTTTTTGCTTCTACAGTGAGGAGCTAACTCCAAGTGAATAAACAAGCATAGATAAGCAACAAAATTGGTACCATTATTGGAAAAAGAAGAAAAGGACATGTTGTAGATAAAGTGATAGAAATTAGGAGAGGGTGTGTACCAAAAAAAATTTGAAAAAATAAAATTAAGAAAATGGATGAAGACAAATGAAGGAGATGAGTAATATGAGGTGAGAAATGGAAACCAAATCCCATTGAGGGGGAAATGTGAGGGGGGAAATCGGTGATTTTCCTCCACTCAATTTACTTTGTGTTTCAGAATTTTTTCTTCATTATCATCTTCCGCAATATATAAAGTATTTTCATTATCATCATCATCGTCATGTCTATTCAAGTATGAATGTAGGGATACATTACATTTTACCTTCTGTTTTCTCTCTCTAAAACTCGGCATCTTTCTTTCTTAGATTAACGAGTTCACAGATAAGGATTCGTGAAAGGGTCCTTCTATCCATCTGTACATCGTCTAGAATTCGTGAATTGAAGAATGGATTTGTAATTTCAGCTGTTTTGTAGCAGAAACTGTTTGTTGTATTCTTTAGATGAACTTTATCTTCACCACCCACCACAATCTGCCACCATCGCGATGCAATACCACCAGCATCGCCAGGAAAAATAGGACAGAAATCAAAAGGGAACCAAAAGTTGTCAATGAAAAGAAACAAAGTAAAATGAAAGAACAAACGATCAAGACGCCTAAAGAACAGCAGAAACACATTCGTCCTAAACTTAAACCCTAGTCTGAACTAAAAACTAGAAAGCTAAGACAAAAAATAGAAGCATAAAGGGTTTATGAAATTAATTCAAAAATACGATCAAACAAATTATTATACATATTAAATATGGTTGGGGCTTATGAAGATAGTTTCAAACTGAGTGGTTTCCAGTTTGGCTGGTTTGGATCCGGCACCGCCAATTCTCTTCTGTTATTTCTATTTCCTCTTCAATATCGCGATTTAGCGTTGGGTTTTCTGCAGACAAAATATATACGCCGCCATAGCACTCAAAACATCCAATTTCAAAGCCTACGCGTGTCGATCGATTGGGAAGATAGGTGACATAGAGGATTCTTGGTGGTATTCTTGGAGTTTTTCCCTCCTAGTTGTATTCCTGGAGTCATCTCGAAATTTGAGAGGTATGAGATGTTCTCCTTTGTGTATTATTTCTGTCCTTTGCATGTAATACCCTTGAACAATCTGTATGGATGATCCAAAAATTCATGGTAAAAGGTGTTTAGATTGGTTTCAATAAATGAGGAAAATAAAATTTTCCTTTCCAATGAAATTAAAGGAAAATTTTAAGTTTATGTGTTTTTTTCAAAATTCATCCAATTTGGAAGCAAAATATAGTTTTAAAATTATTTCTTTCTCTCACTTTACTTCCATCAATTAAACTCGAGAACACGGTTTTTCTTTGACATGTCTCACCTTCCCTCTATATTCATCCATATCACTCCTTAAGTATACTCGGGAACAAGGCGTAAGTGTCATAGCCACCTTGTACACTAGACATGTTCTCTGAGGACTAGAATCATCCCAAAGGGAGTGTTGATCGGACCCAATTCGATCTGGAGATGACAGATGATCAGATTTCATGTTTGTAACTGTCATGTCACCGTGGCGTATCACACTAGCCACC
The DNA here is from genome assembly GCF_051521515.1 of Lactuca serriola. Classification (NCBI taxonomy): domain Eukaryota; kingdom Viridiplantae; phylum Streptophyta; class Magnoliopsida; order Asterales; family Asteraceae; genus Lactuca; species Lactuca serriola. The sequence continues at coordinate 182,646,112 of NC_136416.1, forward strand.
ATGGCACGGTAACGGGGGTTCATTTTTTCGATTCGCAACCTGGAGACGAAAACACGATATGGTACTGCTTTGGCTGCAATGCGCTTTCTAGGCAAACATATTCATTTTTTTGTTTTGTAGTTTGTTTCTGATCAAGCCTTTTTGCTTTCTTTTATGGTGTTTGATTGTGTGTCGAAAGGCTAATTTCCTTTGTTCCTAATTCATTTCATTCGAATTAGAAGTGAGTCGTTCGTGTGGTTGTTTAGTACAAATATGGAAGCTTGCATGTTTTAGTACAAGTGTTTGGTTTAGGATAGTGTATGCGATGTTATAATTTGATTCATGTGTGAGGTATGAGTTGTAAATCATGGTGCCCTTTTGTGAACAAACTAAGAGGGTGTTTGGGATTGTTTTTAAAATAACTTTCTGAAAAGGTTAAAAGATTCAAAAGATGTTTGAGAATTAAAAAAAAATTTGAAAATAACTTTTGTCAAGAAGAAAAAGAAGGTTTTTCAAAAGTCATGAAATTGTATCTTTTTGTGACTCTTGCACTTTAAAATGTAAAAATCATTCAAAAGTCAAGAAATTTCATCCAAACATTTTTTAAAACTAACTTTTAACTTTTACTCTTTAAAAGAACTTTTAAGAAAAGAAATTTTATAAAAAAAGACTTTTGGCTTTGAAAAGAAATCCCAAACACCCCCTGTTAGGGTATATGTTAGACAACATATTATGATAACTTTGCATGAAATAAGAATTGTAATTGATTTTGTGGTTCTGGAATAACATGTTTATCTTGGAATTAGGAAATGCATGATAGCGATGTATGTGGTTTTCAAAGGTGTATTTTATTTACATGCTTTTTATAATGTGATTTGTGGTGTAATATGCCTAAAATTAATGAATAAAGAACATCCATGCATGATTACACAATGTTGTATGGTGAGGTGTGTATGACCCATGCGAGAGAATTAATTAATTATAAATTAATTAAAAAATAGGACACACATAGAGGGGTAAATGGTAGAAACTTAAACTTAAGTGTGTATCCTATCTGGATATAACAGTGGCCTGTTAGGTTGAAACTTTTATTAAGACTTTCGTTGCATTATGTTGTTAAATGATGTTTTTAAATAGAAAAAATGAGGTGAAAAATCACAATATTACATTTCATACCCATCTTGTAAAGGTTCAAGGGTTTAAAACCTTTACCTTGAGTTTCCTAACTCAACAACCCAACTCCACAGTTCACGAAAGGCTTTTCAACCTCATTCTACAAAGGTTTAAAGGTTCATAACTTTTACCTTGAGCTGCCTAGCTCAGCAGCTCGACTCCACGTCAACAGAAAGCTCCTACAACAAGGCTCAAAGGCTCGCAACCTTTACCTCAAGCCTTATTTGTTCCACACGATGCTCTCCCACATGACGTTTTCATGATCGTCGGTTGCTAAGCCCGACCTGTTCCATGTAATGCTCTCTCGCGTGACGTCTTCACAATTAGGGGTGTTGATTAGGGTAATTTTCGCGTTTCGGGTAATTCGGGTTTTTCATATTAAAAAAATACCTGTTACCCGACCCAAATTAAATTTGGGCAATTCGGGTTTAGGTAATTCGGGTATCGGGTCGGGTTTGGGTAATTCGGGTATTACCCGAATATATATATATATATATATATATATATATATATATATATATATATATATATATATATATATATATATTTAATTTCACCTGAAAATAAATTTAATGAAATAAATATGTCGTGCTTTATTAGTCTTGTTTATATAAACAAACAAGGCATAAAAAGAAGTTACTTAAGCTTTGAACATTGAATTTTTTTAGTCAATAATACCTAAGATATCAAGTAATTTTTTAACAACTTAATCTAATCTAATAAGATGTTAAAAAAATAAATACTTAAAGATCTTAATTAAAAGTTTAAAATGTTTAAGATAATTGTAGCCATAAGTTTTATCATGTTCTGAAGTTTCGTCAAGATAATGAGGTTGTTAGTTGCGATAAAAACTATAATCTAGAAAACAATTAAATTTTAAAGAACATGATGATATATAAACAATTACTTTTAATATTGCTAGTGTCATATTGTAAAAATAAAAGTGATTCATGTTTTCCAATAATGATAGTTAGTTTAAGCGTGATCAAATACATGCTACAGAGTACAAGCTCTATGAATAAATAAGAATTTTTTAAATAATTCTGGTAATTCGGGTATACCCGAAACCCAACAAACATACCCTTTACCCGATCTGAAAAAAATCGGATTACCTGATTACCCGAAATTTTTTTACCCAATACCCGATTTACCCGATACTCGAAAAAATCTGGTGGGTAATTCGGGTATCGGGTATTTTCGACAGGGCTATTCACAATCATCGACTGCTAAGCCCGATCTACTCCATGTGATGCTTTCCCATGTGACATCTTCACAATCTTCAGCTACTAATCTCTATATATTCCATGTGATGATCTCTAGCATGACGTCTTCTCTATCGTCGACAAGTAAGCCTGATCTATTCCACGCGATGCTCTCACACGTGACATCTTCACGATCGTTGGCTGCCAAGACCGTTCCATTCCACGCGGTGCTTTCCCGCATGATGCCTTCACGATTGTTGGCTACTAAGCTCAATCCTAAGTCGCGCAATATAAGTCGTGTATTGTCGCGCATCGTAAGTCACGTGTCATAAGCCTAATCCATGATTAGCACCACATATTTTATGCTCTTCTTCTACAAAGATCAATAAAGACAACAATAGTTGGGTATAACTGGTACAAAAAAGATTATGAAGACGATTCATGAAGCTCATACAAAAGAATATGAAGATTTACCGGTGACGTTCCACTAAAATACGACAAAAACGCTACAACATCTTTATCACATTATTATAGCAGCCTCGTTGCATTATTATACCAACCTTGATGCATTATCATCATGACAACCTCGTTGTATGACAACAACTACAAGGCATTATATCAACCATATCATATTCCTACAACACATTAAGTAATTATCAAGCTTGTCCACACTGCATGGAGCCAAGCCTACCTCGAGATCTGCTATATAATCCTACGGCTTCCGTAAGCGAGGTCTAGTCGTTCCTTTCACATTTTGATGAATCATTGCTATGAATAATATGATACGGTTGGCAACAAACCAATCACATCATACTAGGGGGCTTGGTAACGTATGACTTATATATTTGTATCCAGTCCAATGTAATCGGAGATGAACCAATCACATCGGACAAGGGGGGCTTGAAAAGGATATATCTATTTGCTAGACTTGTATGTTAGCACTCCATCCCGTCAACAGCTTGGCATCATAGTTGTGACATCCCCATTTTCGCGGCCAGAAAAGACCGATCTTGTTGATGCTTTGTTTAAAAATCAGAGTAACATTTTAAATAAAAGTGTTGCGAAATTTGCTCCCACAATAAAATATGATAAAAATTTATCAAAGCATTTCCGTAGAATTGTATTTCATTAAAAACCTCGGGATGTCATGTTGGATACAGATCAAAAGCATAAACAGTACAATATAAGCCTTACTACATTTATGCATATCTACAGGCCTGTATCCGTAAACTTTTATCCCAAACATCATATCTATGCTCGTGCACCACTACCTGTAATACATGAAATTGAGTGGGTCAGGCTTGGGAGCCTGGTGAGCACATAGGGTTTTCAACCTACAATAAATAAGTTTATTAATTTCATCAACCAACAATAACCCAATTACCCATTTCCGTTATCGTCACATTACGTCCCTAAAACACCTATCATAAGGGACCTAGACTAAGGATCAACATCGGGATGGACACTAATGTTAAGGGGATTCCTCAGCAATAAATTTCCTTAAGGCAACCACGAGGGGGATGGAGTACACCGGTGTACACATCGTTCACAAACACCTACAGGTTGTGAGCCTGCTAGCGTTCCACTGGACTGTCTAGAAGAGTTCGTGGTCGTCATCCATACTCCGCTAGATGACAGAATCAACAGCAACAACATCGAGGCCTCTCATAATTTTATCACACATCGTCTATTACATCTACCCATGTTTTACCCCAACATTTTTGTAGATATAAAATACATATACAGTTCAAATCATTTAAAACATGTATAAAAATCTTTCATCAGCGTAGACAACAAGTATTCAGACAATATGCACACATAGCACGTAGTTTATATTAAATACTTCATATGTATGTGTAAGATAAAAGTAACTATGCACTCACCTGAAAAGATGGTGATTCCGAACTAAGACAGCGCTTCGTTACTCTTAAAACAATATCCTTCGACAGAACCTAGTATCATTACCACTAGGATTTAGTCTAATATTCACCGAGAGTAATTAATAGTCTAGCTATTATTACTATTATATAATCGTCAAACAATACACTTCACCCACTATGTACAGACAGGGTCCAAACATAAAACACCGGAGGGCAGGACCATTTTGGCATATAGCACTTCTGAAATCCAATAACCCTATGCGGCCCTTTAAACCAGATTCCCCGTACCAAGAGTGGTTAAAAAGATATTATAACGACACTTATATAACCCATAATAATAGCCTAAACACTTATTATAAGTTCCTAATAACGTTACTATAATTAAATAAAAGCTACAATAAAAATAGCGTAGGCATAGCTCACTTACAGCGGGTTTTATAGAAAACTGGGCTTCGCTTGGAGCAACGTTTCTGAACCGAAAGACCCTTTTTCTCCGGACTCTGGGAGCCTCGAGGCTTCCTTCGAGTGCTAGGGGGTTCCCTAGGGTTTAGGGGGGTTAGGATAGGCTAGAGAGAGAAAGTAGTTAGAGAGAGAGTGATTTTGGTGTGGAAATCCGAGAAATTTTGCATCCTATTTATAGGCCGGAGGTCCTTAGACTACGCGGGGCGTAGCCTCGGACGCGGCGCGTTCGTACACTGAGGTGTCGCCTCGCTGATGGTGCATCGTGGCCGCTTTCGGAACCGCAGGAGCTTCAGTGTACACGCAGCGTTCCTTCGGACGCAGGGCGTTCCTTGGACGTTGGGCGTTCCTCTTGAATGCAGATTCGTAATTTTCTTTCCCAAATTCTAAAATTTGTAACTTTCGCATACGAGCTCCATTTTTTATGTTCTTTATATCAATGTGTAGGCGGGACCGTACTATACAACTTTCATTTAGACACCGTTGGCTAATTTTGACTTTATTTTTAAAGTTATATTATTAACAGGCCGGGAGAGGGTTGGTCCGTTAAAAATCCATAACTTCTTCATCTAACGTTTGTTTTCGTCTGTCTTTTTATCATTACGCTACTATTAACGAGATCTTCGATTCTCGTTTAGGTTGTGTCGGCTAAAAACCGCTCAATCTAATACTCGAACTTCGGGTTGTACATTGCTAAGCCGAAACTTCGAAAAATCATAACTTCCTCATACGAAGTTAGATGTGGGCGTTCTTTTTATGGACGCTCTCGGTTTAATGTATTCTATTACTTTCATTTAGATCATTAAGGCTAAAAGTCGCTTTATCGTAAATTCACTATTTACGCTTCTCGGTGTCGTGTCGGTTCCGTCGCGAAACTTCGGCGAGTCATAACTTCTTCGTTATAACTCGGATTTCGGCATTCTTTATATCCCCGGAATCCTTGTTTCGACCACTACAACTTTATGTATCGATATCGGGGTTATTCAAAACTTTATTTTTGTTTATAAAAAAATAAGCACATAATTCACATGATACTCAAACATTTCATCTTTATTACTTCAAAATGAGTTACAATAGTTGACCTAGACTATTACATCATCTATTATTGCTTAGCCCAAAAACACATGCGTTACAATTATCTTCCCCTTAGGATGATTCCATCCCGGAATCATGCATCAACAAACTGATGTGGATAGTGACCCATCATGTCACTCTCTGTCTCCCAAGTGAGATTCGGCCCATTCGAATGTTTCCATTGGATTAACACTAAGTCGACCATCTTACGTCGTAACTTCTTAGTCTTACGGTCAACAATAGCTTCAGGCTCTTCGATTAGCCTCTTATTCTCATCCATTCTTAACTCTGAGATCGGAATTATATTAGGAACTTCTCCCGTGAACTTTCTTAGATAACAACACACATGAAAGGTGTTATGAATACCATCTAGTTCTTCGGGTAATTCGAGCTTGTAAGCTTGGTTCCCAATTCTCTAAAGAACTTTGAACGATCCAATAAACCTTGGACTCTGTTTCCCTTGTTTTCCGAATCTTATAAGTCCCTTCCACGGTGAGACTTTAAGCAAAACGGAATCTCCAACTTCAAAAGTCATCGGTCGTCTTTTCTTGTCAGCATAGCTCTTCTGACGATCCCGAGCTTCTAACATTATTTCCCTTATCACCTTCAACTTCTCAGCAGTCTCATGGACTATCTCGGGGCCCATAAGCTGCTTTTCTCCAGCCTCAAGCCAACAAGACGGCATACGACACTTCTGTCCGTACAAAGCTTGATAAGGCGCCATCTTGATACTCGAGTGGAAACTATTGTTGTAGGAAAATTCTACCAGAGGTAAGTGCTCATCCCAGTTACCTTGTAAATCCAGGGTACATGCTCTCAGCATATCTTCCAGTGTTTGAATCGTTCTTTCACTCTGGCCATCAGTCTGCGGATGGTAAGTTGTACTCAAACACAACTTCGTTCCCAATTCCTCTTGTAGACTTCTCCAGAAGCTTGATGTGAAACGACTATCACGATCCGATACAATCGTAAGAGGAACACCGTGAAGTCTTACTACCTCATTCACATAAGCATTTGCGATCTTATCCATAGACCACCTCTCATTGGATGCTATGAAGTGTGCACTCTTAGTGAAACGATCCACGACCACCCAAATCATGTCGTGACCGTTCTTCGTCCTGGGCAGTTTAGTCACAAAATCAATGGTGATGTCTTCCCATTTACCCATGGGTACATGTAAAGGTTCTAAACTCCCATACAGTTTCTGATGTTGTGCCTTAACTCTCGCACATGTCACACACTCGGCCACATACTTCACAACATCGAGCTTCATCATCGGCCACCACTAGTAGGGTTTTAGGTCCCTATATATTTTAGTGCTACTGGGATGAATCGAGTACATGGTCCTGTTCACTTCTTCCATCAGAAGTTCTCTTGTTCCTTCCATCTTAGGTACCCGAATCCGATCTTGGAATACCTTCAGTCCTTGAATGTTTGTACTGAACACTAACGTTTTTCCCAAACGTTCTTCCTTTCGGCCATTCTTCTCTGAAGCTTCTTCTTGAGCTTTCCTGATACTTTCCACAATCGTCAAGACAACTTCTATTCTGAACGGTCTTGGCCTTTTTCTCTCAAGGTTGACTTTTCGACTGAGAGCATCAGCGACAACATTCGCTTTACCGAGGTGGTAAAGTACACTACTAGAAAAACAGCCTTTTACAACGCGCAATGTGTGTCGTAAAACGCTCAGACGACGCGCAAATGTGTGTCAAGGAATCCCCTGTCATAACGAGAGACGACACGCTTTTGCACGTCGTCTACAGACGACACGCATTTACAACGTGCATTTATGACACGCAATGCATATCATTAAAACCCCTATCAAGAAAGGTCATGTCATAAATGAAGATGACACACATTTTTGCGTATCCTAAATTTAAATGTTTTAAAAAAATATTTTTATATATTTGTTAATTTTTAAATTAAATTTGCATTTAATGTCTCATAATAGAAATAAAATATCATATACAAAAAATATAATCCATTGCATAAATTTTAATGTCATACAGTTCTATTTCTTACAATATATAAATTTGCATTCATCTAATCTACTCTGTGTTTCATACTAACAATTGAAATAAAGAATGCAATACTTACATTCTACTTTTAAACTTACGAATCGAACAAAAATTTCAAAGAATATAATTTATATTTTTTTTTATGGAAAGTACATTGCTATTTCTTGAATACAAGATGTTACAAACTGGCAAAGAGAAACCCTCTGTCCACTTCCACTGTGAAAAGTGGAAAACCAATCATTATATAGCATAGACACCTGGTTTTACAAGAAGAGAAACCCTTTGTTTTTGACGTTCTTTATATCCACGTGTAGGCGGGATTGTACTCTACAACTTTTGTTTAGACTCTGTTCGCTAATTTTGACTTTATTTTTAAAGTTATATTATTAACAGGCCGGGACAGGGTTGGTCCGTTAAAAATCCATAACTTCTTCATCTGACGTCTGTTTTTGTCTGTCTTTTTATCGTTATGTTACTATTAACGAGATCTTCGATTCTCGTTTAAGTTGTGTCGGCTAAAAACCGCTCGATCTAATACTCGAACTTCGGGTTGTACACTGCTAAGCCGAAACTTCAAAAAATCATAACTTACTCATACGAAGTCATATCTGGGCGTTCTTTTTATGGACGCTCTCGGTTTAATGTATTCTATGACTTTCGTTTAGATCATTAAGGCTAAAAGCCACTCTATCGTAAATCCACTATTTACGCTTCCCGGTGCCGTGCCGGTTCCGTCACAAAACTTCGACGGGTCATAACTTCTTCGTTATAACTTGGATTTCAGCGTTCTTTATATCCCCGAAATCCTTGTTTTGACCAATACAACTTTATGTATCAATATTGGGTTATTCAAAACTTTATTTTTTATGCTTATTTTTATTATATCTTTAAACAAATAAATAAGCACATAATTCACATAATACTCAAACATTTCATCTTTATTACTTAAAAATGTGTTACAATAGTTGACCTAGACTATTACATCATCTATTATTGCTTAGCCCGAAACACGGGCGTTACAATAGCCTAGCTGCTGCTTGACAATAATGTTTTGCACCACAACAAGACATCACCTGGCAGCACCGACAACATGTGGTTGGTTGGACCTAAATTGGGTTGGCCCAAGGCCTAACCTAATCTTCCTTTGAACTAGCCCTATAAATATAGAACTTACTCTTCCATGAGGAGGATCTTCTTTCACCTTTAGACATGAGCCTCCATTAAGTTCATATACTTTCCCTCCTCACGAAGATGGTTCTCTCTGCCATGGAGAAACCGTCTCATTTCATATACTTATCTAACTTGGTCATCAGTGCCTCTATTCGGGGCATAGTCCCTGGGGAGGTTATAAAGGCTTTGTTCTATGATGGCAACTTGGGATCTTGAAGGGAATGCGCTAACGACACCATTCCAAATCTATGATCCTGATATGAATCCATATCTAGATATCAAATCACGCAAAATCAAGTTTGATTTTAATGAAATCATTTATCAAATTGATATATTTAACTTTATTCTATGATAAATACTTCGATTTAAAGCTATATTAATTGATATATAAAGCCATCGTGATTCAAAGATACATTATTTGTAAAAAAAAAAAGTCATATACGGCTCTGTTTTTAGAAATAAGTTAAAAATCGAGCTTTTTCTCACAAAAGCTTTTATATCATCGAAATTAATGTTCGAAAAACATATTGTATCTAGATTTGTTTGCTAAAACGTTGATTCAAAATCAATAACATGATTTAGAAGAATGGCAGTTATCTAACACTTTGTTTTTTGTTTTTACTTGAAATCATCTTAATTCATGTAAGAAAAACGTTGTTGCTTTCAAATTTTCTATGATTTTGTTGATTGATATTGAAATTTAGTATTACTCAATGCTAATAGAAAATCAACAAGTTGATATACAAGAAACATGTTCATGCCACGTTCTATGTTGATATTTAAGTAAAAAAATGTAACGCCCCGATTTTCAAAATGAATTTTTCATTTTCAAAATAACATAAATACTTATTTACATAAAATTATATTCAAGTCAAAACCATTTGTTGATAAACTATAATTCAAAATCAGATTTATAAATAAAACAACGTGGAATCTCGAATCATAAATTTGTTGATATATGTGTACAGTCCCGCCTCCACGATCCGATAAGTACCTAAAAAACATTTAATCTATAACTTTAAGCACAAAACATAACGACTCCCCAAAAATACCATATACAACACAATATCCAATTATCCATACATAACAGTATTGGGTATGTTTCAACCCAACATGTATGTTTCAACCGAATGATTATTTTTCAACCCAACATGTTTATTTCAACCATACGAGTCAGTTTCAACCAGATGGGTCTGTTTCAACCGAACGGGTCAGTTTCAACCCAACATGTATGTTTAAATCGAATGGATATGCTTCAACCTAAAACGTATATTTCAACCAAACATGCATATATATCATATAAGCATACCATCATACCAATAAGAGTTGCGAAGACAACAAGCACATAACGACACCTAGTATCCTACGGTATAGTGAGAAGACTCACATGGTCAAAAAACTGAAATCCACTACTCAAGGCCTAATGATTCAGCTACCCGAACCACCTAAGCAAACATAGACTAAACCTTAGTCTACAATTCAAAACCCTTCATTTTGACCAAAGACAAATTGCTCAAGAAGTAAACTAATCTAAATAACATAAGCTCACCAGCAACCCCATTGTAGATAGCTAACACAAACCACCTAATGACAATCGAGACCAGTCCTTAGACAAATACTCAAATCCACCAAAGTTTGGCCAAAAGTAAAACTGGTCAAGAAAATCAACTGTCAACGTTCACCACCTCGTGGCCAGACCATGACCAAGCTGTGATCACTTAAATACAATACAGTCACAACTGAACTTGCGACCCACGTTGTGCCTAGCTACCCACCGCGTCGCGATGGTCGTCCAATTAGCTTAATCTATTAAGTTGTTAACCACTAAGTCTAAATCTAGTTTATTGGCATATGTGAATGTTATTTATATATAAAAAATTCCTAATGATATTTTCACTAAACTATGGTGAAAATAATTTTTAAGGAACTATACATTGTGATGCATTACCTCCTTTCTAATGAATGTTTAGATTTACCACAAAATACCAAGTCATCTTTATTAACAACCATAATCGTAATTATATTTACATGTTAAAACATAATTGGGAATCCTTTATTGAAGTTTTCAAATACAAAGTTGAGCTACTTTTCAATAGAACCATCTAAAGCCTTAGTAATAATAAAGGATGAATTAAACATTGCTATATATGCTTTACTTTCTAATCATGTAAATTGTCTTCATTTATCCATTTTGGGACTATTCCTTAATCTCTATCACATGTAGTTTGGACACAAATACCAAATAATAAATATATAAAACACTTTATAAGATTTAATGTGGAAATGCTCCATCCTTATCTCACTTAAATGTTATGAGGATTTGAAGCCTATGTTAGATTAAAACTTTTGAACCTAAAATGTAACGACCCAAAATCCAGGGTAAAAATTTCATTTGTATTATAATCAAAACACAGATATCTTTTAAATCCAAGCATTCCAAAAACATTGCTTAATTAAAACATTTATCAGAGTTACATCCCAAAATCAGATAATGCGGAAAACACGGGTGAGTGCGCTGCAATCAAGCCAGACCCTTCCATTCCAAACTAATGATACCTGAAACTATAAACAAAACTATATGCACAAAGCTTAGTGAGTTCCCCATAACATACCCCACATAATCCACATAATCACATAAACCATATTAGTCATATAAGCTGCACAATCCATGCATACAAACATATAAGGATGCCCTGGAAACCCTCTAAGGTCTTACTCCGGGTGCCATGGGAACCCCCCACATGGTCTTAGCCCAATGTCATGGGAACCCCCACATGGTCTTAACTTAGGATGCCATGGAAACCCTCCATGGTCTTACACCCAAGTGCCTCGAGAACCCCCCGAGGTCTTTATTAAGGATGCCATATGTGACAACCCAAATTTTTTTTTTCTTGAAAGTCCAGCCAATCAATCGAAAGTCAGAGTAAATTCTATTGCCTTTTAGTCTTGTTAAGGGTCATTCTAATAAGTTCTAAGCCTAGTACATCCAAGGAATGGGTGGTAGGAAGTATTTGCTTGAGTTCACTGTACATCATTCAAGCCATAAACTCCATCACAAGGAGTTTACGACCGTAAACTCTTGCCATCCGTGAACTCATGCCCATAAGTATCATATTCCTTCACTTTTTGTTCATTTATTACACTTTCACCTCAAGAACACTTGAATTCTCTCTCAAGTATCATAAGGATCTTCATCTTGATCTTCAAAAATTGTAAGTGATTCATCCATCCTTCTTGTTATTCCTTCTTGGCCTTGTAAGCATCTATTGATTCATCCATGAAATCACCTCTTTTGGTTAGATCTTCAAGATCATCAACTTTCACCAAGAACACACACTTGTTCTTGGTGGCCGAAAACACCCTTTTAAGGTTTCTAAATCGTAAGTATTACTTCTATACACTTGCTACCTAGTATAATCTTTAGCCTAAATACCTGGAACAAACAATTTGAGGGTGATCTCCAGGAGTTTACGGCCGTAAACTCCCTTGGCTGTAAACCCCTTGACCGTAAACACCCTAGGCCATAAACTCTTTGGCCGTACACTCTCTTGTGTGGCTGTAAAGTTCCCTTGATCAATCACATGTGATTCTACACTTCATTTCAAGTGTTCCTTAGTCCCTTAGGTTGTTCCCTTGCATGTTAATTGTGCTAAACACTATTTACATGCCTATATATGCCGTTATATGTCATTTAGGACTCGTTTGCGTCTTGGGAACTCATTCGTGGAACTCCTTATCCTCACACGAATCTGCAGTTGAATCACCCACATAAGGTGAGTTCATACCCCTATAATCAATCTTTTAAATGTTTTTAAATTCTTTTCAGGGGGGGAATACAAGTTGAACACAATGATAAATTGTGTAAATGTTATTTGTGATAACCATCACATTAAAAGAATTTCTTATGCTTTATAAGTGATCCAAACCATTTCAAAAACTCTTTTTAAATTGTGTTACTTTATGGTTTATAAAACACCGTTTTTAAAGTATAATCATAACTCAGTAGATAAATGATTCTTTTATTCAAGTCAGTAACAGTTCAAACAAACATACTAGTAAACTATATAGGGTATAGTTTAGGGGTTCAGATCATACAATAACAAGAATAGAAGGAACATGCGATAACAAGAACAAGATAAGAATAATGTGAAACCACTACTTCACGACTTAGCAATATACTTTTTAGGCCGCGTTTTGTAACCAGAGTCTCCTAGAGGGAGAGCATGCATTTGTGTATAGATATATACGGGATTGACACCCCACACCTTGCTGCTAGCTATAGTGGGACTTGCAAGTCTACGAGTGAAAAATATCACATCAGTTTCGGCGCCATTAGGTCGTCGTGTTAATCACTAGTCATATCAGTATGGTTACTGATGGGATTTGAGTAATACATCATTCCAATGGTGTACATGCAAACCCTAATAGCTTTTGGATCTATTTTGTCTAATGAACATGCAATTGAATATCCAAATCTATAAACCCTAGATCTAGCATACAATTAATCATATTAACATAAAATAGAGTTTAGATCTGACCTTAGATTGTTATATAGCAATAACAATCAATCCTTAGCTTTAGAAAGCTTAGTGCCTCAAGTGATGCACCTCTAATGGAGTCACAAACACCACTAAGCAACAAGAATGAAGAGGGAAGAGAGGGGAGGCACCAAAACGGATGGAAACCCTAATCCAAGTGTTAGCCACGTTTTTGGTGCCTAAGGGCTCCTTATATACTTAGGCAATTAGGGTTATCTAACAAGGAAACCCTAATTTGACTGCTTAAGCCCTAAGCAGCCCATGGACTCCTTCTTTAGAAGCCTTGGACGATGTCTAATGGGTTTCCCCATAGAGTTCGTCCACTCCACCTTCTATGGAGTCCATAAGCCCATCTATGTGATTATCTTATAATTACACAATAAGTCCCTTAAGTTTAATTAATCTCTTTTAGCCACAAAATTAATCTTAATTAATTCTTGACTAATATTAATTAAAAAATATGATTTATCCTTTAATATATTATTCTCATAATATATTAATAAATCATAATTAATCCTTTCTCTCCTTAATTCATCCTACATATTGCTATGGTGAAGGCAACCCAAAAGGACCATGCTCATAATCGGGTTAAGTACATACCAAAATAGTTATGGACTTAGACACTAATCTAAGAGTCTCCCACTTGGATAAGTCTAATAACTATTTCCCGTATGACTTCAGAACCTGATCAGCAATCGTAGCTTTCAAAAGCCACTGTCAACTCTGATCTTATCAGATAGCGTGTCCTTTAGATAAGGGATCATATATTCCTCCATTCTCAAGATATCGTATAGACACAAGACATGAATTTCAATCATTCTCTCTATACTGTTTCCTGACTTCCGATTTATGACGACTAACAACAGACTACAATTGAACACATCAACTTGGTCCCGGCTTGGCCAAGCACTTAGGTGTCATCACTAAATCATCGAGGGGCCCACAGATATAACTTTTATCCCACTTTGAGTAAAAGGAATGGATAAACCTCAATTTAAATGCTCGCTTGCATTTACTGATCGAATTACACACAACAATAAGTTTTATAACACCAAGTTACTGGTGCGTTTACTAATTATCAATGTGCAACCGACCAACAAATAACAACTCACATGTCGGTTTCAAGAATATACAATATTATCGTCTCACTAATCACCCGTGATAAATCCATGACGTTATCCAAGTGAGCGTGGGTTTAATCCAATACTCTAATTTTATCAAAGCACTCATGAACCCTGCAACAAACTCGTGCTATGTCTAAACTCTTCAGACAATCTACAGACTCTTCATGACAGTCTTCCTTCATACTTACTTCCAACGTATAACCGACTGTGGAGGTTCGAATAACCCAGTTATTCTGGAAGTCAAAACATGCAAACTGAAACACAATAATAATACTTAATCCTATATGGCCCCAAACTTGTGAGAGTAAATAAAACACTTCTATTTAACCACCATATTGATTACTCATTATTTATCATTTACTGTTTCAGAAAATCAACTTATTTCTCAAATTACAACAATAGTTGTCCCATGCACAAAGCATGCACACTATGTTTCCTATGGTCCTTACTTTGTGAAATAGATCAATTGAAAAACTTTTCCAATGATGCTCATTTCACAATTCCCAATTCTTATCATTAGTGTTAGAACACAAGGTTCTTGCCACTACTAGAATATGCTAGATTCTAACATTTTATGCAATGATCCTTTTGCAAAGTCATAGCACAAAAGTCACCAAGACTCGGCCAATGAAATTACAAAGTACTTTATCGGAAATTGTTACAAGACAATTCCATAGACGTGAAGTCTCACATTTAAAGCACATTCCTTTGAACATCCTTCTTGCATAAAATTTTTCTTGTCTAGACATGGACTCTCAATATCCAACTCCTAATATGGAAACATTTCCATATTTTCCATATGACAACTCATTCTTAATAGAATCTTATCTATTCATAATAATGTCAAAATGGTGCATCCAATACCATAGTTCCAACTACTCACAAGCGACCAATTCTCAGCGAACATTAGGACCGTCCTTTGATAGTTGTTTAATTATTTTTAGTCAAAATCGATTCTATTCCTTTTTACCTCTTAATGCGCTAGACATTTGGAAAATTTTAGAATTGTCAAATATTATAGCATTTGCAATCGATCCTATACCTGAAGTGTATGGGACACAATGCATAATGTCTTACATAAAGATATGATACTTTATCAATCTTCTGCCATAATATTTTATGTGTCACGTTCTCACATTTCGAACTATGAAGAGGGATGTCGTAATCATAATCGAAATTTGAGAACACACTATGTATCCTTTGACTATATTTATTAAAATTTCTCAATCTAAGCTTTAGATTTTGAACGAAGTATAATATTCTCTCGCTTAATTATAGCAAAACAACTTTTCAACCCATGCAACTTTGCAAATTGAATCTTTGTTTTTCTATAATTAATATTGCTAACTTGCAATACTTGCCATAATAATCATACAAGCATAACACTTATGCTCCCACTATCATGATGATTATTATCATATAAGCATAACACTTATGCTCCCACTAGCTTTGACATGTATTCTGAAAACAGTTGAACTTCTAGAAAACAATGCTAATTGAATTCCACAAAATTCATATTTCTAATACCAGATGCTTCGATAATCCTTTATCTAAGCTTCTCAAGCTTATACACCTTTGCCTTAGATAGCTCGTATGTGTGTCTAAACAATTAAGAACTTATATCAATAAGTCCCAAATGTTAGACTAATTGCCAAATCTCACAATTCGAACTATGGAAATGGATGCCGTAACCATAATCGAATTTGAGAATACAAATTTCACAAATGCTATCTTCTTAAAATCTCTCTTAGTGAAAGCATTTCCTCATAGTCATTTTCATGAAGGAGGGAATCTTATGACACTTAGACTTTATGGTGTATGAGTTCTTATCCATGTGAATTTGCCAAAACCAAGTTTGCGACAAATCCAAACTTATATG
Source organism: Lactuca serriola (assembly GCF_051521515.1). Lineage (NCBI taxonomy): Eukaryota > Viridiplantae > Streptophyta > Magnoliopsida > Asterales > Asteraceae > Lactuca > Lactuca serriola. Next base: position 182,662,608 of record NC_136416.1, read on the forward strand.
GATTGAACTTTCTTGATTTCTAGCCTTATGGTAACACGAGTGCCTACCATGTCTTCCAAGTAGTTTAGCAACTTATCCTTACATATCAATGTACTTTCCATCGATCAAGGCGCTTTGTCTTTATGCATTCAAATGAGAACTCATAGAACTCACATACATAATTAACTCAATTGGAATGGCACAGAAACTAAAATATTGTCAATACGATAGGTTGTAAACCTCAAGTCGTGTGCTAGTGATGTTAAGGTTTATTCTTGATTTGTTCTTGAAACTTTTTCAAGATCATTAAAACTCCCACTGTCCTCTTGACATATATGATTCTCTTGTCAAGAAACTTTCCTAGACAAACAAATATTCAAGAGTTAGTGTAGTTCTTATCAAGACAAAACACTTCACATACTTGGTCCTAGTTGGTCTTTGTCTTATCCAAGACATCACAACTTACTAATTTCAAATCTACAAGAATAAGAAACTTTCTTATTCTACATTTGATAAGTGTTATAAACCTACTTAAGACTTTTCATGCAAGTCACAATCTTGACTCTAAGACTTGATATTGGAACGAAGTATGATTGACTTCTTGATTTAACTATTTCTACAATTCTCGATTCCTCTTCTTAGACATACAAATACACTAAGACTCACTTAGAGGATCAATTGAGATATGGTTCTTAATCAATAAGACTTATCACAAATCACAATAAAAGGTACTCTCCCTTCTTCTTAGAATAGAGAAACTTTTATCTTTCTTCCTACTTGATTCTTCTTTATTCGTTCTACTATTCATTGAAACTCTTTCAATTAACTCAGAATTACACTTATTCTTATAAGTATAATCATATTTACTAAACTTTAGTAAATCATAATGAATGTCTTTATCACTCTTGTGGTGGACTAAATCAATGCACAACCTAGTGTACTTGATCTCCTAGTCCTTCACTTGACACTTTGTCAAATAATTAGTCTAATTTTCAAATATGAAGTTTCTCATTCATCACACAACCAAGTTGTATGATTCCAAGTTTCTTTCCAATTGAAACTTGGGCGATGAGAAACTCTCCCTATTTGGTAAATTCTTGACATTTCCACAAATAACATAATTAAGAATCAAATCCTTTATTGCTAATAATAGAAACCTTCAAACATCAATTTTCATACATGCCATTACAAGGATAAATAAATAAGATAAAATCAAAATTCATTTTATTGCAGAAAATTTTGTCCTTACAATGCAATTCAACTGGAAAACTATGCTATTACATATTTCTTAGCAATCTACCCTAACTCTAAAATAGCAGCTCAAAAATCCAATCTTTGAATCCATGCGATCGAAACCCATTTCTTCATGATCAGATTCATCAGCTTCTTCCTTAAGCTTCCTTTCTTTTCTTCGATCCTGCAAAACATCAAAATGTAATCTTATCACATCATGTATTAAGAATAAAAAAATAGTAACTTACATAGTTAGTTAATGGATTTTACCTGAAGTAGAGCCATACGTCTTGACTCTCCCATCTCTTTGATCTCTCAGGTAAACAGGGCAGCTTCGTCTCTAATGCCCCTTCTATTGGCAATAAAATCAAATGGATTCCTTTGGAATGACATAAGGGACTATCTCAGAGTTTACCTTTTCTGGATCTCCAATGTCATCATTTTCAATGTCCATTGAAGTTTGGGAGTTTGACTCACCAGACAAATTTTATTGACCAGCACGCAAATTATTGCTGATTCAGCAGCTATAAGCAAATACGTGAGATCAATGAGGGTCACATCGTGGTCCATCATATAGCACTCTCTAACGAACTCACCATATGATTCAGGAAGTGACTGAAGAACCCAGTCAACAGCCAACTCACTTGAAATCTTGACACCCAACATGCTTAACCTATCAATGTGTGACTTCATCTATAAGACGTGTGCACACACAGGTTTCCCATCTTCGTGTTTACTTGCCAATAGGGCTTGAGTGAGCTTGAACTTGTGGGTCAGCGAGAACAATTGGAGGAGGTGGAGGAACTGAAGCATGACTCTCATTTCCTTGATCGTATCTCAGAACGTCATCTTCATTTGGAAAGCTTGTTCCAAAGGATTTGGGAAGACCATTGTAAGATTCAAACATCTACAAAACGGGAGAACATTCAAGTTAGTTTGATTGAGTCCTTAATAAAACACCCAAATGAGTTATTAAGGCTAGGATCCAACACAATATTCTACAACCTAGAATAGGGATGTCGTAATCTAGTTGCAGAATATTTGAAGGTAGGTAAATGATGATTTACCAATTTCCACCATGAAAAACGAAAAGGAAGTTTAAGTTTTAAATGAATTGAAACTTCTAGATCTTTTGAGATTCATTGAACCTTTCAATGGCATGTTTAATCTCGATTATGCCCTACTATTTGTGACTGGGATGCCGAGGATCACAAATAAGGTGTGAATAACCATACGAATCAGGTGGTGCACTCAATGCTACTATCACGTAATCAATGTGCCGGTTAGCCATACACGCTCCATTGATCTATGACAAACATCGAGCCACCCTTCGCCACCGATGTCACCCCCAAATTAGTGTGTCGGTTAACCACACACGCTCCACTAATGTTTGACAAGGGTATGAAGTGTAATTCCATGGATTAGCATACAATTTCACATTTTGCCTAAAGTAACTATGATTTGGGAATTTATAAAAGCATTTAGTTACTTTGTACTTCATTATACTTATAATGGAAGGTTTCTGTCCTATCCTACCTGTTCGGCTAACGACCCTCCACCAGTCAAGAATGCGGTGGGTAAGAGTTGCTACCTATTCAATCGCCATTTTATAGGCAATTTCCTTAAACACCCCTTATAGACCAGCTTCGTGAATGAGGCCTACTAACGATAAGACTGACTGTTTACTCATACATATATATAATATTAGACTTTTAATGTTATATATAGTATAGGGTGTATTTTACACTTTTAAAATACTAGGTGGTTTAATTTAGTAAATTATACTTTTAATTTAATTAAATGTAAACCAAAACTTTATGGGTTTATTAAATCTCTTTTAATTATACACTTTAATTAATTAATAAAACCATAAGGGTGTGATTTGAACTTTTCAAATTACTAGGGTTTTAGAATTTAACATTTCAAAATTAAAGTTTTAATCAACTTTTAAATTCCAAAACTTGAGGGCAAGTTTTGAAACATTTCAAAACATTAGGGTTTAGAATTTAAATATTTCAAAATTAAACTTTTAATCAAAAAATTTTAATTCCAAAACTTGAGGGTTTAACTTATTTAAATTTCAAAAACAAAACTTTTAAGTTCAAATTTAAACTATAAAACCTAAAGGGTGCAATTTGAAACTTTTTCACAACATAATTCAAATCTAAATTACAAATAGTCAATATTTATCTAAGAACACAAAAGATTATCTAAATTTGACAATTATCTTCAATTTTGGCAAGGATAAACTCCAAATATTGATAAAAATTGGATTTTATTAATATAAAACGTTTTAGGTAATTATCTACAGCCAAAACAGGTCAAAATCCCGAAATTTGCTCCATCTGCGACTCCGACTCGTCGAGTCAAGCTTGGACTCGTCGAGTTCACTATGGACTCGGCGAGTTCAGCCATCGACTCGACGAGTCCAGCCACCAGAACAAAAAAAATTTCGATTTTAAGCAAGAATAATCAACCAAAGCATCAAATACATCAAACAAACAGCCATAGGCTCTGATACCACTGATGGGATTTGAGCAATACATCGTTCCTATGGTGTACATGCAAACCCTAATAGCTTTTGGATCTAGTTTGTCTAATGAATATGCAATTGAATATCCAAAGCTATAAACCCTAGATCTAGCATACAATTAATCATATTAACATAAAATAGAGTTTAGATCTGACCTTAGATTGTTATATAGCAATAACAATCAATGCTTCACTTTAGAAAGCTTAGTGCCACAAGTGATGCACCTCTAATGGAGTCACAAACACCACTAAGCAACAAGAATGAAGAGGGAAGAGAGGGGAGGCACCAAAACGGCTGGAAACCCTAATCCAAGTGTTAGCCATGTTTTTTGTGCCTAAGGGCTCCTTATATACTTAGGCAATTAGGGTTATCTAACAAGGAAACCCTAATTTGACTGCTTAAGCCCTAAGCAGCCCATGGAATCCTTCTTTAGAAGCCTTGGATGATTTCTAATGGGTTTCCCCATAGAATTCATCCACTCCACCTTCTATGGAGTCCATAAGCCCATCTATGTGATTATCTTATAATTACACAATAAGTCCCTTAAGTTTAATTAATCTCTTTTAGCCACAAAATTAATTCTTGACTAATATTAATTAAACAATATGATTTCTCCTTTAATATATTATTCTCATAATATATTAATAAATCATAATTAATCCTTTCTCTCCTTAATTCATCCTACATAATGCTAGGGTGAAGGCAACCCAAAAGGACCATGCTCATAATCGGGTCAAGTACATAACAAAATAGTTATGGACTTAGACACTAATCCAACAGTTACAACCTTCTCACATTTTTAACCTTAGTTAACAATCTGGTTTTAAGGTAGTTAATACATTCCGTTAAGAGGGGGCCTATAATGCTAACTTTATGATTCCTTAGTTTATACATCAGGGATATATATTAATCGGGTCCGACAGATAATAGGATGTGTGCTTTCTGCTTCATTTTATGTTCCTTGCTTGGTTGTGGGCTTAGAGCAGGTTCACCTAGTCTACTATCTATTCGACCTTAGCTATATATATATATATATATATATATATATATATATATATATATTTCGTATACACCAAGTAATCATAAGGGGTAACAGGTATAGGTCAGGTCATGACATACAAATTCAGTACATCGTTTCTAGTACAAAAACATGCATTTCAGATAGAACATGTAGTAGACTAAACTAGAAACTTATCAATAAAAGGGTTTAATTCATTTTATTAAACCAGTATAACTTAAAGGACCTTTAGTGGTTAATTCTATAATACCTTAGTTTATACATCAGGGTTATATATAATTAATATCTGATAGGTAGTTGAATGTGTGCTTTCCGCCTTACTTCCTATTCCTTGTTTGGTTGTGGGCTTAGGGCAGATTCACACAATTAAATACCTGCTCAATATTAGATTATATATAGCTTGTATAAACTAAGTGATTATAGAAGGAACTATTGTGGTTACCCATTTTACTAAAGGAAATTAGGGTTTTCCTTAAAGAATGTTTTCATCAAATATAAAGGAACTATTACAGCTAACTACATGAGTACCAAGTGAATAAACCAGGGTTATATACAATGGAGATCTAACAAACAATGGGATGTGTGACTTCTGCCTCATTTCTTGTTCCTTGTTTGGTTGTGGGCTTAGGGCAGATTCACACAACCGATTGTATGCTCGATCTAGATTCTATATAACTTGTATCCATTTAGCATTCATATAAAGGATTGTAGAGTCATTTTACTTATCTTTCATCATATTATAAGATATAGGATCTTTTGGAGGAACAGGCGAACTTTTCCAAAAAGAACTTACAACTTACTTTACATCACTAAAATACTTATGAACTCACCAGCTTAAATATTGATCAACTCTTTCAAAATAACTTGTATTCTCAGGAAACTAGTAGACATTTATGAGCACTGGGATACAGAAGGTGGAGCATAGTAGCTTCATGTCTTGTTCTGTTATTTACTTTCAGAAGTTTATCTTTTGTGAAACACGTCTTTGTAAACACTTAAATATTAATGCAATGGTTGTTTGTTACTATGATTACTATGATACATGTGTTGTGATACTAAACATGACGTCCTCTGCCCTTGAACATTTCCGCCGTTCCGGTTTGGGGTGTGACACCATAGAAACCTCCAAGGTCTTACACCTAAATGCCTCGGGAACCCCCCGAGGTCTTTACTAAGGATGCCATGGAAACCCTCCAAGGTCTTACACCCAAGTGCCTCGGGAACCGCCCGAGGTCTTTCATGCAAGTATCACAAATACAACTAGCATACCACATACCACATAATCAACTAGCATACCACATAACAAATAATGGGTCGGCCTTGGTGCCTTCGACCCATTGGTAAGGTGAGGAGTAGGGATGAGCTTTTGAACCGCCGAAATCGGAACCGGACGGAACCGGACTGGAACCGGACATAAATCAGTAGAGCGGTTCAGTTATCGGTTCTTGACTTATGGCAAAACCGGTTCGGTTCTAACAAAAACCGGTTAAAAAACCGGAACCGGCTTGGAAGTGTAAGAGTCGGAATCCATGCAAATCTATTTTCAAAATATTATCTAATTGATGCAATATTGATATTCATATATCCTAATCTATTCCTTAATTAACCTAAACACAAAACGGCAAGTCCAAGTTAAAAAAAAAGTCGATCACCACACAAAGGAAAATAGGGACGATCGGTTTTGCTTGGGGCTTAGGAAATCACGATCGATAGTCGACATTGTGAAAAAAATAAACCGATCCTGACAAACAAAAATCGATTTTGTGTACCAATGGAGAAGCCGAACTCAAGTAATTGGATTAATACAGAAGATGAAACTCAAGTAAGTCATTATTGCTATTGTTGCTTATTGTATACTGGTTCGTTCGTGCTTGCTTTTTTGATGCAACACAATTGAACTACCAACTGTTTTTTGCTAAGATCTCTTAATCAACAAGTGCAATCTCCAATTGATTTAAGAAACAACGGATTGATAGACAAAAGTTTGCTAATGATTGCAATTGTCGATTGTTGCTGCATTACTAAATTACTAAAAACAACTCCATTACTAAATTACTTAATTACCCTTCAACCCATTTGAGAGTTGAGACTTATTCTTTAGGTTTCTTTCCTGATTATGTTAGTCTACCAACATGGCACATATAGGTTAGGAGTTAGGACGTTAGGTAGAGAGGATTCCTTTGGTTCCATTCCAGTTTAGGGGAATGATGTATTTTAATTTTCAAGCTACCTAGACCTTTATAGCCTTATCTTGTAGTAATGCTTGTGATATATGGTTGACAGATAACATATCCCTTTACAATTTACATTGTTTATTAATTGATTTCATATTTAAAATATTTTTTATGATATAAGGTAAAAAGATATAATAGATTTTGTTAATTGTTTTCCTCCTAAAGGCTCAATCTCAATATTCAATTCATGTTTGAGAAAACTCTAATAATATACAAATAAAATCTTAGAACTTAGTTTGGTGTAAAATAATGTCACTGATCCAAATTGAATTAAACTTCTTTTGAACTCATTTTGCTTGATGATATATAATATTTTTTGAACTCATTTTCCAAATGTAGGATTATGAAGATGATTTTATTGGTGAGACACCACCGGTAATTAATAATATTAGTGACGAATCCGGAAAAGAAGATGTGCCAAAGCCAAGTCCTAAGAAACGAAAAAGGAATGGAGGCGTGCCAAAACCAATTACTAGCAAACGAGATAGAGCAAGGAATAATGGTAAAGGAACGGCTCCTTGTTGGGTAGCCTTCGAGCCGGTGTGGATTGTAGAGGATGATGGTGTTGAAAGGAAAAGTGTGGAATGTATTCATTGTCATACAATACTTAAAGCCGATACGGACCGAAACGGGACTTCTAATATGAACAAACATTGGAGGAATTGCAAGTTAAACTCGGAAAACAAAGAAAAAAAATGATAAAAAGCAAGCCAAATTGAATTTTAAGAAGGAACCAAACGGTGGGACTAGTGTACAAACATGGAAACATGATGACACTAGGATCAAACGAGCATTACTAGGCCTTTTTACCGTTGGTGAACTACCATTCAAGTATGTTGAAAATGAAGCATTTATTGAATATACTAACGCGCTTAATGGTAGGGTGATCTTGCCTTCTAGACATAAAATTTCCCGAGACGTAGGCAAGTTTTACTTAGATGAGAGGAATAAATTGCTCAAGTATTTCAGTAATGCAAACACCGTTGTACACTTGACAACCGACACTTGGACATCCTCTTGTAAAAAGGTCAATTACATGGTTGTCACGGCCCATTTTATTGATGACGAGTGGGTCATGCACAGGAGAGTCATCAATTTTAGGGAGATAGATACACATAAAGGTGAAGAAATTGGACGAGAGTTACTAGCATGCATACATGGGTGGGGTATGAAAAATGTTATGTCAATGATTGTCGATAATGTCACGTGTAACGACACATCAATCGAATTTTTGGTTAAAATGTTTCCCACAATTTACGACGGTGGAAAACATTTCCACATACGGTGTATGGCTCACATCCTAAACCTTATTGTGAAGGCTGGGTTAAAATACCATAACTATCATGTGGAATGTGCACAAAAGGCGGTGAAGTATATTAGAGGTTCAACACAAAGGATTAAGAAGTTAAAAAAGCCATCAAAGATGTGGTTGGAAACAAAGAAATTTTTGTTTGGCGACTCTCCAACCCGATGGAACTCGACATTTGAGTTGTTGAAAGCCGCCTACGAGTTATGGGAAGCTTTTGTGGAATTTGGCATCAAAGGTATTACTTTTCTTATTTTGTTTCAGCACATTTTATTATTGTGTCCCGGTTTTTAAAATAGCGTAACTCACTCATATGAAGTCGGAATCACTTTAGATAGAAGCCTAGAAAGACAACATATCAATGTAGCATTTTTTCTGTTTCAGCACATTTTATTATTGTGTCCCGGTTTTTAAAATAGCATAACTCACTCATATGAAGTCGGAATCACTTGATATTTTTTTCAACATGTAGCTTAGTCTTTATACTTCAGTTTAGACTTTTGCAAATCATATTTTGGTTAAATATTGAATTAGATACAAGCCTAGAAAGACAACATATCAATGCAGCATTTTTTTCATTTATTTATATATGAAAGTTTAATTGGTTTTTATTTTTGGATTTTGATAGAAAAATCGTATGAGAAGGATCTACAAAGTGTACCGGATCGTTTGGATTTCTAGGCGATAAAAGAGATGGTGGATTTCCTTGAAAAGTTTAAGACGAAAACGGAGAACGTTTCGGCTTCAACAAAACCTTTAGTCCATCGACTATGCAAAGATGAGTGATTATGTTTACTTTGCGATCTTGCTAGATCCTACAATGAAGTCTCAATTATTGTTGCTAGATCCTACAATGAAGCTTTGTTGTGTACCCAAGATTGGGTTAGAAAGAGTAGAAAACTTATAATAGACAACGTGGACGACATTTTAAATGATGATGAAGTAGCTATGGGTATTTTGTACTTTCAATCCTTGTTATATTTTTATACGACCTTTACATTTTAGTAAATGCTAACAACATTTTTGCTTTGTGTTTTATATAGAGATTGAGGAAGCTTTACACAATGACAAAGCAATGGGAAAAAGACCAATGGAGACGTAGATGATAGTTAGAGAGAATTATTTTGGCTTAAACTTGATTAGTTGAATTGTATTAAAATTGAAATGTGGGGACGAGTTTGTTTTTTGAACACCACTATGTTTTTTTGAAACTTGATTATTGAATATTATGTTTTTTTGAAACTTGATTATTGAATATTATGTTCTTTTAGAAGCCAACTTAACAACATGTAAGTATTATGAATTGCATCTAAACTAGTTGTACCTAATTTTTAACCGAAAAAGTCATTAGTTTCACCTAAATTTTAACCGGTTCTTGTTTGGAAAAATAACCAGAAAACCGGGACCGGGACCGGAACCGGACCAGAACCGGTATTGGAACCGACGGTCTGGTTACCGGTTCTTATACTATCGTAATACCGGTTCCGGTTCCGAACCGGTCCAGTTCCAACGCTCATCCCTGGTGAGGAGACTCGCCTCGATTGCAGAAGCTTTCTGGAAGAATCCCTAGCTGCTGCCTCGCCGACTTCCTGGGCTATCAATACCAGAACCAGATAAAAGCTTAGTTAATAGGCCCAAACCCTCAAGTTTGGCCCAATGTCAAACTTGGTCAAAAGTCAACAGTCAACGGAAGTCAAAGTCAACAAGTCAAACTTCAGGCTGAGTACGCCCAACGTACTCAGCTCGTACGCATGGCGTACTTACCAACCAGAATCGGGACCACATACGAGTATGCACAACATACTCGAAGGTATGCCCATCGTACCCGACTAAATGGCAATTTTCCATTAAGTGCTTAATCTCTTAAGTCCTTTCATCCAACACTAAGATCTAGTCCCACGACATCATTCTAAGTCACAAAGTTACCACCTTTATGACTTTCCATGTCTAGAAAAGGTCCAAAAGCTAAAACCTTAACTTATCAATCCATTAAGACAGCATGACACTCTCATGGAAGGTATAGAAGGATCAAGATTACATTTTTATGGATACTAAAAGCTCCATAATGGATAAAATTTCCAAATTTATCCATTAGAAAGGTCCAAACCACCAAGATCTAGCCTTTAAGCATAAAATGGGACCAAAAGTGCATCTTTTTCAACTTAATCTACTAAGTCCAAGTCTCCAACCTTCATATCTGAATCACAATGATGTTTAGATGGATAAAGTTTCCAACTTTATCCATAAAAAGGTCACAAACTTTTAAGATCTAAACTTTACGCACTAAAATGACCAAAAGCTCATAACATCCAAAACTAGCTAGATCTAACGAATGCATCATCAAGATTCAAACTTTATACCTCTAGAAGATAGATCAGGGAGAACAAAGTCCAGATCTACAGGCTCCATTGCAGCCAACACTTCTACAAGAAGTTCCTTCTTCTCCAAGGTGCAACATGCATACTCCAAAGAACTCAAAATCACCTTCTTTTAGATCAAAAGGCTCATCTACAGTTAGGGTTTCATGAAAGGAGTGTTGGAGGGGTGGAGGCTAAGAATGGAGTGGGTTTGGGGGAGTTAAGGAGCTTAAATAGGGCTTAAACCATGCAAATAGGGTTTGGGCACTGATTGCATAAGCCCAGTGTACTCCTGCTACACCCAGCGTACTCAGGATTCCATTAGTACGCCCGGTGTACACCTTTTTGTACACCAAGTGTACTCAGCTTGGCCAAAACCACCCAAACTTCAAAACGGTCTTAACTTATTCGTTCTAACTCCGTTTTTGATGTTCTTTATATCTACAGAAAGGTATTGAGGAGCTTTACAACTCTATCTAATTAATTTTGACTTAAAACACATCGAACTAAAATCCATAATTCATAAAAGAAGTCTGAAACACTACAGTCCCATTTTACCCTTTGACTCCAAAGTGCAAACCGATCTATTAGGTCACATATCTACATTAACCATATCCAAATGGGCCTAAATCTTACATTTTTCAAGGCCATAATCCTTATGATGACCGCTCTTTAGGCCACAGCCTCTAATTAGGAATTCATTTAGAACAGGGCGTTACATAAAATCTGCTAAATACATATTTGTAGAATACTCTAAAATTTTGCTTAGATTATTTATACAAACCCACCAATAATAAGTTCCCTTGTTCCTAAAAGACCTGGCTTATTAAAAAGCAAGTTTCTAATGACAAAATAAATCGGAGGCATATGGAACTTGAAGCAACTCAATAACCTTAACCTGATGTAGTAAAGGTTGGCACTAGTTTCAACAAGGATTTTTTGAACATGAATAATAGATATTCGTAAACACAAATTGTTCACATGTATAGTAGGAATCATCTATAACATGAGAAATATGGAATCTCTCATTGACGAGTCTTCTTGATGGTTTCTAGAAAATCCATCAACTACCAAAATGTTATATCAGAGTTTGAACATGATTAATGACTAAGATTCATGAACACTGAGATGTAATCCCTGTATAATAGTCAACTATGGGGTTGATTAATCTTCCTCTCTATATAAAGGCTAGAAGGAATAAGTAATACGTTTAGAAAGAAGACATACTTGGAGATCTATACATATTTTAGCAAGACTTGAAGATGTCTATATAGCTTAGCCTGAAGGTTTTATTAAGTTGGGTATCCTAACAAAATGTGTAAGCCTTAAGATCCACTTGTGGATATAACGAAAACATCTCAAAGTTGGAATCATTATTTTAATATGAAAACATAAGTTATGCTTTTTTATCAAAATGAAGATTACATCTATGTTTACTAACAATTAGTGGGGGTGGTAGTTATATTCATAATCTTGTATGAATGTGACATACTTAGTCATGAGAAATAACATTCCATCTATAGAAGGTCGTTTCGCTTTGACTCAGAAAGTGATTTTAAGATGAAAGACAAAAGAAAGACAAGATACATTCTTGGAATGTAAAATCTATAGAGATAGATAAAGATGAATGTTAAAGTTTTTAAATCTTTTTGCATATGTTGACAATATCTTGAAATAGATCAAGATATAAGATTCCTTTATAGGACTATTGGCACTACCACATGGCGCCATTTGAGCCTGCCTAAAAAAGACCGAGCACATAAGTTTGAGCTTGATAAAATGATTTATATTATATTTGCTTGACAAATAAATTTATCATGTATGTCATATTATGCACAAGACATGGTATATGATTATGTTATGAGCGTATCAAAGATACCAATTTGATAAATGGGTAAGTCACCAAATGGCTATGAGGACATTCTAAGAGTACTTAAGAAGAATGAAGAGAATGTATATGAGATAATTAAATTATAAGAATATCTTTATGTAAAGAGCTACATAAGATTATAACTTCAAAACAGATAAATATAATTATGAATTATAATTGGATTGTGACTTTGTTATGGAATGAAGAGTAAGTTTTGGTGGAATAAGGTCCAAGCAAAATTTAGTTGCACCGTAACATCCCAAAATCACAATAAATTTTAACTTTTTAGAAACTCATAACCATAAATGTTTACAAAACCATTGTTTCCAAAGTGTAATTTAGTAATCAGAGTATCCCAAAATCCAAACAACATAAACCAAAGGATGTGCATGATTACACATTCGCCTTGCCACGGTCATCTGAAGTACCTGAAACAATAAACTGAAACTGTAAGCCAAAGCTTAGTGAGTTCCCCCAAAGTACCAACACACAAACATATAACAACATGCATATTGGGTCCACAACTAACATACTGGATTACCCCTGAGCCCACAGTATGAGTCTGGCTTGCCTTTCAGGCCCACAACTCATATTTGGCTTGCTCTCGAGCCCACATCATAAGTATGGCTTGCTCTTCAGGGCCACATCTTATGGCTAGCTTGCTCCTGGGTATTGGCTACCGCACAAAGCAGTACTACCTCAACCCAACCATACTATGTCAACATATACATAACATATAACATATAACCGTAAAAGATAATCATATAACCAGTCAACAAACTAACAGACAGATCTACAAATCACTATTGCATAACAACATCCTATATACCAGCACTCAATACTAACAAATTAATACATCATAGAAACATCCTCTAAACCAGGATACATAACTCAGTAGGTCGACATTGGTGCCTTCAACCCATAAGTACAGTGATGGAAAACTCATCTCTCACTCTGAACAAATAGCTAAATAGGTCTCTGCTCTGAATATCAGATCTACTCGTCACTTATTCATAAAATAGTGACTAATCTCAAATACCACTCAAAATACCCAAAATACCCTAAGGTCAAACTTGTTCAGATTCCAAAAAGTCAAAAAGTCAAAATTGGTCAACAGTGTTGAGTTCACCCACCGTACTCAGCTTGTACGCCCAGCATACACAACTTGACCAGAAAATGAGTTGGTTGACCTCGAACCCTAAGCATTCCTGAGCTACACCCAACGTTTGTGAGGGCTTCATTTATTTCTTATTAAGAGCTTAATCCTTAAGCTCTTTTGTCTATAATCTAGATCCAACCCTAAAATAACGTCCTTAACCATAAAGTTTCCAACTTTATGTCCATTAAGTGCCCAAACACAAAACCCTAACTACTTAACCCATTAAGACCTTGTGACTCATACATGGAAGGAATCTAAACCAAGATTACATTTTTATGCTTCTAGATGATTCAAAACATCTGAAAGGACAACTTATATAGGTTAGGGTAATCCATACTCATAATACCAAGCTTATGGGACCAAAAGAACATCATTTCATAACTAAACAAGATCTAAACAACTCTTAATCAAGTTCAGAGCTTTTTACCTCCAAATGATGTTGTTGTTATGGATCCAAAGAGTCCCACTCCTCCAAGATGATATTCTATTCTTCCTCTCTCCTTCAAGGTTTCCAAACACACACAAAAGCTCAAGAATGCTCTAAAAAAGGATAGGGTTTGCTTGGCGACTAATGTGGGTTGGAGGATGATGAAAGAAGGTAGGTTTGGAACGTAAGGATGCTTAAATAGGGTCCAAACCCTAAAAATTAGGGTTTACACTATGGCCACTTACGCCCAACGTCTGTGCCCAACTCCTAAATATTACGAAAATGCCATTTGGTTTCCAATTTTGAAATTAATTCACATCCAAGTTCTAAATTGAAATAAATTCTCATAGTTAGGGTTTAAAATGAAAATTCCTCAATATCAAGATGTTACAATTCTCTCCCACTTGAACTAGACTTCGTCCTCGAAGTCCGCTGAGGTGAACAACTCAGGGTAATGCTCCTGCATCTCTGACTCAGGTTCCTACATCTATTTGGAACCCTTATGAAGTTGTCACTGAACATTGACCAAGGACACCACCTTGTTGCCCAAGGCCTTCGTCTTTTGATCCAAAATTTCCAATGGTCTCTCAACATAGTTCACGTGATCATAAACCTGAATATCATCCATAGGAATAACTGTTGAATCATCATTTACACACTTCCGAATGTGAGACACATGGAAGGTGTTGTGAATCTGACTGAGGCCCTTAAGCAAATCCAATTTATAAGGTACCTTTCCAACCCTGTAGATCACTTGAAATGGCCCAATATACCATGGCTCCAACTTGCCCGTCTTCCTGAAGCGTATTATACTCTTCCAGAGGGATACCTTTAGTAATACCATGTCGTCGACCTGAAACTCCAACTCAGGTCGATGCTTGTCGGCATAACTCTTCTGCCGACTCTGAGCTATCTTCAATCTCTATCTAATACGTTGAATAAGTCTATCATCTGAAGAACTACCTCTGTCCTTCTCATGACTCTATGACCAATCTCTCCCCAACAAAATAGGGTACGACACTTCCTCCCATAGAGAAGCTCGAATGGCGGCGTGCCAATACTGGAGTGATAATTGTTTTTGTAAGAAAACTTAGCCAAGGGAAGGTAGGAATTCCAACTCCTACTGAAGTCTATGATACATGCTCTCAACATGTCCTCGAGTGTCTAAATGGTCCTCTTACTCTAACCGTCAGTATGTGGATGATAAGCAGTGCGAAGATGCAACCCTATACTTAGTTCCTCATGGAACTTCTGTCAAAAAAGAGATGTAAATCGAACACCTCAATCAATACAATGGAGATTGGAATAACATGCCAAGAAAAAATATCGCACATATATAAATCGACCGACTTCTCGACAAATAAATCTTCCGAATGGCTAGAAAGTGGGCGCTCTTGGTCAGACGTTCCATGATAACCCATATCGCGTCGAATCCCTTAGCCCTCCGAGGTAACTGGGTGATGAAATCCA
The DNA here is from genome assembly GCF_051521515.1 of Lactuca serriola. NCBI lineage: Eukaryota > Viridiplantae > Streptophyta > Magnoliopsida > Asterales > Asteraceae > Lactuca > Lactuca serriola. The sequence continues at coordinate 182,678,194 of NC_136416.1, forward strand.
TAGTAATATGTTCTCATTTCCACATAGGAATCTCGAATGGATGCAACTTACCATGTGGCCTCTGGTGCTCGGCCTTGACCATCTGACAGGTCAAGCACCTCTCGAGATACCAGGCTATCTCTCTCTTCATGCACATCGACCAACAATTAAGCCTCAAATCTCGATACATCTTGGTGGCTCTGGGGTGTATCAAAAACCAGGACTTGTGTGCCTGCTCTAGCACAGTCTGCCTGATCCCACCAAAATCTGGCACCCAAACCGTACCGGGTCAATGATCGATGACTGTCACTAGCAAACCTGTCAATATCACCCCTAAGTCTCTCCTGCTTCCAATTATCCTTCTTGACTCCCTCGGTCTGATCCTCCCTAATCAGATTAAGAAGCGGAGAATCAATCGATATCCTCATACATAGACCCAAAATAGCATAACTACCCGTCTTGTGGCTCAAAGCATCAACGGCCACATTCGCTTTCCCGGGGTGATACAAAATTTCGCAGTCATAATCCTTAACCACGTCAAGCCACCTATGCTATATCATATTCAGATTCGTCTGATCCGTGAGATATATCAAACTCTTGTGATCCGTGTAGATAGTACACCAGACCTTATACAAGTAATGCCACCAAATCTAAGAGCAAACACCACTGCTCCCAACTCCAAATCATGATTCGGATAACAGATCTCATGCGGCTTTAGCTGCCGAGAAGCATAAGCAACAACTCTCCCACACTACATAAGCACTGCTCCCAAACCAATGATGGATCCATCACAAAATACCACAAATCCTCAACACCCTCAGGGAGGGCAGCACTAGGGCCTCACATATCTTCTGCCTCAAAGTCTCGAATGTCGCCTGCTGCTCAGGGCCCCAGCGAAAATCCATGCCCTTCCTCGCCAAACAAGTAAGGGGTACCGCAATCTTGTAGAAGTCCTTAATAAATCTCCGATAATACCTTGAAAATCCCAAATCCCAAGAAACTCCTAATCTCCCAAGGGGACTTCGGAACATCCCACTACATCACGACCTCGATCTTGGACGGATCGACCAAAATCACATCCTGGTTAACGATATGCCCCAAGAACTCGACCTCTCATAACCAAAACTCACACTTAGAGAACTTGGCATACAACCGTTCTCACCTTAAAACTCCTAGAAGCTCTCGAAGGTGCTCCTCATGCTGCTCCTTGGTCTTAGAATATACCAAGATATCATTAATCAAAACAAAAACTAATCGATCAAGCATTGGCATGTATACCCGATTCAACAAATCCATAAATGTTGCATGCGCATTGGTGAGCCCAAATGACATCACCACAAACTCATAATGACCGTAACAAGTACAAAACATGGTCTTCTCCATGTCCTCCTCTCTCTCTCTCTGACCTGATGACACCGAGACCTCAGATCTATCTTGGAGAACCAAGATGCACTTTGCAAATGATCAAAAGGGTCATCAATCAGTGAAAGGAGATAATGGTTCTTCACCGTCAACTTGTTCAACTCCCGGCAATCAATGCACATCCGGTGTTAACCATCATTCTTCTTGACAAACAAAATTGGTGCTCCCTGAGGGGAACTGCTCGGTTTATTCTTGCATCTTAGGTGGTGCAATATGGTATGAAGCCTTGGCAATCGGAGCCGCACGTAGACCCAAGTCAATCCTGAACTCAACCTGCCTCTCGGGAGGCACATCGGGTAACTCCTCCGTGAACACATCTGCAAACTCCATAACCACAGGCTTATCTAAAACCAAAACCTGCTTCTTAGATCAAGTATCAACCACATACGCAAGATAGCCCATACAACCATGTTGAATATACTACCAATCCCTAGCAACAGAACAAAAGGTTGACCCAATCCTGGTACCATCTCCACAGTTAACCAGTTCTTCCCCACTTGGGATTTGAACTACCACCCGCTAACCCTCGTAGTTAAGCATAGCCCCATACTTGCTCAGCCAATCAGTCCCTACTATCACGCACACATCCCCCATGGGGATAGGAATCTAATCAATCGGATAAGGTACCCCGAAAATCTCAAGGTCACAACCTTGGTAAATGTTCGATGCAGATATCCCGTGTTCGTTGGCAATAGAAACCCACAACGGAAACTCCATCTATCCAATAGTCATACCAAAACCCCTACTAAAATACTGAGATACAAAGGACCTACTCGCACCTGAGTCAAAAAGTAAAAGAGCAGGCAAGGAGTTCGCTAAGAAGGTACCTAGCATAATCATAAACATAAGCATACCATAAAATAGCTGACAGAATAATAAATAGAAACATACCAGTAATGACGTCCAACGCCGCCCTGGCCTCCTCTGTAGTGAGTTCGAAAGCAATACCTTGAGCCCTCGTGGGCTCCCCCTACTCTAGCATCAATTAGTTATCCTCAATGTAGTCAGTGTTGGAGCCTGTGCCGGCCTCAAACAGTTAACCCAATTGCCCATCCCCATTGTTTTCTTTATTCTTAAGAATCTACCTAAGAATCAGCTATTTCTTATTCATTCATTCCTAAGGAGTATCCTAAGGAATAGGTACGAATTCCATCGTTGTAAATGACACATCTGTCAAGCACAACTGCTAGTTCTATCACTTAGGCCCAACTGCCAAAATTGTGACATTCTCTATGGGGCGCATCTGCTGGAATAGTCCTTTAGGCGCATCTGCCAGGGTTATGAGGTTCTCTATTAGGCGCTTCTGCCGGTAGAATCCTTTAGGCGCATCTGCCAAGGTTTTATTGACAGTATCATTTTCGAGAGTCCACTCGCAATACATATCAATGGGTTTTTAGAGTACACCGGTGAACACATCGTTCACAACACCTATAGGTTGTGAGCCTGCTAGTGTTCCACTGGACTGTCTAGAATAGTCCGTGGTTGTCATCCATACTCTGCTGAATGACTGGGCCATCATTTGGGAAAAAGGCTTCTCACATCGTCCACCTTTCACCCTCACCTCACAATCTATTTCACCTCTCAACTCATCATCCAACTCATATTTCATCTATTACATCTACCCATGTCTTACCCCAACATTTTCGTAGATATAAAAGACATATACAGTTTAAATCATTTAAAACGTGTATATATCGTTCATCCAGCATAGACAGCAAGTACTCAGGTAATATGCACGCATAGCACGTAATTTATATAAAATACTTCATATCTATGTGTAAGATGAAAGTAATTATGCACTCGCCTGGTAAGGTGGTGACTCGGCACTCGGACAGCACTTCGTTACTTCTTAAAACAATTTCCCTCGACAAAACCTAGTATCATTACCACTAGGGTTTAGTTTTAACGTTAACCGCGACTAATTAACAGTCTAGCTATTATTACTATTATATAAGCGTTAAATAACACTCAATATAACTCGTAATAATAGCCCAAATAATTATTTTAAGGTCCTAATAATGTTACTATAATTAAATAAAAGGTATATTAAATATAGTATAGGCGTAGCTCACTTACAGCGGATTTTTTTTATTAAAAACCGGGCTTCGCTGGAGCCGCGTTTCCGAGCCGAAAGCTTTTCTTCTCGGAGCCGTCGGGCGCTCCGGGGCTTCTTTCTCGTTCTAGGGAGGTTCCCTAGACTTTGGAGGGGTTTAAGGAGGCTAGAGAGAAGTTAGAGAGAGAAAGAAAGGTTATGGTGTGAAGAAATTATGAAGGATTCATCCTTTATTTATAGGGATTTTATCGTAGAGTAGCCCCTAAGCTTCGTCCGTATCTTCGACGTAGAAGCTCCGTTTTTTGCGTTCTTTATATCTACGCATTGGTATTTATGAGTACTACAACTTTCATTTAGACCTCGTCGGCTAATTCTCATTCTATCTCCAATTTGCAAAACTGTATCGAATTTATCGTGCTCGAAGAGTAGGGACTAAGTTTCATCCATATCTTTCGCATACGAGCTCTATTATCGACGTTCTTTATATCCATGCGTTGGTATTTACGAGTACTAAAACTTTTGTTTAGATCCCGTTGGCTAATTCTCACTCTATCCCAGATTTACAAAACTGTATCGAATTCGTAGCGCTCGAAAAGTAGGGACTAAGCTTCGTCCATATCTTTTGCATATGAGCTCCATTTTCGACTGTCTTTTTATCGTTTAACTCCTATTAATGATATCTTCATTTATCATTTAGATTATTTTGGCTAAATATCGACCGATCTAAAATTCAGATTTCGGGCTGTGCACTGTTATGCTAAATCTTAGAAAAATCAAAACTTCCTCATACGAAGTCAGATTTGGATGTTCTTTTTATGCACACTCTCGGTTTAACATATACTATGACTTTCTTTTAGATCGCTAAGGCTAAATCTCGCTCTATCGTAAATTCACTATTTACGCCTCTCGATATCGTGTCGGTTCCGTCGCGAAACTTCGACGGGTCATAACTTCTTCGTTATAACTCGGATTTCGACGCTCTTTATATGTACGGAAACCTTGTAAAATTTACTACAACTTGGTTGAGATTATTTATTCTTAATAATCTTTTTTCGAAAAGTCGTTTTCGACCCCTATTGCCCCTAAATTGAGTAGCCTGGATCTACGGGAGTTACAATTATCTCCCCCTTAGGATGATTATGTCCTGGAATCATCAACGAAATAGGATTGTATAATGACTCCATACGTTATCTCTTCATCCTAGGTAATAACTGTAACTTCTATGTTGCTTTGAACGAGTATCTAACTCTTGGACTCCTTGTCTGCAGGCGGTGCTCGGTCTTGCACCTGCTCGTTAGACTTTCAATCATGACCTTCGTGTCACAACCTCATTCTTTATCAGAGACTCCTTCTTCTTCTTAACAAACTTATGATAAGTTAATTTGATTACTACAATTGACCGATGTGTCATATTCAAATGACCTATCATCGTATGTAGCAATGCTTAGACTCAGGTCTCTTAGAGTCAAATTCCGGAATGGATTATGCCTTCTTTCATGGTCTACTGTGATATAATCACATTTTATCATGTAGCATTTCTAGCCACCAACTTCTTTAACAACCAGCGCGATACTTCTATTGATCGCTTTGATTTCAACCGTTTGGTTTAAGTCGGACGCTACATCAAACTTGGTTCTCTGAACCACGTAACCTACTCATCGTAGTCGGACTCAATGTGATATGACCACTAGGGTCGGGATAATAACAATCTTCTTAGTCATTACCGAAACAATGGCGACATACTTGAATAAAACGAAATCAATTACTAGCTTCTTGGTAACCTTGTGACTTTCCCTTATCCAAGTGTGAGTCCTGTGCTTCCGGTAGTATAGGCCTCTACTGCCATTCACACCTACTCATACTCGTCCCAAGTATTGTCTCGCAACTTTCCAAGTCACTATACAAAAAAAATCACATAATAGTTTAACACATCAGATAACAAAACAAAGGCTTTATTATTTCTCGAAACTATTACATAGGTGTTCAAGTTCACCCTAGACTATGCCTCTAATAGGCTACATCATATGGTTCTATCTCTTTGGCTACCTCATAACTCGATCTTCGACTATGAATTCCTCATCCTTGGTTCCTTGCGTTGTTTTCCGCTTCATCGAGGATCATGTGTAATGATCTTGCCTTTGGCTTTGGCGGCACATTTGGCTTTGTAGCCCCCTCTCTCTTTGGGTAGTCTTGCTTGAAGTGCCCTTCCTTGTTACATCCGTAACACACCCTTTTGCTGAATGTACACTCGGTGGCATAGTTCCCATGCTTCCCACACTTGAAACAAGTCACCTCCTCATCGCATTTTCCAGTGTGTTTATTTTTGCACTTTCCGCACCATCTTTCTTCACTTCCTCCTCCTCTTTCGAACTTCTTCAAGAATTTTCTCTTCTCGTTGGACTTTGAAGATCCTTCAAATTTCCTTTTCTCTCCCACATCCGCTCTCTCCAGGCCCATTTCCTTTGGAGTTTACGGTTGTAAACTCCCTTGGAATGGTGTTCTTGTTGTTTTTAAGCCTCATGCATAAGTGGTATAAGTTCTAGGCTTTTATTCCAAACATATGAAGACTCTTGACACACTTTGGTGTCCTTAAATCATGTTTACGGCCCATGAACCATGTCATGGCCGTAAACTAATTTTGAAATGTCTTATTGATGTGTTTAAGGCCTTAGATTAAATGGAAACAAGTCTAGGTAAAAGTCTAAGGCTTTAGGTGCCTTAAAAGCACCATTTTGAGCATGAATTTGGAGTTTACGGCCTAAGATACTCTTGGGCCGTGAACTCCCAAACGTGGGTGATTCTTGGATGTTTTCTTGTCCCTAATATGTATACAAATGAGTCTAAGGCAGTAGCATAACACAAGGGTCGGTCTAGGCTTTGTTTCGGGAGTTTACCGCCCAAGAACACCTTGGGGAGTAAACTCCTAAATCTAGTGATTTAGCCTTCTAAATCATGTTATAAACACATATTAAGCTTTCTAACACTACTAGAAAGAGGTACTCACGATTTGGGATAAAAACCCGAAGATCTGTGAGAGAGAAAATGGCTTTTCTCTAGTTGGAAATGTGAATAATGAATGAATTTGGTTCATAATTCTATTTATAGTCTTGAGATATTTTTGGCAGAAAATATGTTTATTCCTGAAATGACCTCTAATATAATAGAGTGATGGAATAATAGTGCATCCACTCTCCTGATATCTCCTGAAGTGTAAACCCTGACGTATCCAAACTTAAACGAAAAAGTCTGAAAATTAAATGTGGCTGTTATAACTTCTATTGAATTGATACTCTTTGTACATAATGGAAATTTCGGGTTGTCACATCATCCCCCCGTTAGAAGGAATTTCGTCCCGAAATTAGAATTTAAGCAAGTAAGAAATTACACATAACTAAGCGAACAGATGAGGGTATTTAAGTTTCATCTGATCTTCCCGTTCCCAAGTGAATTCAGGTCCACGCTTTGCGTTCCAGCGAACCTTCACTATCGCGATACGGCTCTGCTTTGTTTGCTTGACCTCTCGCTCCATGATCTCTACTGGTTCCTCCACGAAGTTGAAGCTCTCGTTGATCTCGATCTCATCGAGTGGAATAACAAGAGTCTCGTTGGATAGACACTTTTTCAAGTTTGACACGTGGAAGGTAGGATGTACGTTACTGAGTTCTTGCGGTAGATTGAGTTTGTAAGCCACAGGGCCAATTCTTGCGAGAATATCGAAAGGCCCTATGTATCTTGGATTGAGCTTCCCACGCTTTCCAAAGCGTATCAAGCCCTTCCAGGGTAAGAACTTCAGTAGGACTCGGTCGCCCACCTGGAATTCCAATGGTTTCCTTCGCTTGTCAGCGTAGCTTTTCTGTCGGTCTCTAGAGGCTTTCAATCGTTCACGAATTTGAACGATATTCTCTGTCATTTACCGAATGATCACCGGACCCGTGAGAGTGCTTTCAGGAACTCGTCCCTTAGCTAACTGGGTATCACCCACTTCAGCCCAACACAGAGGGGATCTACACTTTCGGCCATAGAGGGCCTCGAATGGAGATGCCTTTATGCTCGTATGATAACTGTTGTTGTAGGAAAATTCGACGAGGGGTAAATGGGTATCCCAAGCTTTTCCAAAGTCAATCATGCAAGCACGCAACATGTCTTCCAAGGTTTGGATAGTTCTCTCACTTTGTCCGTCGGTCTGTGGATGGTAGGATGTACTCATGTCCAGCCTAGTTCCTAGGGAACTTTGTAATGACTGCCAGAACCTCGAAGCGAATCTACTATCTCTGTCCGAGATAATAGATAAAGGAACACTGTGCAGCCTTACAATCTCCCTAATTTAAGTTCGTGTGAGGTTCTCCATCTTGTCTGTTTCTTTGATTGGCAAGAAGTGTGCAGACTTAGTCAGTCTATCGACGATGACCCATATGGAATCAAGTTCACCCGTCGTCTTGGGCAACTTGGTTATGAAGTCCATAGTGATCCGCTCCCACTTCCATTCTGGTATCTCCGGTTGTTGTAGAAGACCGGAGGGTTTCTGGTATTCGACCTTGACATTTGCGCAAGTAAGGCATTTACTCACGAAGGTAGCAATGTCTGCTTTCATGTTAGGCCACCAGTATAACTTTTTAAGATCCATATACATCTTATTTGAACCCAGGTGGATGGAATAACGAGTGTTGTGAGCTTCGGTCATGACCAAGTCTCTGAAGCCACTGTGTTTCGGTGTCCAAATCCGATCCATGAGGTACAAGGCTCCACCACCCTTGACTTCCAAGTTCTTAGATGGATTCACCAGCCACGTTTTCAGGTTTCAAAGCGTCGATCTGAGCCTCCTTTATTTGCATGGAAAAGTGTGAATGGATGGTCAGAGTCAAAGATTTGACCCTACGACCAGAATATTCTTTCCGACTTAGGGCGTCAGCTACTACATTGGCTTTACCCGGGTGATAAGGAATATCGCACTCGTAATCACTGAATAGCTCGACCCAACGTCGTTGCCTCATGTTGAGTTCTTTCTGGTCGAAAATGTGTTGCAGACTCTTATGGTCTGTAAAGATCGTGCTTTTTGTACCGTACAGGTAATGTCGCCAGATCTTCAGAGCAAACACAACTGCTCCTAGTTCAAAATCGTGGGTTGTGTAGTTAACCTCATGTGTCTTTAGCTGTCTCGAGGCATAGGCTATGACTTTACCTCGCTGCATCAGAACACATCCGAGCCCTTGGTTTGATGCGTTGCAATAGACTACGAAGTCTTCTTCCCTTCGGGGAGGGACAATATTGGTGCGGTGCACAAGGCTCATTTGAGCGTTTGGAACGCTCTTTCTTGTTTATCTTCCCAGTCAAAGGCTACGCCCTTCTGGGTCAGTGTCGTAAGAGGTTTTGCTATACTGGAGAAGTTCTGAATGAACCTGTGATAGTAGCCAGCTAGACCTAGAAATTGACGAATTTCAGTAGGTGTCTTTGGTGCTGACCAGTTCTCGATGGCCTTAATTTTGGAAGGGTCCACGTGTATACCTTCTTCGCTAACAATGGCCCAAAAATTCGACTCGTCGAATCCAAAATTCACACTTGGAGAACTTCGCGTAGAGCTTCTCCGATCGCAATGTTTCTAAGATTTTATGGAGATGTTGGCTATGTTCCTCCTTACTTCGAGAGTAGATGAGTATGTCATCAATGAAGACGATGACGAACTGATCCAAGTAAGGATGACACACCCTATTCATCAAATCCATGAATACTACAGGCGCGTTAGTTAATCTGAACGGCATCACTACAAACTCGTAGTGCCCATAACGAGTTCGGAAGGCTGTCTTGGGAACATCCTCCTCTAACACTCGTAGTTGGTGATATCCGGATCGTAGATCTATCTTCGAGAAGTAATTGGCTCCTTGAAGTTGATCAAACAAATCGTCAATACGAGGAAAAGGATAACGATTTTTAATAGTAAGTTTGTTGAGTTCTCTATAGTCGATGCACATGCGAAACGATCCATCTTTCTTCTTGACGAACAAGACCGGTGCTCCCCATGGTGAGAAGCTTGGTCGAATGAATCCCTTCTTGAGAAGTTCGTTAAGTTGACTGGAAAGTTCCTGCATTTCAGCCGGTGCCAGACGATAAGGAGATTTGGCTACTGGAGTAGATCCTGGCACTAAGTCGATTCTGAACTCAACTTGGTGTTGCGGTGGTAAACCGCGAAGTTCTTCTGGGAATATGTCGGGGAAGTCGCGTACTTCAGGGATGTTCTGAATGTTTTTCGTTTCTTGACTTGTATCAACGACGTGTGCGAGGAATGCATGGTACTCCTTTTGCAGGCACTTCTGAGCTTGAATGCACGGAATGATGCGAAGGCTCGTACTAGGTTTGTCGCCGTAGATAATTAAGGTTTCGTTGTTTGGAAGGTTAAGACGAACTGTTTTTTCGAAGCACATAATGTCGGCACGAATAAGACTTAACCAATCCATACCGATGATAACGTCGAAACATTTAATTGGGACTGGCATGAGATCTATCTTGAAAGTATGGCTATATAATGTTAAGGTACAACCTACGTATATGCAGTTTGTACTCTCTGTTTTCCCGTTAGCCATTTCTACCGTGAATAAATTATCTAATGCACATGGTTTTTGTTTAAGCAGGCGTGCAAATTTGTGACTTCCGAAACTTCTCTCTGCTCCACTGTCGAAAAGTATGCAAGCATATGAGTTATCGAGGAGGAACGTACCAGTAACTATCGTGGGATCAACTACTGCTTCCTCGTGGCCTAGGGCCATAACTCTTCCTACTCTGCTAGCCGTCCCCGCTTTAGGGCAGTTCCTCTTGTAGTGACCCACCTCGCCACAACCGTAGCAAGTTTGGCCCATACCGACATTAGGAACCTGGGTGGCTAGAGCTGTTGGAGCCTGGCAGTAACGGGCTGTGTGCCCCTTCCTGTTGCAGTTGGTGCATTGCATCTCCCTGCAAGGTCCGCGGTGGTGGAAGCTGCATTTGTTGCGCTTCGGGAGAGATCCAACATAAGCTTTTGCTGGTAAGGGGTTCGCAGGGACAACGGGAGTAACAGTGGCAACATTGATTGCCACAAGTTGTTGTCTCTTGGAGGATTCTTGCGAAGCCCCTCTTTTCCTCTTAGACCACCCTTTCTTGTTACTGTTGTCCTTCGGTGGTATGGATGCAGGGATTGTTGGGTTCTGAGGTTTCCGGTGATCGATGAGAGATTGTGCTAGTTCCTTGGCGCTATCGAAGGTAATAGGCCTGGAAGCTATCACACTTGACTGGATCTGGGGCGACAGTCCCCAGATGTATCTCTCAATCTTTTTGCTCTCAAGAGCAACCATATCAGGACATAAGTTTGCCAGATCACAGAACCTGTTTGTGTAGGTCGTGATGTCGGATCCAACCATTTGAAGACCCCAGAACTCCCGCTCGAGTTTTTGTATTTCACCTCGAGGACAGTATTCTTTCATCAGCATGTCTTTCAACTTTTCCCAGCCGATGGAATACGCCACCACCAAAGTCAGATACTTAACATGGCCGTTCCACCATGATAATGCTCTGTTAGAGAAGGTACAAGCTGCGAACTTGACCTTGTTGCCTTCTTGGCATCTGCAGATCTCGAAGACAAATTCCATCTTCTCAATCCACTGCCTTAACACCATAACCCCACTAGTACCATTGAAGCTGCGGGGTTTGGCGTTTGTGAAGTCCTTGTAGGTGCATTCCCGAGAGTGTCCATGGCTTTCGCCGTGGTTGGAGGGAGGTGCACCTGATCCCGATCCACTAGGGATAGGAGTATTGATTGCTGACACAGCAGCTGCAACCGCCGCTGTGAAAGCTGCCTGGAACATGCTGGCATCAAAAGGAGTAGGTGGTTGAAGAGGTTCAGGTGGTGGTGGGGGTGGTGGTATCGGTGCTTCATTGTTTGGGTTACGTCTTGTACTTCTGCGTGGCGGCATCTTTAACTATACGTTTAAAAGATGATGACATGGATAAGAATAAATGAACAATGAGTGTGTTTCATGGACTAACTCCCCATAGCCCAACAACATAATGAATAGAATGACTAAATGAAGATGACAGCATTTGGATAATAATTTCCATAAGATTTGATATCTGTCAATAATACTTGAATTACAGATGTAACAAGTTCGGGAAAAATGGCCTAGAAGTATACATCAACCAAGATGGAAATTTTTGACAGAATTAAGATTAGATCAATACCTAGCAGATCTAAGATTTATAAAGACAGGAAATTAGACCAAACTTTTACATAAACTAGGTTGTATCCAAAAGATGAGTTGACAATATTCCATCGGCGACGAGAACTGCTAGCATTAGTCCTTGATCCCGACAGTAGACGTTCAATGTCCCTTATACGCCTATCCAACCTTGCTTGTTGAGCTCGAAGTTCACTAACTTCAGTTCGGGTTTCAACAAGTTCCCTCTGCAGATTTGCATTGCGGACCAGAGTCCTTTCATGAGCAGACTCTAGTTGGCGAATATGGACAGTGTTAACACTAGAGTTGGCGTCAACTTCCAAGACTTGATTGATAGTCGCCTGAGCCATTATCGTGTTCCGAGAAATCCTACGCACCATGATTGGTAGGACTCTATCAGTAGAACCTCCTTCGGTGAGGTTGTAGAAACTTCAGTCTCCATTGTAGGGAATGGGCTGACCTTGTTCCTGGCTCCATGTATTCAAGTTCGTGGCCCACAGGGGTGTGGGTCCTTGAAACACAGGGCGGGGGTTCAGGTTTGGGTTTTGAGCAGCTGGGGGTTGGTTGTTGACTTCAGGCTCCAAGTCAGAACTATCGGAAAAATCCTCAGCATGGTGATCATCCAAAGAGATTCGGTGATCATCTTCTGGTTCTGCCTCTAGCCAACCAGCATTGCCCTGGTTCGGGAAGTACAAATCCCCGTGGTGAAATCCAGCCATTTTAATCTACGCGAGGAAAGGGATATAAGAAATAGCTAAATAGACGAACCTACTAAGATAATTATAGTAAGACCAAATACCCCTATGGTATTTCTATATGGTGGTGTTGGTAAGTTTTTAGACTTGTTTCCATATCACAACCATTCTTGGGCATATGCTAATCACTCCTCGGACCAGCATAGTTTATCAGGCTATGCCATTCCCAAGACTGACTATATATCCCCAGGCTTACTTGTGATATTCAATAATCGTAATACTTTTGTTCTTGTCATTGTGACACTGGTTTTAGTATGAATGCAGGCACGTATACTTTGTTAAATATTTTATTATTTAAAAGTATAACTCTTAGACAGAGTGTTTTAATCCCAATGTATTTATAGTTAGTATATCTTGTATAGGTTGATATATTATTCACTATAAACAATGCTCTGATACCAATCTGTCACACCCCAAAACCACGAACGGCGGAAACGTTCATGGGTGGAGGACGTCATGTACAGTATCACAACAGTGTAATATAATAAACAAGCAACAACATCATCCATTGCATTATAAGTAAAGTTTTAATACATGTGTGTTCTTTCATTGTAATAAGACACCAAAAATATACAATCAAAATAAAAGACGAGACTTGTCTGTTCCGTCTTCTCAAAACCTGGCCACCGTACCTGTCTACTGATGACCTGAGAATACAAGTTATTTGGAAAGAGAGTATCAGCTTTAAAGCTGGTGAATTCATAAGTATTTAAGTGTCATTGTCTTGCTTTGAAAAGCTGTTTTAAAAGTCATGCTAACCTTTAAATGAAAATGATGATATAAGTATGAAAAGCCCTAGAAAATCCCTTATTTTCTATCAGTTTGAGATGTAGTCTTCTACCAAGACCCGAATGTTTTGTAAGTAAAATGATAGTTTTTCCTTCAATTGATTAGTACTAAAGTACTTAATCTAACTCATCGTTTATGTGAAAGTATCACAAAATAAAGTAAACAGGAAAATGTACTACTGTAAGTGTTGTCACTGGGTACTAGGACTAACACAACATTTCATTAAGCAAAATATGTAACCTAATGAACATCCGAAGATTGTCCAGAAAAAGTAATAACCTTATGAACAATCGAAGATTGTCCACTTGTCCTCTGTAGCAGCAGCAGGTGGGTGAAGGGGTTAGCCCTGGTTATCGATCTACCTAGTATAAGTAGTAACCTTAGACCTCCGTAGATGGTCATCGACCACTGGTGCTAATTAGTGGGGTTCGGAATGGTAAGTCCCGCCGAGATATCCCATTGAACCGGGATAGGAAAGATAATTTACACAGAAAGTACTAATGAATCATCCTCGTAGTTCTAAGTACAAGTATCCAGGTAAGTGAATACAAGATAATGCACCTATGTAAAAGTGTTCATGTATGGTATTCATGTAAGTGTGTTCATGTAACAGGTAAGTATATGTAAACATATTCATATATCGGGTAAGCATATGTATATGTACTCATGTATCAGGTAATGTACTAGTATAAACTCATGAATGAACTGACTCTTGTGTGATTCCTTGTAATAGGAGTAATGTTTGATATCTTCAAATTATCCCTATGATAATTTACTGAAATGTAATTGGTTGATCAAGTAGGTTTATACACCCTTACCACTCAAGGGTGTGGGAAACTAAATGAAAGATGTAAACTATAACATCAATACATATATAAGAATATAAGTGTATATGCATAGTTTAGTTCGAAAATGTAAAATGGTTTTGTAAGACATCCAAGGGTTTTGAACAACATAAAAGTGACTTGATGTCATTTTGATAAACAGTTCAAAAGTAATACATTTGATAACAAAGTATTTTTAAGATTTAAAACCATTTCATGCATCACATTTTGTAGTATGTGAAGTCTGTTAAATGACAAACACAGTTATAAAATACATATCAATGATTTAATAACATGTTTGTTTCTACTTGTATTCCCCCCTTTTAAAGCATTTAAAATCATTTAAAACATAGATTAGGGGTATGAACTCACATGTAGATGGTGGTTCGGATGAACTGGACGGTGTAGGATTGCTAGGTGTCAACTGAGGACTTGTACACACACTACGATCCTAATGAACATATAATCACACATATATGCACTCAATTAGTCTCACATTACTAATTGATAATGTTAAGACATCCTAGACATAATAAACACTTTATATAAGTGTTTTAAGCCCTAAGGATTGCATCTAAGCTATTGTGGGACAAGGCACTTCTGTTTAGGGTTCCAAAGGACCCCATATATGAGTTTACTCCCCATATACCATCACACATGGAGTTTACGGTTGTAAACTCATGAGTTTACGGGCGTAAACTCCCAACCATGGGTGTATTGTGTGTTTTGAAGTTCCAAATGATTCCTAGAATTATTCCAACTTAGTGGTTAAATTCTTGGAAGGGTTTAAGGCATAGAAACACTCCTTAAAGGAGTTTACGGCCCTAAGGACATTTCCTTTGGATTTTATGGTTGTAAAATCCCTTGGAATGGTGTTCTTGTTGTTTTCAAGCCTCATGCATAAGTGGTATAAGTTCTAGGCTTTTATTCCAAACATATGAAGACTCTTGACACACTTTGGTGTCCTTAAATCATGTTTACGGCCCATGAACCATGTCATGGCCATAAAATCATTTTGAAATGTGTTATTGATGTGTTTAAGGCCTTAGATTAAATAGGAACAAGTCTAGGTAAAATTCTAAGGCTTTAGGTGCCTTAAAAGCACCATTTTGAGCATGAATTTGGAGTTTACGGCCTAAGATACTCTTGGGCCGTGAACTCCCAAACTTGGGTGATTCTTGGTTGTTTTCTTGTCCCTAATACACATACAAATGAGTCTAAGGCAGTAGCATAACACAAGGGTCGGTCTAGGCTTTGTTTCGGGAGTTTACCGCCCAAGAACACCTTGGGGAGTAAACTCCTAAATCTAGTGATTTAGCCTTCTAAATCATGTTATAAACACATATTAAGCTTTCTAACACTACTAGAAAGAGGTACTCACGATTTGGCATAAAATATTTTTATTCCTGAAATGACCTCTAATATAATAGAGTGATGGAATAATAGAGTTGCACTAAACCCTAGTGCATCCACTCTCCTGATATCTCCTGAAGTGTAAACCCTGACGTATTCAAACTTAAACGAAAAAGTCTGAAAATTAACTGTGGCTGTTATAACTTCTATTGAATTGATACTGTTTGTACATAATGGAAATTTCGGGTTGTCACACCAAAGTCTATTGGTAATCCGAGGGCAAACTTGTTAACCTTGGAGAGTTCAGTTGGGACGAGGTGAGGAACAAGCTTCATTTTCTCAGTAAAGCTTGCAGCGTATTCAGTAACGCTCATTCTTCCCTTCTTCAGATTCTGGAATTCGTTGTTGATCTCCAGAAGATCCTGCTCAGAGCAGTATTGCATCTTCAACTGCACCAGATATCTTGCTTGCTTCACCTTTGGCATTGAATCGGCCAGTAGCTTCCACCAGCTTAGTACTCCAGATTTCAACAGAGGAACCGTGAGAGCGGTCTTCAGCTTGTTGCTACACTCGCAACTCTCAAACATCGTCTCCATCTCAGAGATCCAGTTCATGACTTCCACCGGCGTCGGGCTTCCAGATAGACTCTGTGGTTTGGACGCCATGAAATCCTTGTATTTGCATCCACGTCCATCATTTCCTCCATCCTAGTGGTTTTGCCTAACTATCGGTGGGTTGGCTTGACCAACAGTCCCACTGTAGTTTCCCTCCTCAGTCTGCCCTTCGTTCAACTCCGGCTGTTCGACCTGTATGGTCGCTTCCTCTCGATTTTGTTGGAGCAAACGTCTGGTTTCCTCCATTTGACGATCCGACATCGCCTGGATCATCGCTTGCACTCCGGCCATCATTATTGGCTCAATAGCGGCCACCACAACCGGTATTTGCTTAATCACTGGGGGCTGATCTCGGTTCCCATTTGCATTCACGTTTTCGCTACGGGTCCTTGCCATCTTGATCTATACACCGAATAAGGTGAATCTAGATCTTTATTTAGAATTGACGTTTAAATCATCCTGATCACCCCCAAAACGTTTATATGCTAGTTCTAATATCGTAGTTAAACGCTTAGAATCCTAAGCATAAGGTTTCCAGATCCGGTCGGCAATAGACCTCAGATCCGAACAAATAACAGCATATCAGGCACAAGCATTTAGCACATAAAAGCATTTTAGGCACAATCCCTAAAATAATCTAGTGCTCACACCTCATAATCATCTCTTAGCATTCTAAGTTTAAGTCTAGAAATAAATCGATATTCCTAGTTCGCTTAAACTAATGCTCTGTAACGCCCGCAGATCCGGGCTAGTCAATTTAGAGGCAATAGGGGTCGAAAACGACTTTTTGACAAAATATTATTTAGAATAAATAATCTTAACCATGTTGTAGAATATGTCTCAAGGTTTCCGTACATATAAAGAACGCCGAAATCCGAGTTATAACGAAGAAGTTATGACCCGTCGAAGTTTTACGGGAAAACCAGCACGACACCGGGAAGCGTAAATAGTAAATTTATGATGGAGCGACTTTTACCTTATAAATCTAAACGAAATTTGTAGTATATGTTAAACCGATAACATACAAAAAAAGAACGCCCAAATCTGACTTCGTATGAGGAAGTTTTGATTTTTCTAAGATTCGGCATAGCAGTGCACGGCCCGAAACTCGAATTTTAGTTCGAGCGGTTTTTCGCTTACGTGACCTAAATGAGAGTTAAAGATCTCATTAATAGGAACTCAATGGTAAAAATATAGATGAAAACGGAGTCCGTATGAAGGAGTTACGAATTCTTCGCGGTCATTTAACAGTCTAAACGCCTCTTACTGTTAAATTTGAGATCGGTCGAGAATTAGCCGACGGAGTCTAAATGAAAGTTGTAGATATTGATTTTACCTACGCATTGAAAAAAAGAACGTGAAAACGGAGCTCGTATGCGAGAGTTATGATTTTTCTAAGTTTGAAGGCTGATACGCGATAGGGGTGACGTGGCACCACCAGAATTGGACACGTGGCGCCACCAGAAGGCTGCCACATGCCCCAACTCGGCGAGTAGGTCCTTTTACTCGGCGAGTCCATCAGGAATTCAGCCTATAAATAGAGGTGTCGGGCAATCCAACTTCCTCACACCTCACCCTTCAACTTTCTCTCTCTAGTTTCTCTCTAACCTCCCTTAAGCCCCCTAAAGTCTAGGTAAACCCCCTAGCACCCGAAGGAAGCCCCGAGGCTCCCGGAGTCCCGAGAAAAGAGCCTTTCGGCTCGGGAACGCTGCTCCAGCGAAGCCCATTTTCGAGAAAACCCACTGTAAGTGAGATATGCCTACCCTATCTTTAGTATAGTTTATGTTTTAATATAGTAACGTTATTAGGAACTTATAATAAGTATTTGGGCTATTATTATGAGTTATATTGAGTGTTATTTAACGCTTATATAGTAATAATAATAGCTATACTATTAATTTGTCGCGGTTATCGTTAGACTAAACCCTAGTAGTATTGGTATTAGGTTTTATCGAAGGAAAATTGTTTTGAGAGTATCGAAGTGTTGTCCGAGTGCTGAGTCACCACCTTTCAGGTGAGTGCATAGTTACTTTCATCTTACACATAGATATGAAGTATTTTATATAAATTACATTCTATGTGTGCATATTATCTGAGTACTTGTTGTCTATGCTGGATGAACGTTTTTATACATGTTTTAAATGATTTAAACTGTATACGTATTTTATATATACAAATATATTGGGGGATGACATGGGTAGATGAACGATGAGAGAGAAAAGATGATGTGAGTAAACATAAGTAGCTATGGACTTAGTGCCTAATAAATAACATTGGCAGCTATGGACTTAGTGCCTATTGGACAAACACTGGTAGCTATGGAGTTAGTACCTGATAGGAATTGGTAGCTATGGACTTAGTACCTATTAGATAAACGCTGGTAGCTATGGATTTAGTACTTGTTAGGAATTGGTAGCTATGGACTTAGTACCTAATCGATAAACATTGGTAGCTATGGATTTAGTACCCGATGAATAAACTATAGCAGCTATGGAATTAGTGCTTTACGAACGAGCATTGGCAACTATGGATTTAGTGCCAGTCCTATAACCCTAGAAGTAAGGGACTTCGGAGTAAACGAATGCAGGATAGATGACTCTTAGGATAAATCCTTAAGAGTAAAGAAGATAATGGGGATGGGTAATTGGGTTGATTGTTTGATTGTTTAAACATAATAATTATATTATTGTGGGTTGAAAACCCTATGTACTCACCAGGTTTCCCAACCTGACCCACTCAATTTATTTATATCACAGGTGTCGATATGAAGTGACATTACACTGAGAGATTAAAGAGATGTAGATCACTAGTGTAAATAAATGTAAGTTCCGTTTATGCTTATGTTCCTGTATTGAAATTGACATCCCAAACGTTTTAAAATGAATAAAATACGTTTCTTGAAAAATGCTTTGATAACGTATTTATCGTATTTTTCTGGGAACAAATTCCGCAACATTTTTATGAAAATAAGTACTCTAATTTTTATAAAGCATAAACAAAAATTGGTCTTTTCTGGCCGTGAAAATGGGGATGTCACATGCTCTGATACCAACTGTGACATCCCCATTTTCACGGCCAGAAAAGACCGATTTTGTTTATGCTTTATAAAAATCAGAGTATTTCTTTTCATAAAAATGTTGCGGAATTTGTTCCCATAAAAATACGATAAATACGTTATCAAAACATTTTCGAAGAAACGTATTTTATTCATTTAAAAATGTTTGCGATGTCATCGTCAATACAGGAACATAAGTATAAACGGAACTTACATTTATTTAAACTAGTGATCTACATCTCTTTAATCTCTCAGTGTAATGTCACCTCATATCGACACCTGTGATATAAATAAAATGAGTGGGTCAGGTTGGGAAACCTGGTGAGTACATAGGGTTTTCAACCCACAATAATATAATTATTATGTTTAATCATCAAACAGTTAACCCAATTGCCCATCCCCATTGTTTTCTTTATTCTTAAGAATCTACCCTAAGAATCAACTATTTCTTGTTCATTCATTCCTAAGGAGTATCCTAAGGAATAGGTACGAATTCCATCGTTGTAAATGACACATCTGTCAAGCACAACTGCTAGTTCTATCACTTAGGCCCAGCTGCCAAAATTGTGACATTCTCTATGGGGCGCATCTGCTGGAATAGTCCTTTAGGCGCATCTGCCAGGGTTATGAGGTTCTCTATTAGGCGCTTCTACCGATAGAGTCCTTTAGGCCCATCTGCCAGGGTTTTATTGACAATATCATTTTCGAGAGTCCACTCGCAATACATATCAATGGGTTTTTAGAGTACACCGGTGAACACATCTTTCACAACACCTATAGGTTGCGAGCCTGCTAATGTTCCACTGGACTGTCTAGAATAGTCCGTGGTTGTCTAGAATAGTCCGTGGTTGTAACACCCCAAAAATTATAGGGTAAACATTTTATTTTTAATATATAATCAAACATTCAGTTATCTTTATTCAAACATTTAAAAGTATTCCAGAGTAAAACAATTATCAAAGTAAAATCCCAAAATCATGAATTGCGGAAAAACACATGTGTATGCGCTGCGATAAAGCTTAGCCCTTCCCTTTCGAACTGAAAGCACCTGAAACCATAAACCACAAATTGTAACTACAAAGCTTAGTGAGTTCCCCAAATACCACATACCATACATATCAAATGATCCATACATATCAAACATTTCAACAATCAATAAAAGTGCTATGCGTCAACCATAGTCTTGCCATTATGCCACGAGACGTATCATGGTCTTCCTTGCCAGCCCGGGGCCAAAAACCTGAGTCTTACAGACAAGTTCCAGGAGCCACCTTCTGGTCTTCCATGCAGGCATCACAAAGACAACTAGCATAAAATCTAAACTACTTAACTAATTAACTGCCAAAGTTCAGACTTTGGTATTGCATATAGATTGCCAGGAGCCGCCTCCAGGTCTTTCATACAAAATGCCAAGGGTCACCCCTTGGATCTTCCTATAATATATATAAAAAAAAAATGGGCCAGCATTGGTGCCTTCGACCCATTGAACTGTGAGGAGACTCACCTCGAATGCTGAAGTTCACTGAAAGAAATCCCTAGATGCTGCTTTGACGACTCCACGAGCTATCAGTACAAAATAACATCCAATTAGCAATTATGTTCCAATCTATGGCCCATAATCCATACTTGAGGTAAAATGACCATTTTACCCATGGCCCAACCTGAACCAAAATTGTGGCCCAAATCCATAAACCAAAAGGACCAAAACCAAAAGATCCACAAAGGCCCATTAATGGCCCAATTTTCTAAATTCGACTCAACCCCCATATGGGCCTTATCCTAAGCCCAATAATATCCTTAGTCCAAAAAGTTAATCTCAGATGCCCCAAACAGCCCAAATCAACAAGGTTGCCTAAAGATGTGAAGCCCAAAACACAACAAATCCAAAGCCCAGTTGAGCATTGTACGCGGGGCGTACACTCAACTACGTTGGGCGTACTCGATGAATCTAGATCGTGACCAAAACTCGTTACATTAGGCGTACATTCAATTATGCAGGGGGTAACCTGACTTAATCCAAAACTTATTTTATGGCTTAACCACTTAAGCACTTTGCACCCAAACTTCAGAGAACCTTAAAATAAAGTTGTTAATGCATAAAGTCGGCACGTTTATGCATTTTCATGACTTAATGGGACCCAACAACCATCTTAATCCATTAAGACCCATTCTAAACCAACTAGAATATACATGGACCAAAAGTTAAGATCAAGATACCATTTTTACGAACTTATAAACTCAGAAAGGGCAAGATCTAGTAATCTTAGCTCCTTGAGTGGCTTAAACTCACAAGGAGGACTTAAAACCCAAAAATAAGCACAAATCTAGCCCTAAACCCATAAAACATAACAAGAAGCCAAGGTATGAACTTGATACCTTAAATGAGCTGGAAATGAAGCCAAGAGTCTAGATCCACAAGTCTTCCTTGGAACCACAAGCTATGACAAAGCACCTTTTCCTTGAAAATGAGAAAAAAACACCAAAATGCACACTTAGATCTCACAAACATTCAATGAGAGGTTAGGGTTTCGGAAATGAGGCTAGAAGTCAGTAGAGGCTGAGAAATGAAAGAGCCTTGAGCTCATAAGGATGCTTAAATAGTGCCCAAACCCTAAAAATTAGGGTTTGACACTCTCTTCATTACGTTGGGCATACTCACCCGGGCACGCGTCAGTTACCATGCACGCATGGGACTGATTTGTAATTCTTTTCCATTAAGGGCCATTTTTGCCAATATTTCAAATTGCCCTAACATCCTCATCTTAGGTCTGTTTCCAACGAACCATATATCTACGGAAAGGTGGCGAGAAGCCCTACGCTTCTAGCAACTCACCATATCCTTAAACCTTCCCGAACAAAAAGCCAAAATTCATAAAGGACCAAGTTATCAAATTATGATTATACCCTTGGGCTCTGAAAACAACATTGAGCACTAGGATCGCTTAAAAGATAACACCCACATTCGAAAAGCCAAAAAGGACCAAATCCTTTCTTCCCCAAGGCCCAAAGCCTCATGACAACTGATGATTGGGCCGCAGCCCCGAATAATGAAGCAAATCTAAAATCAAGTGTTACAGGAGTGTAGTTCTACTTTGGGTTTCCTCCACATTGTTTCTACAAGTTTCCTAGAGATAACCATATTTTTTCAAAGATACATGCTTGAAATTTATAATTAGATTCATTTTTGAATTTTTGTTGGATATATGTGGTTGTGATTGAAATATTTAATGTATTTTTCCCAGGAAGATGAAAGGTTGATCAATCTAACATGGTTCTAATAGAAGTTCTCCCCATATTGGTAAGTTCTTTTTTGTTTCAAATTTATGCACATTTTGGTTATGGTAGTGTTTTTATTGGAGTTAAACATGTTTCCTTTGTCCTTAATATTGATGAATTATGGCGTCTTTTCAATGGTTATGAATTAGAGAACTAAATTGTAACACTATAAATTTTTAAATAAAATTTTCATTTCTAAAATCACATAAACTCAATATCACATTTCTCAAGAATCACAAAATGTATAAGTTGTCAAAACACAAGTCAACAATGTTTGATAAAATACCAAAATACTCAAAATCATGATCTCTAACTGGTGTGTACAATCAAGTCGGCGCCTTCCCGTGATCCTGAAAATACCACATGCAAATAATTAGCCTCTCATGGCTATATCACGATAAGGACCCTCCATTCATGTGTCTCAATGAAGACCCTCCGGTCTCACAGCTCGGGTTAGGCCCTCCAGTCCGGTATCTCAGTGAAGACCCTCCAGTCTCACAAGAAAAAATAACTCAATAAGACACAAGAGTAGTATACAACATAAATCACAAAGACAAAATGCATGATATCACATAACTCAGTATAAGCACATAATACCCTCCAATTATGATGGGTTTTGAGCACTATAACAATCCTATGGTGCACATACAACCCTAGACGCTTTGGATCTAAGTTTTCTCAAGTTATACATGCAATATAATTTTATCCAAAGCATACACCCTATCTAGCATGCAATTGGAGATATACAACATAAAAACTAGTTAGATGAATATATATATTTGTTGTAGCTTGTAGTTATTGGCCTTTCAAGAGCTTAGTACCTCAAGTGTGATACCTCTAATGTGTTACAAACACCAAAAGCAAAAGGAGGCTTATGAGAGAGAGGTTAGTAAGCATAAAATTGGTTAGGGTTTCACTATGGAATAGAGTGGCCGATTTTGGGAAGCTAGGGGACTAAACCTTCATGGAATTTCATATAGGTTTAGCCCGTCCCTAATCAACATGAATGAGTAGCACACACTATAAATATTACTGATTTACCTAATCAGTCCTTGTAAATTTAATCAGTCTCTTTTGATCACTAAATTAATTCCAAATTAATTATTGATCAATACTAATTATATAATATGATTTCTCAATCAATATATTATTCATATAATATATTAATAAATCACAAATAACCTCTTTCTCAAATATTCATCCTATCAAATTACTCCGGTGAAGGCAACCCAAAAGGACCATGCTACTATCGGGTCAAGTACATACCAATTATAGTTATGGGCTTAGACACCTAATCCAATAGTATCCCACTTAGATAAGTCTAATAACTATAACTGCCAATGCAAATTCAAAATCCGGTTAGCAATCATAACTCTCAAAAGTCGTTGTCGAACTCTGACCTAGTCAATGACACATACTTTAGATAAGGGATCATATAATCCTCTGTTCTTCAAGATATCATGTGGACAAAAACATGGAATAAATTCATACTCATTGTCCAGCTGTTTGTTTCCTAATTTCTGATTTGTTGACATAGAACTTAATTGAGCACATCAATTGACTCCTGACTGGGCCCGACACATAAGTCAAAACAAAATCATCGAAGGGCCCATGATATCGCTTTTACTCCTCTTAGGATAAAAGGAACATATAAACTTTGACTTATATGCTTGTACTAATTACTTGTTAAATTATACACAACAACATGTTTTATAACATCAAGTTACTATGCATTTTCATGCCATCAATGCACAACCAACTTGTAATCAACAACTCATATATCTTGGTTTGAAGACTATACGATATTATCACCTCACAATCACTCGTGATAAATTCCATGAAGTGATTAATGTGAGTGTGGGTTTAATCCAATACTCAAATCTTATTTCAGGAGCACGCATGAATGTTGTAGCAAACGTTTGCTATGTCTAAACACTTTAGACAATCTACAAACCAATTCATGACAGTCTAACCTCACTACCTACTTCCAAAGTATGATTGACTATGGATAATTTGAATAATCTGATTATTCTGGAAGCTAAAACTTGCAAAAGTGAAACATAAAATAAACTATTGACAGAAGATAGTAAGATTTACTTATAAATAAAACCTTTCTTATTTAATCATCAAATGTCAATTACATTTATTTATTACAAGATTCTAACTGCCTATCTAATCACTAAAACTAATATCATCCCTTAGGCCAATGCTTTTAGCATGCATCAAATGCTTAACCCTACTCAGTCCCTTCGTAAGGGGATCGGCTTGGTTTATCCTCTGACGATACCCTCTTCACTACAAGGAGTCCTTCTTTTACTTGATGTCTTATGAAGTGATATTTTCTGTCGATGTGCCTAGATCTGCCATGATCCCTTGGTTCCTTGGTTAAGGCGACCGCACCCTCGTTATCATAGAAAATATCCATAGGCTCCTCTACAGCTGGTGCAACTCCAAGGTTGCCGATGAAGTTCTTTAGCCATATCGCCTCCTTCGACGCTTCGCTTACTGCTATGTATTGTGATTTGCATGTTGAATCTATTACAGTCTCCTATTTGGGACTTTTCCATGTTACTGCTCCTCCATTTAGGGTAAATACCCAACCTGGTTGAGAGAGGAAATTATCGTTGGCGTCACTATACCCTATCACTCTCAAGTCATCACTCCCACCGAGGGTAAGGACCCAATCCTTAGTCCTCTGCAGGTACTTAATAATGTTCTTTACTGCAATCTAATGTGCTTTAACAGGATTCCCTTAATATCGACTAACCATGCTCAAAGAAAAAGGCACATCAGGGTGAGTACATGTCATAGCATACATGATCGAGCCAACGATAGAAGCATATGGTACTCGACTCATCTCTGCCATCTCGGCATTGGTACTCGACTCTGAGTCTTACTCAGTTTGGTATTGCTCTGGATAGGCAATTCTCCTTTGTAGGAATTCTCCATGTTGAAACGTTTCAACACCTTGTCCAAGTAGGTACTTTGACTAAGTCCTATTAGTCTTTTACTCCTATTTCTCAATATCCTTATCTCTAGAATGTAATTAGCTTCCCTGAGGTCCTTCATAGTGTAACATTTCCCAAGCCAAGACTTAACCTCCTGCAAGGTTGGAGTGTCATTTCCTATGAGTAGTATGTCATCCACATACAATACCAAAAAGCTACTATACTCCCACTAGACTTGACATATACACAAGATTCATCTTCACTCCTAGATAAGCCAAACTCTTTGACTTTCTCATCAAAGCAAAGATTCCATCTGCGAGGTGCTTGATTTAATCCATAAATGGATTTCTCAAGCTTACACACTCCATTAGGGTATTTCGCATCTACAAAACCCTCTGGCCGACTCATGTAAACATTCTTACCCAACTTCCCATTAAGGAAATCGGTTTTGACATCCATCTGCCATATTTCATAATCATGAAACGTAGCTATGGCTAGCATAACCCTTATAGATTTAATCTTTGCTACTGGTGAGAAGGTCTCGTCATAGTCAACTCCAGGAGTTTGAGTAAAGCCCTTTGCAACCAATCACACCTTATATGTGTGTACTTTCCCATCCATGTCGGTATTCTTCTTGAAGATCCACTTGCACCCGACCGTCTTACAACCTAGTACATTTTCAACCAAGTTCCATACTTGATTGTCATACATTGACTGAATCTCGCTGTCCATCGCCTCTTTCCACTTAGCAGACTCAGGGCCCGCCATTTCTTCCTTGTAGTTAGATGGCTCATCGAAATTTACCAGTGTATTATCACCGATAAACATATCACCTTCCGTAGTAATATGTAAACCGTAAAACTCTGGTGCCATCCTAACTCGAGAGGAACGTTGAAGAGGTAATGACTCGTCAACTAGTTCAACATGAGTCTCATCCTCAGGTTGACCGCTAGTGTTATGATGAGTTTTGAGAATTCTAACACTCCTATGGTGTACATGCAACCCTAAAAACCTTGGATCTATGTTTTCTCTATTATACATGCAAACTTTTATTTTTCCAAGGTTTTCATCCTAACTAACATATCATGGGGTATATGTATTACAAAACTTAGTAGAATGACATACCTTTCTTGTAGCTTGGATACCTTAAGACCTTGTGAGCCTAGCACCCCAAATGTGATGCCTCAAATGCTTCACACAACACCACAACTCTTGGAATAACTTGAGAGAAGAACACTTGTGTACAAAATTCGGCTAGCCCTCACCCTTATGTCTTAGTGGCCAATTTTACTTGCTCTGAGGTCCTTTATATAATGTGTCACATGTAGGGTTACACCATGCAAACCCTAATGTGAATAACTTGTCATTTCCTCCATGATCCATGGGTTTTAACCTCATGGAGCATCCATGGAGAACCCTATGGGTTCTCGCCCAATCTAATTAATCATGAATCATAAGCCCACTACATAAGAATGAATGATTTACCAAATCAATCCCCATATATTTAATTAGTCTCTTTTTATCACAAAATTAATCCCAAATTTATTCTTGATCAATACTAATAAAATAATATGATTTCATATTAATATATTAGAGCTTATAATATATTAACAAACCATAAGTGTCTCTTTTCTAATTTTATCTATCCAACTGTTACGATGTCATGCAACCCAAATGGACCATGAAAATTCGGGTCAAGTACATACCAAATATAGTTATGGACTTAGACACCTTATCCAACATGTTAGAGGTTCCTTCATCGCTTAACTCTTGAAGCTCTTCAAGGTCAATTTGTGTAGCATACACATTTTGAAATCGTGTTTTGTAAATGTTAAAAGTAAATAATATTATGAAATATTATGTGATATTGATTATTGAGTTCTAACATATATTTTTTACTAGATATGAAGTAAGACTATGTTTAGAATCACTCGGAAAATAGTGGAAGTCTTATGAGATTTCAATTAAAAGTCAAATATCAAAATTTAACGAAAATATAAAATTTGAAATAAGTAAAATTTTATTATTGAAAGTTGTAAAGAATCACGTTAGAAACATATAGATGAAAACCTCATCGAAATCTTAGTTATAATTAAGAAGTTATGACCAATCGAAGATCCACGAAAAAACAGGCACGACGCCAAATGACGTAAAAAGTGAGTTTTTGATAAAATATTTTTTAGCCTTGGTGATCTAAATGAAAGTCGTAGTATTTGTTCAACCGAGAATTTTCATAAAAAGAACGTCCAAATCTGACTTCATATGAGGAAGTTATGATTTTTCTAAGTTTCGGAATAGCATAGACAACTAAAAATTTGAAATAAAGATCGAATTATTTTTAGCCGACACAATCTAAATGAGAATCGAAGGTCTCATCAATAGTATTACAACGGTAAAAAGACTGACAAAAATGGGCGTCGGATGAAGAAGTTATGAATTTTTAACGGATTTTCATATCCCGGTCTATTAAAAATAAAGTCAAAATTAGCCGACGAAATCTAAACAAAAGTTGTAGAGCATAACTTCACTTACGCGTGCACATAAAGAACGTTAAAAACGGAGCTCGTATGCGAAAGTTATGGATTGTATAAGTTTGGGACACAAAAATCGAGAAAATCCCAAAATCCAAGAAAACTCACATGGCTGAGGTTCGGCCACGTCACCTCGCATGCGAGACGCCTCATCTCCGTTGCGTGTCACAGCCACCTCGCACCAAAGGCGCGGTCCTCTCTTGATCTGACGCGTCTGCAACCCCTTCCGATGCCACCTCGCCTCGCAACCGTCAGCTGCCCTACCTCGCATACGCATCATCTGTCCCACCTCGCATGCGATCCATGTTCCCCCCTTTCATGCGAGCCACATGTTCGCTTATCCTCCCCTTGGTCCGATGCCTCCCCTATATAAAGGGAGGTGCGAAATTTCCTGGTTTTGGTTAGATATTCTTATACTTTTCACTCCTAAACCCTCTTTTAAGCTACTTATCATCCCTCGAAGCCTCGAGATCATACCTAACACCCGAAAGACGTTCCGAAGTCTCCGAAGAACCCAAGAAAATTTTCTTTTCGGTTTGAAGCTCAACCTTTGCAAGACCCGGTTTTCAAGAAAGCTCCCGGTTTTCATCAAAGAAAGCTAATTATAGTAACGAAGTGCTGCCCAAATTACTATTTTAACTCCCGGTTATGTCACAGTGAGTTCAATATATGGGAACAATTGTATGTTATGTGTTATATGTGCTATGTGCTTTTTCGTTGTTATTATTTCTGTTATTTATGATAGCAAAGCTATACCTTTGGCCATGTGATCAATGAAAGGACTTAGATTCACGGTGGTACTGTATGTAGCCTTTGGCCACATAGAGCATGTCCCGTATGAGAATGAATTCGATTCTATGGAATTGGTAGAATGTTAGATAGGGCTGAAAGCCTGAAATCTACCAACATGTTTAATCAGAAAGTGTATGTCTTCTGTGCCATTTGGGTCGAAGCTTTATTGATGTATATCAAGTATGGAAATTGTTTTGTCTCATTGATTGTATATCTTTGAATCAAATCATTGATTGATATGGAAAGCTTGTCACATGATTCACATATGCCTTTATTGCTCCTTGTTCCTCTTTGCTTCAGCCATATTGAAGTATATATATATATATATATATATATATATATATATATATATATATATGGCATAACGTTATATTGTATCTATTATTGAACTTACTGAGCGTCACTGCTTATCCTCTCAATGTTTAACAATTGCAGGCAATAAGCAACCAATATAGTTATATACTGATAGAAGATTTTGAGTAGTTTGAAACTATTGTATTTTGCACTCATGTATGCATAAAATTATAGTATCGCAGGAAGTTATGTAAAATATAACACTTTGTAATAGTCGGTTTGTATCCAGTCGTTTGTAATCACTTTATCAATGTAAAATATTGTTTTTATGAATATGCATGTAGCATGTTTTGGAGTAACAATTGTCAAATATGAAAGTGTGGGTCTTTCAATCATGGTATCAGAGCAGTAGTTTAAGCGAACTAAATGCCACGGATTGGTATTTAGACTTAAACTATTGGATGTTCAATATATGAACTGATTCATTGTAATTTTATATGGATACAAACCTTAGGAAAGACTTAAGTAGAGTATTAGGTAATGATAAACCCTAATATTCTAAAATACAATGTTACTCCATATTGCAAAGCAATGGATGAACAGGTGAGTAGCCATACCCTTGAGGTGGGTGGAGGTCCTCAACCTGATGAAGTAAATATTTCAGTATCTCCTCGTGAGGAGCAACTATTGGGTAAATTTACTAGTGTTATTCGGAAGACTCTCGAAGAACACAAAAAGAGTGGTGATAAAGGAAAAGAGAAAGCCACTGGATAATCTTCAAAAGGGGAGGTGAAGCGTCCCTCGTTCAAAGATTTCAAGAATAGTGGTGCTACGGAGTTTTCAGGTGTTCTTAATCCCATTGTTGTTCTTACCTGGATCCAGAACACAGAGAAAGTGTTTCGTATTTCTCCAGTGGATAGTGAAGACAAGTCTAATTATGCTTCTGTAATGCTCATCGGAGAAGCCTTAGTCTGGTGGGAAGCAACATATGAAGCTCTCAACGGGTATGACCAGGATAATTTATCCTGGAGATGTTCAAAACTCGTTTGCTAGAGAAGTATTGTCCTCTAGACATGAGGAGGAGATTGGAGAAGGAATTCCTCGAGCTTAAATAGGGAGGAATGACTGTGAATGAGTATGAAACTCAGTTTAATCAAAGAGCAAGGTTTGCTACAAAGTATATTCCCACTGAAAACGAGAAAATTCAGTTATTCATGGAGGGACTATGGAACGAAACTCGTTGTCAACCGGGATGGTCTGTCATTCGATAAAGCCGTTGAGTATGCTCGAAGACGCGAGCATGACTTATAAATAAGTGGTGCCACTTTTACTGTTCCGAAGCATCCACGTACTGAAAGAACTGTTCCCATGCTCTATTCCACCAGCTCAATCCATTCGATCTGAACCTAACAAGCAAGTGCAATCTCAAAGTGCTTTTCGTGGTCGTGGTAGATCACAATCTTTTTCTATTCAATCGCCTTCATGTCGTGTTTGTGGAAGGAATCATCAAGGCCAATTCAAAATAGAAAAGTAATCTGTTATTTGTTATGGATGTGGAGAAACGATTTACATAAAGCTAGCTTGCCCAAGAAAGGATGTTACTTGCTATGCATGTGGTATTACTGGCCACAAGAAGCATTTTTGCCCTACTCTTACTAGTCAGATGATGGGAAGTCAAGCTTCTGTTCAACAACCGACGAGAAGTTAAGCTCCTGTTCAACAATCAAAGGGCACTCCAACTAAAAAGGAGGAGGTTCCAAAAGCCAAGGGTCGTGCATTCCAGATTACCACAGAGGAGGCACGCGAGGACCCAAATGTTGTGATGGGTACATTTATTGTCAGCTCTAGACCTGCTCACATCTTATTTGATTCTGGTGCCTCAGATTCTTTAGTTTCATATGAATTTGCACATTCTTTTCAAACTGATTGCTATGCACTCGCGCAAGAATTTCACGTAGATAAAGTGGGAAGTATATCATCACTTGCCGATAAAGTCTATAGGGATTGTGTCATAGAAATTGAAGCCTATAATTTTCTTGCTAATCTGATCCTTATCTCCTTGCCCAACTTTGATATTATTCTTGGCATGGATTAGTTGTCAAAGAACCACGCAGAACTTTTGTGTTACGAAAAGATCGTACGCATTCCTATTGAAGGGGAGAATCCTATCTATGTCTACGGTGAACAAAGAATCTTAAAAATAATCTCTTTCCTCAAAGATCGTAAATTCATATCGAAAGCGTGTTTTATCTATCTGGCCTACACAGTTGATGTCTCAAAAGAGGAGAAGAAAACGGTAAATAATGTTCCCGTTGTTAAAGAATATCCTGATGTTTTCCCCGATGATTTGCCTGGACTTCCTCCGTACAGGCAAATAGAATTCGGAATTGACCTTGTGCCTTGTGCTGCACCGATTGCAAAGACTCCTTATCGTCTTGCGCCTACTGAAATGAAAGAAATGATGATCCAACTACAGGAATTACTTGACAAAGGCTTTATTCGAACGAGTACCTCTCCTAGGGGTGCTCTGGTATTGTTTGTCAAGAAGAAGGACGGATCAATGTGGATGTACATTGATTATCGTGAGCTAAATAAGGTGACTATCAAGAACAAGTACCCACTACCTCGCATTGACGATTTATTTGATCAACTTCAGGGTGTTAGCTATTTCTTAAAGATTGATTTGAGATCTGACTATCATCAGTTGAAAGTTCACGAGCAGGATGTACCGAAAACTGATTTTTGTACTCGATATGGACATTATAAATTCCTTGTCATGCCATTTGGTTTGACAAATGCCCATGCCATATTCATGGATATGATGAATCGGGTATGCTGTCTAATGCTCGATAAATCTGTCATCGTACTCATTGATGATATTCTAATCTATTCCAAGTCTGAAGCTGATCATGTCATTCATCTTCGTGCGGTATTAGAACTTCTTCGAAATGAGAAACTATATGCTAAATTCTCGAAATGTGAATTTTGGCTTCGTCAAGTTCAATTTCTTGGCCATATGATTTCTGGTGATGGTGTATCTGTAGATTCTACTAAAATCGAAGCCATTCAAAATTGGGAAGTGCCCCGTAATGCTTCCGAAATTCACAGTTTCTTGGGTCTCGTAGGATATTACCGGAGCTTAATTAAAGAATTTTCTCGTATAGTCGTACCTCTCACGAGTCTTACATGGAAGGAAGTGAAGTTCGAATGGGGTGAAGCCCAAGAAAAAGCTTTCTCAACTCTAAAAGTTCATTTGACTCATGCTCCAATCTTATCACTTCCAGAAGGTGATGATGATTTCTCCGTATATAGCGATGCTTCAAGATTGGGACTCGTTTGTGTGTTGATGCAACGTGTTAAAGTGATAGCCTATGCCTCAAGACAACTGAAAGATTATGAAAAGAATTATCTCACTCATGATCTCGAACTCGCAGCAGTGGTATTTGCCCTAAAACTTTGGAGGCATTATCTTTTTGGTACAAAATGCCAATTGTTTACCGACCACAAAAGTCTCAAGTATATATTCAGTCAAAAAACTTTAAAAATGAGACAACAACAAGCCATGGAGCTGATCAAAGACTATGACTGTGAAATCCAGTACCATCCTAGAAAGGCCAATGTAGTTGTCGATGCACTTAGCAGAAAGGTTTATCGTAATAGTATGTGTTATACTATTACTCACACTACAGTAAAGTTCACTATTCTTGATGAACTAGAGAAATGGCAAGTAGAGGCCTTAAAGCCAGAAAATGTGAAGAAAGAAGGGATGGTACATCATGTTGATTTTTTACTTGATGATCCACGAGGATTAAAGGTATTTAAGAATCGGTTATGGATTCCAAAGATTGGAAGATTAAGACAGAAGATTTTAAATGAAGCCCATAAGTCTAAAATGTCAATACATCCTAGTAAAAGTAAAATGTACTATGATGTACGGCTAACTATTGGTGGCCTGGATTAAAGAGAGACATTGGAAGATATGTGCAAGAATGCTTAGTATGCTTACAATTCAAAGCAGAGAACCAAAAGCCTTACGAAACTCCAAAAAGTCTTTGTGTTCCTGTGTAGAAATGGGAAGAGTTGTCTGTGGATTTAATTACCAAATTGCCAAACACTGCTAGACAGCATGATAGCATTTGGGTAATCGTCGACCGCCTGACTAAGAGTGCACATTTTCTCGCCATGCGTGAAATGGATCCAATGGAGAAATACGCACAAGTTTACTTAGATGAAATTGTTGCAAGACATGGTGTGCAACTAAAGATCATTTATGATCGTGATACTCGCTTCACTTCTCACTTTTGGGTAAATATGCAACGTGAATTGGGATCTCGAGTTGCTCTCAGCATAACTTATCATCCCCAGACAGACGCAGACGGAGAGAACAATCCAAACAGTAGAAGATATGCTTCGTGCATGTGTCTTGGAGTTCGGTGGTAACTGGGATAATTACTTACCTCTTGTCGAATTTTCGTATAATAATAGTTACCAAGCTTGAATCAAAATGCCACCATATGAAGCATTATATGGTCACAAATGTTGTACGCCATTATGTTGGCGTCATGTAGGACAAAAGATCCTTGGAGGAGAAGACCCATCGACAAGATTCAAATTGTATGAGAAAGAATGAAAGCGGCCTAGGATCGACAAAAGTCTTATGCAGAAAAGAGGAGAAGACCCATAGAATTCCAGGTGGGTGATTTCGTAATGCTGAAGGTAAGCCTGTGGAAAGGCATTATTAGATTTGGGAAGAAACAAAAACTAAGCCCTAGATTTGTTGGTCCTTTCAAAATCATCCAGAGAATTGGTAAATAAGCATACCACTTGGAATTGCTGGAAGATTTGACAGGTATTCATGATGTGTTTCATGTGAGCTATCTGCGTAAATGTTTAAGCATATATGATGAAGCAGTTCCGTTATCCGAGGTGAAAGTATATACTAAGTTAACTTATGTAGAATAGCCTGAAGAGATCATAAACGAAAGAACGACTGAGCTACATAGTAAAGAAGTAGAGTTGGTGGTTGTCAAGTGGAAACACCATCAAGGCCCAAATTATACTTGGAAAATAAGAATGAGATAAGAGCGAAATATCCCCATTTATTTTAATCGATGTAATTTCGGGGATGAAATCCTCAAAAGGAGAAGTATTTGTAACATACACGTTTTGAAATCATATTTTGTAAATGTTAAAAGTAAATAATATTTTGAAATATTATGTGATATTGAGTATTGAGTTATAACAGATAGTTTTTACTAGAAATGAAGTAAACTATGTTTAGAATCACTCGGAAAATATTGGAAGTCTTATGAGATTCCAATTAAAAGTCAAATATCAAAATTTAACGAAAATATAAAAATTGAAATAAGTAAAATTTTATTATTGAAAGTTGTAAAGAATCTCGTTAGAAACATTTAGGCGAAAACCTCATAGAAATCCGAGTTATAACAAAGAAGTTATGACCAATCGAAGATCCGTCACAAAACCGGCACGACGCCGAATGACGTAAAAAGTGAGTTTTTGATAAACTACTTTTTATCCTAGGTGATCTAAATGAAACTCGTACTATTTTTTTTTAAACCGAGAATTTTCATAAAAAGAACGTCCAAATCTGACTTCATATGAGGAAGTTATGATTTTTCTAAGTTTTGGAATAGCAATAGACAGATAAAACTCGAAATAAAGATCGAGTAATTTTTAGCCGACACAACCTAAATGAGAATCGAAGGTCTCGTCAATAGTATTACAACGGTAAAAAGACTGACAAAACGGATGTCGGATGAAGAAGCTATGAATTTTTAACGGATTTTCCTATCGCGGTCTGTTAAAAATAATAATATTAAAAATAAATTCAAAATTAGCCAACGAAGTCTAAACGAAAGTTGTAGAGGATAATTTCACCTACGCGCTCATATAAAGAATGTAAAAAACAGAGCTTGTATGCGAAAGTTTTGGATTTTAGAAGTTTGGGACACAAAAATCGAGAAAATCCCGAAATCCGAGAAAATTTGCATGGCTGAGGTTCGGCCATGTCACCTCGCATGCGAGATGCCTCATGTCCGACACGTGTCGTAGCCACCTCGCACCGAAGGTTCGGTCCTCTCCTGATCCGACGTGTGTGCAGCCCCGGTCCGATGCCACCTCGCCTCGCAACTGCCAGCTGCCCCACCTCGCATGCGCGCCATCTATGTCATCTCGCATGCGAGCCACATGCCCCCTCGCAAGCAAGCCACGTGTTCGCTTATCCTCCCCCTCTGTCCGAAGCCTCCCCTATATAAAGGGAGGTGCGAAATTTCCCAGTTTTGGTTAGAAATTCTTATATTTTTCTCTCCTAAGCCCTCTTTTAAGCTACGTAGCATCCCCCAAAGCCTCGGGATCATACCCAACACCCGAAATACGTTCCGAAGTGTCCGAAGAGCACGAGAAATTTATCTTTTCGGTTTGAAGCTCAACCTTCGCAAGACCCGGTTTTCAATAAAGCTCCCAGTTTTCATCAAAGAAAGCTAATTATAGTAACGAAGTGCTGCACAAATTACTATTTTAACCCCCGGTTATTTCACGGTGAGTTCAATATATAGGAACAATTGTATCTTATGTGTTATATGTGCTATATGCTTTTTCATTGTTATTATTTCTGCTATTGATGATAGCAAAGCTATACCTTTGGCCATGTGATCAGTGAAAGGACTTAGATTCATGGTGGTACTGGTATGTAACCTCTGGCCATGTAGAGCATGTCTCGTAAGAGAATGACTTCTATTCTATTGCATTGGCAAAAGGTTAGACAGGGCTGAAAGCTTGAAATCTACCAAAATGTTTAATCAGAAAGTGTATGTGTTCTGTGCCATTTGGGCCGAAGCTTTATTGATGTATATCAAGTATGAAAATTATTGTCTCATTGATTGTATATCTTTGAATCAAATCATTGATTGATATGGAAAGCTTGTCACATGATTCACATATGCCTTTATTGCTCCTTGTTCCTCTTTTCTTCTGTAATAGTGAAGTATATATATATATATATATATATATATGACATAACGTTATATTGTATCTATTATTGAACTCACTAAGCTTCACCGCTTACCCTCTCAATGTTTAACAATTGTAGGCATTAAGCAACCTGCAACCAGTATAGTTATATATTGATAGAAGATTTTGAATAGTTTGAAACTATTGTATTTTGCACTCATGTATGTATAAAATTATAGTATCCTGCGAAGTTATGTAATATATAGCACTTTGTAATAGTCGGTTTGTATCCAGTCATTTGTAATCACTTTATCAATGTAAAATATTGTTTTTATGAATATGCATGTAGCATGTTTTGGAGTAACAATTGTCAAATATGAAAGTGTGGGTCTTTCAATTTTCCTCCCACTATACTCTTGGCATATGATTTCTCTTTCACGAAAGACACCCCTTCGCGCTACGAAGACCACATTCTCACTATGTTTATAGAACAAATATCTAAAGGATTTATGTGGGTAGCTGATGAAAATACAACGCTCACTTCGAGGTTCGAGCTTGTCATGAGTCTCTTGTCTTACGAAAGCCTCGCAACGCCAAACCTTGATATGTGCTAACGAAGGAACCTTCCATGTCCACATCTCGTGAGGTGTTTTAGCAACCTTCTTAGTTGGGACTAGATTAAGGGTTTGGGCGGTAGTCTCTAAGGCATACCCCCAGAATGAGATAGGTAATGAAGTTCGACTCATCATGGAACGAACCATGTCCAACAAGGTTCAATTGCACCTCTCGGCCACACCATTCAGCTGCGGTGTCGTAGGCGGCGTCAATTGTGAAACAATTCCACATTCCTTAAGATAGTCGTGTAACTCGATACTAAGATACTCACCACCTCAATCAGATCGGAGCATCTTTATCTTCCTGCCCAATTGATTCTCCACTTCTTGCTTAAACTCTTGGAACTTTTCAAAGGTTTCCGACTTGTGCTTGATTAAATAGATATATCCATATATGCTATAATCATCGGTAAAGGTTACATAGAAGCGGTAAGCATCCCTTGTGGAGGATTTGAAGGGTCCACACACATTGGTGTGTATGAGATCCAACAAACCCTCACCGCTTTCACAAGTACTAGTGAAAGGTGGCTTAGTCACATTTCCAAGCAAACAAGATTCGCACTTGTCAACCGACTTTAAGTCAAGTGATTCCAACACTCCATCCTTTTGGAGTTGGGCTATGCGCTTCTTGTTGACATGTCCAAGAGGACAATTCCACAAGCATGCCTTGTCCAAAGCATTGGACGAATCAATATGTAATACATTATTTCCTAAGTTGTCTACAACCATCATAGTTTCATATATACCATTACAAGGCAATGCTTCAAAATAAAATTTACCATTATAAAAAGCATTAATCTAACCAACTTCATTGTTAAATGAAAATCTAAAACCTTTTTTATACAAACCATGAAAAGAAATAATGTTTCTCGCAATATCAGACGATTATAAACAATTATTCAACTCTAAACCTAACATATTACTAAGAAATAAAGAATAAACTCCAATCTTGGTGACAAGCGACGCTTTCCTATTCCTCAAGATCAAGTTCATCTTCCCGTGCTCCACACCCCTACTTCTTCTTAGACCCTACAAATCAGAACAAATGTGAAAACCACATCCAGTATCAAGGACCCAAGAACTAGCATGTGATGAGTTATTAGATTAAATAGTATAAATATTTGTGAAGGTGGGCTTTATCTTCCCATCCTTAATGTGCTGCAAGTACTTAGGGAAGCTTCGTTTCCAGTGCCCATTTTCATGACAACAGAAGCACTCTGCTTCCTTTGGGTTGGATGAGGGTGCAGCAGAACAACCTTTGGACCCTCTAGAAGAGGATCCATCATGATACTTTCCCTTGTGATTCTTGAAAGGAGCTTTCCTTTTCTTTCCCTTCCCATGTCAAATTTATAGGACTGGGGAAGCAGCAGTAGGAGTGGTTACAATAGATTTGCCTTTTAAGCTACTTTCAACAGTTCTTAGTAGGCCTTGAAGCTTGCTTAGAGTGACTTCCTCCTTGTTTATATGATAAGTCATTCTGAACTGATCATAACAGGGAGGTAAAGAGTGTAGGATAATATCAATATCCAACTCTTCATCAAAGTTGACATTCAACTTCAGCAAGCGGTCCACATATCTTTGCATCTTTTGCAAGTGAGCCGTGATGGACTCTCCATCCTTCATTTTTGTTGTTATCATGGAGGCAACGATTTCATGCATTTCTTGTTGTGCACTCTGATGGTACCTTTCCATCAAGTCTTGATGCATCTCGAAAGGCCGGAAGTCCTTATAGGACTTCTGAAGCTTAGAAGTCATAGTGGCTAGCATGATGCACAACACCTTTTTCGCGTCCTTCTCATGAGCCCTATACTCAACCAGTTGTTCAGGAGAAGCAGTTTCTTCATCAATCTCCTTTAGCTCTTAGTCAAGGACATATTCCTTTTCCTCATAGCGAAGGGCCATGCGTATGTTTCGAATCCAGTTATTGAAATTCGATCCATCGAAAATGACCCTCCCACATAAGTTCATGAGGGAGAAAGAGCTAGAAGCATTTGAAGCGTTGTTTGGAGTAAACATCTGAAAAGAAAGACAAGTTTAATTAGATAGAGATTCCTTAATATAACACCCAAATTAAATATTAAGGCTAGGACCCAACACAATATTTCACAATTCGGAAGAGGGATGTCGTAATCCAATTGCAAAATAATTGAAGGTAGGTAAATGACGATTTACAAATTTAACCACCCAAAACTAATTTTTTTAAAGAATTAAGTTTAATGAAATTCCTAGTTCTTTGAGATTCGCTGAACTTTTCAATGGCATGTTTAAATCTCGATTATGATCTTCAAGTTTGTGACTGGGATACCGAGGATCACAAACAAGGTGTGAATAACCATGCAAATTTGCTTGGCACTCTTGAGTCATTTACCACCTAATCAATGTGTCGGTTAATCACACACGCTCCATTGATCTATGACAATTCTTGAGCTACCCTTTTCCACCCTTGTTAGTCCATGTTAGTGTGTCGGTTTACCACACACACTCCACTAACGACTTAACAATGTGCAAAGTGCAATTTCATGGAATATCACCATTTTCACATTTTTCCTAAAGTAACTAAGATTGGGAATTTATGAAAAACATTTAGTTACTTTTATAATTATCATTATACTTTTTAATGAGAATTAATATCCTATCCTACCCGTTCGGCTAACGACCCTCCACTAGTCAAGGAAGCGGTGGGTGACAGTGGACACCCATTCAATAGCCATTTTATAGGCAATTTCCTTATACCCCCTTTATAGACCAGCTTCGTCAATGAGGTCTACTAACGGTAAGACTAACTGTCTTATACACACACACACACACACACATATATATATATAAGTATTAAGCTTTTAATATTATAATAGTATAAGGGTTGAATTTTACACTTTTTAAACTCTAGGGTTTTGAATATAATATTGAAACCTTTTAAATTCCAAAACTTGAGGGCAATTTTTGAAACATTTCAAAACTCTTGGTTCAATTTGAAAACAATTAAATTAATCATATAATTAACCATATCACATAATTGACCTAATTTAGTTTCATATAGCAAGGTAACTCACATCAAATTCCACAAATAATCAGTTTATCACATAAACAATTAATTATCTCAAAGTATGAAAATTATCCTTCAATTGAATGAATATAATCATTACCTTATCATAAAAACTGATTTTTTTATCAGTCAAAATAGTTTGTGGTAATGATTATGTTCCAAAACTTGGCCAAAAAACTGAATAGTCACCACGTTGTGGTAACTATGACCACGTCATGGTCATCAGGCAAATTCCAAGAAAACCGATTTCCTTGCTTTAAACAATTACCAATGCATCGATATAACAGAAAACATCCCAGGCTCAGACACCACTGATGGGTTTTGAGCACTATAACAATCCTATGGTGAACATACAACACTAGATTCTTTGGATCTAAGTTTTCTCAAGTTATACATGCAATATCATTTTATCCAAAGCATACATGCAATATATTATTAATATAATATATTAATAAATCACAAATAACCTCATTCTCAAATATTCATCCTATCAAATTGCTCTGGTGGAGGCAACCCAAAAGGACCATGCTACTATCGGGTCAAGTACATACCAATTATAGTTATGGGCTTAGACACCTAATCCAACAAGTCACACAATGATTACCACTCAGGTATGTATAGTGAGAAGACTCACCTCAGATGATGAACAACTCCTATAAATGTTGTTTCTGCACACCGGCCTCTAACACCGAGGCAAACCCACAATTAACCCAATTAGGATCTAAGACCAAACCCTCACTAATTAGGTCTAAAGATAGTCCACTAACCGGCCCATAAATAACCTAAGCCCATTGGGCCCACCAAGGCCCAATACTAAATAGGCCCTCCCAAGGCCCAACCTTTAAACTTAAGCCTAAAAATGCAAGCCCAACACAAGGGCCTAAGATATATATATATATATATATATATATATATATATATATATATATATATATATATATATATATATATATATATATATATATATATATATATATATTCCTCTTATCCAAAAGCTCCAATACAACTAGCCCAAAATTCAGGCCCAACACTTACGACCCAATACGAGATTACGCGGGATGTACCTCCCTTGGTACGCTCATCGTACACACAAATCCTGATCGGGGAAACTAGACCAGTACGCGGGGCGTACTAGGACTTACACGGGGTGTAATGCTCAGTTCCAGAAACTCCATTTTCGACTTAACCACTTCATCCCAAAGCATCCAAACCTCAGGGAAGCTTCGTTACAAGCTCCTAGCTGATAAAGTTGGCGACTTTATCAGTTTGCATGTCTTAATGGGACCCAACTTCCAAAATAACCATTAAGACTCTTTTAAATACTCTTAATACATGCATGAAGAAGTCTAGAGGACCAAGTTCTCATTTTTGTGAATCAAGGCAACCCAATAAACTTAAAAGGACAAGAGATTTGCTCTGGATTTCACCAAACTCACAAAGTTCCAATCTTGGGACATAAAACCCTAAAAATGGACCCAAAACAAGAACTAGCACAACAATGAGCAAGTTTCGAACTTTATACCTCTGGAAGATGCACCAACAAGGGTAGAACTTAGACCCACAAGCTAGAAGCACAAGTTATCCTCTTTCAAGACTCCTTCTTCTCCAAGAGCATCACCAAAAGAACTCAAATGAGCCACCGCACTCACATAAGCCATGGAAACGAGATTAGGTTTTTGAGAGGAGTTGGAGGGTGGAAATGGTGGTTGAAAATGAGGCCATAATGTTCCTTAAATAGGGTCACCTCAAAATATTAGGGTTTACATTCTCTGCCTAGTACGCCCAGCGTACCCTTTCATATGCCCAACGTACTAGGTGGTCTCCGCGTCCATGCTACGCACATAAGTACGTTGAGTGTACACGTACTTACGCCCTGTGTACTCATTTGCCACCCATTTATCAATATGGACTAAACTTGCTAAAACTTCAAACTACCATAGCTTCTTCGTTATTAGTCCGTTTCCAAAGAACCTCATATCCACATACATGTGGCGAGAATCCCTACGCTTCTAGTAACTTCTCGCAGCTTCAAGGCTTCCTCATGCCTGGGTTGCAGCCCAGGAACCCTAAATCACATACGGTCCGAAACAAGATGTTACAATTGTCCCTCACTTAAATTTGATTCCGCCCTCGAAATCTCTCCTTGTCATCACTCAGATCCCATCAATTAGCCCGAGAAGCGCAACTGAATATTCTGAATATAAACGATCTCCCCAAGACAACTGAAACCGATTAGAACCCTCCAACGCAAAGAAAAACGAACCCTTCGCCGTTGCAGAACCAACTCTGCCTCTTCAAAACTTGGAATCTATAGTGGTATGTGTCCCCGACTGACCGCCCGTGCGAAATATCCCCATGTCATTCACTCATCGAATAACAGACCCGATAAAACACCTCCAACTCTGATTACTTTTTTCGCGACTAATGGAAAAAGTCGTTGACCATAATTAGCTGTTGAACACTTATGCCCAACATACGAGTCAATTCTGACCGAAACCCAAAGAAACGGGGGTCACCTCGTACCAAGGACCATGTCACACCCCCGAACCAGACAGCGAAAACGTCCGGGGGCTTGCACGTGACTTCATCTTTGTAGTATCATCATATAGTATATAATTGAAACATAACATCATCATCATCACACATGTAATAATACAACATACATTGTTTACATCAAGTATTGTGTTTGAATATTACATGCCAAATTGATTAAAGTGTGATGAAACAAAATATAGCAAAACATCTGTTAGAATATTCAGCCCAACCTGCTTCAACGGTTTCCTAAGAATACAAGTCAATTTAAAAAGGTCAACATAAAAATGTTGGCGAGTTCATAAGCATGTTTGAGAAAATGATTTGTATAGCTTTGTAACCACAAGAAAATCCTGTATTTTCTTAAAATAGTTTAGTATGTTTGTGTCCTATCCTGTATTAATGCATGTGTGTTTTTGTTTGAAAGAATTCCAAAAGTAAATGAAGAGATTGTAAAGAGAATGCCCCCGGACAATCCTATGTTGCCTGTAAAAGAGAATGTCGGTATATCAACCCCCGAGGTTGAGTACCAGTGTGAGTATGTTCTTGAGTACTCCATAGAGAAAAGAGAATGGTCTCCCGTAAATTCAATAACGTTAATTCCTCTAAGTGAGTCGTTATAACCATACTACTTAATGACAATTTCGTCTGTCTTGGCGTTGTTAAACCCCGATAGAAAATAGAATAAGATTTTTCGTCACCCTAGACTGGTGTAGTCTAACTATAGCGAACATCTCAGGTGTGGGGTGTCATCCCCATATAGATCTATACACAAACCCCCTGCTCTCCCTCCAAGAGACTCTGGTTATAACTACAGGCTACGATCGTACACTCAA
Organism: Lactuca serriola; assembly: GCF_051521515.1. Lineage (NCBI taxonomy): Eukaryota > Viridiplantae > Streptophyta > Magnoliopsida > Asterales > Asteraceae > Lactuca > Lactuca serriola. The sequence continues at coordinate 182,721,074 of NC_136416.1, forward strand.
TAGGTGCTAACTGACATGTCTCACTAGATCCTTAATCGAATTTACGCGAAGAGAAGCATATAAAACTCATTCCAGGCCCATTGAACCATGTAAATGAACCACGGAGGCTCGCTAAACATATAATTCATTTTCAGGCCCAAAAGGAACGAGATTATATAACATGGGCTCAAAATATATGTAAAAGGACAACCAACGTCCATTTAACATGTAAGGTATTTACGGGCCCAAATAGCATGTAAATAGTATCCAAGGTCCATCGCGCATGTTAATGGGTCAATGAGGCCCAATAAACATATAAAGAGTACTAAAGACCTATCAAGCATATAAATGGGCCACTTAGGCCCGATAACATGAGAACATCAAAATTAGCATGTTTGTTATTATTTTGCTAGTAGTGACTCAATAATTTACTAAAATGGCATAAAAAGCACACTTTTATAAAATTAACATTCTTGGCCCATTAAGCCAAAAATTTACAATTAAGGCCCAAGTTTAGTAAAAATAACATTTTAGGCCCTCTTTTGGACAAAACATGTATTTAAGGTTAGTATTTGTAAAAATAACATTTTTAACTCATTCTTGTCAAAAATATCATTTTTGTCTTGGTTTTTGTGAAAGTATACATTTTCGGCCCATTTATAGTAAATTTCATCGTTTGGCCCAAATGTTCATAATTTTCGCAACTTTGACCCCTTTTTATCAAAAACTTACATTTTTGACACAACTTTCTTGAAAATGACAATTAAACCCACAAAAGATCAAAAATTATAATTTTTGGGCCCAAAACCGTGAGAAGCCCAATAAGGCCCATTTATGAAAATATTTACATTTTTGGTCCCTATAAGGCCTCAAATGTCGAGTTTAGCCATTGTTTTAACAAAAATTTCCTTTAGAACCCCATACTAGCCGTAAGTTACATAATTAGCCCATACTTTGTTATTTTGTCGCTTTTAGCCCCTTTCATGATGTTTTTCTTAGATTCAAGTATCCCAAGAGTGTTTTAATACTTTTTCTTGTGTGATCTGTTAAAATAAGTGTTATGTTATACCAATATCATCATATTTTAGTAGATCTTTAAGTTTATGAAGTTTACAACACATAAACATAGATGTAACTAAAGAAAACACACAAAATCATGCCTCTTTCCACTTGGCTGACTCAGGGACTGCCATGGCTTCCGCGTAACTGTTAGGTTCATCCAACCCTACTAGTGTCTCATCACTAATACGTGTATCACCTTCCGCATTAATATGGAATCCATAGTAATGCTCCGGTGCATTCCTAACTCTCGTGGAACGCCTCAGAGGTACAAACTTGTCAATTGGCATAACAGGAGTTTCCTCCTCAAGTTGAGTGCTAGGGTTTGAAGTTCCTTCACCATTTGACTCTTGAATTTCTTCAAGGTCAACTTCCCTCCCACTGTTTCCTTGGCTTATGAACTCTCTTTCTCGAAAGACAGCCATCCTAGCTACAAAGACCACATTTTCACTAGGTGTGTAGAAGAGGTAACCAAAGGATTTCTGTGGGTAGCCGATGAAAATACACCTCTCGCTTCGAGGTTCGAGCTTATCATGAGTCTCGCATCTCACGAAAGCCTCGCAACCCCAAATCTTGATGTGGTCTAGTTTGGGTACTTTACCAGTCCACATCTCATGAGGAGTTTTGGCAACTTTCTTTGTAGCGACTAGATTAAGGATATGGCGGCAGTCTCTAAGGCATACCCCCAAAATGAGATTGGTAGCGAAGCTCGACTCATCATGGAACGAACCATATCCAACAAGGTTCGATTACTCCTATCAGCTACACCATTCAACTGCGGTGTCCTGGGAGGTGTCAATTGTGAGACAATCCCATATTCCCTAAGATAGTCGAGGAAATCTGAACTAAGATACTCACCACCTCGATCGGATCTAAGCATCTTAATGTTCCTGCCCAATTGATTCTCGACTTCCTATTTAAACTCTTTAAACCTTTCAAAAGTCTCCGACTTATGCTTGATTAAGTAAACATATTCATATCTACTGTAATCATCAGTAAAAGTCAAATAATAACGATTAGCATCCCTTGTGGCATGTTTGAAGGGTCTACACACATCCGTGTGTACGAGATCCAACAAACCTTCACCCCTCTCACAAGAACTGGTGTAGGGAGACTTTGTCATTTTTCCAAGTAAGCATGATTCGCAACTATCATCTGACTTTAGGTCAAATGATTCCAAGACTCCATCCTTTTGGAGTTGGCCTATGCATTTCTTGCTTATATGTCCAACACGACAATGCCATAACGATGCTTTATCCAAGCTATTATCATTAACAGAATCAATACATAATACATTATTTCCTAAGTTATCTACAACAGATACAGTTTCATAGACACCATCACAAGGTAATGCTTTAAAATAAAGAACATTATTAAAGAAATCATAAATCGAACCAACTTCATTATCAAATGAAAAGGTAAAACCTTGTTTGTACAATGCATGAAAGGAAATAATATTTCTTGCCATTTCTGGCGAGTAACAACATTTATTCAAATCTAAACTAAACCCACTACTTAGCACTAAAGTATAAACTCCAATCTTGGTAACAGGTAAAGCTTTCCTATTCCCCATGATCAAGTTTATTCTTCCATGCTCCACATTCTCACTTCTTTTTAGTCCCTGCAAATCAGAACAAATATGAATACCACAACCAGTATCAAGGACCAAAGAGTTAGAATAGGGTGAGTTATTAGATAAGATAGTGTAAATACATGCATGGTTGGATATAACTTTCCCATCCTTCACATCTTGCTGGTACTTTGGGCAGTTCCGCTTCCAATGTGCCTTTTTCATGGCAATAGAAGCATTCAGCGTCTTTTGGTTCAGCAGAAGGAGTGACGAAACCTTTCTTTGTTCCATTTGAAGAGTAGCCTTCAAGGGTATTACCCTTGGTACCCTTCGAGGGACTCTTCCTCTTCTTACCCTTCCCTTTCCCGATTCCCAAGACAGGGACGGAGTTGATAGGAGTAGGAGTAACAATCGACTTACCCTTAAGACCACTTTCTGCGGTGTTTAGGAGTCCTTGAAGTCTGGTGAGTGTGACCTCTTCCTTATTCATGTGATATGTCATGCGGAATTGATCATAGCACGAGGGTAAGGAGTGAAAAATGATATCTATTGCAAGCTCCTCGGGGAAGTTCACATTAAGCTTCAACAGACGGTCCATAAATCTTTGCATTTTCTGCATGTGGGCCGTGATGGGTTCACCATCCTTCATTCGGGTTGTTATCATGGAAGAGATGATTTCATACCTCTCATTTCAGGCACTTTGATGGTATCTTTCCATCAAGTATTGTTGCATTTCAAAAGGGTAGAAGTCCACATAGGACTTTTGGAGTTTTGCTGTCATGGTGGCCATCATGATGCATGCCACTTTGGTGGCATCCCTTTCATGTGCCTGGAAGTCAGCGATCTCATAAGGAGTTGCAGTGGTCTCATCAATCTCTTTAAGCTCCTTATCGAGGACACATTCCTTGTCCTCGTAGCAAGTAATCATCCTGATGTTTCTGATCCATTTATTGAAGTTGGATCCATCAAAAGTGACTTTCCCACACAGGTTCATAAGGGTAAAGGAGCCATTAGGATTAGAGCTAGAAGCAGCATTGTTTGAAGACATCTAAAGAAAGACAAGATTAGTTTAGATATTAATTTAGTCCTTAATAAAACACCCAAATGTATTATTAAGGCTAGGACCCAATCACAATATATTATACTTAGAAGAGGTATCCTGTAATCTAAGTAACAACATATTTGAAAGGTAGGTGAATGACGATTCACCAATTTCCACCAAAAACGAAATATTAATATATTAAGTTTTTAATTTGGTTCTTAGAAATTCCTAGATTCTTTTGAGATTCAATGAACTTTTCAAAGGCATGTTTCAATCTCGAGTGTGCCCTCTAAGTTTTATGACTGGGATACAGAGGATCACAAAACGAGGTGTGAAGTAATCATGCAAATCACTTGGTACTCTCAATGTTTATTACTCAATCGATGTACTGGTTAACCACACGCACTCCACCGACCTATAATAAACTTAAGTCACCCTTTACCTACCTTGTTAAGTTCAAGTTAGTGTGTCGGTTAACCACACACGCTCCACTAACGAATTAAACAAAGTGTAAAGTGTAATTTCATGGGCACCTTATTCACATTTTCCTAAAGTAACTAATATTGGGAATTTAATTAAAACTTTTAGTTACTTTTTAATTATCATTATACTTTTAATGTGAATTTATAAGTCCTTGTCCTACCCGTTCGGCTAACGACCCTCCACTGATCAAGGAATCGGTGGGTGAGAGTGGACACCCATTAAGTTGCCATTCTATAGGCAACAACCTTATACCCCCTTATAAACCGGCTTCGTGAATGAGGCGTACTAGCAGTAAGACAACTTGATCTTAAACATACATACATACATACATACATACATACATATATATATATATATATATATATATATATATATATATATATATATATATTATTAACTTATAATATTATAAAGTATAAGGGTTGAATTTTAACTTTTAAAATTATGAGGGTTGGAACTAAAGTTTTAATCATGACTTTACTTGTTCCAAAACTTGAGGGAAAGTTTTGTAAACTTTCAAAACTTTTCATTTCTTGTAACTTATGAATTAATTGAGTATTTAAAAATGAAGACTCTTCATTTTTATAACCCTTGTGTTCTTTTAATGGTTTTTATTAAAGTGTGACCTTTGGTTTTCCATAACTTGAGGACAAGTTATGGAATCCATTAAAACACATAGTGATCATGAATTAAACTACCAAGTAGGTTACAAACAATTCCTATGATCATCTAATCTTCATAAGTTCAAGAACATGAATATGAACATTTCAAGAATCATAAATTACTCATAAAACTTGTAATTTTTGATAATTGCCATTGTAAATGGATTAGCATAAACATTACACCATCTAAAACAAGTTTTAATACACCAAAACAGTTTAGGGTAATGTTTCTAGTCCATTTCTAGCAACAAAAGTCGAAAATATGTTGTCAAGGCCTCCTACTCATTGTGTGCATGAACCTACTCGACGAGTAGGATGATTTTTCAATTGGACTCGGCGAGTCCACTGCTCAAACAACAAGCAGTTTCGATTTTTAACACATTTTTGCACAAATAACAAACAAACAAGCCTAGGCTTTGATACCACTGATGGGTTTTTAGCATTCTAACACTTCCTAAGTGTACATGCAAACCTAATAAACCTTGGATCTATGTTTGTCTAAGATTCATGCAAAATTGATTTCCAAGGTTCATAATCCTATCTAGCATACATGAGGAACATGTTAACTTAAATGATAGATAGAATAACATAACTTGTTGTTTATTTTGATTCCTTGAAACCTTGTGAGCCTAGCACCCCAAGTGTGATGCCTCAAATGCTTCACACAACACCAAATGCTATGGAGTAAACTTGGAGAGAAAGTATAACACTCAAAAATCGGCTCTAGTCCTCAAGTATGAATGCATAGCCAATTTTAGGAGATGTCACATGGTTTATATGGTGTATTGCATTAGGTAAACCCTAATGTAACATGACTTTTCATTTCCATGACCCATGGATTAACTCCATGGAGCATCCTATGGGTGGAAGCCAACTTGATAATCCATGGAGCCTCTTAGCCCACTATATAAGTTATGAATGATTTATATAAACAACCCATATATTTAATTAGTTATCTTTTGATCACTTAATTAATTCTTGATCAAACTAATTAAATAATATTATTAATATATTTGAACTTATAATATATTAATAAACCATAAGTGCTATTTCTCTTATTTAGTTTATCCAATGCATGGTGCCATGCAACCTAAATGCAACTTATAAGCTACAGGACCAATTCGGGCAAGAATCTCAAAGGGTCCGATGTATCGTGGGTTTAGTTTTCCTCGTTTCCCAAAACGAATCATCCCTTTCCAGGGAGAGAATTTTAGTAGCACTCGATATCCGACTTGGAATTCCAGTGGTTTTCGTCGATTGTCAGCGTAACTCTTTTATCGGTCACGCGACGCTTGGGGTCAGGCTTTGAGTTGAATTATTTTCTTTGTAGTCTCTCAAATGATTTCTAGTCCTGTAAGGGTGTCGTCCTGTGATTGCCCTTTTGCTAGTTGGGTGTCACCCACCTCAGCCCAGCAGAGAGGTGATCTGCATTTGCGACCATATAAGGCCTCAAATAGAGCAACCTTTATGCTTGTGTGATAGCTATTGTTGTACGAGAATTCAATTAAGGAAAAATGGGTATCCCATGACTTGCCAAAATTGATCACATAGGCTCGGAGCATGCTTCGAGTGTTTGAATGGTTCGTTCGCTTTGGCCACCGGTTTGAGGGTGATAAGCACTGCTCATGTCTAGCTGTGTTCCCATATCATTTTGGAGTGACTGCCAAAATCGCGAGGTAAATCTACTATCCCGATCTGAGATTATAGATATCGGCACTCCGTGGAGTATCACGATCTCTTGGATATAGATTCGTGTTAATCTTTCCATCTTGTACGGTTCCTTTATTGACTGGAAATGAACGGATTTAGTTAACCTATCGATGATTACCCAAATAGCATCCAATTCGTCTGTCCTCTTATGTAATTTGGTCACGAAGTCCATAGTAATCCTTTCCCATTTCCACTTGGGTATTACTGGCTGTTGTAATAGTCCCGAGGGCTTTTGGCATTCCACTTTCACCTTGGTGCAAGTGAGACACTTTCCCACATATGTGGTGATCTTTGCCTTCATATTTGCCCACCAATAATGTTGCTTAATGTCCAGGTACATCTTATCTGAACCCGGATGGATGGAATATCGCCCCTTGTGGGCTTCGTTCATGATCATTTCTCTAAATCCCCCAAGTTTAGGGACCCATACTCTATTCATGAAGCAATAAGTTCCGTCCTCCTTGGCTTCAAATTTCTTATCCATCCCACACAGTGTTTCATTCGTGACGTTCTCCGGCTTCAATGCATCTGTTTGCGCTTCCTTGATCTGCGAGGTTAGGTGGGATTGGATGGTTATTGATAGGGTTTTCACCCGGTGACCCGAGTATTCTTTTCTGATCAGGGCATCGGCTACCACGTTAGCCTTGCATGGGTGGTACTTGATCTCGCATTCACATTCATTTAGAAGCTCAACCCACCCTTGCTGCCTCATGTTTACCTTCTTTTGGTTTAGAATGTGTTGGAGGCTTTTGTGATCGGTGAAGATGGTGCACTTTGTACCGTAGAGGTAGTGCCTCCAAATCTTTAGGGCGAAAACCACAGCTCCCAACTCCGGATCATGGGGGTGTAATTTACATCATGTGTCTTTAATTGCATGGATGCGTAAGCTATCACTTTTCCACGCTGCATAAGGACACAGCCTAACCCTTGTGTAACGATGTAAATTTTAAAACAAGTTTTTTACATTTTAAAATCACACTTTCATTCATAATTGTTATAAAAATGTCATTGTATCACATAACAATCCATAACATCAAATCCCAAGACCATAACATATAAAACTCCTCATATGTGTGTACTGATCATGCCGGCGCCTTCCCGCGATTCTCACTGGTACCTGAAACACATCACACAACACTGTAAGCGTAAATGCTTAGTGAGTTCCCCAAAATACCACATACAATACATACGCCTTTCCATGCCATAACTCTATGGAACCTTCCGGTCCAAGTGTCTCAGGGGACTTCCGTCCCGAATCCCAGTAGACCTTCCGGTCCTACCCGTATCGACCTTCCAATCCATAACCTCATGACCTTCCGGTCCATGTCCTCTTGACCTTCCGGTCCATATCACCTTGACCTTCCGGTCCTTATCATACATAGCATAACACATACATATCACATATCAGCATATCGCACATATATCTCATAACATACAAGACCTTCTGATCACACATAGGTACCCTTCCAGGTACAGTATAGTGAGAAGATTCACCTCGATATCTCGGATAGTCTCGCACTCGATCACACTGGTCTAGACCCCGCCTATACACAAAACATTACTCTCAAATAAATAACGGCTCTCAAAGGCTAGATTAAATCCATTCTACAATTTCCGCAGAAGGGTAAAAGACCATTTTACCCCTCCCTGACCCAAAAGTCCAAAGGTTGACCAAAACCCTAAAAGTCAACGAAAGTCAACAGAAGGCAGTACGTGGCGCGTACCTCTCTGTACGCGGGGCGTACGCCAGCAAACCACAATCGGGGCCTCAGCCCCTTAGTCTGTGCGTACTGAGAGTTACGCCCAACATAAGTCCCAGTACAGCCATTTCTTAGATTTTGGTCTTAAACGGTTAAGACACTCCTTCAACTTCTAGATCTGACTCTCCTACAACCTCTTATTCCATAAAGTTGGAACCTTTAAGCCTTTGCATGGCTGTAAAGGTCCTTACACCCTCAAACCTCTTTCATTTTTCCCTCCAAAGGTCTAGATCTCATGCATGGCTCCATATTTACACCCAAGATTGCATTTTTATGAACATACAACACTTATAATCCTGAAATATGATAGATCTAGGCCAATGGAGACCATTTACTCATAAAGTCTCCATATTGGGACCAAAAACCCTAGAAATTGGTCCAAGAAGCACACAACACAAATAACATGTCAAGATTTGAGCTTTTTACCTCAGGAAGAAGCTCTAACCTCTGAAAAGCTCAGATCTAGTCTTTTCCACAAGATTCTAGCCTCCAAAATAGCCTCTTCTTCTCTTCCACCACCTTGAAATGACACTTAGAAGCTTAGAATACCAACACTCTAGCTAGAAACGAAGGAGGGCACTGTTTTAGGGTTCACTCTCTGGAATGGAGGCTAAGGTCAAGGCCATAGCATTCCTTTTATAGTGCACAAGCCCCAAATTAGGGTTTACACCTGGGCTCGCTACGCCCAGCGTAACCCTGGGTTCGCCCAGCGTACCCAGGCGAGTCCGCGTCCAAAATAAGCACGTGAGTACGCGTCGCGTACTCCTTAGTATGCCCAGCGTACTCACAATTCTAGCCTTTCACTTAAGGGACTTAATTTGACAACGTGGGAAAGGAGAACGCTTAAATAGCTTTACCTGAATTTCGGGATGTTACAATTCTCCCCCACTAGAACCAGACTTCTCCCTTAAGGTCTCATGCCGAAAACATCTCTGGATGCTGATCCCGCATCTCCGACTCCGGCTCCAAAGTCAGCTCGGACCCCCTCTGATGCTGCCACTGGACCTAAACCAGGGGCACCTCCTTGTACCTCAGAACCTTGGTCTTCCGATCCAAGATTGCAATCGGCCTCTCAACATAATTCAGACTCGCGTCCACCTAGATATCCTCCAATGGTACTACTGCCGACTCGTCGGCTATACACTTCCTCAGGTGAGACACGTGGAAGGTATCATGAATCTGGCTCAACTCCACAGGTAGCTCCAAACGATATGCTACTCTGCCCACCCTCGCGATCACCCTAAACGGCCCAATATACTGGGGCCCCAGCTTGCCCCTCTTCCTGAATAGAATCACTTCTTTCCAAGGAGACACTTTCAAGAGTACAAAATCCCCAACCTGAAACTCGAGCTCGGATCGTCGCCTATCTGCGTAACTTTTCTGGAGACTCTGAGCTATCAACAATCTCTGCCTGACCTGATGTATCTGCTCTGTCGTCTGAAGCACTATCTCAGTGCTTCCCATCACTCGCTGCCCCACCTCTCCCCAACAGATGGGAGTTCGACACCTCCTCCCATACAACAAATCAAAGGGAGGCATACCAATGCTCGAATGGTGGTTGTTGTTATAATAAAACTCAGCCAATGACATATACATGTCCCAACTTCCTCCAAAGTCCAACACACATGCCCGAAGCAGTCTTCGAGCATCTGAATCGTCCGCTCACTCTGTCCGTCACTTTGCGGGTGGTAAGTGGTACTGAAATGCAGCCTCGTGCCCGGCTCCTCTTGGAACTTCTTCCAGAACCTGGAAGTAAAACGCACATCCCGATATGATACAATCGAGATCGGCACTCCATGCCGCGATACCACCTCTCTCACATACAGCTCAGCCAGCCTCTCAGCAGAAAATCTCTCACTGATAGCAAGGAAGTGAGGGCTCTTCGTCAGCCGGTCGACGATCACCTAAATTGCATCAACACCCCTCGTGGTCCTCGGCAACTTGGTGATGAAATACATAGAAATATGTTCCCACTTCCATTGGGGAACCTCAAGTGGTTGCAAAAGGCCATGTGGTCGCTGGTGCTCTGCCTTAACCCTGCGACAGGTTAAGCACCTCTCAACAAACCATGTTACATCCCTCTTCATACATGGCCACCAATAATCCTTATTCAAATCAAAATACATCTTAGTGGCCCCGGGATGGATCAAAAATCTCGATTTATGCGCCTCCTCCATCAAAGTGGTGCGCGCTCCGCCTGCATACGTCACCCAAATCCGACCGTGAAAGGTCATCAGCCCACGACTATCGGTAATGAACTCCGGCACTTGCTCGATCACTCGCTCCCTCTTTCGGTTCTACGGTCTTGCAACCTCTGCCTGGGCCTCCCGAATGGTGTCCAACACCAGAGTCATCACTGTCAACTGCATACAAATATCCTGAATCGGGGCGCTCTCCGCCCTACGGCTCAGGGCGTCAGGTACGACATTAGCCTTGCCCGGGTGGTACAGGATCTCACAATCATAATCCTTTGCCACATCTAGCCATCTTCTCTACCGCATATTCAGATTGGGCTGGTCCATCAAATACTTCAAACTCTTGAGGGCGAACACCACTGCCCCTAACTCCAAATCGTGGGTGGGATACTTCGTCTCATGAGGCTTCAACTGCCTCGATGCATACAATATCACATGCCCCCTCTGCATAAGTATTGCACCCAACCCCGATATCGATGCGTCACAATACACTACAAAATCCTCCATCCCTTCCGGGAGGGCTAGCACCGGGGCTTCGCACAATCTCTGACGAAGTGTCTCAAACGAGGTTTGTTGCTCTGGACCCCATGAAAAAGCAACACCCTTCCGGGTCACCTGGTGAGAGGCACGACGATATTGGAGAAATCCCTGATAAATCTCCGATAATAGCCGGCCAACCCTAGAAAACTTCTAATCTGGGTGGGTGATCTCGGCACCTCCCATCTCATAACCGCCTCAATCTTGGCCGAATTGACCAATATCCCATCCTGATTAACGAGGTGTCCCAAGAACTAGACCTCTCGTAACCAAAAATTACACTTGGTGAATTTGGCGAAAAGCCTCTTCGATCTCAATACCCCGAGAATCTCTCTTAGATGCTCCTCGTGCTGCTCTCTAGATCTCGAAAACACCAAAATATTATCAATGAACACAATCACCGACCGATCCAGCATCGGTCTATACACCCTGTTCATGAGATCCATGAACGTTTCCGGTGCATTGGTGAGCCCAAAAGGCATCACCATGAACTCGTAATGCCCATAACGAGTTTTGAACGCTGTCTTCTGGATATCTTCATCCTGAACCTTCATCTGATGATATCCCGACCACAAGTCTATCTTGGAAAACCAAGACGCCCCCTGCAACTGATCGAACAGATCGTCGATCCTCGGTAACGGATAACGATTCTTGACCGTCAACTTGTTCAACTCCCGATAATCGATGCACATCTAGTGTGAACCATCCTTTTTCTTGATAAAAAGGATCGACACTCCCCAAGGTGAGCTACTCGGTCTAATAAACCCTTTCCCCAGCAGCTCCTGAAGCAACGAGGATAACTCCTGCATCTCTGGCGGCGCAAGGCGATAAGGCGCCTTGGCGATAGGTGCTGCCACCGGAACCAAATTGATACGGAACTCTACTTGCCTCTCGGGAGGCACACCCGACAATTCCTCGGGAAAAACATCCGGGAACTCGCACACTATCGGAACCCCATCAATCGAACTTGGCCTCTCAACGGCCACTCGTGTGTCCATCACATAGGCTATGAACCCGCTGCAGCCCTGCTGCAAACTCTGTCTCGCTCTGGCAGCCAAACAAAACGCTGAACCACATCAGGTACCCTCGCCGTACACCGTAAGTACTCCCCCACTAGGGTCTCGTATCGTCACCAACTGACGCTCGCAGTCTATTACAGCTCCAAATCGGCTCAACCAATCCATGCCCACTATGACACATACGTCCCCCATCGCAATCGGGACCAGATCTATCGGGAACTCCACACCGAATATCTCAGGTATGCATCCTCGAATCACATCTGTAGCATACACCGCTCGCTCGTCAGCTATAGAAACTCGCAGAGGTCGACTCAACGCCTCTCGTCGGATACTGACGTGCTGACTAAATGCCAAGGAAACAAATGACCGACTCGCACCCGAGTCAAATAACACTAAAGCAGGTACATAATTCACAAGAAAAGTACCTACGCATATCATAATATAAGCACAGCACCTCAAACTCAATCATTAATAAATGAAAAAATACATACCATCCACGACATCGGGCGCTGCACGGACCTCCTCTGCTGTCAACTGGAAGGCTTTACCACGAGCCTTCGGTGCCTCGGCCTTCACCGGCCGAACCTCAGTAGCGTGCATGGCGGCAGGGGCAGATCCCTGCTGCGCTCCCTATGCTGTCCCTCGCAGCTACGGACACTCGGCCTTCCGATGGCCCGTCTGGTTGCAATGGAAGCAAACCATGAATCCCTTGGGGCAGTCCTTGCCTATATGCCCCTCCTTGCCACATTTGTAGCAAGCACCAGACCGACAACCCCATCATGTCCCTTGCCGCACTTTCCGCAAGTGCGGCCCTTCTGGCCTCCAGATCTCGAATCGGCGGGCTTTTCCCGCTTGGCTGTCGGCTGAGGCTGTGTTTGTCGCCTATCCATCCCCTGAGACTCGACCTCCTCCTTGGCCTGAGTCTCCAACTCAATCTCCCTCTTTTAGGCATTTGCCTCCCCGCGATCCTCACTGGTACCTGAAACACATCACACCACACTGTAAGCATAAATGCTTAGTGAGTTCCCCAAAATACCACATACAACACATACGCCTTTCCAGGCCATAACTCTGTGGAACCTTCCGGTCCAAGTGTCTCAGGGGACTTCCGTCCCGAATCCCGGTAGACCTTTTGTTCCTACCCGTATTGACCTTCCGGTCCATAACCTCATGACCTTCCGGTCGATGTCCTCTTGACCTTCCGGTCCTTATCATACATAGCATAACACATACATATCACATATCAGCATATAGCACATATATCTCATAACATACAAGACCTTCCGGTCACACATAGGTACACTTCCAGGTACAGTATAGTGAGAAGACTCACCTCGGTATCTCGGATAGTCTCGCACTCGATCACACTGGTCTAGCCGCCGCCTATACACATAACAATACTCTCAAATAAATAACGGCTCTCAAAGGCTAGATTAAATCCATTCTAACATTTCCACAGAAGGGTAAAAGACCATTTTACCCCTCCCTGACCCAAAAGTCCAAAGGTTGACCAAAATCCTAAAAGTCATCGAAAGTCAACAGAAGGCAGTACGCGGCGTGTACCTTCTCTGTACGCGGGGCGTACGCCGGCGAACCACAATCGGGGCCTCAGCCCCTTAGTTTGCGCGTACTGAGAGTTACGCCCAGCATAAGTCCCAGTTCAGCCATTTCTTAGAGTTTGGTGTTAAACGGTTAAGACACTCCTTCAACTTCTAGATCTGAGTCTCTTACAACCTCTTATTCCATAAAGTTGGAACCTTTAAGCCTTTGCATGGCTGTAAGGGTCCTTACACCCTCAAAACTCTTTCCTTTTTCTCTCCACAGGTCTAGATCTCATGCATGGCTCCATATTTACTTCCAAGATTGCATTTTTATGAACATACAACACTTATAATCCTTAAATATGATAGATCTAGGCCAATGGAGACCATTTACTCATAAAGTCTCCATCTTGGGACCAAAAACCCTAGAAATTGGTCCAAGAAGCACACAATACAGATAACATGGCAAGATTTGAGCTTTTTACCTCAGGAAGAAGCTCCAACCTCTGAAAAGCTCAGATCTAATCTTTTCCACAAGCTTCTAGCCTCCAAAATAGCCTCTTCTTCTCTTCCACCAGCTTGAAATGACACTTAGAAGCTTAGAATACCAACACACTACCTAGAAATGAAGGAGGGCACTCTTTTAGGGTTTCACTCTCTGGAATGGAGGCTAAGGTCAAGGCCATAGTGCACAAGCCCCAAATTAGGGTTTACACCTGGGCTCGCTACGCCCAGTGTAACAGCATACCCAGGCGAGTCCGTGTCCAAAATAAGCGCGTGAGTACGTGCAGCGTACTCCTTAGTACGCCCAGCGTACTCACAATCCTAACCTTTCACTTAAGGGACTTAATTTGACAACTTGGGAAAGGAGAAGGGTTAAATAGCTTTACCTGAATTTCGAGATGTTACACCTTGATTCGAAGCATCAGAACCCATCTGAAGAGTGAACCTCAATACTCTGCCCTCAAAACTAAATGAAGCCTACCGATCCACATGGAAACCGAAACTCTACACTACGTCTGACCTCTCGTCAGATAGAATCATTTCACTACCAACCCCAGGATAATTCAGCTCCGGCCTCGAACTCGATGACCATGCCTCACTGAACTATCCACTAATATCCGAAAACATAACTCCAACTACCTCTCAATGCTTGACACCAAATCTGAATACAAGATCGACTCCCAACCAAACAGTTTGACCACCAAGGCTACTCTAGCACATCCAGCGATACGAGTCCACATCCGATCGATCCAACCAAGCTATCTCAACCAATCACACTGTACACGCAATCACTAAGTTCGATTTACTCCAAGCGAATATTACAACCAATCTGCAGTCACACGTCACCTCCGACCTCTGTCGCCTACCACTTGCTCATTTCGGGCGTGCTGTGGTCCTCCTCAGGCCCAACGAACCAACCCACCCAGGTCTAAAACATCATATGGGACCCATAACCACTAAAAATGGAATCCATCTAAAATCCGAAATTCCCAACTTGCCTATCATTCACACAGATATAGCCAAGTCAAACACAAAAGTATGGCCTGACACAAAATTGGAATCACTCGTATCCAATCTATTACTCAAGTCAAGACCTGAGATCCGCAAATCCACATGAACATTACTCCTCCCATCCTTTTGATTTGCGACAACTTCTCCCTCGATCAAGATAATACGGTTTCCAACCACCACATAAACCCCAATCTCGCCTTTCGTCCGGCCACCAGATTCCCACGGACTCAATCGGCAAGGCTACCAGGGCCTAAGAACCCCTCTGTGTCACACCATGACTATTAAAGGATACGACTCCCCATAGTTTTACAACACTATCTCACTGACTAACAAGTGCTACAGCTCCTCGCAGTCTTATGACACTCTCTCACCGCCTTGTAAATGCTACGACTCCCCGCGGTCTTATGATACTCTCTCTCGTTGACTCATGAATGCTACAACTCTCCGCATTCTTATGAACTCTCTCTCTCTCTCTCGCTTTCTTTCTTTCTTTCTTTCTTTCTCTCTCTGACTCATGTATGCTATAGCTCCCTATAGCCATACTCTCTCTCTCTCTCTTTCTCTCTTTCTCTCTCTCTCTCTGACTCATGAATGCTACGGCTCCCCGCAGTCATATGATACTCTCTCTCACTCCCCCATGCACTCACCCCATGGTTTTTCCCTGATAGTCCTAAGTGATTACTCCCAACCGGGTCCACTCACTCTCTTATCACCCCACAATCTCATCATCAAGTCGTTGTTGGAAAATATTTGTATGTGATTGTGACTTGAAATAAGCTGAGTCCTTTTATATATCTCTCTAACAAACATTATCATAATGTTTCAGGTTGGAAAGATATTGAACACTCAACAAGTGTTTGAAGAATCAGATGTTGGAATAGATGAAGCTTACATGGAGCACCTGTTGCTGACATGGATCACTTGTTGAAAGCTAGTTGGACCATCATGATCTCAGATGACACATCTAGATCATATGTAGAGCATCAAGATGCTGATGGATCATTTGGAATATTGATGGCTCATCAGAAACATTGTTGACTCATCCACAACTCTATGGCTCAACAAGATTTAATGGCTCAACAAGAATACTTGCTGCCTTAACTCAAGTCAATAGATCAACATGATCACATTGATGGCTCAACAAGATTGCACATGGCACATCATGTATAATGAAGGCACGTCCAAATGCTTAAAGGAACATAAATTTCGTCCATTACCCATCATGAACATGTGGTGGTACATCTTCAAGTTCAAGACAAAGTCCAACGTTCAAGAAACTACTTAACATGATCAATAACACTTCCAGAAGATGATGACATCTAAGAAGACAATTGAGCAACATGATGCTCATGTTGCTCATCACTTTTTCAATGTTGATCATGAAGGTTCAAGAATTATGAAGACTCATAACTTGGATGGAACCCTAACGGAATTGGAATATTCCATCCATTCTCCGTTAAGTAGGGCAAAGGTGTCAACTGATGACTAAGTCATGATGACGTGTAAACACCTGATTGTTCAAGCCATGTCATGGGCTTTTCCAAAGCCTATAAATAGGCCCCTTGGGATCCATTATAAAGTTGCTCTTTTCTGATCATTCCTTCTCATTCTGCACAAATTGCTGCCTAGACTAGTCTTCAAAGAGCCATTTGAGAGTTTTAGTGTGTTCTACATTCAAACACTTGTAATTGAATCTTCATGAATATGAGAAACATTTGAATCATTGATCTTGAACATTAAAAAAATGTTTTTCTATTAATTTGATTGATTCACAACTCTTTATTTTCCGCACTACTTGCCATTTGACGATTCTGAAACTCTGTTTCATTATGTTCAACACTTGGACTATTCCAGTCTAGGTTTACTAAATTTTTCTCATTTCTTTAGTTGGTATCAGAGCTCGAGTGATCGACTTTGAGACTTATAAAACTTTTCACAATTTTTTTGAAATTTCAAACTAGTATCACCTTTTCTTAATGGCAAGTGTGAATCAAAACCAAAATGTTCTCTGTTCAGTTTCAGTTGCAAACAGTCTTGGAGCAGGAAATCGTGCACTTATCCTTGTGCCTAGTGAATACACTTCTTGGGCAGATCGAATCAAGTACTACCTAGAAGGTCATGACTCTGACATATGGACCTTCATCTCCACTGGGAAACATACTCCCGAATTTTTGAAGGATATTAGAGTTCCTGAAGCTGATGTTTCTCCTGAAACCTCCAAAGTTATCTCTAGATCTGTTTCCTCTGCTGCTCAACTTCGTGACAGGAAAATCAAGAAGTTTGAGGCTAAGGCAATGCAAGAGTTGTTATCTGGAATTCCTCATGACATCTATGAGCAACTTCCCGATGAAGACAATAGTTCACCCTTCAATGTCTGGAATGCACTCAAGAAACAATTTGAGGGGACTGATAAGATCCTTGCAAATAGGAAGAAAGCTGCATTTACAGACATGGACAACTTCAAGATGTTACCTCATGAAACTCTCTTTGATGCATATTCTAGGTACAACATTATTGTCAACAGGGTGAAGAAACTCAAAGGAGAAAGATCGCAAGAGGATTTCAATATGAAATTCATGAACAATTTATCTCTAAAATAGGATACAATGCATATGATCATACTGTAAACTACAAACAATCTAGACACCATGTATGTATTTAATCTATATGCTGAACTTCAACAACATGAGCTAAAGGTCAACAAGCTAGCTCAAGCAACTCCTTTTGATAATCAAGGACTTGCTCTGGGAAATTCAGCACCCATACCAAATCATTCTCAAAACTTGATTGCACATCAAAATCCAATCCCAAACCATTTTGCTGATTAGTTTTCCAACCAAGGATATGGAACATATCCTTATCAAAGTTCAAGTCTGGCTTAACAGTACCACCAGAATCCATACATGCCAACTCAACAACCTCTTCAGATTGCAAATGGGTACATGGCTAATCATCAAGCTTTCATTGGAACTACAATGCAATCTCCTAAAATCAATGAGGAAAAGGAGTATGAAGAATGCTTGGCACTCCTAACCAAGTTCAATCCAAACTTCAAGAAGTTTGTGAACAAGCCAACTGGGAACTTTAGAGCACAAAGTTATCAGCAACCCCAACACTATCATCAGAATTCTGGAAAGTTCCAAGGAGGAAGCAACAGTCAACAAAGCTTCAACTCTCAGAATTCAAATTCCAAAATTTACAATTCTCAAAGGATGAACACAAGGGTTCTAGATAACAAGTTGAAGTTCCATGAAGATAATGAAGTAATTAGGTTCTACAACTGTCAAGGTGAAAAACATTTTGCCAAGGATTGCAAAATGAAAACCAAGAAGGTCAAAGACGAAGCACACTACCTTCAAAAAGAGGAGCAGATCAAGAATCAGTCAAAAGACAAAGCCTTCATTGTCATGGAAACTCCAAGTGTGGAACTATGGGAAACGGATGATGAAGTAGATCAAGCAGAAGAAACTGAAGCCTACAAGAACTGCCTCTGCTTCGTGGCTGATGATGACAAAGAGCCTTCTCCTCTCCATCAACAAGTTGTTGAAAAGGTGTCAACTGATAACAAAGTCATGATGACGTGTCAGCACCTGATTGGTCAAGCCATGTCATGGGCTTTTCCAAAGCCTATAAATATGCCCCTTGTAATTGAATCTTCATAAATATGAGAAACATTTGAATCATTGATCTTGAACATTAAAAAATGTTTTTCTATTAATTTGATTGATTCACAACTCTTTATTTTCCGCACTACTTGCCACTTGACGATTCTAAAACTCTGTTTCAGTATTTTCAACACTTGGACTATTCTAGTATAGGTTTACTGAATTTTTCTCATTTCTTTTGTTGGTATCAGAGCATCTGAAGAAATGAGAAAATTTTAGTAATGTCACCAATGAGCCTTTTAATGATGAAAAGGTACGCTTTATGCTTCGTGATAATCATTTAACTATTTATCCTTTTAATGATGACATTGACCATATTCCTAAAATGATCAAAGAATATGTCAAAAATGTTGAATATCGTGTCAGTTACTACAAAGATAAACTGACCGAAACTCAGTTCAGACTTGATGAATTGAGATGTCGTATGGCTAAGTTAGAAAATGACCTTGCAATCAAAACTGAGGCACATCTTACGTCAGTTGAACAATATGAAATTGTATTGAATCAATGTCACATTATTGCAAAAGACAATCGTGAGATGTACACCCAAATCAATACAAAAATCAATAGTTATAAGGCATCCAAAACCCTTCTCAAACAGAACTCACATGCTATTCTTAAGGGACCAAAACCATCATGGATCAAATATGGTCTTGGTTATGATGAAATGAACAAGGAAATCATGGGTCTCTGAAAGACCCTTTGTAATGGTTTGGTCTAGGCATACTAGTTAGTGGTAGTGATTGGGTAGTAAAAACCGATTTTGTTTAGTTTACGGTTGTTATGTGTTTACGGCCGTAAACTCCTTGCGGTTGTAAGTTAGGCCTATAAATAGGGTGTTGTGTCAGATTTTAAAAGTTGTTGACGCCTTCGTGTTTTCTCCAAGTTGTATCTGACGTTTTATTGCTTTAAGGCGTATGCAAGCTTGGTTCGTTTGTTATTTGCTTATTGTTTCATCTTTTGCTTATGTTATTTGTCTTTGATCATTGGTAGATCCGTTTTCGGGCTTTACAATTGCTATCAGAGCGAGACCAGTGTCAAAGACATCCTACAGTTGCGATTTTGCTCAAAACGATATTCACAGCGAAAGAAGGGTTTTATTCCAGTCGAATTTCGTGTGTTCAAAAGTTCACGGTCCGAGCTTACGGTCGTAAACACCAAGTTCACGGCCGCAAGCTATTCAAGGCTCAAACACCTCAAACGATTTTCTTCTCCAGCAAATCGAGTTCCTGATTTAAGGCTTTAATAATCATATTTCATTGCATTTAAATTCTCAAAAAAAAAAATAAACTTAAAGTTTTTAACAGAAAATCATTGGCCGTAAACTTAAAGTTTTTAACAGAAAATCATTGGCCGTAAATCGATTACCTGATAATCGATTTTAGATAAATTGTATCTTTAATTTTTCTGTTTCGGAATTCAAAAGGTTCACGGGCCTTAAACTAGGAGTTTACGGCCGTAAACATTTCTCGGCAGTAAACTTGTCTTGAATCTTAGTTAAGTAATTTTCGGAATTCACAGTAAACAGTAAATTAATTAAATTTTTTAAATCGAAAATTAAGTTTTATTTAATAATTAATTAACTTTAATTTAAAAAATGGAATCACAAAATCCTAATCAATATCAAGAACTCGATGTTGTGATGGGAACAACCACGCGCATTCCAAGACTCATGTCCGCTGATGGTTTCCCCGAGTGGAAATATAGAATTGAGAAATATATAAAGACGAAGGACTTCAAGATTTGGAAATGTGTTATAAAGGATCCAGTCAGAATCACCACTATAGTTGGGGGGGCGCAGGTGGTTGACAAGAAAATTGAAAACTACACTGATGAAGATTTTGAGAGTGTAGAAGAACAAGAAAAGGCATTGGCCATTTTGACTATGGCCCTATCTCCAGACATTGCTCAAGGATTCAGAGAGTATACTTCTGCTAAAGCACTGTGGTAAGCCCTTATTGAAGTATATGAGGGAAATGAAGACATACGAGAGAGTCGCCAAGATATGTTGAGGCAACGATTCAACATGTTTAACTATGTGCCTGGAGAGACTCTCGAGGCTCAGCTGCAGCGATTCACAACTCTCAATACGGAGATCACTGTGGCAGGGATCTTCTATACAAAGTCAGAAATTAATAAGAAGCTACTAAATGCTCTCCCAAAATCTTGGGACATGAACGTAGCTGTGATTAAGAAGACTAAGGATCTCAATCGCCTTTCTCTAGCTGAAGTGATGGATGTCATCAAAGCGTGTGATATTGATGACAAGCAGCGAGAGATCAATCATGTGAACTCCTACTCAGCTGCCAACCTTGGCATTTCAACTAACAACGCTCTTTCTTCTTTCTCTTATACCCCTGCATGTTCATCTTCCTCTGCACCAGTCATTCCCTACCCACAAAGTCAACCATTCCTGTCTACCCAAACTTCTCCATCTTCAAATGTAGCCTCTTCTTCAAAAGGAAAGGAAGGTGATGAAAACCTTGTCTTTGCAGCAGGGCTAGTGAATTGCTACAATGAACTTGTAGCTGGGGAGCTTCCGCCTCAATTGTCATTTGCAAATCTTGATCAAATTCATCCGGAGAACGTTGAGGAAATGGACATCACATGGCAAATTGCCATGGTTGTATTTAGGGCAAAACAGTTTGCCAAAAAGACATGGAAGAACAATTGGGGAATGAGCGTTGATAAGAAGGTTGGATTCAACAAAGGAAAGCTTCGGTGTCTCAATTGCCACGAGCCAGGGCATTTTGCTCGTGATTGCCCACACCCCGATAGAAGCGTTAATAATGACAGAACAATGGTTGCAGTTGGGAACAGCCGAAGCAGTGGTCAAGCAAACAATGAAAAGGCTATGGTTGTGCAATCTTTCGATTGGGATGATCAAATACAAGCTCTCAACTAATCTGGACCAGAAAATGCTCATCTGGCACAGGTAAGGGATGATGCTCCAGCAGGGATTGTAGCAGCTGAAGACAGTGTGATGAAGCTACAGTTTGCTTTGATGGTATCCTCTTCCCATGAACCTAATTCGTCTAAGGTAAGTTTTCCATCATGCTCTAAGGCTTGTATGGATTATGTAAAAATTTTACAGGATAAAATTGAGACATTAGGCAATGAAGTAGAAAATCTTAGGATTCTTCGTGAACTTAATGAAAAATTAATAAGAAACGTAGAAGACCTTAGATATGAAGGGTACCAACTTTGAAGAGGAAAAAAACCACTTAAAGCTCAACTAGAATCGAAAATTAAGGACTTTAGGAGACTCCAGGAAGACTACAGTAACAAATGTGAAAACTATGATTATGTAGTCAAACAAAATGCTGAGCCAGTGGCTGAAGTTGAATCTTTGAAAGGAAAATTTGAAACTGCCAAACTTGATGTTAGAAAATATGATTTCTCAAGTGAGGTGGTTGCAAATATGATAGACCAAAGTATGCAGTTTAAAAGGAATCAATCAAAAGGTCTAGGGTATAATCATGTACCCCCTCCTTTCAATCATTCATATGTGTCCAAGCCTTTGTCCAAAGAAGAGATTGCCCTGAATCATTTATGGTTTATGGCAAACCCTCCGGTTTTATTTCGGGAGGATTTATTAATGTTGAAAGTACTAACATTTCTACTTCTCCTGCATATCAATCCTTGAATCAGTCAAAGCACGAAGTTGAAGGATGTGTTTCTGAAAATAAAATCGAGTCTAAACCTGAAGTTTTCATTTTAAATAAAGACAATTCTTTTTCAAATGTTTTAAGTGACAATATTTCTTGTGGTGTTTTTAATTCTTCTGATACAGTAGTTGTTACTTCTGATACTGTTTTGAGTGCTTCTAATATGTCTGATAAATTTTTGAACAATTTGGTTGACAATTTGAATGTTTGTGATAAAAAAGTTGAGACACCACTAGTTTCACAACCCTCCACGAGTATAGCACCCTCACTTGCTTCACAACCTAATAATGTTGCATGTTCTTGTGAGACAAGCAAGGGTGTTTGTAGGGAAAACGAATATGATAAATGCAGCACAAGTTCTAACAATAACAAGCAGATTTGTTTTAATTGTTGTACTAGTGGTCATATTGCTAGAAATTGTCTTAACCGAATGTTTGTGAGTCATAATCTTCCAAGAGGGGAGAACGAGTTCAGAGGAAGGTCTTTAAATAGAAATTCCTCTAGAAGTCGCTCTCGAAATGATGATTGGGCAGATGAACGAAATAGAAAAAGGGATATTTTTCATAGACATAAAAAGGTTTTTAATCACCGTGTCCCGAGCAGTCTGCCAAAAAGGAGCATAGCCACGCCAAGGTCAAGCTCATCCCAAAGCAGTAGTGGATCTTCAACCAACTCTGGTAGAAGTCACACATGCTTTAAGCAGATTGTTAAGCATAAAATGACAAAGTTAACTGAGTTTTTCAGAAAACCTAATTATAAATGGAGGCCCAAACCTGCTCCCAATACATCATCTGTGTCCTCAGAGAAGTTTAAGTGCAATAAGTCTGGAAAGGCATCGGGATCACCCAGGAAGATCATGACCTGGGTGTCCAAATCTGATTAAACCCGCACATTTTGCAGGGACAGTTGTGGGGAAATGTCGTCAGACCCTGGTTCGTCGACAGTGGCTGTTCCCGGCATATGACGGGAGATATCACCCAACTGCACAGCATTCAATCATTTAATGGGGGTATGTCTCTTTTGCGGGTGGAGATGGAGGGGAAATCACTCAAAGAGGAACCGTGTCAAATGGAGTTCTAAGTTTCGAAAACGTGAATTTTGCTCCCGAATTGAAACACAGTCTGTTAAGCGTTTCTCAGATTTGTGACAAAGGCTATTCTACGCATTTCATTGACAAGGAATGTATGGTCTTAAAGCCAGGCTTTTTCATTCCTGAAGAATGGATTCTCGTAAAATCAAAAAGGGATGGGAACGCCTATATTATTGATATGAATAGCAATCTCCCAGAACAAGTTACTTGTCTATTCTCCAAGATCTCCGAGCAAACTGCAATGCTGTGGCACTGAAGATTAGGTCATGCTAACGCCAAGAATCTGAATCGTCTTGCGGAAAATGAGATGGTCCGTGGATTGCCCGTCAAGGACTTTATCATGTTTGAAAAATGTGTGTCATGCGCTCAAGGAAAGCACCATCGAAAGCCGCACTTGCCAAAACAGGTTAATTCAATCAGTCAGGTTCTTCAATTACTTCACATGGATTTGTTTGGTTCAGTGAACATGCTAAGCATCAACAGAAGTTCTTACTGTTTAGTTGTGCTTGATGATTTCTCTCGATTTACGTGGGTTTTCTTTCTATCCAACAAAGCTGGTGTCACTGAATTGATCAAGAAGTTCGTTGTACTTGTTGAGAATCAGACCAATCATAGGGTGAAGGCGCTTCGTACCGATAATGGAACAGAGTTCAAGAATTCCGTTCTCAATCACTTCTACGCTGAAAAGGGTATCCTGCGTCAATTTAGTTTAGCTCATACACCTCAACAAAATGGTATTGCTGAAAGGCGGAACAAAACACTCAAAGACGTTGCAAGAACGATGTTGTGTGACTCAAAGCTGCCTGTTTTCTTTTGGGCGGAGGCGATAAACACTGCCTGTTATGTTCAGAATCGAGTGCTTATCAACAAAACTCAAATGAAAACTCCGTATGAAATTTACTATGGACACAAGCCGTCAGTCAGTCACTTCCGAGTATTTGGCTGTCCTTGCATCCTTCTTCACCTGGATGCCAACCCGAAGTTTAATGCCAAAGCCGATGACTGCTATTTTGTAGGGTATGCTGCTCGCACCGCTTATAGAGTCTACAATAAGAAAACCAAACAGATTGTGGAATTCTATGACGTGCGTTGGTTGGAAGAGAATGAGACAGACGCAAGAGTGGGTCCGGATTGGTTGTTTGATTATACGTCACTTTTCAAATCCTTAAACGTGTATTCAAATGATGTATCTAGAACTGGTTCGCATTGGAAGAGTATCTCTGAAGATGAAGAAGAAGAAGTCGTGTACAAGCCTGTATCTAAACCTTCTGATTCATCGAAAGGAAAATCTAAAGCTTCACTTGAAGGAGAGTCCTCTGACTCGCACAAGGGAGGATCTTCTGCTGCATCTGAGGGGGAGCCTTCTGCTGCAACTGAGGGGGAGTCTTCTGCAACATCTTCAGGAAAGTCCTCTACTACTCCTCAAGGGGGTCGTTCTTGGAACATGATAGTCCTCAATCAGTCCACACTAATTATTCTTATGTTGAATCGACACCTCACATATCTTCAGAGAAAGAGTTCGTTCCAAATGATGCTTCCGCTGTCTCTTCAACCCTTATGGAATTACTCTTCCCTGATTTTATTGCAGATGAGTATGTCGCAGAACCATCTGGTACTACTCAACCAACAAATGAAGGAGGTCTCAACATTCACACTCTACCTGTTTCTCTCAATGACATCAGCCAAGAAATACCTTCTAGAGTTCAACGGGATCATCCGATTGAAAACGTCATTGGCCAGCTAGATGATGGTGTTAAAACTAGAAGTCAGAGTGGACACGTGAATACATGTCTATACTCTTGCTTTATTTCTCAAATTGAGCCCAAGAATGTAGAAATGACGCTAAACGAACCTAGTTGGGTGGATGTAATGCATGAAGAATTGCATCAATTTGAAAAACTCGGTGTTTGGAAGTTAGTTGAGTTACCGAAGGGCAAGAAGTCTCTTGACACACGATGGTTCTATCGCAACAAACAGGACGATTCAGGAGTTATTGTGCGAAACAAAGCCAGACTGGTAGTTCGTGGGTTTCAACAAGTCGAGGGTCTTGACTACACTGAAGTTTATGCTCCAGTAGCTCGCCTGGAGGCTATTCGTATCTTCCTAGCGTATGCTTCGTATATGAACTTTACTGTCTTTCAAATGGATGTGAAGACTGCCTTCTTGTATGGCAAGGTGAAGGAAGAAATCTACGTTGATCAAACTCCAGGGTTTGTCGACTCGAAGTATCCTAATCATGTCTACAAGTTGGACAAAGCGTTATATGGGCTGCATCAAGCTCCTAGAGCATGGTATGCAACCCTAACAAAGCATTTGCACGAACATGGTTATACTCGCGGCACTATCGATCAAACATTGTTCATAAAGCATGTCGACAAGGACCAGATACTCGTACAAATATACGTCGATGACATAATCTTTGGATCAACAAGCCAAAAGCTTTGCAAAGAGTTCGAAAGTGTAATGAAGAAAAGATTTGAAATGAGTTCGTTGGGAGAAATGACCATGTTTTTGGGGCTTCAGGTTAAACAGAATTCAACCGGAATCCTGCTACATCAAGCCAAGTATGTGGAGGATATTCTTGAGAAGTTTGCGCTTCACGATGCGAAATCTGCTTCTACACCAATGGCTGAACGACCTCTCCTGTCTCCAGATCCTGAAGGCGAGTCCGTAGATCAAACTCTCTATCGATCGATGATCGGATCGCTGATGTATCTTACTGCAAGTCGACCTGACATTATGTTTGCAGTCTGTCAATGCGCACGATATCAGGCTAATCCTAAACTTTCTTATCTTATTGCTGTTAAAAGAATTTTTCGGTATATCAAAGGAAGCCCTAAATTGGGTCTTTGGTATCCGAAGAATTCTGAATTTAATCTTTATGCTTTTACTGACAGTAATTATGGACGCTGTGAGCTTGACAGGAAATCAACTTTAGGAGGATGTCAATACCTAGGTGACAGATTAGTTTCATGGCAATGCAAGAAACAGCACACTGTGTCGACCTCAACAGCAGAGGCGGAATACGTTGTTGCATCAGCTTGATGTTGTCAAGTTATCTGGATCCAACATCAGCTGTTGGACTATGGTTTGAATTACTTCGAAACCCCTATCTATTGTGATAATGAAGCGACAATTCAAATAGCTAAAAACCCAGTCCAACACTCTAAAACCAAGCACATCGACATTAAAATTCACTTTATCAGAGACTGTTATGAACGATCTTTAATTCGAATCGAACAAGTCCACACTGATAACAATGTGGCGGACTTGTTCACAAAGCCATTTAACAAAGCTCGTTTCGATGTGTTTGTCGGATTTCTGAAAATGATATGTTTTGAGGATTAAGTTTTTTCTGTTTTTTTTTCTTTTCTCAATTTAATTTTGGCTTTATTAGTTTACATTTTAATTTTTTGTTTTAGGATAGTTTAAAATTTGCGCATTATTTTGTTTCGTATTCTCACCCATGCACAAATTTAGGGGGAGAAATAAAAATCCAAAAACAACAAAAAACAAAAATTATAAAAAAATCCAAAAATAGTGTTATTTTTGTTCAGCATTTTAAAATTTATTGTTGACAACTTCGGTTGTAAGTACTGTGATGGGAAATGAAATTAACAAGTGATAAAGGGCAACCTGAATCGGCGTAACGTACCTAAGTTGAATCGTCTACGCTCTGTACTCGATGTGCTGGTAGGCACGAAAGATTTTAAATGGACTTGACTAGGAAAGTTGAACCTTATGAATTTAAAGGACTTGACGAACTTTGACCTAGTTAGATCCATTTAACCTGATGTCACGATGCTCGGATAGGTTGAGCAGGGAGATATACATGAGAATCTACTCGTCACATTAATTGAACCCGTACTTGGAACCGTGCCTTAACTTTTCCTCGATGTGCGGATTCTGTCCTTAATTCCGGTTGGATGGGGCGACTGGTAAATTCCGATAAATTAGGTCTGTAAAATATCATTTTCTTTCTTTCCGTCTGTTAGTCATATGTTGTCTCCTTTGCGCGACTTCTAATCTGACCTGGTACACAACATATGCAATCTATTTCTCTGCAGGCTATATATATATATATATATATATATATATATATATATATATATATATATATGTGTGTGTGTGTGTGTGTGTGTGTGTGTGTGTGAAATACTTCTTATCTGTTAGCCATATGTTGTCTCCTTTGCGCGACTTCTAATCCGACCTGGTACACAGCATATGCAACCTTCTTCTTCTCAACCCCTCTCAAGTAGTTAGCAATAGAATTCTGAATCTCTTCTCTCTCTGAATGGTTGTCTGCTCACCCGGTGTAAGGAGTACTCTGGAAGTTCTTGATGGCTAGGGCATATCAGGAAGCGGGAAACACGTTCCAGTACACTTAAAATTGAACTCATACAGATTGTCTGTAGATCTCGCAGCTCGATTTAGGTGGACAACAATATCCCTGGTTGTAGTCAGTTAAATGGTCATAAGGTGAATTTATTTAAGATTTAGGAGGTATCATAATTACAGAAATTTACAATTAGATATATATGCCTGAATCATGTCATTGGTAAAATGTCCAAAAACGTCACAAATCTTTCGTGTTTAAGTGAACCACAATACTGGCAATCGGTCAGACAAAGATTTGAAGATAAGGGTACCGACAAGTGGAATAACACCGTCCAAAAACTTTGATCCAAGCATCACAAAAGTTAAACTGGTTAAATTTTGTTGTGTAAAAATGATTTTTAGTTAAAATATTTTTATCAATTTTATTTTTTATTTTTATTTTTATTTTTTATTTTTTATTTTTAAAATGTTATTTTTTAATTTTAATTTTAATTTTTTAATTTTATATTTCTTACTTTTACTATTTTAATTTTATTCTTATTTCGTTTTTTTTATTATTTAAATTGTATTTTGTTAGGTTTTATTTTATTTTATTTTATTTTTCTAAAATTAAATTAATCCTCAAAGTTTTTTTTTAATTTTAATCTTAATTGTTGGAAGTTGGAAATACTGGGTAGTTCTCAGGTAAGAGGGTAAGTGAGGGTGAAAAGGGGTAAAAAGGAGTTCACTGCCGAAGTCTCCTCATTCACGAGATTCCGGCCACAAACTCCTCTTAAACCCTCTCAAAAGCTCAAAATTTTTTCTTTGATTTTCGGAAAACCGCTTACACCATCACAAAGGTAATCACTTCTAGATCAAAAATATGTATTTTGTTTCGTGTTTGACCGTGCCATTATGCCAGAAATCGCAAAAATTGATCCGACGGAGCTTACGGCCGTAAGCTCCGGCCGTAAACTCCAAGTGTTTGAGATTTGGACTTGTTTCTAATTTATACTGCTGCTACATATGTTTACATTTACATATCTTCAAGTATTGTGCATCAATTCGATAGGCATGATCGATTTTTGGCGATTTTTCGATTGACTGTCCTTCGGCCGTAAACTCGTAGTTTACGGCCCTAGAACAATGAGTTTACTGCTTAAACTTTGGATGTATTAAATAAGGAAATATTGTGTGATAACTTTTCAAAAGGGTTCTTAGACCGTAAACTTTGAGTTTACGGCCCAAGAACTAATTTTTCGATCTTGGCAGTAAACTCAACGATAAACTCGATCGTCACTTAATTTTATAATAAAATTTTATTTTGGTCATATTTTTAATTAGAATATTTTTTTTGGGTCAAAATAAAATTTTATTTTGAGGTTTCTTACAATTGTGTTTGAGTGCAGGCAATGGCGAACTTAAAATTTGCAGATATGCACAACTTAGCAATTGTACTCACGGACCCTCCGGCTATTCATTCGGATATGCGTTCGATGATTCATCGTTTGCGTGAATTCTGCTTAGCATCCGCAATCACTATCAATCCGGTGGTTTATCAAAGCTTAATACGCGAGTTTTGGGCGACTGTAGAGACACACATGGATGATGATGGCAATTTTACGGTGAAGGCGAAAGTACAGGGTCGAGAGATTGTCATTAATGAAGGCTTTATTCGTGAAGCGCTGCTAATTGATGATCAACCCAATTTCCTGACAGAGATTGGAATCGAAGATGTTCAAAGGGTTCTACGAAGAATGAGTTACGAGGGAACCTTTCCGCCGACGCTGAAAAAGTTGCTACATCCATACTGGAGGTTTTTGGGCCATGTTTTTGTAAGCTGCATCTCAGGAAGGAGGTCTGGGGTAGATGAGATTTCTCAGCGCACAACTGGTGCTCTGGTATCTCTTGCTGCTGGGTTTCGCTTTAATTTCTCAAAGTTCATCCTTGAGGAATTTGTTATCAACATCAGAGCTTCTACTCGGGATACTTTTCTGTTGTATCCCCGTTTCGTACAAGTGTTCATTAACATTCAGTTTCCAAACGTGAGGAAGACGAGAGAAACATTGGAAATGAAGTCCTTGGGTCCCCACACGGTGGGACTCATCAAACAAAATCGGAAAGGCAAAGTCATATTTCAAGGACTATATCCTCTTGAAAAGTTTGGGAAGTTTACTGAACTGGATGAAACACCAGAGTCTTACGAGTCGTCCGAGCAAACATCCTCGGAGCAAGCATCTACTGAGAAATCAACTCCATCCAACATTGTTATAGATGTATCTGAGGATGAAGAAACCGAGAAAGAAGACTCACCAACTCCCAAAGTTCAAACTGTCTCAGAACATGAAAAAGAGTTGAGTGATGATCAAGTTGGTGGAGAGATGAGTATTGGTGAAGAGAGAAATGATTCTTTTGATGATCTTGATTTAACTGGTTTTGATCGCGATGATATTGCAGCTTCTTTGGCAAGTAGTGCTAATGTTGTGTCTCATGAAAATCTTGACACAATTTTCCATAATGTCGATGATGTTGGTTTTCACACAACTGAGATAAGGAAATCAAGCGAGACGTTTGATACACAAACTCCTACTTCAAAGCAAATGGTGTCGACTTCTATTCCTATTGAGATGGTTATGGGATGTTCCCCTCCTGTGTCCATTTCTCCTACTCCCGAACCGTTTGTGAGTGTGTTTTCTCCAGAAGCTGATCAAGAACAATCTAAAAGAAGAAGACTTGATGCAAGACAATCTGAACTGATCACAAGTTTGGTTAGTGGTATTCCTACCCCACCTTTCACTGCTACCACTACACGGCTCACCACTACAAAGATGTTTTCTACTGGTCCGAGTTCAACATTTGATGTTGGTGGTTCCTCTGCACCGCCTGGTTTCTCAGTTCCTAGATATCGTCGAGATGTTGCTTCTGAAAGGCTAGAATTGCACATGGCTAAAGAACAACTTGTATCGCCAGATCCTCGAGGAAAGGGTGTTTCCATTGAAGAAGGTGGTGCTAGGGATGACAATCTTACTCTTGCTGGTCTGCAGAAAGAAATTTCGGTTCTTAGCCAGAAAAATATTGAACTCGATATTCAGGTGGCAGAGCTTCGTGCCGAGAATGTCGATCTTCGTATCCAAGTATCCAAGCTACAATCAGATAAATCTAGTCTTGGCGGACAACTGGCTGAACTAAAAAAGGATAAGAAGCTGAAAAGCAAGCAGATCTCCGATTTACAAGATCATTTTAATCTGCTGACTTCGAGCTATTTTGAGCTAAAGAAGAAACTTGAAGTTGATCTTGGTGAGAGATACCAGACGTCTGTTGAAGAACAAAGGATTAACCTTCACGTACAAGCTTTTCAGGTTGACCTACCAGTCGGTCAGTCCTCTGGGACTGCTGAACGTGTTGTTGATGAACCTCCATTGGCTCCACACATTCGAGAACTTATTCGTCGTAATCAAGAAGATGACGTTCAGAGAGAACAATTACTGTTTAAACGGAATACTAATCGGAATACATCTCAGAGCGAACCCTTAATAATTGTTACTGATCTTGAAGTTGTTAGGTTTCGGGATACATTTGGGGATAGATCAGGAGTGGCTGCCTGGGGATTTCATGACCCTCTCAGAAAGTGGATTGTCATTCGTAAGAGTGGTAATTCAGAGTTGTATAAGGATATTCATGCATTTGGGTCGTTTACAAGAATTAATCTGACGGAGTTGTCTCAAGCTCCGTTCATCAATCTTTTCAACACTCCTCAAGTTACCCAGTTTAAGCACTTTTTGGATGATCAAGTAAAGAAAGGATTTCCATCGATGTCGACGGCAGAATCAGTTATATTTGAACACCCAGATGTCTTGGAACTGTCCACTAACAAGCCGTTACAGGTAGTGATGTGGCCCGCAACGAAACAAGTCAAGTAGTTTCCTGTGCTTCAAGGCTATCAAGATGGATCTCTCAGTTCTTTGGAATGCTGGGTTTATGATGAAAATACATCTGGAGCGGTCATCAAACTTAAGAATAGGTGTATTTGTTTGTACGATCGTAGAGACTTGCTGCAATTCAGGAAATGGGATATTCATTATCTTAGCAACTTTCAAATTAAAGTTGTTGAAGAGGTTTATGAGGAAGGAGCCAAGGTGTACACAACAATGATCGCGGAGATTCTAAGCAAGAGAATGTGGAATGGAGCGATGGGCCAGATGGACGTGATGATTGTCGACAAAGGAATGGGTTCGAGCTAGTTCAAACCAAGGGGGAGATTGAAAGACCCTTTGTAATGGTTTGGTCTAGGCATACTAGTTAGTGGTAGTGATTGGGTAGTAAAAACCGATTTTGTTTAGTTTACGGTTGTTATGTGTTTACGGCCGTAAACTCCTTATGGTCGTAAACTCCTTGCGGTTGTAAGTCAGGCCTATAAATAGGGCGTTGTGTCAGATTTTAAAGGTTGTTGATGACTTCGTGTTTTCTCCAAGTTGTATCTGACGTTTTATTGCTTTAAGGCGTATGCAAGCTTGGTTCGTTTGTTATTTGCTTATTGTTTCATCTTTTGCTTCTGTTATTTGTCTTTGATCATTGGTAGATCCGTTTTCGGGCTTTACAGTCTCAATACTCAACCAGAGTTGTTAGCATGTGATCCAAGTCTCTTCACTGGAGACAATGAGGATCATGAAGAGGTGGTAACTTGCAGTCCCGATGTAATTGCCACTTCATCCTCAAGCATCCCATTAGAAGTTACATCATCCCATGATCTTCAAGACTCAGACACTGACCCTGACTCTCCAGTAGAATTTTCTCTTGAGTGTCCTACCATGGAAAGTTTCAATTCAGAAGATGCCACTTCTGAAAAACCAAATATCCATGACTCTAAATCTAGTGATAAAAAGCCCAAATCATATGAGCCAATAGGATATTCCAATATTGAACCCATTGAATTCCTCAGTCAAGAAACATTTCCATCTCTTAATGCTTCTGTCTCTGGAACAAATGACTTAGGATGTAGATATTCTAAGAAACAACAGATTGGAAAATATCCAATTCCAGTCAACAAGGATGACACCTTGAAGACTGTGAGTAATGATAAAACTGTTGTTGAAATACTCAAGAGACCTTTTGTTCTAATCAAGATCTCTTCACTTAGTCCTAAACAATAGGAGACAATTGTAAATCCAATTAATGTCTCTAAAGACAAGGGAATAGAAAAAATTGAAGTCTCTAGAGAATAAGGTCCAACTGTAGTCCATCCTTTAAAACCCAAAGTGGTTAAGACTACAAATAATGACAAGGATAGGAATTCCAAGAGAGTACCTAAGGCTAAGCCAAGCCAAGGGAAGACCAGACATACCAGTCCTCCCAAAACTTCAAGGACTCAAAGATCCTCTCCTTCTAATCATGGTTTCTCAAATTATGGATTTCCAAACAAAACTGGAATTCACTATCAGAATAATTCCAGGCCTAACAATCTTCCTGATTTTCTGAAATGATGAAACCAAGACCTGTTCAAACCAACCCTCATGTATCAGAATAGTAATTACCCCATTAATTCTATTCTTGGTCCATATTGTGGTTTTTCCCTATCCATAGGAGGAAATCACATGTTTGGGGGAAACTCTGGGTTTCCAATGATCAATCAATTTGGGGGAAATACCCAATTTCCCATGTTTGATCAATTTGGAATGCCTTTGAACTACGGATTTTCTTCTCTGGGAATTCCTACTCAGTTCACCAACTCTCCATTCTTCCCACAAACCAAACCTCAAAAGAAGACCCCTAAGAAAACAAAAACCAAGGTCACAAAAAACCAAGCAAAACCCAAAGAGGTTAATGCAAAAGATGAAAAGACAGTCCTAACTCCCACAAGTCTGAAGGAAGCTAACACTCAAGGACCCAAACAAACATGGGTACCTAAACCTTCTCTCTAATTGCAGCCTTTTGTGCCAGGGTACCACATGAAGATACATGGTACATTAACAGTGGATGCTCCAGGCACATGACCGGGCACAAAGGATATCTCAGAGATTTCAAGATAACAATGCCAGGTCAGTATGTTACTTTTCGAAACAACATGAAAGGAGAAGTTATGGGACATGGAAACATATCAAGCGGGAACTTTACCATTAAATGTGTAGCATATGTAGACAGTCTTAAACATAACCTTATTAGTGTTGCACAACTATGTGACAATAATCATGAGGTTTTGTTCACCAAATCCAAGAGTTTAATTATGGATACCAACAAGTGCATCCTTGTTGATTCCCCATGAAATGGGAACATGTATCCACTTGATATTGAACTAATTGAGGGAACTCCCGATATTTGTCTTCTTTCCAAAGCTACCTCTGATATCAGTTGGTTGTGGAATAGAAGACTCTCTCACCTCAACTTTGGTTATATTAACAAACTCATTGGAAAGGATCTTGTGAAAGGACTACCATTATTAAAACTTGCTAATGATATACTTTGTGCTTCCTGTGAATAAGGCAAAATCTCCAAATCTCCCCACAAAGTATAACAAAACATAGTGTATCTAAACCTCTTCAGCTTATACATATTGACCTGTGTGGTCCCACTACAGTTCCTAGCTTAAGTGGTAACAAATACATTCTTGTGATTGTGGACGACCATACCAAATTCACTTGGGTGTACTTTTGTGAAACAAATCTGAAACCACCAATGAGCTAATCAACTTCATTCGCTACAAAGAAGTTAGGGTAGGCAAACCACTTAGAATACTGAGAAGTGACAATGGTGGTGAATTCAAGAACAACGCCTTAGATAGCTTTCTTGTATCTAAAGGCATCGAGCACAATTTTTTTGCACGCTACACTCCACAACAGAATGGTGTAGTTGAAAGGAAGAACCGGACACTATGTGAAGCTGCTCGATCTATGTTGATCTTCGCAAACCTACCACAATACTTTTGAGCTGAAGCCACAGCAGCCGCCTGTTTCACTCAAAATAGATCCCTAATCAACAACAGGCTTGAAGTCACTCCCTATGAAGCAATGAATAGTAGGAAGCCCAACGTCAAATTATTTCACATATTTGGTTGTCGTTGCTACATCAAGAACAATAGGGATCAACTAGGGAAATTTGCACCCAAGGCTGATTAAGGTATCTTTCTTGGATATTTCCTTCATGTTGCAGCCTATAGAGTTCTGAACAAAAGAACCAGGGCGATAGAGGAAAGCAGTAATGTCACTTTTGATGAAAGTTATGTAAGCGTTCTGGATCCAAACCACTTTGGTCCTCAAATGGTAGTACCATTTGATAAAATGAACCACCCATCACCTGCTAATGCTTCTGCTCCAGTCCATGCTATTGAAGTGGATTTTGATTTCCTCTTTCCAACTCAACCTTCTGCCCTAGAATCAGAAAAGCTCACAAAAACACCTTCTCCTGATGTCTCTCAACCTCATCAACCATCAAACGTCTCAAGTTCCACCAAAGCTTCGGTTGAGGGGGAACCATCTTCGAATGATTCTATTCCTAAAAGTCCTTTAGCATCTTCTGAACCTTCTACTCCAATCTCCCTTCATCAATCTGGACCAGTCATAACACCAGTCACTGCATCTTTCAAGGAGGAACCACCTTTGCATGGTTCTATTCTTAAAGGTACTTTACAATCCTCCCAACCATCCAGTCCATGGTTTCAGCGGGAACCCCACTCAACCGATTCCAGTTCCTCAAGTTCATTCACATTCATTTCATCTGTTGAATTCAAGCATGCAACAGTTGAGGGGGAAGCACCTGGTTCAGGTAGTTATGGACTTTTCCAAGACGATCTTTTTGAAGGAACATTCACTTATGACTACCCTTCTCGTCCAAGAGAACAATATGAGGTAGTTTGTACTCCTCAAATCCATAAGGAAACTCGCCACAAAATGGACAAAGGATCATCCAGTCGATCAAATCATAGGCGATCTGGATTCTGGAGTAGTGACTCGTTCAGCAACCAAGAATGAATGTCTATATGCAAGATTTCTATCCATGATAGAGCCTAAAGGAATCAAAGAGGCTTTACAAGATGCAGATTGGGTAAAAGCAATGCAATAAGAGTTAGCTGAATTTGAATGCAACGACGTGTGGGACTTAGTGCCAACACCAGAAAGAGTATCAGTTGTTGGTTCACGATAGGTCTAAAGGAACAAAAGTGATGAAGATGGAGTCATCATCAGGAACAAAGCCAGACTAGTTGTCAAAGGCTACTCGCAACAAGAAGGCATAGACTACGATGAAACCTTTTCACCTGTTGCAAGGATAGAAGCCATTAGGATTTTCTTGGCAATTGCTGCACACAAGAATTTTAAGGTCTACCAAATGGATGTGCAGTGTGCATTCTTGAACGGAGAAATCGATAGGGATGTCTGTGTTTAACAACCTCCTGGATTTGAAGATCCAAAGTTCCCCAACCATTGTTATAAGCTTCAAAAGGTTGTCTATGGATTGAAGCAAGCCCCAAGAGCATGGTATGGAACATTGTCTAAGTTCTTAGAAGATTCCAAGTTTCAAAGAGGTTCTATTGATCCCACTCTCTTTAGGAAATTCCATAACAACCATCTCATCGTTGTGCAGATCTACATCGACGACATCATATTCGGTTCAACCAACAAGGACCTTAGTGATGAGTTTGCTGAGTTGATGAAAAACAAATTTAGAATGAGTATGATGGGTGAGATCAATTACTTCCTAGGTCTACAAGTTCGTCAATCTCCTAAGGAAATCTTCATTAGTCAAGAGAAGTACATAAAAAATCTATTAAAGAGTTACTCCATGAAGAACACATCAACTACAAGATGTCTACTTCCTACAAGCTTGATTCAGACCTTGATGGAAAATCTGTAGATCATAAGCACTATAGAGGAATGATTGGCTCATTATTGTATCTTATAGCTAGTCGACCAGACATCATGTTTTCAACATGTCTGTGTGCATGCTTTCAAGCCAATCCCAAGGAATCACATCTCATTGCAGTCAAAAGAATTTTCAAATACTTGAAAGGAACTGCTTCTCTGGGTCTATTCTATCCTGCTAAAGGCAACTTCTATCTCCAAGCCATTACCGACTCAGATTATGGAGGATGCAAGCTCGATAGGAAGAGAACTTATGGTAGCTGTCAATTCTTAGGAGGCAGGCTGGTTGGTTGGACCTCAAAGAAGCAAACATGTGTTTCAACCTTTACTAGCTGAAGTTGAGTATGTTGCTTCCGCCAGTTGTTGTTCTCAAGTACTTTAGATGCAAACACAACTGAGAGACTATGGATTCAAAATGCAATAGATCCCAATCTATTGTGACTCTAAGAGTGAAATTGTAATCTCTCACAATCCAGTCAACCAATCAATGACCAAGCACATTGATATCATGTATCACTTCCATAAAGATAATATTCAAAAAGGTCATATTGAGCTTCAGTTTGTTCCTACAGAAGAAGAGACCGCAGATGTGTTCACGAAAGCTCTGGATGAATCCAAGTTATTACACTTTCTATGACGACTTGGCATGCTTAATCCAGATTCTCTAGGCATTTGAATTTTTTTTTCTTTCTCCTTTTTAATAAAACTCCAAAAATATTTAATTTCTAATTCATTGTATTTTTGCTTTACCTTTCCACAATAAAAATAAAAAAAACCTCAAAAAGATTTTACAGTTTTACTTTACATAAGAGAAAACTACAAAAAGATTTTATTTTATGTATTGTGTCTTTACTTTAAACAAAAGAAAATACCAAAAAGATTTTATCTTTATTTTTGTTAGGAAAATGCAAGTTTTCATCACAAATATACAAATGAAGAAGGTTAGTTTCTTCATACTTTAATGATTTTTCAAAATACTAAATTATGTGGTCCTTCAGTTTGCTTCAGTACACAACTAATATTGGTACTTTAGTGACCATTAACAAGCTTCATGGTTATACTCTACTTCGAATTATAACATACATCAAGTACTAATGTTATGTGGGATAATTTGAGGCGAACTCTAAGGTTTAGTTAAGCCAATATGTTATAGTATATTTGTGGCTTCCCTGTCCTAGTGAACTCATGAGAAAAAAAATGCGAACTTGTGTAGTTTGAGGGACATAAAAAGTTTTGCATTGTGAATATCTATACCCAATAAAAAACTTTTTAGTTAAAACAAAGCGAGTCACGTTCCAAGTATATCTGTTCAATTTCTGCACTTTGAGTCTAGTTATATATTCAATAAGTTATAGTTCAGGAGTGGAGGCAATTTGTGACCTATGATAACTCGGCTAGTAAACCCCCCGAGATATTGAAAATCTATCCACCTGCAGTACATTAACGCAGATTGGACCGGGAAGAAGTCCTCTACATGGGTTTTTATAGAAAGTCATGGACTCCATTAGTGAGCTAAGAGATTCCGAGCACTCTAGTGAATTTCTTAGAAAGCCACGAACTAAAGTACAAAAAGAAGTAAAGCTAAGAATTATTTGCTTGTGTACTTTGTCAAAGTTAGAGTTATAAGAAAAGATTAAAAAAATCAAAAACAATAAAAAAAAGTATAGTTATATTCTTAGGTCAACTATTATAAATGTTTTTTTTTCTTTTAAAGTCGTGTCACTTGGAATTTGGCGATACCTTTTGAAACAAAAGGAGTAAATGAAAAGGTATAGGTGGTAGGAATGCCAAAAATGAATGTTGTTCAAAATAAGTGGGGAACGTTTGTGAGGATTGCCAGTATTTAGGGCTTGGGAAGTCACTAGGCCTTAGACAAAAATATAAGCATTGCGGTGAGACATAATTGGTGAGTACAAATCGGGTTATTTTATGTGATGTTAAGGAATTCAAAACATAATAATCCACAAGGGAACTCTTTACAACGCGAAGTGAAGAATCAAACACAGAATTTAGTTGCTTGATAAATCTGTAAGCAACAGCAGATAATCCTCAATGTCTCTAATTCAGTCAATAAGTGTTTCTTTAAAGTTCTTGATTCCACATGCACACACTTCACTGTAGGGATGAGAAATTAGGCCGAAAACCCGAACCGAACCGAGAACCGAACCGAACCGACCCGAATTAGACCCGAATAAGCAATTCGATTCGGTTTTCGGGTATCTATATAAGGCTTATTCGGTTTTCGGGTTATTCGGTCCGGGTTACCCGAATAAGGGGTTATTCGGTCCAAAAAACCGAACCGAATATGAAGAGTAGTTTTTTCCCTTGCGGCCTTGCGTGAGTCGATTTAGTGTTTAATTTGTTTCTTTAAAAAGTTTGTTATGAAATCATAAGCTACAAAAGTCATAAAAAAATACAATATTTATTCGGGTTATTCGACTCCTTAATCATCTTGTACATGTTATTTGGGTTATTCGGGTTATATACTTATAGATAGATTTTTGGGTGTTTTGGATGTTTAATATTTAGTGTTTAATTTGTTTCTTTAAAAGATTTGTTATGAAATCATAAGCTACAAAAGTAATGAAAAATATTCGGGTTATTCGACTACAAAATCATTTTGTACATGTTATTCGGGTTATATACTTATGAAATCATAAGCTTCAAAAGTAATACAAAATATTCGGGTTATTCGACTCCTTAATCATCTTGCACATGTTATTTGGGTTATTCGGGCCGGAACCGAACCGAACCGATTAATACCCGAACCGAACCGAACCCGTATTGCTTATTTGGTTCGGTTTTCGGTTCATACAATTTGCTTTATTCGGTTTTCGGTTTATTCGGTTCGGTTCGGTTCGGTTCCGACCCGAATAACATCCCTACTTCACTGTATTTTACTATTCCCTTCTCAGATTCTCTATCTATATGCACACACATCACCTTCAAAGTTAGATTATTCAGTGTTTGCACTTTTATACTTTTTGTTTAACTCATGCCTTAGAATCTACGTAAAGCAGCTAAGTTAGATAGAGAATATCACTTACTTGATCATGGAACATCCTTAGCCAAGTGGAGCATCTTATGACAATGGATCGTTCTCTTCAAGAAAACCATATGTGTTTCTCTTGGTTTATGGAGCATTCTTGTATATTGTGAAGAAGGTCAAGATCAAAAGCCTTAAAGAACCATCTAGAAGCAACTTCGTGCTCTTGGACCAACATGGAGCAACTTCAGGTTCATGAACCAAATTTGGAGCAACAACATACAACTTGGACCATCTTGGACCATCTCCTCATCTTTGGACCAAGTGGACGAATGAATGAAACATCTTCATTTATCTTGATCATCTTGAGGCACGTTGGATCATCTCCTCATCTTTGGACCAACTAGACGAATGAATGAAGCATCTTTATTCATCTATCATCTTGAGGCATTTTGGACCATCTGCATCAACTTGATCATCTAGACCATCTTGGACCATCTTCATCATCTCGACCAACTGGAAGTATCTTGGAGAAATTTCACCAACTTGAAGGATCTTGATCACTTGGACCAGCTTGGAGCTTCTTTAGTCACTTGGAACATGTTCAACAACATTGGAACATGATCAAGAACATTGGCACATGATCAATAGCTTGAAGCATCTTTAGCTACTTGATGCATCATGCCCATGTTGCTCATTAAGTCTACATAAAGCATAATGAATGTGTCGAGCATGTTTTGAATAGGCCATACAAGTTTTTAAAGCGAGCCATGCATGTTTCATGTCGACCATGCACGTTTCAAGTAGGCCATGCATAAGTCAAGTATGTCATGCACGTTTCGAGTAGATCTTTCCTTAGGTGCCATGCACGTCTCAAAGATATCATCCATGCATGCACCACCTTTTCTTTCTTGATTCTCAAGGCATCATTCTCGCACTAGCGACTCAAGTTGAAATTCTCCTATTTATACTTAAGTACCATTCAATCCTTATAGGCCCACAAGTTGGCCCATGCAAGCCCTATTTCGGCCCACTGAGAAACCCTAGAAACCTTCAACTGTAAGTACCTCACTTCTACTTCTCATTCTGCACAAATTGCTGCCGAGACTAGTTTTTAGAGAGCCATTTAAGAGTTTTAGTGTGTTCTACATTCAAACACTTGTAATTGAATCTTCATGAATATGAGAAACATTTGAATCATTGATCTTGAATATTAAAAAACGTTTTTCTATTATTTTGATTGATTTACAACTCTTTATTTTCCACACTACTTGCCACTTGACGATTCTGAAACTGTGTTTTAGTATTTTCAACACTTGGACTATTCTAGTCTAGGTTTACTGAAATTTTCTCATTTCTTCATTCGTCACGACACTGAGTTCACTATCTCATGCTCCGTGGTCCAACATAGTTAAGGGCACAAACCTACCCAGATTATGCATCACTACCCTTGATGAAAGTTCTCGTAGACAAGGCATTTTCCTAGTATAGTCACACTCTTGGATAATCCCCGTCTGGCGACAATTAACTGATGGTCTCACATTTGGAAATATGGTCGCTTGATGTTCCACTTGTCATCTGATAAACCCAAGTCTCATAGTAATCCAATAATTTAGGGCATCATACTCTGATACCTCGATACAGCATCACAAAATCTCATGATGTCTTGCCACGACCACTGATCTTCTACCCACACAACTCAAAACCTTGAAGTACTCCAACTTACAATTTGAAGCACAGAGGAAACGCCCATGACCGAGAACACATTAACAACAATCCAAAGCCCCGTCCTCTATTGATCACGCCCATGCGAAACTACTCATTCTGACTCTAAAGTTGATTAACAAATCAACTGGTGCCCTTCCCGGAGTACAAGTAACAATCTATACATAGAACTATCAATCTCTCAGCAGTCGAATCTTGACCTCAGCAACCCAGCCATCTTGAAACTCAACATTGACACACCCGAAGAAACACAGACCCTAATCGGATTCTTGTCCAACGGCCACCTTCCGTGAAAACACTCATTCTATCCTGAGCATGTGCACCATGCATCATCTCGCTCTGTACGTTTCCTTGACTACCACATGACCCCAGTCTCATATAGTCGGGCCTTAGATCCCCATAACCCAAACTTCTATACCACATCAGATTGAGGCTCCTCCCCACATAATACCCAGTCCTCCCCCACTTAGGGTTCGAATCATCCTCCATTGACATACCAAAAATACCACACTACATACTGGCTCACCAGATGTACCATTCCCGACTCATGGAACGTACCACACAGCACTCGATGACCTTCCAGACTTTGATCAAATAACTCCAAGTATCCTGAATCTCAGATGAAAACCTCGGAGTCCTCCCAATGTGACTGCCTGTAGTCACCCAAAATTTCGTACCGACACACCACTGGACATCTCGACTGTCCCGAATTAGTTACGACTCACAACTCTTACTGTCGATACACAACGTAGACAATGAGGGCCACTATCCTGATATACTCCTCTTGATTACTCGAAACTGTTGCTAAAATATGCCTTACTATACTTAAATAAGGCATATATTTGTCCTCAACCATCTCACTCCCCTATGATGACTCCTCACGGTATAAGAAATATATCGCAGCAGACATACAACAAAATACTCTGGTAAAAATATTGCAACTATATGCTACCCCACAGGGATTACCTCCAAACTCTAAAACCAGAAGCTCGTTATCTCTTTTGCTGCAAACAAGAAGCGAAAATAGTGTAATTCTCATCACAGAAAGTGACATCTCATCCATCGTCCAATCACTCAACCCAGACCGCAATCCTCCAAAAGGCATTATCTCCACTTCTACTTAAGTCTCACGACTCCAACTAGCAGCTCGCCAGTCAGACCCTTCGGGATCTAACTCAATTTTCCTCGCAAGGTACACCCCCATTAAAGCTCGACCGACATGGCCCTCTGGCCCCACAATCTACCGTATCCACTCTCAGTCTGAATAGCCACAACAGGATAACTGGTAAAGATGGAAGCACACTTTGCTACAAATCATGGTACCCGAACCACATTATCTCCCCTTAATCTGCTACTTAGAACCCCTGGAATTCTCCCTGTTTTGAGTATGGGTCCTCTGCTTTCAGTAGTACGTACCCATACTACCTGACACATCTACCCATACTTTCCAGACGGATCATCCCAGATTTCCTAAGTAGCTGCTCGACCTCCTCGATCACCCATCCCCTTGCGCATGCTCGCTCTCCAACGAATACTCACCTCTAAACAGCGTACTCATCGCACTAAAATTACTTCCTAGGCTCTCCTAGGTTCTCACACTTCCCTGACATCAATTGTAGAAGAACTCCTCATTATGCCAACAATCTACCTCTTGAATATCATCATATGCACTTAGTAGCTGAATCCTATCATCAAGAGTTCTATAAAGCACAAAGCACGCAACATTTGGGCTTCAAATATCCTCTACCAGCACATAAATCTACTCTAACTTACAACTCCAATCACTCTATCCACAAAGCACAAGGCGTCACCGAACTCAGGCAACCCTACCTCTCGTGGGTATCTAACTACTCTCTCAGTAGATTCCTCAAATGCACATATAGGTATCTCTCCTAGATTACTCCTCTTCGCAAAGCTCTCTCTAAAAGATTCCTGCTAGGCGATCTTACTCAGCACATACATAGAGCAAATAGAAGATAATATCAATCAATAGCATCCCCTAGGCTAAGGCATCACGAATCAGGAAACTCTAGCCCTAATTTCGGAAGTACCTAGCATATCCTCTAGCATGCAACTCTAATATATCATAAATATCTCATAATGTAAACAAGTAACGGTATTTTGGGAAATCACCACTCAGGCTCTGGCTGATTGTACACACTGCTCTATCTCGTTTTCTCTTTAAACTCTTACTCGTTTTAGAAAAATCATTTCTTTTTAGAAAATTTTCTCAAATCCTCAGTTTGAGTCCAGATATACCCGAGAGTACATCCAA
Organism: Lactuca serriola; assembly: GCF_051521515.1. Classification (NCBI taxonomy): domain Eukaryota; kingdom Viridiplantae; phylum Streptophyta; class Magnoliopsida; order Asterales; family Asteraceae; genus Lactuca; species Lactuca serriola. Next base: position 182,764,721 of record NC_136416.1, read on the forward strand.
ATCCCTCAAACCAAGGCTCTGATACCAACTTGTAACATTATAAAGTTTCAAATAAAATTTTCATTTTTAAAATCACATAAACTCAATATCACATTTCTAAAGAATCATAAAATGTATAAGTTGTCAAAACACAAGTCAACAGTGTTTGATAAAATCCTAAAATCCTCAAAATCATGATCTCTTACTAGTGTGAATAATCAAGCCAGCGCCTTCCCGCAATCATGAAAAGTACCTCAAACACATATCATACAACATGGTAAACACGAAGCTTAGTGAGTTCCCCAAAATACCACACGCAAATAATTAGCCTCTCACGGATATACATTGATAAGGACCCTCCGGTCATGTGTCTTAGTGAAGACCCTCCAGTCTAACAGCTCGGGTCGGATCCTCAAGTCCGGTATCTCAGTGAAGACCCTCCGGTCACACAAGAACATAATAACTCAATAAGGCACATGAGTAATATACAACATAAATCACAAAGACAAAATGCATAATATCACATAACTCAGTATCAGCACATAAGACCCTCCGGTCACACATGTTGGGTTTTGAGCATTCTAACACTCCTATGGTGTACATGCAACCCTAGATGCTGTGGATCTATGTTTTCTCTAATATACATGCAAACTTTCAAAATTCAAAAGCATCATCCTAACTAGCATATAATGGAATAACTATACTACTATAAAATTCTAGTTAGATGACATACCTTTTAGTGTAGTTGATACCTTGAAGTTTTAAGAGCCTAGCACCAATAGTGTGAATGCCTCAAGTGGAATCACAAATCACCACCAACAAATGGAAGAACTAGAGAGAGAATTCCTTGCTTCACAAAATCGGCTAGCACTCTTCTAAGATCACTTAGGTGCCAATTCTGGTAGCATTAGGGCCTCTTATATAGCGTGGCAAACTAGGGTTACACCATGTAAACCCTAATGACCTTCCATATCCCTCATGCTCCATGGGTTAAAACCTCCATGGAGTATCCATGGATCACCACATGGGTTTAGCCCAAAATAAAGAACTATGGATCATTAGCCCTCTTTATAAGAATGAATGATTTACCAAATCAACCCCTTATATTTAAATAGTCTCTTTTGATCACAAAATTAATTCCAAATTAATTCTTGATCAATACTAATTAAATAATATGATTTCATATTAATATATTAGAACTTATAACATATTTTGAAGGGTTCAGTTAGTGGTTTGATCTAGGATTTACATTGTATAAAGGTCTTTTAATTCATTTGGCATATTTCTAGGGTGTTTGGAAAGTTTATGGCCTAAGCATGTGTTTACGGCCGTAAACCCCGTTTACAGCCCGTGTCCCATATATAAAGGGTTGGTCTTGGTCATTTGTAGTTGTTAATGCCTTAGAGTTCACGGTCACGGTAAACACAAGTTGTACCCAACGTTTTTCAATTATAAAACATGTGCAAGCTTGTTTTTCTTCTTATTCTACTCCAATTCTTGTTTCTTTGATTGTTTGATTGATTGATCATTGGTAAGATCCGTTTCTAGGACCTTACAATTGGTATCAGAGCAAAACCGGTGTGAAAACATCATTCAATCGAGTTTTCGGTCGTTTAAAATCATATTCTTCACTGTTCGAGATTGAGTTTGGTATTTTCGTTCCTAAAAGGGATCAAATCTGCTCTAAATTTGTGTTTTCGTGGGCTTCAGGTCAAACAAAATTCAACCGGAATCCTACTCCATCAAGCCAAGTATGTGGAGGATATTCTTGAGAAGTTCGGGTTTCAAGACGCAAAACCTGCATCGACGCTGATGGCCGAAAGACCCCTGCTGAATCCAGATATTGATGGCGAATCCGTAGATCAGACACACTACAGATCGATGATCGGATCGTTGATGTATCTTACTGCAAGCCGTCCAGACATCATGTTTGCAGTTTTTCAATGCGCACGTTATCAGGCTAATCCTAAACTTTCACATCTTATTGTTGTCAAAAGAATTTTTCGGTACATCAAAAGCAGCCCAAAATTGGGTCTTTGGTATCCGAAAAATTCCTAATTTGATTTATATGCTTTTGCTGACAGTAATTATGGAGGCTGTGAGCTTGACAGGAAATCTACATCAGGAGGGTGTCAATTTCTTGGATATAGGCTGGTGTCATGGCAGTGCAAGAAACAACATATCGTCTCAACCTCAACAGCAGAAGCGGAATATGTTGTTGCATCTGCCAGTTGCTCTCAAGTTATCTGGATCCAACACCAGCTGTTGGATTACGATTTGAATTATCTAGAAATCCCCATCTACTGTGATAATGAGGATGCGATTCAAATTGCTAAAAATTTTGTTCAACATTCCAAAACCAAACACATTGATATCAAAATTCATTTTATCAGAGACTGTTATCAGCGTTCGCTCATCCGGCTGGAACAGTTCCCACTGCTAATCATGTGGCGGATCTGTTCACCGAGCCTTTTAACAAACCTAGATTCGATGTGCTTGTTGGATTTTTGAAAATGATTCGTTTTGAGGATTAAATTTTAGTTTTAGGTTAGGTTAGTTTAAATTTGCCCATTTTAGTGATTTCATTCTCACCTATGCACAAATTTAGGGGGAGAAATAAACAAAAATTTAGAAAATAAAAAAACCCAAAAATAGTGTTATTTCTGTTTTATTTTTTATCTTTTTATTTTTTTCAGAAAATAAACAAAAATCCAAAAACATTAGAAAATCAGAAAATAAAAAAAAATATGTGTCTTTTGTTAGCTTTGTTTACTGGGAAGTGATATTATCAAGTGATAACAGACAATCTGAATCTGCGTAACGTACCAAAACTAAATTGTCTACGCTCTATGTTCGATGCGCTGATAGGCACGAAAGATTCTAAAAGGACTTGACTAGGCAGAGTTGAACTTAAGGAATTCAAAGTCTTGACAAATCTTGACCTAGTTAGATCCATTTAGTCTGACAATACGATGCTCAGATAGGTTGAGTTGGGAGATATACATGGGAATCTACTGGTCACATTAAAAGAACCCGTATCTAGAACTGTGGATTAAATTTTCCTCGATGTGCGGACTTTGTCCTTAATTCCGGTATTGATGGGGTGACTGGGGAATTCCGATAAATTAGGTCTGTAGAAGATTATTTTCTTTTTTCTGTTTGTTATTCATATGTTGCCTTCTCTGCGTGATCGAGAAATCCGACCTGGTCTGTAACATATGCAACTCTATCTCTCTGCATCTTCTATCTATGCAATTCTTTCTATCTGTTAGCCTCATACTGTCTCCTTTGCGTGACTTACAATCCGACCCGGTACACAGTATATGCATCATTCTTCTTCTTTATCCCTCGAGAACTTCAGTTAGTCATATGTTTCACCCTCTGCGTGATTGGAAGAGATCTAACCTGGGTGTATAGCATATGCATTCTAAATCTATATTCTCTCTTAATAATTGTCTGCTCACCCGATGTAAGGAGTATTCTGGAATTCCTTCATTACTGGAACATATTAGGAAGCGGGAAACATGTTCTAGTACAATTAAAAATTGAACACTTACAGGTTGTCTGTAGACCTCGCTGCTTAATTTAGGTGGACAACAATATCCCTATTCGTCGTCAGATGAATGGTCTTTAGGAAGTATATTTAGGATCATAAGATCATAATATATTGTCATTCCTAGTTTGTCCAAATTTATCACAAATTTTTCGTGTTTAAGTGGACAACAATACCGGCGATCGACCAGATATAGACATAAAGGTAGAGGTACCGACAAGTGGATTAAGGTTGTCTACTTTGATCCCAGTGTCACAAAATTATGTTCAGTGTTTGTTGAGATAAGTTTAGTCTTCTTTTATTTTAATTTTACTTTTTATTTTTTTATTTTATTTTTATAATTGTCTAAATTTTTTAATAGATTCTTAAATTTTAGAAATTATTTTATTTTATTTTTATTTTTATTTTTATTTTCATTTTATGTTAGTTTTAATTTTAAATTTTTAATCCTCAAAAGGTGTTATTTTTAAAAATTTTGGGATTTAGACAGTGCATTACACTGTGTGGATAAGAGCTAAAAATCGAACAAGGTATATAAGGTGGGTTTATAGTCGAAATCAAGTCCCACTCCTCATTTTCAATATCCGGTCGTAAACCCCTCCCACTCTCTCTCATATTGGGAAAAAGATTCTCGTTTTTTCTGAAATTGTTTGGTGAATCTTAGAGGTATGCTAAAATCGACCGTGAAAATGTGTTTATTTCATCAAATCTACGGGTTTTAGGGCTTCAATCGAAGATAATCGGCTTTCAGAGCTTACGGTTGGAGCTTACGGCCATAAACTCCGTTTCCGGCCATGAGCTTACGGTCACGGGTTTACGGCCGTAAACCCCAGTTTCACCGTAAACTCCCTTTGGTCAAAAAATTTGGGGCCAAAATTAAATTGATTAAATAAGAAAAACTTAAATCTAAATTGTTCAAATATCTCTATTTTCTTACTTGGCCCGTTTTAATGCAGATCAAATGGCTAACCTGAAATTTGAAGACATGCATAATTTGGCTATTGTACTGGCGGATCCTCCTGTTGCATACAGAGAGTTCAAGTCGATGATCCATGGGCTGAGGGAATGTTGTTTGGATTCTGCTATCACAGTGAATCCTGTCGTTTATCAGAATATCATCAGGGAATTCTGGATGACTGCCAAGGTGAAAAGGGATAATGATGGAGCAGTTACTGTTGAAGCAGGTGTGAGAGGATACAAGATTGAAATAACTGAACAATTCATCAGAGAAGCTTTGTTGATTGATAACCAACTTGGTTTTCCTACTGAGATTGGGATTGAAGACATCCAAAAGGTTCTTAAAAAGATGGGTTATGAAGGCAACTTTCCTCCTACCGTGAAGAAGCTTCTACCACCGTACTAGAGATTTCTGGCTCACGTTTTTGTGAGCTGCATTTCTGGCAGAAGGTCTGGTGCTGATGAGATCTCACTGAGGAACACTAGAGCCATTGCATCACTTGCTGCAGGGATAGACTTCAATTTCTCAAAGTTTATCTTGGGCGAATTCGTGGTGAACATCAATGCAACAACACGGGACACGTTCTTGATGTATTCCAGGTTTATCCAGATGTTTATTGATATATAGTTCCCAGATCTGATCAAAGAAGGAGAAACTCTAGATATGAAGTCTCTTGGTCCTCACACGGATCATCTGACAAAGTATCCTCTGAGCCTACGTCTTCAGAGAGGGTGATTTCAGAAGATGATGTTATCACTGTGTCAGATCACAGAGAAAAAGAAGAAGCAACAGCTCCTAATGTTCTTGTGGCAGAAGAACATGTCTTGACATCAGTTTCGGTTCAAAGTGATTACAGTGAAGGGGCTATAGAGAATAAGACTGAGAATGATTTTTACGAAGATCTTGATCTTTTTGCCTATGATAAGGATGCAATTCCTTTTAATTTTGGAAGCAATGAAGACCTCTTGTCGAACGAAAACCTTGACTCGTTCCTTGACAATATCCATTTTGTTGCTCACCCAGCAACGGAGATACGAGACACCGAAGATGTTCTTGAAACAACACCTCATGCATCCAAACAAATGGCTGAAACTTCCATTCCAATGGAGACAGTTTTAGAGATTCCTCCCCTTGCTACTGTTCCTCTAGCTACTGAGCCAATTGAAAGTGATTATGCAACAACTCAGACCATCCTGCCACCCTTGAAGAGAAAAAGACGCGATCCTAGACAGGGAATTCTTATTCCAGATCTATCTTTAGGCCTTCCAACACCACCAATAACCACTCCTGCCATTGTCTCATCTGAACCTATTTCTGAAGGACCTTCCACCGTATTTGAAGTTGGTGGCTCTTCAATTCCTATATGACTCTCTCCTCCCAATCCAGATCATGATGCTGCCTCTGTGAGGCTCGCCCTGCATTTGGCTCAGGAACAAGGCTTAGTGCCTTCTCCCAGAGCTAAAGGAATTTATTTTAGAGAAGTTCAGTCAGGAGAATACAATCCCACCATTGTAGAGCTTCAGAAGAAAATAAACGTGCTTGATCAAAAGAACATTGAGCTCGACATACAAGTAACTTATCTTTTGAATGAAAATGCCAAGCTAAAGACTCAAGTTTTTGATCTTAAAGAGGACAGGACCTTAAAGACTAAATAGATTTCTGATCTCCAAACTCACTTTAATCTCCTCACTTCAAGCTATTTTGATTTGAAGAAAAGGCTGGAAGAGGAACTTGGTGACAAGTTCAAGACATCTGTTGATGAGTCAAGGATTCATCTGCACACTCAAGCTCATCCCTCTGTTCCATCATCTGCTCAATCATCTCGTATTGTGGATCGTTTTGAAGTGGAACTTGTTCAAGCTCCCAATGTCGTAGCTCTGGAGCGTGCCAGATTGGCCAAAGCAGCTGAGAAAGGTCAACTTTTGTTCAAAAGGAGCCCGGATCAACCTAAAATCAATGTTACATATCTTGAAAAAAACGCTTTACAGATGTATATGGTGATAGGTCAGGGATTACTTCACGGGGCTTCCACGACACTTTAAACATGTGGATCGTAAGACGGAAGAGTGGCAACTCAAAACTATATAAAGATGCTCATGACTTTCATTCCTGGACCAGGGTTGATCTTTCAAAATTATCAAAGGCTCCTTTTGCAAATCCCTCTCAAAATCCTAAGGCTACACAATTCAAGCATTTCTTGGAAGATCAAGTGCTTAAGGGTTTTCCTTCAATGAAGACTGCAGATCCGATTATTAAACTATACCCAAGTGTACTTGATCCCAAGACCAATCAACCTGTTCGATCTGTGATGTGGCCTGCTACCAATCAAGTAAAACAGATCCCTATACTTCAGAATCATCCAGATCGATCTTTACGGTCCATGCTTTACTGGGTGTTTGATGAAACTACATCCTCCGTTGTCATAAAACTTAAAGAGGGATGCATTCGACTGTATGACAAAAGGGATCTACTTCAGTTTGACAAATGGGATATTCATCAATTGAATCTTCATCAAATCAAAGTTGCAGAAAATACTTTTGAGCCGGCCGCTAAAGAGTATATGTATATGGTTGCTGATATTATCAACAAGAGAATGTAGAACGGAGCAATGGGCAAATCAGATGTGCTTCTTGTCGAAAAAGATTAATTCCATCTAGCCCCAAACCAAGGGGAGATTGAAGGGTTCAGTTAGAGGTTTGGTCTAGGCTTTACTTTGTATAAAGGTCTTTTGAGTCATTTGGTATATTTCTAGGGTGTTTGGAAAGTTTACGGCTTGAGCATGTGTTTACGGCCCGTGTCCCCTATATAAAGGGTTTGTCTTGGTCATTTGTAGTTGTTGATGCCTTAGATTTCACAGTCACTGTAAACACAAGTTGTACCCGATGTTTTTCAGTTATAAAGTGTGTGCAAGCTTGTTTTTCTTCATCTTCTTCTACTCCAATTCTTGTTTCTTTGATTGTTTGATTGATTGATGACTGGTAAGATCCATTTCTAGGACCTTATAATATTAATAAATCACAATTATCATCTTCTCAAAAGTTCCATCCTACAAATTGTCCCGGTGAAGTGCAACCCAAATGGACCATGCTACTCTCGGGTCAAGTACATACCAAATATAGTTATGGACTTAGACACCTTATCCAACAGTCTCACACTTGGATAAGTCTAATAACTATATTTGTAAGTATAACTTCAGGATCCTACTAGCAATCGTGTCTCTTAAATGCCTTTGTCGAACTTAGACGTACCATTTTAGATAAGTGATCATAGACTCCTCAGTTCTCAATATACCAGCCGGACAAACACATGGAGCACAGTCAATCTTATTGTCTAGCAGTTTCTTTCCCAATTTCTAATTCGCTTGACATAGAACTTAATCGAACACATCAATTTAGTTCTGACTAGGCCCAACACATAAGTCAAAACAAAATCATCGAGGGGCCCAAGATATTGCTTTTAATCCTCCAAGGACTAAAAGGAACATATAAACTTTGATAGTATATGCTTGTACTAACTATTCACTAAAACATAGACAACAACACATTTTATAACATCGAGTTACTGATGCGTTTTCGTACTATCAATGTACAACCAACTTATAGTCAACAAATCATATATCTAGGTTTGAAGATTATATGATATTATCGTCTCATGATCACTCGAGATAAATTCCATGAAGTGATATAAGTAAGTGCAGGTTGAATCCAATACTCAAACCTTATGAGCACTCATGCATGTTGCAGCAACCATTGTTATGTCTAATACAATTCAGACAAATCTACAGGCCAAATTCATGACAGTCTTGACTCAATACCTACTTCCAACATATGATCAACTATGGATAGTTTGAATAATATAATTATTCCGGAGTCAAAACATGCAAAGTGAAACAATAGTAAATGATTGACACAAGACAGTACCATACTAGTAAATAAAAAGAACCTTTTATTTAAGCATCAAATGTCAATTACATTTCAACTATTACAAGTTTTGAAAGCTATATAATCATTAAAACTAATATCATGCTTCAGCCCAATGCGCCTCACATGATGTAAATGCTTAACCCTACTCAGTCCCTTCATGAGGGGATCTGTTGGTTCTCATCTGATGATACCCTCTTTGCCACGAGGAGTCCTTCTTCTATCTTGTGTCTTGTGAAGTGATATTTCCTGTCGATGTGTCTGGACCTACCATGATCCCTGGGTTCCTTGGCTAAGGTAACCGTACTATCACTGTCACAGAAAATCTCCACACGCTCCTTTATAGCTGGTACAACTCCAAGGTCTCCGATGAAGTTCTTCAACCATATCGCCTCCTTCGTCGCTTCTCTTGTTGTTATGTACTCTGATTTGCACGTTGAATTAGCTACAGTCTCCTGCTTGGAACTTTTCCAAGTAATTGATCCTCTATTGAGGGTAAACACCCAGCCCGAATGAGAGTGGAAATTATCTCTGTCATTTTGAAAGTCGGCGTCACTATACCCCACCACTCTCAAGTCATCACTCCCACTTATTGTAAGGACCCAGTCCTTAGTCCTCCACATGTACTTGAGAATATTCTTTACAGCAATCCAGTGAGCCTTGCCCGGATTCCCTTGATATCTGATGACCATGCTCAAAGCAAAGGCCACATCTGGGCGAGTACAAGTCATAGCATACATGATCGAGCCAACGGCAGAAGCATATGGTAATCGACTCATCTCAGCTATCTCAGTCTCTGTACTCGGACACTGAGCCTTGCTTAGTCTGGCATTGTGTTGGATCGGTAAGTCACTTTTCTTGGAATTATGCATGTTGAACCTCTTCAACACTTTGTCCAAGTAGGTACAATGACTAAGTCCAATTATTCTCTTACTCCTGTCTATCAATATCCTTATCCCTAGGATACAGGCAGCTTCTCCAAGGTCCTTCCTAGCAAAACACTTCCAAAGCCAGGATTTCAACTCCTGCAAGGTTGGGATGTCATTTCCTATGAGTAGTATGTCATCTACATACAGTACCAAAAAGCTAACTATACTCCCACTAGCTCTGACATATACATAGGACTCATCCTCACTTCTTGAAAAACCAAACTCTTTGACTTTCTCATTGAAACAAAGATTCCATTTGCGAGATGCTTGTTTCAATCCATAAATGGATTTCTTAAGCTTACACACTCTATTAGGGTACTTTTCCTCGACAAAACCCTCTGGCTGACTCATGTAAACATCCTCAGCCAACTTTCCATTAAGGAAAGCAGTTTTGACATCCATTTGCCATATTCCATAGTCATGAAATGTAGCAATGGCTAGCTTAAACCTAATAGACTTAATCTTCGCTACTGGCGAGAAGGTCTCATCATAGTCAACTCCCATAGTTTGAGTAAAGCCCTTCGCGACTAATCGCGCCTTATAAGTGTGTACTTTCCCATCCATGTCGGTCTTCTTCTTGAAGATCCATTTGCACCCGACTGTCTTACGACCCGGCACATTGTCAACCAAGTTCCAAACTTGATTGTCATACATGGACTGAATCTCGCTATCCATAGCCTCTTTCCATTTAGCAGACTCGGGGCCTGCCATGGCTTCCTTGTAGTTGTTAGGTTCATCCAAATTTACTAGTGTGCTATCACTGATAAATGCATCACCTTCTGTAGTAATATGGAAACTATAAAACTCAGGTGGAACTCTAAGTCTATCGGAACGCCTCAGAGGTATAGAATCATCAATTGGCTCAATAGGAGTTTCCTCCTCAGGTTGACTGCCAGTGTTTGAGGTTCCTTCATCGGTCAACTCTTGAAGTTCTTCAAGGTCAACTTGCCTCCCACTATCCCTTTGGCATACGAGCTCTCTCTTACGAAAGACTGCTCTCCTCGCAACGAAGACAACATTGTCAATTGGTCTATAGAAGAGATATCCAAAGGAATTTTGCGGGTAGCCGATGAAAATACACCGCTCACTCCGAGCTTCGAGCTTTTCATGAGTCTCACACCTCACGAAAGCCTCGCAACCCCAAACCTTGATGTGTGCTAATGAGGGAACCTTCATTCTCCATATCTCGTGAGGTGTTTTGACAACCTTTTTAGTTGGGATTCGATTAAGGATATGGGCGGAAGTCTCCAAGGCATACCCCCATAATGAGATTGGTAATGAAGCTCGACTCATCATGGAGCAAACCATGTCCAAAAAGGTTCAGTTGTGCCTATCAGCCACACCATTAAGCTGTTGTGTCCTAGGTGGAGTCAACTGTGAAACAATTTCATACTCCTTAAGATAGTCTAGGAACTCGATACTAAGATACTCACCACCTCGATCAGATCGGAGCATCTTTATCTTCCTGCCCACCTGATTCTCCACTTCTTGCTTAAACTCTTTGAATTTCTCAAAGGTTTCAGAATTATGTTTGATTAAGTAGATATAGCCATATCTGTTGTAATCATCAGTAAAAGTCACATAGAAGCGATTAGCATCCCTTGTGGCGTTATGAAGGGACCACATAAATCAATGTGTATAAGATCCAAAAAACCCTCACCCCTTTCAAAAGAACCAGTGAAGGGTGACTTAGTCATTTTTCCAAGCAAACAAGACTCGTAAGTGTCATCCGACCTTAAGTTGAATGACTCCAAAACTCCAGCCTTCTGGAGTTGGACTATGTGCTTCTTGTTGACATGTCCAAGACAACAATGCCACAAGGATGCCTTATCCAAATCATTAGAAGAATCGATATGCAACACATTATTTCCTAAGTTGTCTACAACCATCGCAGTTTCATATACACCATTACAAGGTAATGCTATAAAATAAAAAACACCATTATAATAAGCATTTATTGCACCAGTTTCATTATCAAACGAAAATGTGAAACCTTGTTTGTACAAACCATAAAAGGAAATAATATTTCTCTCCATATCAGACGAGTAGCAAAAAAATTTCAAATCTATTTCTAACCCACTACTAAGCAATAAAGAGTAAACTCCAATCTTGGTGACATATGAAACTTTCCTATTCCCCACGATCAAATTTATCTTCCCATGCTCCACATCATTACTTCTTTTTAGGCCCTACACATTAGAACAAATGTGAAATCCACAACCTATGTCAAGCACCCAAGAGTTAGTATGTGATGAGTTTCTAGATAGAATAGTATAAATACCTATATGGGTGGGTTTAACCTTCCTATCCTTAACATCCTACAAGTATTTGGAGCAACTTCGCTTCTAGTGCCCTTTTTCATGACAGTAGAAATGCTCTACTTCTTTTGGGATGGTCGAAGGAGTAGCAGAACCTCCTTTGGTTCCACTTGAAGAGGATCCATCAAGACATTTTCCCTTGTGGCTCTTGGAAGGAGCCTTCCTCTTCTTCCCTTTACCTTGCCCAATTTCCAAAACAAGGACATTAGTAGTAGGAGTGGTTATAACATATTTACCTTTGAGACCACTTTCGGCAGTCCTCAAAAGGCCCTGAAGCTTGCTCATAGTGACTTCCTCCTTGTTCATATGATAAGTCATATGGAACTGATCATAACATGAAGGTAAGGAGTGTAGAATAATATCTATAGTCAGCTCCTCATCAAAATTCACATTCAATTTGAGCTGATGGTCCACAAACCTTTGCATTTTCTGTAAGTGGCCCGTGATGGGTTCACCATCCGTCATCTTTGTTGTAATCATGGAGTAGATGATTTCATACTGCTCTTGACGAGCACTCTGATGGTATCTTTCCATTAGGTCCTGGTGCATCTCAAAAGGGTAGAAGTCCTCATATGACTTTTGGAGTTTAGGAGTCATGGTGACAAGCATGATACAAGCTTCCTTGGTGGTACCTTTCTCATGTGCCCTAAAATCTATAATATCCTGAGGAGTAGCAGCAGACTCATCGATTTCCTTAAGATCCTTGTCGAGGACATATTCCTTGTCCACTTAGCGAGTGACCATCCTGATGTTCTTAATCCAAGCATTGAAATTAGTTCCATCAAAGATGACTCTCCCACAAAGGTTCATGAGAGAGAAGGAGTCGGTAGGGTTTGATCCAGAAGCAGTGTTGGAAGACAACCGAAAAGAAAGAAATACAAAGTTTAGATTTAGATAAAGAGTCCTTAATAAAACACCCAAATGAAATATTAAGGCTAGGACCCAACACAATATTTTTACAATTTGGAAGAGGGATGTCGTAATCCAACTTGCAAAATATTTGAAGGTAGGTAAATGATGATTTACCAATTTTCACCATGAAAATGAAATTGTTATTAAGTTTTAATTCGATTTGAAACTCCTAGATCCTTTAAGATTCATTGAACAATTCAATGGCATGTTTAAATCTCGATTATGCCCTTCAGGTTTGTGACTGGGATACTGAGAATCACAAACAAGGTATGAATAACCATGCTCCATTATCACCTTAATCAATGTGCCGGTTAACCACACACACTCTATTGACCTTATGATAAACATTAAGCTACCCTTTTCCACCCTCACTAGTCCAAGTTAATGTGTCAGTTAACCATACATGCTCCATCAACGACTTGGTAAGGTGCAAAGTGTAATTTCATGGATTAGCATCAATTTCAGATTTTCCTAAAGTAACTAAGATTGGGAATTTATAAAAAAAAATAGTTACTTAATATTTATCATTATACTTTTAATGAGATTTATAGTCTTTGTCCTATCCATTCGGCTAACGACCCTCCACCAGTCAAGGAAGCGGTGGGTGAGAGTGGACACCCATTAAACCACCATTATATAGGCAGTAACCTTATACCCCCCTTATAGACCGACTTCGTGAATGAGGCCTACTAACGGTAAAACTGACTTGATCTTATATATATATATATATATATATATATATATATATATATATATATATATATATATAAACTTATAATACTATAAAGTATAAGGGTTGAATTTTAACTTTTAAAATTCTAAGGCTTGGAATTAAAGTTTCATTTAGTGAGACTTTACAAATTCCTAAACTTGAGGGCAAATTTTGAAACTTAGCAAAATTCTTCAAGTCCATAACATATGAGTTTAATGACATCTTTAATAGAGAACCTTTCATGTTCCATAACATCCATAACTTAAGGACAAGTTATGGAGTCCATTAAAATCATTTAAAACATTATTTAACTAATACAATAATCAATTAATTCATAGAAGATACAATCAAACTCATATGAACAAGACAATTCAAATCATACAAATTTCATGTAATTAGCCTAATCATATAAACTAATATAAACCATGAAACTTTCACAATTATCTTTTAAATTGGATTAGTATGATCATTACCACATCAAAAACAGGTTTATAAGTTCAAAAACAGTTTAGGGTAATGATCCTAGTCCAACTCTAGCCTTAAAACTCGAAAATCTGCACTCAGGAGCTCCAACTCGTCGAGTACATGAACTGACTCGGCAAGTTGGTCAGATTTGTGAGGGGACTCGACGAGTTCCCCAGTGGACTCGGCGAGTCCACTGTCCAGAAGGCAGAAATTCAATTTTCAAGCATTTGAAAGCAAGTATCATCAAGTATATTGGAAAACAATCCTAGGCTCTGATACCACTGTTGGGTTTTAAGCATTCTAACACTCTTATGGTGTACATGCAACCCTAGATGCTTTGGATCTATGTGTTTCTCTAATATACATGCAAACTTTCAAAATTCCAAAGCATCATCCTAACTAGCATACAATGGAGTAACTATACTACAAAATTCTAGTTAGATGACATACCTTTTAGTGTAGTTGATACCTTGAAGCTTTAAGAGCCTAGCACCGGTAGTGTGAATGCCTCAGGTGGAATCACAAATCACCACCAACAAATGGAAGAACTAGAGAGAGAATTCCTTGCTTCACAAAATCGGCTAGCACTCTTCTAAGATCACTTAGGTGCCAAATTTGGTAGCCTTAGGGCCTCTTATATAGTGTGGCAACTACTAGGGTTACATCATGTAAACCCTAATGACCTTCCATATCCCTCATGCTCCATGGGTTAAAACCTCCATGGAGTATCCATGGATCACCACATGGGTTTAGCCCAAAATAAAGAACTATGGATCATTAGCCCGCTTTATAAGAATGAATGATTTACCAAATCAACCCCTTATATTTAATTAGTCTCTTTTGATCACAAAATTAATTCCAAATTAATTCTTGCTTAGTACTAATTAAATAATATGATTTCATATTAATATATTAGAACTTATAACATATTAATAAATCACAATTATCCTCTTCTCAAAATTCTATCCTACAAATTGTTCCGGTGAAGATAACCCAAATGGACCATGCTACTCTCAGGTCAAGTACATACCAAACATAGTTATGGACTTAGACACCTTATCCAACAACACAATGATTACCACTCAAGTAAGTATAGTGAGAATACTCACCTCGAATGATGAACAACTCCTATAAATGTTGTTGTTGCACATCAGCCTCTAACACTAAGCCAAACCTACAATTAACCCAATTAGGATCTAATACCAAACCCTCACTCATTAGGTTTAAAGATAGTCCACTAACCATCCCATAAATAACCCAAGCCCATTGGGCCCACCAAGGCCCAATACTAAATGGGCCCTCCTAAGGCCCAACCCTTAAACTTAAGTCCAAATAGGCAAGCCCAACACAAGGGCCCAAGACATATATATTCCTCTGTTCCAAAATCTCCAATTCAACAACCCCAAAATCCATGCCCAACACTTAAGGCCCAATATGAGATTTAGCCCAAAAATCCCACAACGAGATTACGCGGGGCGTACCTCCCTTGGTACGGTCAGCGTACACACAAATCCTGATCGAGGAAACTAGACCAGTATGCGGGGTGTACTAGGACTTACGCGTGGCATAATGCTCAGGTCTAGAAACTCCTTTTTTGACTTAACCACTTCAGCACAAAGCATCCAAACCTCAGGGAAGCTTCGTTACAAGCTCCTGACTTTATCAGTTTGCATGTCATAATGGGATCCAACGTCCAAAATAACCATTAAGACTCTCTTAAATCCTCTTAACACATGCATGAAGAAGTGTAGATGATCAAGTTCTCATTTTTATGAATTAAGGGAACCCAATACACTTAAAAGGACAAGAGATCTGCTTTAGAGTTCATCAAACTCACAAAGTTCCAATCTTGGGACATAAAAACCTAAAAATGGACCCAAAACAAGAAGTAACACAACAATGAGCAAGTTTCAAACTTTATACCTCTGGAAGATGCATCAACAAGGGTAGAACTCAGATTTAGAAGCTAGAAGCACAAGCTATCCTCTTTTAAGACTCCTTCTTCACCAAGAGCTTCACCAAAAGCACTCAAATGAGCCACCACACTCACACAATCCATGGAAACGAGATCAGGTTTTTGAGAGGAGTTGGAGGCTGAAAATGGTGGTTGAAAATGAGGTCATAATGTTCCTTAAATAGAGTCACCTCAAAATATTAGGGTTTACATTCTCTGCCTAGTACGCCCAGTATACCCTCTGATACGCCCAACGTACTAGCTGGTCTCCGCGTCCATGCTACGCACATAAGTACATTGAGCGCACATGTACTTACGCCCTGCGTACTCATTTGCCACCCATTTCTCAATATGGACTAAACTTGCCAAAACTTCAAAGTAACATAGATTCTTCGTTATAGGTCCGTTTCCAAAGAACCTAATATCCACGGAAAGATGGCGAGAATCCCTACGCTTCTAGTAACTCGTCGCAGCCTCAAGGCTTCCTCATGCTCGGGTTGCAGCCCACAAACCCTAAATCATAAACGATCTGAAAGAGGATGTTACATAAATGCAAGGAACACCACAACAAAATGCAAGACTACATCAATAATATAGTAGCAAACAAGGTAAAGCATCATACTTTCATAATTTTTTGTTACACCATTGTACTAAACATGACTCTTTTCTTTTTAGCTTTTTAGTGATTTGAGTAAAATGAACATTGCTATATCTGATTGGATATTTTTGCTGTTTGGACTCATTAGCACTTGACCAAAAAGGACATGAGCATAATGGAGGATTCTTTCTATATCCTGGAATTATTTTTTCATGTGTTGAATTACTTAAATTCCCTTAGGGTAAAGAATGATTAATAAGACAGCTGTTAAATAAAAGTATGTTCTTATGTTTGTATTTAAATTGTTTCGAGTTAAATGTAAGAAATATAAATTTATTTATCCTTGTTTGTTTACTCTAATTTATACTATTATAAGATTGTACTTTCAATTATATATATATATATATATATATATATATATATATACACACACATATATATATATATATATATATAAATGAAGTAAGTTGTGATTTTTTGTATTTTTCCTTTTTTATTAAAATGAAGTGAATGATATCTTTGATCATTTTCACATCATTATACTCTAATAAATTTAACAGTACCCGATACAAAGGAATGTTTAGTGCTATAAATATTAGGTAGATTTTTCGAAGTACATCGCGTCTTACATTTTGATGAATGATGATTTTTTATTGTGAAAACTATTTTATAGGTATTATTGTTCTTTTATATCATGAAAGTATTATGCTATTTTAATATCCAAATGATAGTCAAAATTAGTAGATTTAACCATTTTTATGTTGGGAAATTTACAAGAAATGCCATCTTATTTCACTCATTTGAGCAATAGAGGCAATTCTTCCATTTAACCATTTCTTTAAAATAATATCTTCGGAAATTGTAGCTTAATTTATAAGAAAACATAGTAGTCCAATTTCTAAATCTAGAATTATGAAAGTACGTTGTATTTTCTAGTTTTTTGAAGTTCATAAGAGTAACTAAAATAAAACACTTACTTTCGAATTGTTTCCATGTCTAAAATTCCTTTCTCTCAACTAATAAATTCATTTCTCTCATCTAATAAGAACCAATTGGTGGTGCTAGTTGTTATGTTGCTGCATTTTTTCGAGGGACTGTTTTTTTTTTCACAGATGGAAATCCCTAAAAGCCCTCAACTAGATAAATGATGGTATCTTTTTCTTCTTTCATCTCTTCTTATATTTAAATAATATGAAGGTTAGATATTGTCATAAGGTATGTTAAAATGGGAAAATAGTTAAAATGTGTAACACCGTAAATTTTCAAACAAAATTTTCATTTATAAATCACATAATTCTCATAACACATTTCTTAAAATCTCCATTTTTTTAATTTACAAAACACATATCCATAATTATTTAATTAATAATCCAAGATCCTCATACATAACTCTTTCTTAGGTGTGTACAATCAAGCCGGTGCCTTCCCGCGATCTTGATAAGAACCTGAAACACATAACACATAACACGGTAAGCACGAAGCTTAGTGAGTTCCCCAAAACATCACACACAGCTCGTCAGCCACTCGAGGCTATAACTCAATAAGACCCTCTAGCCAATGTGTCTCAGTGGGACCCTCCAGTCCCACAACTCTGATGGACCCTCAATTCCTAACTTTGTGGACCCTCCGGTTCTAACTCTGTAAACTCTGATTAATACACAACATAAGTCACAAAGAAATAATGTAGGATATCACAATACACATATAAGCATGTAAGACATCTCAGTCACACAAAATACCACTCATGGTAAAGTATAGTGAGAAGACTCACCTCAGATGATGAACAACTCCTATATACGCTGCTGCTACGCACCAGCCACTAACTCTATGCCAAACCCACGATTATCCCAGTCAGGAACTAAGACCAAACTCTCACTCATTAGGTCTAAAGGTAGTCCACTAATTAGCCCATCAATGACCTAAAACCCATTGGGCCCACCAAGACTTAATAATAGATAGGCTCTCCCAAGGCCCAATTCTCAGTCAAAAAGGCAAGCCCAACTCGAGGGCCAAAGCACAATATAATATCTCTCTGCTCCAAGACTCTATTACAACAAGCCCAAACTCCAGGCCCAACACTCAAGGCCCAAAAGTCCAAAGTGAGGTTACGGGGGTGTACCTCCCTTGGTACGCTCGGCGTACTCACGCATGCATGAAACTGATCAGGGACACCAACCTAGTACGTGGGGTGTACTGGATCTTACACTGGGCGTACGCTCAGTTTTGCTTTAGTCCATTCCTTTGGTCTTAACCCGTTAAGACCTTAGCTCGTTTCTCAGATCTGGAATCCCTATAATCTCTTACTCCATAAAGTTAGTGACTTTAAGCCTTTGCATGGCTGATAAAGTCACAAACACATAAAAATCTTATTCTTTTAACTCAAAATGCTCAAATCTCATGCATGGGTTGATTCTCACGTTCAAGACCTCATTTTAATGGATCCTGACCACTAGAAACACTTAAAAGGACAGATATTAAGCTATGGAGTGCAACAACTCATAAAGCCTCAATCTTTGGTACCAAAAGCCCTAAAATGGACCATATCATGTACAAACAAAAAGGATGGGAAAGCTTTGAGCTTTATACCTCCAAATGATACTCTAACCACATAAAAACTCAGATCCAAAGCTTGGACTCCAACTCTATTCTCTTCCATGCTCCTTCTTCACTCAAAAAATTCCACAATAACACTTATAAGCTCACAATGGTCACACACAAGCTCAAGAACGAGGATTAGGGTTTGAGAGGGTTTATTGACTGAGGATGGTGGCTAGGAATGAGGCCATCTCATTCTTTATAGAGGGACGCTCCTCCAAATTAGGGTTTTCCTTATGTGCCTAGTATGCCCAACGTACCCTCTGGTACGCCCAGCGTACTAGGTGGCTCCGCTTGAAAGTCACGCACATGAGTACGCTAAGCGTACACATACATACGCCCAATGTACTCCGCTGCCACCCTTTCCAAATAAAGGACTTATTCTGCCTTAACTTCAAACTTCCATTACATCCTCGCTATAACTCCGTTTCCAGTGAATCTCATATCCTCAGAAAGGTGTCAAGAAGCTCTACTTTTCCAGCAACTCATCGTAACTCCAAGACTTCCTCATGTCCGGGTTGCAGTCCACGAACCCTGATCTCGGATGATCTGAAACAGGATGTTACAAAATGTTAGATCTAATTATATTTACATTTTGATGGTTTGAACAAAACAAAATTTTCAAGTGATGAAGACGAACATTATTGCCTAGTTTGATAGACCTCTGACCAAGGAAACGATTTTGTTGGAAAATTAACAAACTGCTTTTTTTCAAGTGTAAATATTAAGACAAATATAGCATCATTTCACGGAAAAGTTCTATGACCTCATATTAACATCGTATTTTAATTTTTTTTTTAGATACATCTTTATGGGATTGACATATGTTTGTCAACATGAGATGTCAACAAGGTTGTAGAACTCGCTACTCGGTGCCTGCTCGGTCGACTGCCGAGTAGCGAGTACTCAGGAGTACTTGGATTCGGTAATTCATATAGAAATATTTATGTCAAAATCATAAGTTAAAATCATAATTTGATTGAAATATATAACAAAATTTGATACATGTGTGTTAAATAATAAATCATTAAGTGTATTATACATATTAATCTTGATTTTTTTTTCTTTTTATGACAATTTTGACCTTTTGACCGAGTTTGACCGAGTAGGCCGAGTTTGACTTTGTTGACCGAGTAGGGCCGAGTTAAAGAGATTTTGACTGAGGTTGACCGATTTTGACTTAATCCGAATTTTTTTGCCGAGTTCACATAACTCGCCTCGGTGGAGGGCTGAGTAGGCCGAGTTTTGCAACACTAGATGTCAATAACAAAATTTGTTAACCTATGAAGCACCTAAGTATTGCTAAGTTTCATTATGTAATGGTTTTGAAATAGAATTACTTATTTATCAATTATTGGGTTTCACTTTGTTTATTTTTTAGTTACATCTTTTTCTTTTAGATTTAACAAACTAATAATATAAAATAGTTATTTTAGACCAAAAACAAAAGAACCCATCAATTTCCTTATGCAATATTTCTTATGATTAATTAAATTTAAAATTAAACATAATAGTTAATAAGAATGTTTAAACTAACTAAATTTGAAATTAAAGATATATTTTTTGATATTATTTCAATTGTGTTATAAATAGGTTTTAGCTTACAATATAATCATACTAGTTGTGAGACCCATATATTACATGAGTTAATTTAAAAAAAAAAGTTAAATATAAATGTCAAAATATTGGTAACTTTGAATTTATAAGAGAATAAGAAAAACAATAAATTATTATAATTATAATGTTTTTTTATAAAATTCTTGCTAGCTTGTTTTCTATCAAATTCTTGTTGTTAAAAAAAAGAATGTTTTTTTTTTTATATTTTAAAGGTAAACAAATAATTTAAATAAATAAACAAAATAAACTAATTAGCTTTAACTTAGAAATCTTGAAATTAAAATGTAAGTTTATTAATGAAATTGATATCCATTTATTATAATATTTATTGTAATTATTACATTAAAATATTATGTGAAATTTAATAAAATAAAAAAACTAATAAAATGACATGTGGAAAGAAAATACTTCAAAATAACCACAAAATGACATTTGGCAAATTGAATGAGAGGGTGACATGTGACAAAAAAAACCTTCATTTATTAGAGTATTAGGTGTAAAACACGTGTATTACACAGATTTATTAAAGGGAAGTGATTCGTACACAACATTTTATGTTTAATAGGGTTGTATAATACAACATTTTAAAGCATAAATTGTTGTGTATGGAAAAATTTTATTGTGTACAAATTAGCTCTCTTTATTAAAAGGATGTTTTGGTAACCACAAAGACCATGTTCATAAAAAAAAGTAAGTAATGATTGAGTTTGTGACATTTTGGTAAACCGCATAGACTATTTATGTAATTTGGTCTTAATTAATCAATACTAAGAAAATTAATTAATATGAATTCACAAATGGAAATTACTATCTATATTAATTAATATACATATACATTAATTAATATATTAATAGAAAGATGAATTCAAAAATAAAAAGTTATTATACATTAATTAATATATTTATAAAGTTAATTAATATGAGGTGACAATTAATAGGTGAGATTTGAATAAAAAAAAACTATAAAAATAACTATGAATATTAAATAATTCAAAAGAATCTAAAAATGACAAGCGTCAAAATTAAGAAGAATGGGACATGTGACAAAATCATTTATATTTATTAGGATACACTAGGTGTAAAACCCGTGTATTACACAAATTTATTAAACGGAAGTGATTCGTACACAACAGTTTTTATCCGTACACAACATTTTATATTTAATAGGGTTGTACCATACAACATTTTAAAGCATAAATTGTTGTGTATGGAAAAATTTTGTTGTGTACAAATTAGCTCCATTTATTAAAAGGATGTTTTGGTAACCACAAAGACAATGTTCATAAAAAAAAAAGTAACGATTGAGTTTGTGACATTTTGATAAACCGCATTGACTATTTATGTAATTTGGTTTTAATTAATCTATACTAATAAAATTATTAATATGAATTCACAAATGGAAATTACTATCTATATTAATTAATATACATATACATTAATTAATATATTAATAGAAAGAGGAATTCAAAAATAAAAAGTTATTATTTACATTAATTAATATATTTATAAAGTTAATTAATATGAGGTGACAATTAATAGGTAGGATTTGAATAAAAAAGAAAAAAAATATAAAAATAACAAGTGGATATTAAATAATTCAAAAGAATCTAAAAATGACAAGTGTCAAAATTAAGAAGAAAAAAACATATGACAAAATCATTTTTATTATGTGTCAAAATCATTTTTATTTATTAGGATAGACTAGGTGTATGACCCGCGTATTACACGAGTTTATTAAAAATAAAAATTTAATATCAATATTTGAACATTAAATTTAATATCAATATCAATTTTAGAGCTCTCATTAATTATGACATTTATTATATTATAAATATATAATTTTTTTTTCAAGAAAACATTTATTTCTCTCAATATTGTAACCCAAATAAGTTGTGAATTTATTAAAATATCATGTGTTCAAATCAATGAATACATGACATGAGACAAAAAATAGGTTTTATTTAGTAGTATTAGATTAGGATGGAAGATTATAAATTGTTTTATTCACCGTGAAAAGTTGAAAACTTGGACGAACATCGATCTATATATAAGCCATAATACAAGGGGGTCTAAGTGAAAATATGATAATACGAGGGGGTCTAAGTGAAATATGATCATCCTTATAACCCAAAGCCCAACTGACCCCATTCGTCCCAAAGTTCTTTAGACATGGTGCAGGAGGAACTCATTTTGGTGAATTTCTGGTCAAGCCCCTTTGGGTGCAGAGTCAAAATTGCTTTGGAAGAGAAGGGGATTCCTTACGAATACAAAGAAGAGGATCTGTTCAACAAATCCCCTCTTCTCTCTACAATCAATCCTGTTTATAACAAAGTTCCAGTACTCGTTCATAATGGAAAATCCGTATGTGAATCACTAAACATAGTGGAGTACATCGACGAGGTTTGGAGCGATCGATCAACTTCGTTCCTTCCTTCCGATCCATATGAGAGATCACAAGCTCGATTTTGGGCTGATTTCATCGACAAAGAGGTATTTATCTAATCATCTTCCTTCCTTCGATTCTACTTGAGTATTTACATCTGTTATAGTATCTCCTTTAAGTTATTACATTATTATTAAATTATTATTCGATTAAATTCAAATTTTCTTACATATAATGATTAAAATTACTCTTTGAACTAATATGATTAACTTTTGCTTTGTAGCTATATGAAGCAAGCAAGAAGATATATAGATGCAAAGGGGAAGAACAAGAGAGTGGCAAGAAAGATGTGCTAAGAATCTTGAAATTAGTCGAAGGGGAACTTGGAAACAAACCCTTTTTTGGTGGTGACAATTTAGGGTTCGTTGATATATCACTTATACCATTTTATAGTAGATTTTATACATGGGAAACTTTTGGTAAATTTAGCATTGAAGAAGAGTGTCCGATTTTAGTTTCATGGGCCAAAAGGTGTTCGGAAAAGGAAAGTGTAGCAAAGTCTCTTGTTGATCCAATCAAGATTTACGACTTCATTTTGTATCTCAATAATTATCTCACAAAGTAAATGTTTGATGGTTTTTGTGTATGTTTTTAGTAACAATTGTTCAGAATACATGAATAAAGAATGATCGTTTGATGTAAAAAAAAATGTTAACTTTATGGCATTATATATTGAATAATGGTGTTAAAAAGTAGTGATATCTTGTTTCATCAAATGTATGTAAATTTTCTTGGAAAGCCTACTTACCCATTATACATTCCTCCCCACCTGAAATAATGTCTCCCAAACTTGAAAAAACAAAAAGATTTGACACTGGCCTGTGTTTTTCCTGTGCTGTCATATTTTTTTTAGTAAAAACACACCGGCCTGTGTTTTTTTCAAATGGGCAAAATTATCAACAATAAAGAAATTAGAAAAAAAAATACATGTTTTCTCTTTCAACACTCCATCAAACTTACAAATTAAGGCTTTCTTTATGATAGCTGAGATATAGTTCCCTTGAAATTATCATTAAAAACAAAATAAGCTTAAAAAACTATAGAAAAACAAATAAAACAGAGACAACTTATCCATGGAAAATTGATACCTTTTCGTCCGTTAATACCATATCAATATTACTACATTAAGATGGTTTCTAGTAAACACGTTGCTTCCATAAACAAACAACACGTCCCTTGAAATTTAAAACATCGATATCAATATTTAAATCACTAATCAATTGATATTATGAACTTATCTCAAACACTACAACAATTAGAACAAATATATTTACAATTAGCATACCCAATGTGTCATTTATAAATACAACAAGTATCGACATCAGCTCTTCTAAACAATATAGTTTCAACACACAATAAATTGTAAGACATACAAAAAACTCAAAACGGCACACACAAAAACTGATAACCACATCCCAAAAAAATAGTCTTTTGATTGACATGCAGGGACGGTTTTAAGGAGTTCACGGTGTGGCACCGGTAACTTCTAACTTTTCTGGCCATAGTGGAAAATTTTTCGATTAATTTACCTATTTTTCATGTATCGACAACACTTATTCATCCGTGCAACACCTACTATGTATTTATATGTCTATCCCTGTAATGACACATCGAAAAACGACCACTTACTAGAAGTTGTATTCCCAAATATCGTCACATTAGACATGCTATGTGACGTTGAAATCTAGAGTTTTCAACAACTAAGCAAAAATCTACACAAACAAGATAAATCAATATTAAAAAAGAAACGCAATTTATTCCAACAAATTATCTAACATTTGTTCAAACCAATATGTTTTGATTCAGCTTTAATGGCAAAGTAAGAAATTTTCCATAAATAAAATAAAGAAAATAAAATAAAATAAAAGAGTTGGAATCTTGTGGGACGTGTGCATTCGGTTTTGTAAAATCGGTTTGCTCCTATTGGTTGAGCTACGTCACATGTATTACATTGTCGCGCGTCAATGGATGGATAAACGGGGAAGTCAAACCAACCTAGTCTTTCACGCGCTCAAGATACTCAGTAAATAAAATTAGCTCATATTTATATAAAAGAAAAAAAAAGTATTTAATTTTTGCTTTCCACTCAAATACAAAGGAGATTTTGTTACATACTTATATAATTATATTTATAAAAGTATCATAAAATACCTGCATGTTTTATATAATAGCTTTTAGTTCTGCCAAATTGCATTTTCATGATTACTTTATTTTGTAATTCTTCTGCAAAGCATTTTTAGAAATTACTTTACTTGAGGATTTGTGCATGGAAATTGAGGGTTTATATAGATTGTAACATGTTTTAACGAGTTCATATATAATTTTCTTTTTCATAATTCAATACACACAAAACTTTTAAAAAAAAATTATAGATATGGTCCAGCAGTTAGCTTCGTCGTTATATAAATCAATAGTTTAAATTATAAAATCAAATTTGAAACGAATATTAATTAAACGCAAAATACTTAAGCTAAACAGTGTTTTACATATATACAAAAGATAAAGTAAATGAACTTAGTTAACCTCAAGTAAATAAACTCAATTTACCTATTGTTATTTGGTGTATTTCTCTCCTAAATTTTCAAAATAACATCTTATTTTTTGGCATTTCACAATCACAATTATCATTTTCATTATTGATAAAAAGAATTTGTTAAATATGATCAACAAATTTAATATTTTTGTGATTATTACTTATTTATTTTAGCAATTAATATTATATCTAGATATTTAATTGCACGTGTAATCCAATTGTATCCAAGGCGAGTAGATATAATTTATAGAGTTTGTTCTCTAGTTTAGACCGCCATCTTGGCAACTTCCCAACTGATTTCCTTCTTTCAAATCTGTGTGTAGAAGTAATGGAGTCGGCGTTTCAAATCAATTGAACTAAACAGCTTTGATTTCTTTCTCTTTCACATCTTGTATAATAAATACCCAAACACTTATTTTGATCCGGTCTCAAAATCAATTTTCAAGGAGAAATTAGGGTTCTTATTGACAGAGGCTTAACAATTTGTGAAATCGGTGAGTTGTATGCGAAATTAATGGTGGAGGTAGAGATCAAACGCAATAAACTTACTAATGGCGGTGGTAAGAACATGATATGGAGGTGGAAAGTTGTCGGAGCTTTGATAGCAGTTTTACTTGCTACATCTCTAACTCCATGGCTGCATTCTCGGAGATTCTCTTTTCTTCGTTCTCCCTGCCGTTGTTCTGAGGTTCTCTCTCCCTCCCTCTCTCTCTCTCTCTCTCACGTAATTTTATTTGAAGCTTCTCTATGTGAAATGATGGAAATCCTTGAGATTCAAACGCTTAGAAGAAGATTGTGCTTCTCGAGACACTGCTTAGTCTTATGTATATATATGCCTAAATTCCTTCTATATCGTCGCTTGTAGTTGAACTCATAGCTCTTGATTGGGTTCGATGTTAACACTTTATATCTGCAATTGAAAGTTATTAAACAAGGATTAGACAATGTACGCTAGGTTAGAACCTGTATTCGAGTCCAATTAGATGCGATGGTAAGCGATCAATCTTCTGAACTAATTACTGGTGAAAATTTAGGTAATTCAGAGATAATTGGAATTGCATGGATATGAATCTAGATAAGCATTACTAATTTGATATTTCCCCCTTGTTCATTGAGCAGGATTCTCATAAATACACAGGCATTGTTGAGGACTGTTGTTGTGATTATGAGACTGTTGATAGTGTTAACGAAGCTGTTTTACATCCCTTGTTGCAAGAGCTTGTTACAACTCCCTTCTTCAGATATTTTAAGGTATTGTTTCTAATCATATCTATCTTCTTTCTATAAGACTAATGATGATCCTAATGTGTATTCACACATCTTTCACAGGTTAAGCTATGGTGTGATTGCCCTTTCTGGCCTGATGATGGCATGTGCAGACTCCGTGATTGCAGTGTATGTGAATGTCCTGAAAATGAATTCCCTGAACCTTTCAAAAGACCACCATTACTCTATGGCCTTGCAAAAGATGATCTTATATGTCAAGAAGGAAAGCCAGAAGCTGCTGTTGATCGTACACTAGACACTAAAGTATTTAGAGGCTGGCCTGAAGTAGATAATCCATGGACTAATGATGATGAAACTGATAACAATGAAATGACATATGTAAATCTGCAATTAAACCCTGAACGTTACACAGGATACACAGGTCCTTCAGCAAGAAGAATATGGGATGCTATATATTCAGAAAATTGTCCAAAATGTAAGTCCATTGTTAATATTACTGCAGAAATTACCTTCTATTGACTTTTTTGAATCTCTTCATTGTGTAGATTCATCTGGAGAAAGTTGTCAAGAGAAGAAAGTGTTGTACAAGTTGATATCTGGTCTTCATTCCTCAATTTCTATCCACATAGCTGCTGATTATCTTCTTGATGAAACCACCAATCAGGTTTTTTCTCCTGAAAATATATTCATTTCCATCATGTGATATTGGGAATTATATATTTCATAGTATTTTTTTGTTCATGATTCAGTGGGGTGCAAATCTTGAATTGATGCATGATCGAGTCTTGAAACATCCAGAACGTGTGCAGAATCTATACTTCACTTTCCTCTTTGTTCTAAGAGCTGTGACAAAGGTAAGAATATCAAAATTTTGTAGGGTTAATTTTACTTATTTATGTGACAAAGTTTCATCTATATGATATTTTGTGTCTTTTATATGTTAAATTACAGGCTGCTCCTTACTTAGAGGAAGCTGAGTATGACTCTGGTAACCATTTGGAGGATCTGAAAGCCCATTCATTGATTAGACAGCTAATTCACAATCCCAAATTACAAGCTGCATGCCCTCTTCCTTTTGATGAGGCTAAATTATGGCAAGGGCAAAGTGGTCCAGAATTAAAACAACAGATACAAAAACAGTTTAGAAACATCAGGTTTCACTCTCAACTCTACCTTATTCCTTTCAGCCAAAAAATATCCATATTTTTAGAGTAAATTACAATTCCGGCCCCTGTGCTTTACCTAAAATAACAGTTTATAACCAAAACTTGTACATATTTTGCAGTGCTCTTATGGATTGTGTAGGGTGTGAAAAATGTCGTCTATGGGGAAAGCTTCAAGTTCTTGGTCTTGGAACAGCATTAAAGATCCTATTTTCTGTCGACAGTGAAAAACACCCAAATCAACATGTGAGTTTTAATTTCACAAACCTATTTTCAAATTTTTTTTTAAATAAAAATAAAAAAGACTGATTGTTTCTTTTTATTTGAAACTGTATTATTATTATTGGGTTATTGCAGCTTCAGTTACAAAGAAATGAAGTGATTGCATTGATGAATTTACTTAATCGATTGTCTGAATCACTTAAGTCAGTAACTGATATGGGCTCTTCAGCTGCCATGGATGGGTTATTGTTGCAAAATCCCAATGTAAAACCAAAAACAATCGGTTTTATTCAAAGAATACAAAGGGCTCATTGGTAATTAATTAATTCATCTTCTACTCACTTTTTTTAGGCTTTCCTTTGGCTTTTATTATCAAACTAAGGAGAAAAAAGTAGTGTATCTTTTTCTTTTTATGCAAAACCATTTTCTATCCTTTTTCTAAACCTTTTGGGGTTTTTTTGTTAACAGTTATTTCAAGGCTGATTAATTATCACTAAAATGGACCAAAATTAGAGGTGCTATAATTTATAAATGCCATTGTTGTAAGAATACTCACAAATTATCATCATTTTAATAACAAAAACAAATAGTTTGTGCGAGCCTTTTATGCTACCTTTTTAAAGCAATGGCTTATGGTGAAATTGCTTCATGAGGAATTTATGACGCTACAAATTTGCTTTTCTTTTTTTGTGGAAGAAAAGGGATTTTTTTTTGTGCACAAGATGATATGAATGTGGTTTTTGCAATTAAGTTTTTTTTTTGACAAGTTGTTCATATTTATTAATAGTCTGAAAAATATGAATAATTAGTCAAAATTTGTAGTTAGTTTGCAAAATGGGTGGTCATTTGTGATAGTGATAGTTTCCCAAAAGATGGTTTATTTATTGCTGTCACCGGTTTGGTCCTAGATGATGGCAAAATGGTCATTTCACAGGGACCAACAATAATGTACCTTACTTTTTTTTTTTTTTTTTTTGAAACGGCAAACTAACTAATCTACCCCTAAATAACCACCTATGTCTCCACCGAGACTTGAACACCTGACCTCTCATATGAGAAGGTCACTCCATACCGCTAGGCCATTGGCCCTTTGATCAAATAAACTTTCGTTTATTAAATCTCTTGTCTAAAAGTATTCCAAGTGCGTCAAGTAATTAATTTGTAATTATTTTAGGTGGAAAAACATGCCAATGTCGCTACAAATCTTGAATTGAAGGGACCCAAATCAAGTCACTATCAGAGATGAGATAAGTTAAAGTGAAGATAAGATATATATAGACAGATACAATGTGAATAGAGCGGGAAAAAAAACAACCACCAAATGTAATAGTAATATTTTGGACGTAAAATGTTTTAGACTTGTTAAATAACTTTTGTATGGTGTTAGATTGTTTAAAAGTGGTGGTGTTTTTCCGTAAGTTTTGCTGCTAGTGAAGTCGACCAAAACCAAACTTCGTAACTTTTTTTTAAAACCTATTAACATCTTTTGTTTATCCTTGTAAAATACTTTTTTAAGAGGGGAAATTCACAAAAATGGTCACTTATTAATTTAGGATTAGAGAAAATAACACACCCATGTGAAGGGTTACTTAGTAGTTCGACTTCAGTACCCATGATTATATGGGTTACTTAGTAGTTGAAGTGTTTGGTCGAAATGAACACTCTTTTAGAATATGATGAGCATGCCTATAACTTGAATTTGAAATGAATACCATCCAGATGTACGTAAACTGAGAATATGTATTCATTCCTTCTTGAGTACTGAAATATTCTTCATGAAAAAGAGTGGCATATGACTTATCTATATTCAACCAACGATGCCTTGAATCTATTAAATATTGGGCAAAGTATATAACATGTCATTAGTGGTAGGGTTGTTCATTATTCGGATAAAATCGAATTCCAATCGGACAATTTGGATTGGACTATTTGGTTGGGATATTCGGATTTTCGGATCGATATTCAGCAAAACTGAATTATTATTTTAGATATCAGATTGATTACGGTTTATAAAATTAAAACCGAATAGTCCAAAAAACCGAATAAGAGTTTATTATTTATTTATGTACCTATATTTGTTTCAAATATACATCTTTTAGTTATTTATTAATTTGCTAAATCATATTTTTAAATAGATTCCAAAGTATTATCTAATAAAATACGTCAATGTATATTTTTCAAAAGTTTTTTATCTATAAAATATTAGATTATAATACATTTTTTAATAGTTGTTTATATTTTTTAATTCTCAACCAAACAATTTATATTTGTTTAAAGTTCACTAATATTCATGTTATATAATTATTTAAATGCACCATCTCTTGAAAATTGAGTTGTAAAAACTGATCCAACTGAATTGTAATTTGATTGGTTCGGATCGGATTTGAATTTAGTTTGGACAGTTCGAATTCACATTTTGAAAACCGAAATCAATTTGGATTCACCTGATTGGATTGGATCAAACCGACTTATCCAAATGAACACCCCTAATTAGCGGTAGGCTTAGTGGGAGAAAATTCTAAATGATCCACATAGATCATAAGATGCGTTATATCTTGAACTGATTTTAAGATTTACCAATGTTTGTACTTAGGCTAAAGTAGACTCTTATGTTAATGTTAATCTTATATAGTCTTGGATTCCCACATTGTAATCTTAAATCTTATAACAATATGATTTTATAAAACTATATCGACGTTCTACAAAGTTGAAATGTTATTGCATATAATTTTTTTGGAACGAAAAATATGTCACTAATGAGACTTGAACGCTCGCCCTTTCAAATTGAAAAGGATCCCCAACCAACTCGTTTATATCATAAGTTAGCTATTCCACATTATCAATGTGTCTAGTCAACTACACGCAAGATCATATAAGATGACAATGCTTCAACTAGCTCTAATGATGCATGAATTCATCTTCATTTTGTGCAAGGCCAATTGGTTTGATCTTCTCATAAGTAAAGATTTATGTTCTTGAATGGTTACTTCGGATGAAGCTCGTACATTTCATTACGATGCCTAGACTTTAAAAACATTTTGGTGCATCTACAAATACGTCCTCACTAAGGTGACCATTAAATAATGTATTATGAAAAATAGTCTTATCATGTTGGATAATATTTATTATGCAAATATGGAATTAGACATTTAGATGTGTACTTTGCTTGTTGCATTAGAGGAAGAAAAATCTTCAAAGTCATTACTTTAGGTAAAAGGATCGAGTTGGGTTGATCGTCACAAGCATTAATTGTATTTCCCATATAATTCTTAAACTTAAACATATCCATTGTAATCTAACAACCATGTTGCTAAGAAAAAAATCAACTAAGTGCTAGACTTTGTTGTTATCATAGACTACATCTATGTATTATTCCTTTTGAACATTGAACCATTTATCATTATGTATTTGATTCTTGAATAGTAGTGCGAGTTGAGTATTGGTAGATTTTTAAATGTTGATATCTTTCTTTCGATTATTTTAGCAATAACAACATACAATATTGTTAGACATATACGAGATTTTAGACTTGTATGATATTTGAAATGCTCTTCAACATTTACAACAGCAAAAAACAAATAACGTATTTAAATATATTTAAAGGTGGATCCATTAATGTACATACACCATTAAATAACATTCTTAAACATTTACAACGAAAAATAAAGAAAAAAAAATTATTGTTCAAAAGTCTTGAATGTTGTGGAGTTTGAAATCTAGAATGCTATTTCGAAATGTTTATTTTCGTATCAATGATCATTTTGGTAAATTGGTAATTAAAAAAAAATCGTTAGATAGACCTATAGTGACATTTATAATGATCGTTGTTGTCTGTATCCCTTTTAACAATTTAAATGTACATTATGATTAAGAAAACTTTATTCTCAATAATAATTCAATTTGTTTATAAACGTACACACGAAAAATACATTTTTTTGATGATTTGTGACACGGTCAACTCATTTTGACTTGTGTATAGTTTTTTCTTTTTCGTTTGAGGACAACACAATTAACAAACGTGTTCTTGGTATATATAAAAGAGTGTCTGCAACCTATCAAAAAGGTACAAGATTGCCGAGAACGAATTAAATATAATGAGCAACAAAAATGTTTATAATTTCTTATAAAGTGTTAAAACGATATAAATATCAACTTTACACAATCTAACACTTTAGAGTTTAGGGTTTAAGAACAAATTTGAGTATACATATCTATGTTAGAATCCCTTAGATTAAATTACATCGGTAGACCGGAAACAAGTATATATATGCTAATTAAAAATAAAATGATGGCAACAATAACATAAAACATTGTATTTGGATTTTCTTTAAGGGGTTTTCAATGTAAATTTTAAGGATTTAGATTACCGTTAATATTATAAAATACCTTAGATATCGATTTTTTTTCCAGATTAAACTTTAACTATTTATATCCAAATAAAACATTGCATTTTCATTTTTTCGATGTGGCCCTTGTAGCATGTTTAATAGTAGAATTTTCTGTTTTAGACATTTTTTGGAAAAACCCTCTATTTTTTTTCTCGAAAAAACATTCGCATTTGACAAACTTTTTATATTGAACCAACATTTTAATTTCAACACATAATTCTCATGTTTTGTTGTTGTTTATGATTTTTGTAGTTTAACATTAAAATCTGAAGGAAATATTTGATTTTTTGTTTAAAACAAAGAGAAATATATTGTGTCTAATTATTGTTGGCAAAATATATATCAAAATCTATTTGCATGATGCTCAAAGATTGTAGCAAAAGATGAAGAACATTTGTCTAGTATGTTTTGATAATGTTTCTAACAAGGAAAACATGAAAGCTTAGATTAGATTCTAAACATGGATTGGTATTTGAAAATCATCTTTCTGCTTGATTCATAAAACAATATAAAATATCAATCCAATTTAGACCGTTGTTCTTCATCTACTACAATCTCTAAGCATCATGCAAAATAGATTTTGATATGCATTTCGTTGCAAAATAGATTCTAGTATGCATTTTGCTAATAATAACCGGTTAAAGTAACATTTCTCTTTGTTTCGAAAAAAAATTAAATGTTTGATTCAAATTCTAATGTTGAAAACCATTAAGAACAGTATGAAAAAAAAAGAACATGAGATTATGAGTCAAAACTAAAAGAAATTGGTTTAAACAGAAATAAATAGCGAGTCTAAAAAGAATATAATGATATTATTATGGATCAAACCAAGTTTGAATATTGTTAATCGGAGAAAACATGAAATTGAAAGCTGAAACTAGATTCCAAAAAATTTGGCAAATGTGAAGGGTTATTTTTTTTCAAAAAAAAAAAGAAGTTTCGGAATTTTCTTGGAAAAACTTAAGGGGTTTTCTGAAAAAATTGTCCGTAAATCTATTAAAATGACCATATTAAAAATTGAAAAAAAATTTAAGATCAATTTTTTAAAAAATAAGGTTCATTTGAAAAAAAAAAAAAAGAAAAAAAAAAAAGAAAAAAAAAAACTCAATATGATAAACTATTTTGATTAATACATTAGTCATGTAGAACATTTTACTACTTTTCAAACTTGTGTTTAATAAACAAAACATGTTGTAACTAAAAATCTAGAATCATAAATATCTATTTTCAAATTAAGAAAAAAAAATGTCATTTTTATACCATATTGTTTATTTATTTTGTCGATATACTTCTTAACTGGTTGATGCATTGACTTAGTAAGTGAAGAAAGCAGTTAGGATTTAGGAAGATATGTCAATGTCAAATTAGCAAAAGTTATTCGATAAGCAGTTTTATATCTTCCAACCTTATTTTGCGTTAGGTACACCTTGATTGCTATTTTTGATTTGCTCACAAGAATCACAGGCACTTCATTTTTATGTATCTTCAGGTTTGAACTATATTTTCAAAAAGTCATTATGTCACACTTAATATGTTGGGTTGAATATGTCATCTGTCTCTTTCTTCGGCCTCAATTTATTTTTATTACTCTCATCTAATGTTTTAAAAATCGGTTATTTAGTTGAACTGATATGATGATTGGTTCCCGATTCCACCGCTAAATCAACTTGGTTTCTAGAATTTGACGTCTACAAGTTCAAATATTAAAAATACATATAAAAACAAGTTGTAATCAATCAAATACATTAAAAAAACACATAATCATGAGTTTAGCATCAATTCACATACATCAAAAATAAAATAAAATATAATACCTAAACAAAATATAGTTTTAGATGACGACAAACACATTAAAAAAAATTCATAACATTTATCATGTGTTTTTGTTCAGAGAAATCTAAATAGATATGAAAAAGAGCACAAAAGTTTGTTATGCAAAATACTTCATTTTCATATGTTTTATTCAATTTAACCTGTTCAATCAGTCTTTTGTAAAACTCAACCGGTTCGTTCCGGTTCTTAAATAAGTATAAAACCGTACTAGTTGAGCCACTTCCTTCCTTGGTTCGATCGTCCAGTTCGAACCGATTTTTAAAACATTGCTCTCATCATTTAACATATGTATTTTAATTAAATAATGTTTGAGATGTTAAAATGTTTGAGGATGTGTAATTTTTAAGCTTGAACAAAAATGTGATTTTTAATATTATGTCGGTGTGTTCTATGGGATAGAATTCGGATGAGGTGAAATTTGAGTATTAAAGGTGTCGAAAAAAGAAGCTATGTTAAACCGAAAAATGAAACAAGATTATTGTGACTATATATATTTCTAAAGTCACAAGATCACAAAGGGACCAACATATGCGATGATATATCTAATTTGAGATGAATGGATGAAAGTTGAGATGTTGTATGAAGTATCTTGATATATACAATGATTGATTTTGAGTTGAACAAATAAAATGTAGAAGATTAAGGACTTAGTTATGCAATAAAAACTAAAGATACAAGACGAGTTTGAGATAGCATCTTACTATCATAATCGAAAATCATACAATCTTACGATCTAGCTTTTGAGTTTAACCTATCGGAAAAAAGCTTAAATATTATGCTTATGAAAATAACCCAATCAAGATTTAATAACTTTAACTCGATACTTAAATCCAAAAATATAATTTTAATGGATTGTGTTTTTTCCAATGTTGATAGATAACAATCATTCTAAAAAGTCAAATCCCTTTTAATAAAGAATCACGCACGAATCACGTGCCGTACGACCTATAACAATCTTAAATTACAGAAAGCATCAATTTTAGTGAAAAAAAAAACAGAGCAAGAGACCACGACCCACTCACCCACAGAGAGTGTGTGTGTGTGTGTGTGTTTGAGGAGAGGGATAGAGAGAGATACAGAGAGAGTAGCAAGCAGCAAAAATCTGAAGAAAGTAAATGAGGGAAGAAGGAATAAGCTCGTCGGGAGATCCATTACTCTTCCGCAATTCGTCTCCTCGTCCTCCCACCCCCGCTGCCAGGTAAACCGAACCCTAAATCTTCAATCAATCATCCAACGTTTAATGCTCTTCCAGACCTTTTTATATGACTTTTTCTTTCTATCCTAGCTAGGGTTCTTCAATGCCGCGTCATTTCTATACGCGTACATAGCTGTAAATGTAATATATGTTGAATTACGAAAAAAACCCTAGTCTGTAGCTTTTGCACTTCATTTTAAGGTGGGGTAGATTTCCATGTTCTTCTGACACCTACAAATTGTTTTGTTTTCTGATTCAAAACCTCCTTTACATCAATTTACTTAGCTTCGATAGCCAATAGCGTCACTCCGTACAATATATCGTACTGAATTTGGGGATATGAATCCAAGCATCAATATTGTTCTGGTGCATCTCAATTATCGTATTTGGAACTCAAGTTCGAAGTCTATTTGGAATTTAAAGCCGGGATTCCAAAATCGGAGAGGCATTTTGATATTCGTTAGTCAATCTTTGAATGCTATGAACAAGGAAATATATGATTAATAATCCGTAATACTTTAATGGCTGTTGTAGACTACTTACAAGTTACAAATTCCATACCAAAAGTGATTGATTGAACATTGAATTCATCCATAATTCTTATCAGTTCTGCTGGGGCATCATCACCTGCTGTTGCCACTAATGCTGGTAGTACAGATTGGTTAGGTCATGGTCATGGTCAAGGGCAGGGGTCAAAAGCAGGTTCCCTATCTCGAATTGGCTCACAACCCATGTGGATTTCATTGAGTGCAAGTGCATGTGGTTCAGTTCTTGGCTCATCTCAGCCTTCATGTAGACCATGGGAAAGGGGTGATCTTTTAAGGCGATTGTCTACATTTAAGCCTGCAAATTGGTTTGGAAAGCCTAAGGTTTGTGTAAAATTCCCTTTCTCTCCGTTATTAACATGTTCCACAATCATTTCATTGATCAAGTGACTCTCATACAGGCTGCTAGTTCTCTTGCCTGTGCAAGAAGAGGTTGGGTGAATGTGGATATTGATAAGATTGAATGTGAGTCTTGTGGTGCCACCTTGAAATACGTTGCTCCAGATTCATGGACTCCTACAGAAGGTGAAATGAAATCAACTATAATTTGGCTTACATGTATTGTATTCTTGAAATTTGCTATAATTAACTGTATGTTCCTAATAGGTGAGAATCTTGGAGAAGAGTTTGCCAATCAACTTGATGAAGGGCATAAAGTAATTTGCCCTTGGAGAGGAAATAGTTGTGCTGAAAGCTTAGTGCAGTTTCCTCCTACACCTCCATCAGCTCTCATAGGTGGCTACAAAGATCGTTGTGATGGATTATTCCAATTTCTTTACCTCCCAATTGTTGCTTCTTCCACACTTGATGAAATGAGGTTTTCTAGAGGCCCTGAAATTGACCGATTTTTGGTTCAATCATACACTTTCACCCCTGGTGAATCTGGATGTAAAGCAGACATTGCATCTGGTTCTGAGAATAATAAAGAAGACACCTTATGCATATATTCACGTGTAAGTTTCATACACAAACAACTCCATTTTTTTTTTACCTAAATATGTTTTTACTTTTCCTTATCTGAAATGAGAAATCTTTTTTTAGGCTCAGAAGTTGATAAGCCTTTGTGGATGGGAGCCAATTTGGGTTCCAAATATTCAAGACTGTGAAGAACATTCTGCTCAATCAGCTAGAAACGGATATTCTTTCAAAACCCCCCTTGTGGGCCCCACTCCCACATCAAGATCCCCTCTCTTAGACTGCAGCTTATGTGGCGCCACAGTCAGAATCTTTGACTTTTTGACCATCACCCGCCCTTCCCGATTCACCCCCAACACAACCGATGTTCCCGAAACAAGCAAGAAAATGACACTGACACGTGGCGTAAGCGCAGCAAGTGGAATCAACGGATGGGTAGCTGACCTTGATGACGTGGCAGCCACAGGTGAAGGTAAGTCAATGTCAAACATTGGAGGTGTTGACTTAGATCTCACAATGGGAGGTGGATTCTCAATCTCAACCAAAACTATACTATCCGAACAATACCAAGATCCGAATAACATCGGTAAAGACTTAGCCATCGGGCAGCCTTCGGGCAGCGAGGTCGGTGATCGGGCAGCTTCATACGAATCCCGTGGGCCCAGCACCCGAAAAAGAAACCTTGACGAAGGGGGATCCACCGTGGATCGACCGCCACATGTCGCGATGCAAGCGGACAGTGTGGAAGGTGTTGTGATTGACCGAGATGGAGATGAAGTCAATGACAGTAAACACAAACGTGTACGCGAATCCAATGTGGGACCCACTCAGGTTGATGGGCCCCACCAGCAACAACAAAATGTTGGAAATTCAACTCGGGCTTCATCTGTTATAGCAATGGACACGCTTTACCAAAATGAGGATAATGATTCAATGGAAAGTGTAGAGAATCATCCTGGAAATATTGATATTGATATTGATATTGATAATGATAATGAGGATGTGAGTTTTAATTTCAAAAGTCCGGATTTGAATGAGAATAATAATTATTCAGATTTGAATTTGAGTAATAATCAGGTGCAACAGAGCACGTGTGTAGGTATGGTGAGGGGGCAGGGGGTGAGTAGTACTAATGATGATGATGAGGTTTTAAATACAGAGAATGAGAATAGGGGGAGGGAGGTTCATGGTGGGGTTAGTTTTGGAATAAGTGGGGGGAGTGTGGGAATGGGGGCGAGTCATGAGGCGGAGATTCATGGCGGGGTGGATGCTTCTGTTCATAATAGGGCGGAGAGTGTGGTTGGGGATATGGAGCCCGTGGCTGAAATCACTGAGAACCAAGGGCAAAATGGGGAATTTGCTGCGGATTTTGTTCCCGAAGAGAATGAAATGGAACAGATGTCGAGGGCGGATAGTGGGTCGAAGGTTGTGGGGTCCACGAAAGAGGAATCTGTTGAAAGTGGAGAGAATCAGAAGGCTAATAATATTATTAATAATAATAATAATGATAACGATAATAATATTAATAATAATATTTCGCTTTCTTGTAATGCGGTTTTGTGTTCTGGATTTGAAGCCTCTAAAGATGAGGTGACACAAGCGGGAAAGTCGTCTCCTACTGATGAATGTGGATTCACAAACGGAATCGGTATTTCCAATTCCAATTCCAATTCCGTTCTCTATGTGTGTTTGTTAAGTCCGAGTAAAATGACGATTTTACCCTTGTGTTTGTGTTTAATTTTAGGGCCACCAAATGGAGAAAGCAACTTTGAAGAAGGGGTGGAGTTTGATCCGATTAAGCATCATAACTTTTTCTGTCCATGGGTGAATGGAAATGTGGCTGCAGCTGGTGTTGTCAACACTTCAACCGGTGGTGGTGGTGGTGGTGGTGGTTTGGCTCTTTGTGGGTGGCAGCTAACCCTAGATGCTCTTGATGGATTCCAAACCCTTGACACCAATCAAACTGTTGAATCAGAATCTGCTGCTTCTCTTTACAAGGTTTTTTCTTTGTTTAATTTATAAAAAAAAATGATTATTTTTTTTGAAGTGCTAATTGAGTTTTTGTAGGATGATCGTCAAATATCTGGTAGAAAGCTTGTGGGGAGACACTCTCATAGTAGAAACCATGGACAAAATTGAAATCATTGCCAATTTGGTAATTATTTTTTTTAAACTTAAAATCTGTTGGTTATGCATAATTAGAAAACCAAACAACTTTTAATTGACCTATATAGAAAAAGAAGTTACTTAAATCAAATAAAGATAAATTACCACATAAATCATGTCGTTTGAAATGTATGCTATAATGAACATTCTAAGAAATCCGGAAAATTGGTGAAATTCAACGTTTTCCCTATTTCAAATAGTTAAAATAAATAAATTATTTAAAAAATAAAAATGAAGCTATGTACTTTAAAAGTTTCAAATAGAATTATAATGTAAATATCTTGAAAGGGCTTTTTTGTAATTTGACTCTGCCATGTTTGTTTCGTGTAACCTCCAGGTACAAGAAGGTTAAGGACTGCCCTTTTCATGAAAGCTGTGGTTGTTTGATTGATAAGATGGATGGATGGATGGGGTTATTAGTTATATGAATATGAATATGGTCAATATATCGCCTTTTTTTTTTATCTGTTTTTCAACTTTATTTTGTTTCTTATAATATAGCACTACTTTACAATAATAATGCAAACGTGGACTCTTTTATAGGTAGGTTTAAGGATTTAATGTAAGACACTAGAAACATATTTGTTTGCTTCACAGCTTATCCTTTCAATCCAAGCTTTATATGGAAATTATTTCGATAGTATTTCATTATGCAATGCTTTTTTAAACCGTTGATTGGATAGCTGTTTGTGCGTCAAATGGATGAAAACTAAAATTGAATTTTTCTTTCTTTTACAAGAAATTGTATGGAAATTGGTACCAGATTCTATTTTGAGATTATTCATAATTTCATATAAATTATTATAATACTATTTTTACTAGAGTAACATAAGGCAACTTTGTTGATAAAAGGAACTATACAAAATAAAACGAGTTGTTGGAAAGAGGGGGATTGGTGTGTTTTTCTTTGGTGTTTCGGTTATGGAAGTGGGTAGAATCAAAGTTTAAGACATGTAAATTGTAACATGAGACATGTATTCGTGTGATATTATTATAATTATTTACAAAATTTTTAGCTTAATAAATCATTTTTGGCCTATTAATATCTTAATTAAAAAAAAACAAATACTTAAGGTTAAACACTTAAAATAATAATGCAAAATTTTAGTTAGATTCTGGTTATATAGGTAATGTATTTTTCATACAATTGTTTTTTATTTCACGCAAATAATGATATAAAATAATAATTTAAAGGTGAGAAAAACATAACTATTTATCTATATCATTAAAAAAATCCTATATTTTGTTTATATGTAAAAAATCCTTATATTGATTATTTTTCGTATTTACCCAAATATTCAATTTTTTAAAGAAATTATCAGTTGTTTTGTCACACGATATTTATATTTTTTTGTTTTTAGTTTAACATAAAAACTAAAAAAAACGTAAACGTGACAAGTAAATCATTTACTCAAACAAAATTAACTCAATTATAAATACCAGACTTACAATTAGCACCTCTCCCATCCCACTAAACTCCACACTCAACCACTTAACCATAGTTTTTATAATAAAAAAAGGGTATTTTAGTCTCTTTACAACGGTTAGGGATGAGAACAATAACAGAAAAATAAAACAAAGACAAACCGAATAAAATATAAAAGTTAGTAGCCAAACACGTAAATTTGACAATAACACAGGGACGCTTCTTGTAATTTACTCTATATATGACCCGAATAAAATCCTCACATAATTCACAAAACCCTCCTGGCGAAAACCCTAGCGTTCGTCTGACGCGCCATTATCGTTTTCTAACACAAGCTATCGCAGGTATGTGAAGTGCTGCTTAAAATCTGTAGTTATGTTCTCGATCAAGACGTAGTAACGCTTGTTTCATTATGGATTTGCAGTAATCAATGGATCCACAGCCAGAACCAGTCACTTACATATGTGGAGGTCAGTTTTCTTGTTAAGCTTTCAACATTCTATTTGCGTATATCGTAATTTCTGCATAAAAATTCCTGATTTCATTCACAAAAAACACAATCGCGATGCAGATTGTGGACAGGAGAATACGTTGAAGGTCGGTGATGTGATTCAGTGCCGAGAATGTGGTTATCGTATTCTTTACAAGAAGCGCACTCGTCGAAGTAAATAACTCTCACATGATTCTTATGTCACGATGATTTTGAAAACAACTAGCTTCAAAAATTGATTCTTTTTTTATATTAGGTTTAGATTTTTGGTTGATTACGCATTGATCATTGATGTGAGCTGATTGTGTAATTGCATTCTTATCTGCTGCAGTTGTTCAGTATGAAGCTCGTTGAAGAAGGGTTTACGATGGAAGAGCTCTCTCGTGGATATTTTCAAGTATGTTTATGTTTGTAACAAAAATTGAGTGTGAATTTTGGATCTAATGGTATCCTCTATCATGAGTGTAATATCATCCTGTTTTCATTGTGAAATTGTTCTGAAATGCAAGTATATACCATGGGTATCTCATCATAATGATAATAAGAATCAAGTGAATTGCATTTAAAATTGTAAACTGCACCAAAAACATAAATCAAATTGTGCGGTTTAACAGACTAAAAAACCGATCTTTGTGGTTTCAGTGCAGTTTTAACCAAAACTGCATACCATGCTCACACATATCTTTATCCA
This sequence comes from Lactuca serriola, assembly GCF_051521515.1. Lineage (NCBI taxonomy): Eukaryota > Viridiplantae > Streptophyta > Magnoliopsida > Asterales > Asteraceae > Lactuca > Lactuca serriola. The sequence goes on from NC_136416.1 coordinate 182,806,468, forward strand.
TGTATAAATTAGTCAAACCATTCTCCAGTTCTTGTGACATGTATGACCTTAAAAAATTATTTATGACATCAACTTTGAAAAACTTCCCTTTAGGGATGCTATAATAACAAGAACAGTGAATAAGATTCTAGCTATTAACACTTAGAGGTTGTTTGAGATCACTTTAAAAACGACTTTTGGATTTTTTATTTTTTCAAAAAGTCAAAAAAATTCAAAAGAAATTTAGGAAATTGAAAAGTTTTTTTTAAAACAACTTTTGGCAAAGGGAAAAAAGTTGGATTGTAAAAGTCACGAAATCATAACTTTTGTGACCTCTTAACATTTTAAAGGCAGGTTGTCTTTTGTCTATACAAATACATTTTAAACCGCTACTTTTGGAAAAAAAAAAAAAAAAAAACGTGAAGTTGATGACTATTCATCGCGATTACCTTGACACCAAAGAAGAGTTCGATCTAATGCTTTATTTCTGTCCTAGTTGATCCTGATTCGACATTAGAAGTACATTGATTTTTCCCCAATAACTAAATATTTTTGTCCGTAAATACTGCATACCTTATTCCATCCATAAATCGATTTGATTTCCTATGAGTTCTAGTCTCAAATTTTACAAAAAGTTCTTTTTATAAAAAGGACTTTAAAGCCAAAAAAATAATCCCAAACACCCCCTTAGGAATTGAGAAGACATAATCAAATAATTCATTTTGTCATTGCTTAATTGATTCATAGGCCACCAGTTTACAATTTGTCTATTCAATTTCCCACATTTTGGTTGCACATATCCATTTTGTTTTGTTTGTGAATAACGATAATTATATGTATGTTATTGCTTCTTTGTGCTTCCATTAAGGTATTAAATTCGGGCTTTTAAACTTGGCTCATTCTTGCTTCCTATAATTTATCTTATAAAAAAAAATAATGATTATATATTAATATTACATAGCCCAAAATGTTTGTTTGGATTTCTTGAAACAATGGACTCTTTAAGTTTGCCCCTACCTTTCATTGTTTGGACCACGCCTTAATGAGTTCAACAAGGACAAAAGAAATCTCTATTGTCACATGTCCAATCCTCATTGGTACCCATGAATTTTCAAGCTCCCCCTCCTTATATTTAATCGGTTTGTCAATGGATTGAACCCAATTACACTTGAAGTAAATATTGGCCGGAAAACCACTTCAAACACCATCAAGAAAAGTCTCTTTTCTTGTCAAAGCTGCCTCTTCTCTCTCTCTCTCTCTCTCTCTCTCTCTCTCTCTCTCTCTCTCTCTCTCTCTCTCTCTCTCTCTCTCACACACACACACACACCTATCAATGTCATAATGTATACTCAAGAATTGTCCCACTTAAGGTGATTTGGTAAAATGTAAAATGTGTTTTCGTTGATTTGTTTGTTATAGCATCACTTCTTATTACAACATTGTACCTTGAAAAATATACCAAATCATAGCAATGCCATTTAAACACACAGCAATTTTCACTTTGATAATTGGATAGTCTCTCTAAAGTATACTATCGTAATAAGAAAAATAATTGAAAATACAATCCTACAATTTAGTAGATTTTAAAAAGTACAACGCCTTAAAAAAACATTGACAATACAACGCCACAAAAAAAGAAAAAAAAATAGGATTTTATAATAGAAAAATAAATAAAATCACATTAGTTTTTTTAACAAATTAAAAGTGCGTTGCTATTTTATAATTACTTGACAACTTGTTTGTATATCAGCAAGGAACAGGCAGACAACTCTGGTTTGCATCAAAACAATCACTTTCTTACTTAGACGGCAGGGTACTATTTTAGTTCAATCTTGCTACTTTAAAAAGAATCTAGAGAAAATTACAAATTTGGTCCTTGTGCTTTTCTCAAATAGCAAGTTTGATCAATTTTCTGAAATCTTCCTGAAAACATCCTTAAGTTTGCATATTGTTTCGGATTCTCGAAATTTTGAAAATGTCTCACACTGTTTTGTCCCAAAGTTTGTATCTCGTTACAGATATAGTCCCTGTGCTTTACTCAAAATTTCAAGTTTAGTACAAAATTTGAAGTCATTTTCTAAATGAGTAAAACACAAACAAAATTTGTAATTTACTCAAGATTTAAGAATCTATTTCAAATTTTCAATCTTTATTTTACCTAAAACTTTCAAAATATACCGGTGATTTTGGGTTTCGCCCCACTTGGGCTCTCAGACCCAGAAGGAACCGGTGGGTTCATCGAGCCCAAATGGCTAGCCTACGGTGAAGTCATCAACGGGCGGTTCGCCATGTTGGGTGCAGCTGGAGCCATCGCACCCGAGATTTTCGGGAAGCTTGGTCTCATCCCACCGGAAACCGCCCTCCCGTGGTTCCAAACTGGTGTCATCCCGCCAGCTGGCACCTACAGCTATTGGGCCGACCCGTGGACCTTATTCTTCATGGAAATGACACTTATGGGTTTCGCAGAGCACCGAAGATTCAAAGATTGGTATAACCCCGGGTCAATGGGGAAACAAAACTTTCTAGGGTTGGAAAAAGGGTTTTCCGGGTCGGGCGACCCAACATACCCGGGCGGCCGGTTTTTTAACCCGTTAGGGTTTGGGAAAGATGAGAAGTCAATGAAAGAGTTGAAGTTGAAGGAAATCAAGAATGGTAGATTGGCGATGTTGGCGATTTTGGGTTATTTTATTCAGGGTTTGGTTACGGGTGTTGGACCCTTCTAGAACTTTCTAGACCATTTGGCTGACCCGGTCAACAACAATGTGTTGACCAGCCTTAAGTTTCATTAGATTGTAAATCTTTTTTTTAATACATGGCAGAGTTTTATTCGGAATATTATAATTTAATTCGTAACAAAATTTCAAGTTTAAGGTTATTGGAACCTTGTTGGTATTCATACATTAAAGACTTTGAAAATTATATAAATTCTCAGTTTCTAGAAGCAAAAATCTGTGCGAATTGTAGGTGCACGTTAGCATAACAGATAAGAGAATAAAGATTAAACGAGATCGCCACGTCACCATCATGCAGCTTGAGCTAAAGCTTCGGGTGCATCAGCTCTACAAAGTGAAAACAGAAAAATACAAATATTTCGCATAAATTGAAAAAATATAAAATTGACATATTTTGCATAAACAGGACAAAAATTTTCATGTTTACCTTTGAAGTCCTTCTCCAACTTCCATTCTTAGAAAGTTTCCAATTTTCACAGGGGAGCCGACTTCCTTTGATAGATCACTTAATAGCGTCTGTAAGATTTTCTTTTTCTTTAATTAAAAAAATTCCATCATATTTATTATTACTATTATTATTTCATATTAAAAAAAATGAGAATATACCTTCACGTTAATGGTGTCATTCACGATAAATTTTTGCTCCATTAAAACAACTTCCTCAAAATATTTCCTTAATCTCCCTTCAACCATCTTCTCTATCGCTGCCTGAGGCCTTCCAGAACTTTCCGCCTATTATAAAAATACCCAATCAAATCACTTTTTTTTTTTTTTAAAAAAAAACAAAAAACCAAATTACAACGTCTTGATTTTTGGTTTGATCTTTTTTATTACCTGTTACATTTTTTCAATAAATAAAAAAATAAAATCACCTGTGACTTGAGAATCTCACGTTCATTTTCAACAACATCATTAGAAACAAGTTCTTTTGTTAAAACTAAAGGCTTTGATGCCACCACATGCATAGCCAGCTCAGCACCTACACGTTGCACACCATCTAAACAAACTTTTTCATCTTCAACTTCAAGTGACAAAATTCCCGCAATTCTTCCCAACCCTAAAAAAGAACATTTAATCATTTTCTTGAAAAAACATTTAAGTTTCCAAGATTTGTAAATAATAATATAATGTTATGTTACCAGGTTGTGGGCATGTGTGGAGATATGTAGACATTACACCATGTGCTGACATGGACATTGTGAAACCCCTTCTCAGTTTTACGTTTTCGCCCATCATTGCAGCTACTTCTTTAATTGCATTTTGAACTGTTGTTTCTCCGTTTAATTTTGGATGATTAATATTGATCTTCAAATCCTACAGAAAAATTGAGATCCTAATTGTATAGCTTAATAGCCCTAATTGTGAAAAAGTATGTAACTTTTCTGTATTAAGTTGTTCTTTATGCAAATAAATAGTAAAAGAAACACTCATTTATAGTTATATCTAGATTAAGGGTGGTATTTATTATTTACTATTTACCTCTAAAGATACAATTACCTATTTGCCCATTATCATCGATTAATTGTTCTATGCTATAGGAGTCAACAAGATTCCTTTATTATCATTATTACTTGAGGGTATTGTACACATTTTACAAATATTCTTATACATCTATAGTTCTAGAAAACTATGTGTCAATCAAAATGTTTCAATTTTATGAGACATAGAGAGTAAAAAAATAGATTGATAATTTGATATATCTACACAGTTACTAAGACAAACTTGTATTATAATACTCATTGGGTCCTGACTTTCTACAAATTTGCCCTCACTTACTTTTTACTTACATTTCCTCAAGTGAGTTGTCATTTTCTCAAAGAAAAATAAGAGAAAATGACACAATGGCCCTACTATGTATTATGACATTGGCCATTCAGTCTAGGGCTGTTCACTATTTTGATAAAAACGAAATGTCCAATTGGACTATTTGATTTGGATATTTGGATTGATTTTCAACAAAACCGAATTATTATTTTGGATTTCAGATTGGTTTTGGTTTATAAATTAAGAACCGAATAATCCAAAAACCGAATAACAAGTTATTATTTAATTTTAATATATCTATAATTATTTATTAATTTTATAATTTATCTTTTCCAATAAGTTCAAAAAGATTCACCAAATAAAAAACATTGATATGCATTTTATTTCAAAAGTTTTTTATCTATTAAATACTAAACTATAATATACCTTCTTACTTGTTAATAGTTGTTTATAAATTTTAAATCACAACCAAATATTTTGTTTTTGCTTCTTCTATAAAATTAGTTAATATTATAATTATATGTTGTTTTTAAATGTTCTGGTTTTTGAAACCGAATTATAAAAACCGATCCAACCGAATTGTAAATAGATCGGATCGGATTTGAATTTAGTTTGGACTATTCGGATCCTTATTTTGAAAACCGAAATTGATTTGGATTTACTTAATTGGATCGGATCAAACCGATCCATCCAAACGAACACCCCTAATTCAGTCTCTAAATTTTTTTTTGTACCTTTTAAGGGAACAAATTGTTTAGTAACCAATCCATTTAGTCTCATTAACCTTTTTTAACCTGTTAATAGCGCCACATAAGCAAGTTAAGCCAACTTAGTTATATCTTGGATCATACGACGTCGTTTTGAACATGACGCAACTTAATTCGGTTCACATTTGAGTTTGACGATACGCCGTTTTGAACATAACCCTTAGAGCGAACGGTATGGGCCAAAACGAGTAACGACAAGGGTGACGTGGCCGTTCTCTCTATATCTTATACACATATTTTCTTTTAGAATTTCAAAAAATGGAGCAAAACCCAAACATAACCTCGCCTCTCGGATTTGCAGGGTATGAAAATTATTTCGACCTTTTATCGTTTCAAGGTTCACCACAAATCCCATACCAAGGCGCCGCTTTCAATCCCGCTTCACCGCCACTGCAATTTCCCAACTCACCTTACGTTTAACAAAGTCAATTTGGTCAAAACCCAAATTTACAACAAAATTTTTTCTCTACTTTTGGTTCGATGCAACAAACAACCAACCAACAATCGCCTACAACACAACCATCAGTTCAAGTGGAAGCGGGAAGTAGTAAGAAAGGGAAAGGGAAATCAATAGCGGTAGAAACAGAAAATGCAGACGTTCCACAATGGTGGACACCGGAGGAGGAATACGCTTTGACGGCGGCTTGGTGTGCTACTTCAGAAAACGAACTTCGCGGAAATGGAATGAAAAAAGGGGCTTATTGGGGGGCGGTGCTCGAAAAGTTTCACGCTATTTTAAAGAAAAATCTGTATCGCAACAATGACATGTTGAGCAGCAAATGGGGTATGATAATTAAGCGGTGCAGCAAATTCAACGGTATTTACAACCGACTTGAGGCGCAACAACAAAGCGGAACCAACGACTTCGATTTGTTCAAATCTGCTAAGGAACAATATCGGGTTGAAATGGGTCATGTTTTTGAATTTGAAAAATCATGGGAATTGTTGCGAGCGGATCCAAAGTGGAATAAAACGCCTACATCGCCGGAGGTTCAATCCAAAAGGTCTCGCAATTCTAGCTCGGTTGACGTGTCGGACGCACGGACTAACATCGACCTAAACGCCGATGACGATGAGATCCCGGATGATATCCAAGAGATATCCCCACCACGACGACCGCCCGGACGCGACAAAGCGAGGCGCGCTGCAAGACATGCGGAGGAGGTGGAGACGAGAGCAAAAGAAGCAGCGGAAATGAGAGCGAAATTCGATGAGCACAATTTATTATTAAAAGAAAAAAATGAGTTGAAACGTTGTCATTTGGAGTTCCTGGAAAGGCAGGCACGGGAGAAGCAGAAGCAAAAAGAGAGGGAACTAATAACACATCAGCTGTCAATTCTTCGGACGAGCGAAAAGGGTTTGGCGCCTGCTGATCTAGCGGTACTACAAGTGATGAAGGAACAAATTAGGAAGAAATATTTTGGTTAATTAGGATTGTTATGTGGTTTTAGTAGTAATCTGAATGATAATTTACTTATAACATTAGTTTTAAAATTATGTTTTTTTTTAAATTGTAATTGTAATTTTAGATTTTAAATATTATGTCTTTTTTTTGTTTTTAAAATTTTATTTTTTATAAAAAATAGATTCATGTTAGTGATTAAAAAAATGCAAAAAGAAAAAAAAAACATATTTATTTTCAAAAAGTTGGTGTTGCATCTTGTTGCTCATTTCCCCACTTGGTGTTATAACACCACTTGCTTATGTGGCATGTGAGGTGGCACAACTTGGTGTTGCACCTTGTTGCCCACACCTAATGCTCTTAGGGAGCAACTTGGTCCATTTAGTCTACTAAACCTTCTGTTACATCACCGTGCCACAGCTGGTCCTTCAAAGATCGCCTTCACATACCAGTGAATGACTCTATTGCAGGCGAGCCACATGACATCCAGATCACTCTTCTCAAACATCAGCTTGAGGTTTCCCTTATCAGGGAGGAAGTCAATGTGGACCAACGTCAGTTAAGGTAAAGTCTTTATCTGGAGATGGATTCCATGAATCATAAGGTGGATGATAGAAACCCTTATATCATTTACCTCACGATTCATGGAATCCATCTCCCAACGAAGACTTTCCCTTAGCTGACACTAGTCCGCATTGACTTCCTCCCTGATAAGGGAAACCTTAAGCTGATGTTTGAGAAGAGTGATCTGGATGTCATGTGTCTCGCCAGTCATTTGTTTGTATGTGACGGCGATCTTCGAAGGACCAGCTGTGGCGCGGCGACGTAACAGAAGGCATTTTGTCTTACTTAGGGTAGGTTATGTTTTGCGAGTTTAGGGCAAGAAACTTAGTGACTGTAATCGTTTTAGAGCACCAAAATTCGTTTTATAAACACTTAGGGCAATGAACAGTCCGTAACTTGCTCCCTAAGGGTTATGTTCAAAACGACGTCGTATTGTCCAAGTCATAATTGAGCTAGCTTAACTTGCTTATGTGGTGCTATTAACCGGTTAAAAAAAGGTTAAGTGGACTAAATGGACAGGTCAATAAACAATTTGTAACATCAAAAGGCATGGAAAAAACTTTAGGAACTATTGGGCAACGCCATAATACATAATAGGGCCAATGTGTCATTTTCCAATAAAAATAAGCTACAACAACAATTTAAATCTAGAAAAAGCTTTAAAGAAAATATAATTAACCAGGATTTTGAATCTCTTACCTCTAAACTCTCGAGTCCAACAGGGAAGGCACCAGATACTTGTCCTGAACTTTCAGCAGATAATGCCAACTTGGCCAAAGATAAGGCCTAAAAAAAAGCAGACACATTAAATTCATAGCAAAAAGTAAAACACACTTGATGTTTGATTAATTCTTGAAATGAAAGCATAAACCAAATTATAGTGACACTAACCAAGCACTGAAATATTTCATTTCTTGCAACAAAATCAGTTTCACAATTAAGTTCAATAACAGCAGCCTTTGTATCATTCTGTGCAAGAGCAAGCAACCCTTCAGCTGCAGTGCGAGATGATTTCTTTGATGCAAGAACAATTCCCCTTTTTCTCAGTTCCTTTTGAGCAGCATCTGTAACATAATCGATCAATCACCATGCTATGATTAAACACAAAACAAAAGGAAATATGGGAAATAAAGGAAAAAAAAAAGAAACAAGAAAAGTATGTTTACCCAAATCCCAGTTGCAATCAATAAGAGCAGACTTGACTTCTTTGATAGGAGCACTGGTTCTTTCTCTTAGTTTCTTTATAAGGCTCATATGATCTGAAGGCGAAGAAGCTTCACTTGAATATTTCCTCACAAGTGCACAATGATTGATGACATAATTTGGTTTAGAAACCAAGTTTTCTCTACATGTTTGTGTAGAGTAACCATAGCGGGAATGTATAGGGGAGTTCAATCGCCTGCAAAGAATCTCAATCGACTGTTTTGCGCCTCTGGAAAACATCATTTCGGAAAACTGCATATGATGAGTTACAGAATTCAATCATATGAAATAGCATAGATGTCGTATTTCATCCTAGAAAATTGCAAACTTTACTTCCATAGATTTTGTAGCTCAGCTGGTACCATTAAGGGCTTCTATGATTTCAGATCGCATAGCTGTTAAAGCTGTTTTCCTAAACTAGCATATAATCAGAAGCTTTATAATCATGATGCATACAGATTTTACAAGGGCATATAGAAGATTATCGAGGAACAAGTAACAGAGGTCAAGGAGGGGAATTGAGTAAGCATTGATATGGATACAGAGGAGAGAGAGTGAATGAAAAGAAGAACATACCTTTGTCGTCCGGCGTCGGGAGATGAGAAAGAAGCAGTGTGAGGTTTAAGAGAGTGTAAGAGTTGCCGGTGGCGGTGGCCGGAGATGAATGTGTTAATGTGTACTTGAATTTGGGGCAATCGGCGGGCCTTGCGTGTATAACCGGGCTAGGTTTATAAGGCCTGGGCCTAACATATCATTTTTTATAAGGGTCAGTTTTATGTTTTCTTAACATTCTTTATTTCTTTAATAATTGTAGTTTTATAATATTTTTAGTCCACTTTCCAAATAAATGAAAACCTTTTATCCTGAGTATATTATCTTTTGCAAATTTGTCCTGAAAACACATCTATTGTATTTGGAACAGAGACAAAAATATTAAATAAGGATCAAAACTAAGATAAAAATTTAAAATCAAAATTAAAAAATTCAGTTGTACTTAAAAGACAAAAAGTATAATTTGCTTTGTTCTAAGATAAACGCCAAACAATTGTTCATGTGGTCTCAAACAAAATAACTTCAAATATTCGTTTTCTAGTTGACTCTTAACTAATTTTTAAACAAAGTTTAGGGTCGCTTTATAAAGATAACGCCCCAAAAATCATGACATAAATAATTTTTTATTCCTTTTCGACTAATAAATCGTTAATGCATTTCTTTCTCATGAAACCAAGGTAACCAAGAGTTAGCAAAAACATCATCAAATCAGAGTAATTCACAGACCGCGGAAAACATGTGGTGTGTACCCTGCAATCGTCTCAAGCTCTTTCATTTGAAAACTGAAGTACCAAGCTTAGTGAGTTCCCCAAAATACCATAAACATACAACAACTTAAGAATATTATGCACCATACATATAATTGGCATGGGCTCCCCCGCATGATCTTTATCAAGAATGTCATGGGCTCCCCCATGGTCTGATATCCAACTGCCTCCGGCACTCCCCATGGTCTTTGCCTAGAATTGTCATGGACAACTAGCATACCACATATCACAAAACAACTATCATACCACATAACACATAATGGGCCTGCATTGGTGCCTTCGACCCATGAATATAGTGAGGAGACTCACCTCGCACTACAGAAGCTCACTGAAAGAATCCCTAGTTGTTGCCCTAACGACTTCCTAAACTAGCAATATCAATAATACACCTAATTAACAATTGGGATCCAATCCATAATCACAACTCCATACCTGGGGTAAAAGAACCATTTTACCCCCAACAAATGGAGAGTTTTTGGATCCAAATCCTTCCATCCAAACTAAGCACCTTCATTCTTCAAACTCATTCCAAAGAACACCAAAAGCCAACTCTCCAAGCTCACCACAAGCTCACACACTGAACCTTGAAGTTTATTAGAGAGACTTAACCAACATTTTGAGGATTGTTGATATCAAATTTTAATTAGAGATAGGTGTGACATATGTTAGACGGAGTCTAAACCGGCAATTCGGGTGTGGGATTTACTTACTTTACTTCACGAGGTAAGTCTTCTCACTTTACTTACCTGAGTGGTAATTTATGTGTGACCAGAGGGTCTTGATCGTGATACTGACCGGAGGGTCTTATTTGCTTATACTGAGTTGTGTGTTGTTATCCATCTTGTCTTTGTGACTTATGATGTTATCTTATTATGCGTATATGTTTAGGGCTGTAGACGAACTGAACGTTCAACGAACTGTTCGTGAACCGTTCGGCGGAAAGTTCGTTTATGTTCGTTTATTTAATAAATGAATGAACATGAACACAAATTCTAGTTCGTTTAGTTAAACGAACGAACATGAACAATGGTCTAGTTCGTTCAATTATGTTCGTGAACGTTTGTTTATGTTGTTCATTTACGTTTGTTTATGTTCGTTCGTATAAGTTCCTTTTATCTTCATATATGTTTAATTGTGTTTGATTACATTACTATATTATATGTTCATTTATGCTCACATATGTTTTTTTTTATCTTTGTTCGTTTATGTTCATTTGTTTATGTTCGTTTAGCATGTTCACGAACATAAACGAACGAACATGAACAATGTAATTTGTTAAACGAACGAACATGAACAAGAAAACTAGTTCGTTTGATCGTTCGTGTTCGTTCATTTGTTCGGTTAACTTAAACGAACGGACATGAACAATCCCTGTTCTTGTTCGTTCGGTTCGTTTACAACCCTATATATGTTGAGTTATGACCGGAGGGTTCATAACGAGACGTGAGACCGGAGGGTCTTCATTGAGACACATGGTCGGAGGGTCCTTATCGAGATATAGTCATGAGAGGCTAATTATTGTGTATGTGGTATTTTGGGGAACTCGCTAAGCTTCGTGCTTACAGTGTTTGTGTAAAATGTGTTTCAGGTATATCTCAGGATCGCGGAAGGCGCCAACATGATTGTACACACCAGCTTGATGATATGTGGATTCTGGGATATGTGACAAACAATTTATGATGTTTTGTGTTTGAGAAAAATTCAACTTGACATGGGAAATGTTTAAGTATTTTTTGTGTGAACTTTTAAAAATGAAAATTTTGTTTTGAAAATTTATAGTGTTACAATAAGTGAAATATTGTTTTAGAATTGAAGTCAGTATGTGTAGTTATGTTATTTTTGTGTTTTTATTTTCAAAAAAAAAGATGTTATAGAGTCAATAAGAATATAAGTTAAAACTTGTGGGTTAAAGCATAATTTGAATAAACATGGTGTTTTACAACTTTCTATGGCAAACAATAGTGTATTCTAGCCAAATATATTTTAGTATAAACATTCTAAAACATAGAATATATAAATGCATTCCATCAAAATGTCTGTAAAAATGTTTGTTAACAACAAGTATATATTTGTTTAACTGGTAATACTAATAAGTGATGTATTTTATTCTTTCAGAATGGCTTGAAGGACAAGTCAATTATTTGGACCATTGAAAAAGATCAAATTTATTTGTTCAATAATTGTATATTTAAGAATGCAATTTTGTACGAATTTTATTCATTTAGAATATGTGTAATTATACTAAAATGTATAAGGTTGTTATTCTGTAAGAATATGTATTAATTTGTATTTAAGTTTGAATGTCTATGAATAAATATAAGAATATTGTTATTAATCAAATGGGGGTTCAAAAAAATGACTCTTAATAATTTTTTAATAGAATACCATTCCGACAGAATCATAGAACATCATTGTAACAAAATAACATTCTGATAGAATAAATTCGGTTTATGCTTAAAAATTACGTTTGAAATTGAATTAATTAATAAAAAAATTAGATTCTTTAAATCAAGAGCATTAATTATCCCCTAAATCTCGAATTTTCCTTTTTTAAATTTGTCTCAATTGTCTAAAATACTCTTATAATGAATTTAGATGGTATTTTTGTGTTATATTTAATTTAATAATATTTATTAATTACTTACTTAACATAGCTAAAATGATTGGTGCACAAATCAACCACACATGTACACAATACTTATCAAAACACAATAACCTAACTCATGCACACACATGCACACAATATATATATATATATATATATATATATATATATATATATATATATATATATATATATATATAGTCATTTATGTTTCTTTTTACACATACCATTAAACTTGTTTATATTATTTAGAAAAAAAAAATCTTTATGGTTGTTGCGACTGGAGAAACTCCGGCTGGCTGAGGAATCTCTGGTCAGAACCTGTAGCCATAATCAAACATTGTGTCAGACGTTCTCTGGGAAAGGATCCCTGAAGGACGCTCCAACGATCTAGTTAACTACCTTGTAGAGAGACTTAGTGGAGTATGAGGGAGAGAGTAAAATATATCGTACCTCTTTAGGCGCTTCCTGAGTCCCTTATACAGTTAGGGTTTTAAGTGAAGGGGACTAGAATAACGACACTTAATATACCAGACTGCTATTGGTCCACCTGTCTCCGTCTGACCCTTCCTTTGTCCTGATTGGAGCAGATGGAATAAATTGTAGTGGCCCGTGCACAATCATATTGACGTCTCTCTTTGTATGACAGCTTATAGCCCCGCGTGGGGAACAAGAGACTTTCCCCTAGATGACGTTAGCTGGCTGTCGAAGATAGTTGATTTTTCTGTCTGTCCTTCTAGGGTCTTGCCTCGACATTCCTTTCTGCTAACCCGTAGGCTTAGCTGGGCAGTGTTGTTCAGTTGTTCCTTCTTTCATACGTTCGAGCCAGCGGCCACCTTGCTAGACGAGATAGCATCGTGTTTAGTTACGCCACGACGGACCGCTATGGGGTACATCATCAAGCCCCTAGTCTAGTAGTGATGACATAGCGCAGTAAGTCATCATGTGCAAGACTCATAGGTACACATTTCACTTATTTATCTTTCGGGAAGTTATTACTTCTACATAATGGTCTACTTTTTCTGGGTGTTTGATTTGCCACTATCTTTATCCATAAATATGTGACTTCCCCCTTTACATGCTTTCTTATTTCCATCTCTCAGTTTTCTTCTTCCTTTGTTCTTCGTCTTCAAAGAAAATAGCTCTCCCTATTAGCATGATTTCTTCTCATGGTGTTGTTCTGACCTCCGAGTATGCTGAGACTCTCCGGGTAAAGTATGGTTTTCAGCCGGAGGATGAAGTGTTTATACCTTTGGACGAAGCTTCCTTTCTGGAACCTGCATCGGGAAAGGTCGACGTCTTTGTCAGAACCTTCAATGTCGGCTATCGACTTTCGATTACTAAAATTCTTGACGAGGTACTTCGCAAAAATAGAGTCAATGTTTATGAAGTTACCTCTAATTCTGTAAACAAGGTTGTCGCTTTCGAGGTGTTGTGTCGATCTCAAGGTTTTCTTCCAAGCCTTTTGGTGTTGAAGAATTTCTTTCGCTTTTCTACTGTTGGTGATAAATTTACCATCTAGACCCGGAAGAATGCTCATGTCCTTGTGCCTGACGAGAAGAGCAGCCCGAAGAACTGGAAAAATCATTACTTTTGGGTGGACAGTTCTCGAGTTAGAGGACCCTACTTTCGGACTGAAAGAACTTCTGATAGCGCACCCAAGCTACTTGTTCAGGATCAAGAAACTATTCGTCTTTTGGAAAGCTTTACCGTTGCTCCCGAGGAATTTTCCGAGTACATTCTTGTTGGAGCTAGGATGAGCACCGAATGGTGGCGCCGTCAAAAGATGCCTGAGTTTTTTGTCGTTAATGGGGGTAAGTTTTTTCGTTTCTTGCTTTGACTTTCCTATGTTTGTTCCCATTCTTTTTCCCTTCCTCCTCCCCTCTTTTTTTCTTTTTAGAGATAAAAGGTGATGTTTATCTTTCAAGGGAGGAGAAGGTGTTGTCTTTTTATGATGTGCTTGGGCGGAAATTCAAAGGAGACTTGCAGTTTCGGCCAATCGCTCTGTGCGACAGCCTTCCCCTTCCTAGCCGTAGGTTTGCTCAAGGTTTCACTAATCCTACTGTTTCTATGCCTTCGCATCCAACTCTTGCGGGCGAGACGCCTTCGACTGGCAATCCATCCGACGTACCTCTCGCTGTACTTCCTCCTCCCATCCCATCCGAGGGCTTGGAGTGTGTGCAAGATGTAACACCGTGATTTTTCGCCCAATTTTTTTATATTTTTTTTAAAACATTTACTTACAAGAATACGTTAGCGGAAGTCTTATTTTGAAGTTTATGAAAACATTACCAATGTTACCTTATTACCGAAAACATCCTTCATCAAAATTAAAGCTCATAAAACCAACCACAAACAAGTTCTCAAAACCGTAAGTAAATGAAAACTCAATGACATATCCAAAGTGGTATCATCGCTAAAATATACTAATTTAAGTACCCCAAAATGTCCCCATCCTCTCCATGCATTATCTTACACTACCTGTTCCAATGCAAGGCAAATAACAAGCAAAGGAACAAGTGTCAGCATAAGCTAAGTGAGTCAATCATAGTACACACATATCCCAAATGGTTCAGACAAGACATCATATACACATGCATTCAAAAACTCACATAGCATGACATCAGATACATCGTATAATCATCGCATACACCACTTACATCACATACATCACAGTGAAGCTCATTAATATAATTCATTAGAGCCTTTTAGTTACTTTTCATTGTTCATCTTGGTAACTAGTTATTACTTCATACATCGCTATAATATTATGATATAATATTAATATTCATTTTCATCATTAACAATTACTCTCCTTTTAATCATCTTTGTAATTGTTATTATAATACTTCCTATTCATGGGTCTATATATTCATTTGTAACCCCAAGGTAAGTATCCCATTCACTGCTAACGTGACCAAAAAGACCCAATGCACTAAATGAGATGCGACTCTCATCTGTAACATTGCTCCCGGTTCGTTGCGTTCGCTACTCCGACGTTGCATATACTAGTATACGCGTTGTCGTTAGGATTTGGTTCAAGCGGTGCCAATTCCACCGTGTTACACCTCCCGAATCCCATGTGATGTTTGCATCGGCTTTCCTCATAGAGCCAAAATCACTCCAGTTCACCTATATTTAGGTGAACCATGTGTAGAATTGGTCGTCTAGAATAACCATCCGACTGGCTTTCATCATAGAGCCAACCTTAACTGACTTTCCTCGTAGAGTCATCCCTAACCGACTATCCTTATAAAGCCGACACTACTTGGCTATCCTCATGGAGCCAACACTTATTGGCTATCCTCGTGGAGCCAACCCATATTGGCTTTCCTCATAGAGACAACCCTAGTTGGCTTCCCCGAGGAGCCAACCCTAATTGACTTTCCTCGTGGATCCAACACTACCCTTCGCCCTGCTAGTGTATTCCCTTTTTAATTAATTTATTATAAATTTATTGTTTTAGGAATTATACCTTTGACCTCCTTAAGTAATCATGCATATTTATTAACATCTTTTTCTAGCATATTCCTTCTTATGTAAATATGCAAACAAGTAAACACAAGTTAAAACATTTTACATCGCATACAAGTTTATGCACATATCATCATTATGGCTTGACAACATCACTAGCATGATTTGTCCTAATCATCATAGACAAGGGTTTCCAAGTAAATATGGCAAGAATACATCACTTAAAATCAACACAAGGCACTCTTTCTATCAATGACCCTAACACACCTCTCACATAAAAAGAATAAGAATCTAACATATACCATCCTAAATTCTCATAACACATGATGAAGCATAACAACCAATATCATATCACACGTAATAAGGGCACATGCAACCTAAATAGCCTTTCTTCATTCCAATCCATCTAACATACGGAATTCCCTAACAAAGTACTTTAAAAATCCACCAGATTAACTCACATTTGTCAAAGATGTGTCCTCCTCACACTTGAAGTCTTGTAAGAGTTGAAGTATCATCCTTTCCCCAATCCTTATTAGATATATTTCATAGCTTCAAAACCCCTTGAACGATCGTCAATGGTCGCCCCTTCCTTCTCCCTTTCTCTT
Organism: Lactuca serriola; assembly: GCF_051521515.1. Classification (NCBI taxonomy): domain Eukaryota; kingdom Viridiplantae; phylum Streptophyta; class Magnoliopsida; order Asterales; family Asteraceae; genus Lactuca; species Lactuca serriola. Next base: position 182,822,885 of record NC_136416.1, read on the forward strand.
CTCGGTGTGTAGCCTCCTCCACCCTCCTAATCATGCGTTTTTTTCTTCTTGCTAATTGATAGTTTCATTTTATTTACTTCTTTGTATAGTTTATTTTAGTATATTGAATTCATATTTAGTTAATTTCCATGTATATTTCCCTTTTGTTGCTTTATGACCATTTCGGGTACTTTCTAGTTTCGTGAGCATAATTGCAGCTTTTAAGGATACTAGCGGAGCGGGAGCATTGGGAAGCGATTGGACTTAATAGATGTCAAGAATTATGGGATTGATAGATAATGGAGTTGATGCATGGAGTTGGCTTGCTTATTAATTGAATGCTTAAAAGAATTAAACTTTAAATTTATAAGATGAAGGATAATTTTCGAGCGTGTTGGGATTATTGATCGGGCAATTACGAGAGCTTTGGAGGATTTGGAAAAGACAAATTGGGCTAAATTGAAGAGAACTTGAAGAAAAATGGCCTAGAAGTTGATCGGGCTCAAATTGGGCTAATGGACTAACCTGTGGAGGCCCAATACTCAAAGAAGTCCCATACTCCGTCAGTTCACACGACCAGCATGGAATTCTTACGCGGCCCGCGTAGATTCCTACATGGGCAATTTTAGAATTTCAAATGGAGGTCTATATGGGGAAGGTTGGTGTGCCACTTTTCTCAACTCTTGCACATCCGATTTTGGAGCATTTTCTCTAGAGATTTTGAAGGTTTTGAAGGCCAAGAACACTTGAAGAACATCATCTCTCTATCTATAAGTTTTGTTGAATGTTTGGTACAATCTTTTCTTACTTTCTTTTCTTAAGTTTAGCCATGCTAGGCTAAACTAAACTTGGTTGACTTTGGTGGAATCCTTTGAATCTTTGTTGAATGTTGAAGACTCCATGAACTTGTTCTTTAATCCTCATGAAAATGTTTTATGTTTTAACATCTTATTACTACTTGTATGTTTTTATTCATGAGTTTAAATGTGCTTGTGGTGATTAGCTGGTTAATTTCTTGATTAAGTAAAGGATCCTCAAATTAGCAAACAAACAAGTGACTTTTATGTTAGTTTTACTTCACACAATCATAAAAACATTTTCTCCAACATGGTAGTGAAAGAATTTTACTCCTCTTGGATTTGGTGACTTTTTGGTTCTTAATGCTAGTTGACTTTCACTAAGTACATGCTTAATGGAAATTGTGATATTGACTAAGGAAATTGTTATGAGCTTCTCTAACCATTTTAACAACTAAGAAAAGTCTAGGTAATCTCAAGCTTCTTGGATTGCTATAGCCAAATTGAGGATTTAAAACAAGTATTGTACCATTGGATTGTAATGATATGTTCATCAAAGGTCAAAGTGAGGAAACCTTAAGTCAACCATCCTTCCCTTATTGATCTTACATCAAATTATTGTTTTTATTGAATTGTCCATCTAAATCTTAGTTTAATTCTAGTTTTATTATAAGTGTTTTAAAAGATCAAAGCCCCCATTTTTACTTTTATTGTCATTTTACAAGTATTTTTACAAAGAGATATTTCATAGATTTATAAAACTGAACCAATCTCCGCATATTCGACCCCTTTACCATTATACACTATTTTAGTGTAAAAGATTTAGGGTAATTAATTTTGTTGGCCTCGACAACCACCACTAATCGACACAAACAATAGGAGCCAAAGGGAATCAATTTTTGACAACCTACTAAAGAGTACATGAAGAAAAACAGAAGTGTAGAAGGAACGATTTGATTCCTTGGAGGTTATAGCCGAATTCCAACAATTGATCCCTCAAGATTTGGCTTTTTACCCCTTCAATTCCATTTAAGCCATTCAAATGAATTATATTTATCCTAATAATTTTGTAAATCAATTTAATTAAATTACACACCTTTTTAATTTTGATTAGTTCTTTTAATATCATCATTTTTTTTAATTTATTTCCTTATATAACATTAAACTGAAATAATCCTATGAAGTAAATATTCGTCTAACGGAAACAAACATCGCTGACGGGAACGAGAACAAATTCAGGTCATTACACAAGATAACAAAGAGGGGATTCTGGCGGGCGTCACGTCCCATGTGACGAGGAAGAGAGGGCTTTTGAGTATCACAACTCTTTCTGACGCAACAAAAGGGAATTGACTGCTATCGCCGATGCAAGCTTGCCACCAACTTCGTCGCTACTTTGATGCCCTCTAGTGAAGAGGTAATACGTATCCTTGATGAAAACACAAGCCAGTCCGAAGGGATACAAGGGGAGTCTAAACAACCCATTATGAACAAGGATTCAATCAGAGATGGCCCGACAGGGCCACCGTCGGTCCACCGAAGCCAATCTCTTGCTGCTTTGGAGACATATGACTATGATGATCTTATTGCTAGTTTCCAAGTCAATAATCTTTCTTTCAAACATCTTTTCATCCTTAAATGGAACCTCACTGATGAATCCTGTCTCTCCCAACAAGAGGTTGTTATTGAGTTCTCACACCATGTTTTTCCTAAGGGAATTGTTTCTGAGATGGAAGCCTTTACTGATGATTAAAAAATTGATTTCATAGAATTTTCTTCTGCTCAAAGTACCTTTTTCCTTACCGTCGGGGCTCGCCGCATTCGGCGTCTTAAAAGTGTGGCTGTCAAGCTTCGGGTGAATGAGAGGGGTCTTCAACAACACATTGCTTCTCTGGAATCTTCGGTTGAGTCTTCTCGCCAGCAATTGGAGTTGCTAGCCGGCAAGAAAATGACGCTCAAGGAGCATGGTGCTCATGTGGACGTGAAGCTTGATGACACCCTCCAGCAGAATGAGGCCTTGATTACCCAGGTGGAGAGTTTGGAGAAAGAGTTGTTGGATAAAGTAAAATTGTGGCTTGATCGTGAGGCAGAGTTGTCCCGACTTAGGAATGACCTGGACTGGCTTGTCAATGATGGAATTGTTAGAATTGTTGACAAAGTTATCGAACTTCCAGATTTTTTGCAGGGTGCGGGTCGTATCTAGAATATGTGTTTTGCTGCTGGTGAGGAGTCTGGTAGAGAGGTGTTGCATAAGGCAGTGTTCGTTAGAGCGGTTGATCCCAATTATGCTGGTTCCACCTTGAGCCATTCGGGGGAGATGGTTGATACGATTGATTCGTTTCTCTCTTGTGATTATGCTTCCATGATGAAGTTGGGCTGCCTAGATATTGGCGGCCTTCGCCACTGTGGGCGGATGACGATAATGAAGGAGCAAGTCCTAGCAACAATAATTTGCCTTAATTACTATTTTTACCTAAAGCTTTGATATTTCAAGCCTTTTATATGAAATAATCAAATTCATAATATTAGTATTTGCTCTACCATCGGTGTGGTTAATAATGTGTGTAAGTATTAAGCTATACGGATTATTATAATCAATAACATTTCTAATCATTACACTGGAAAGATTTTTTATAGTTATAAAAGTAATAATTTATTCAAATTAAATGAGTGGTTTTCATTTTTGGGTGAAATTCAGTATAAACATGAGAGAAAAAAAAAATTTATTTTATCTCTTAAGAATTATTACATGTCCAATTAATTCACAATTAGATTATTAGAGTTAGTCTAATTAGCCTGGGATTTATATTTTTAACCATAATAGTTTATAATTTATTGATGTGATTAGCCTGGGATTTATGTTTTTAACCATAACAATTTTTTATTTTTTATTGTGATATAACACAAAAAAAAAAAAGTAAAAAAAAAAAAAAAAAAAAAAAAAAACTTAATCGAAACTATCAAACTAATTAGCTAAGCACATATTAAGCCCACGTTGCCCTGTTTCTTACTGAACTGTCGTTGGAACTTTGGACGAGTATAGTAGTGGATGAGATCAATTTGACAATGTTTATTTATGATTTAAATTCTCATATTGATTCAGTAATTCACAATCATTGTAGACAACTTTAAAACGACGATACGTGTGTTACATAACTGAAAACAATAGAATAAACGAATGTAAAATAATATCAACATTTCAAAGTATTTTCATGATTGTATTCATAGGTCCTCATTTTTATGATTTATACCCCTCTTTTGCTACAAATTATTGTATAATTTATAACCTAGTTGAAAACAGTAGAATCAGCATGTCAAAATGTATCAATTTCCGGATTTTGTAGCGTATGAAACAACAACTTCATAGTGATTTAATTTCTTATGATTTAGAATTTTAGATACTTATTTTACTACGAAATCGTTGTTACTTTATTAAACATCACATTGACATCTATTTCGTAACAAGCATGAATCATCCTCATTATTAAACATGAAATTAGCATCTAAACCCACATACAAAAACAACACTGATCCATAAGCATTTACCATTTTTTACCATTAAACATGCTCATTAATACAATTTAACATAAACAATTATTATAAAACTCAGACTTATTTTCAAGTTTTCCCTTGTTGGATTTGCTTGAGTAGAGTAGCAGCCAACTCTAAAGTCGCCTGTAACCGTTTCTGTGGATCCGCCTCCTCCATTTCCTCCTGTCCATTTCCTTGACCTTGACTACCACTACTTTGACTTTGACCCTGACCCATGTTTCCCACTTGCACTTGATGTTGTTGTTGTTGTTGATGATGTTGATGATGATACCCACTCATCATCTGCTGCTGCTGCTGACTAGGATTAGGAGGATGATATTGATGTTGATGCTGATGCTGATGACTGGGACTAGGCGAAGGAAGCTGATGTGGCGTCATCCTATTATTATTATTATTATAACCATTATTATTATTATTACTATTATTATCTAAACCCATCATCACATTCACATTACTACTCGGCTGCCTAAACTCTTCTCCTGCTGTCATTGATTGCCTTGCGTTCCCAAGAAACGACGCCAGCTGTGCAAGCTGATCTGGCTGAATGCCGATGCCACCTGTCGCTGCCACTACAGTTTTAGGCTCCTGATAAGTAGGACTTCCAGGTCTATAATTATTACTCAAATTTGTCGTCTCCTGATTATTTGGAATCATAAAATCACCACTTCTTGATTGTCTATGAAGCAGATGATCCTGTGTCTGTGTATTGTTGTCAACATGAAACGGTGGTACAGACATAGTACCAGGTCTAGGTTTCCCAAGGTTTTGGAGTTGATAGCTTCCGGAAGGTGATGCTGCAGTGAACGACATTCTAGAAGCTTCTCCATGGGACAGCATATGATACGGGTCGGGTCTTTCGGGTTGGCGGTGATGTGGCGGGGGTGGTGGTGGTGGTGGTGGGAGGGTGTCGGCGGTGGCGGGTGGTTGTTCTAGTCTGAGAATGACACCGGAGATGCTGAGTTTTCCGGGGACTTTTAGAATTTTTTCTGAGAAATCGGAAGGGGGGACAAGAAATAAGGTTGTTTTGTCGTCCAGCTTGGCGACTGCTGCACGCTGTTTCTCGCCTAAATAGTTCATGAATTCGTTGTAAAACGCCATGTCAGCATCACTTTCAGGCACAAAGAATACAACCCATGAACTTGCTGCTTGATAGTAATGTTTAGACAGCATGTCTAGACTAGTCCTGGCTGTGCAATCCAAGAATTCAGGCCTGCATTTCCATGTAAATAATTTATTTATTTTTCCAATTTTATCTGTCACTCATTTATATTGTATATTGTATTTGTGTGTGTAAGATATTCATTCTCAAGGGCATTTTCGTCTTTTCCTTACAGTCTGTCATATGTCATGTCATGTGTATGTTTCAGCTTTTTGGATGGGACAAAAAGTTGCAATTTTTGGTCCCACTGACATTAGTTTTAGTCGTAGTCCAATATAGATCAAATGCAGTCAGTCATTTGAAACTTACATAATCATGTCAAGTACTTTTCCAACAGGAAAGCAACGAGCGCGACAAATTGATGTTCCTCCTTTTGCTATTATTCCTTCCCATTTCCATTCCCCACTTGCTGGAATGTGTGGTTCCGGAGTTGGTCTTTTCCATTCAACGGCATTTTGAGAAACCGGCCCACCATGGAAACCATCATAACCTGCATTGAGGTTATTTCGGGTATTTTGGATATTTTGTGTATTTTGTATGTTTCCCCTCTCACCATAAGGTTGAGCAACATTCATAGGTGGATCATGAATCATCTGTTTATGATAACCAAAATGCCCCAAGTTATTATTATCGAACCCTGGTGGCCTCGAGAGAACGTTCTTCCCATGTTCGGAATCGGAAAACGGATACTCCGGAAGCTCCGGTTCCGACGGAATCGGACCGCCCTTCAGTTTCTTCGCACCATGAAAAATCAACGCGTCTTCCGGCAAATCCCATTCGTCATCATACACCGGGCCGCGACGCGGTGTGTGGAAATCATGGAAATTTACATTTCTATCCCTTGAAGGACTCCGGCGTCCGTAACCATCATGTCCCGTATCTCGGAATCCATGATTCCGACCCGGTAATGGTGATCTTCTTTTGCGTTCATCATGGTATCGATCATGTTGGCGGCCATAACGGGGGGATGGAGGGTCAGGAATCGAGTTTTTTCCGGTGTTTGAAGGTGGTGCTCTTGATTCGCTTCTTGCAAAAGTGATATGAACCCTAGGGTTTCCGAATAATTTCCCTTGTAAATTATCTTTTGCCCTAATAGCGGAATTAACATGTTTGTATCTAACAAAAGCGTAAGTTCTACCGGGATACGAAGAGATTTTTTCAATTTCACCAAAAGGGGAAAAGGCATCCCAGAAACTGTGTTCGTCTAGTTTTAAAGATTGTGGGAATCCAATCCATAAGACTTCATTGGGTTCTCCATCGGCTCTACTACCACTACTGATTGGCTTTTGATTCTCGTTGTTAGGGTCGGAATTGGAATGGCGGATTCTAGAGTCCCGATGAGGGAATGGAGATTCTCTTACTGAAGAACGAGGTGAATCTCGTCTGCGTATGTAGTCATCTTCTTCATGTAATTGTGCTGATGATTTCTCCTGATATATATGTTAGATGCAAGAATCATCAACTTTCCACAAACTTATAGCTTCAATTTCAATCATGGCAATAATAGTTTTATCATATTCATGTGCTTTATTTACTTTTATATTACATAACTTAATGATGTCTTATATCTGAGTTTGTAGATGAGTTGCATATACCACATGAAGGAGAAATTGGGAAGTAATGTTAATTTGATGATATGGGTAACCTTGTGTGCTCATGGAAGGCTTGTATCTTCATAGCATAACATCAAGTTTGAGCAAATGATATTGAGTAGCCATAATGATGTAATTTTGGCATATAGAAAAGAAATGCTTGAATTGCTAAATTGAATGAACCCTAATGGAAGTGCACCACATTCTTGCAATAGTTGTCTAGTAACTGTGTTATGGGTTTTGAGTTTTTGACATTATCATTCAATGCAAGAAAACCTAGAAAATGAATTTTCTTAGGCATAATACATTCAGCTTGACATATAAGATTGATCTCACTTAGAAAATGAATATTGTTTAGAATCAAAAGACTTGAAGAGTTTGCTCTGTTTTCAATTAAGACTCACCTTGTACTAGTTCACTTAGTAATTTGTAGTTTGTAATAGGATAGGGCTCATTAGGGAAGTAGTATTTTCAAGAGTTATGACCTTATAATCATCCACATTGTTTACAGTATGTAATTATGTAGTTCTGATATATAAGAAATTTAGAATAGAAGCCAATGGTTAACCTTGTTTTAATCTACATCTACTTAGCACTTTGATCATGAGATACCATTTTCCGTGTATATATGGTGTGTATACTTTTTAAATTCATCTGGTAATCACTGGATAGCTGGTATAAAGTATAAACTACATCTCAAATGGCCTAATGGTGGTGTAGAATCTGCAACTGGCATCCAAAGACAGTAGACCATAATTGTCAATACTTATGTGCATGAGGAGATATACATAAAAATGAGTTTTGGTTGAGTGTTGAGCATCTTGTGGAATGAGGATTAACTGATCTTCTCCTTAACAATGTTAGAGCAATAGCAACGAGAGAATGTTAGCAATGGAGATTAACTGCAGGTGATTATGTCATGATATGTATGGTTTATGCTTGAGGAATTTGATTCTCTTGATAAATCTAAGATGTAGAGCAATCGGAAGTAGAATATACATAAACCCTATAATCGTTGTAACCAATCTTGAATTTAATATATATGTGAACTAACTTCAAGCAAGGGTTCCTTAAGGGAATTGAGGCATTAGGTGTAGTTGTTGATAACTTTAAGCAGGTTTAACTAATTTGTTAAGTCTCTAGAACCATTTTGCATGCATGACAATTCGATTCATATGTGATAAAATGGTGGATAAGATGGGATATATCAAACTAAAAGCTGAAACCAGAACTAAAAATGATTTTGAATAGAATGACAGAAGTGGTAATGACAAAATTGCTTGAATGGGCATGAGTTAGCATCAGTTTCGATTTCCAAAAATAAGCAACTAGTTTAAGACTTAAGCAGATATTGCTCAAGTGTAAGAGAGTACATATACAGAAAGAAAAAAGCAGACATGGGTGGACAAAACTAACCGCCTTTGCAAACTCAATTCTAAGTGCATTGCCCGCAAGAATGAAACCTTGAAGTGCTCCAAATGCTGCAAAAGCTGCACTGGCTTCAATGAAATTGATGAAGGCGTAGCTACGACCAGGTGAAAAAGCTACACTCTCAAGCTCCCCAAATTGTCTAAAGTGATTGCTCAATGCACGTTCAGTTAAGGTATGAGATAGATTCCCAACCCACAGGTGTCTTGAAGGAGGAACAGTGTTTCTTCCATGATGAATTTTCTCTTCTGGTCTCAAAGGGTATTCCTTCCACTGTCTCTCTCGTCCCCCTCTAGAGCTCTGAAAAACAAAACCTCATATCAGTTATTTTGCATTTCGCCATTTTAGAGGAGACAGCTACTCTATATTTTCCGGATCTTATATCGATTAATCAAACCATCGTCCTTGATCTTCCTTTAAAAACGGAAAAGCTGTACACCGGCAATTCGGATCAGAAATAGCAGAAACTTTAAATTAACCCAAATCAGATCGCATTCACGAGAGATTAATTCATGGAAAAATACACATGAAACAATTAAAATTCACAATGGAATATGGATAAACAAGAAACAAATCAACGTTGCTGTTATCTGTAAACGAAAAACAGTAAATAGAGTGAATCGTAAAAGTGCGAGAACAAACCATTATTGTTCGAATTCGATAATCGTCCTACTACATTCAAAGCCCTTTGCCAAACAAAATCGCGATAAGGTACGACTGATTTAGCCAAAATCACGATAGATAACTGGCAGGAGAGAAGATATGGTGACGTGTTTGTGTTAGGGTTTGGTATTCCTGAGCACTATCAGAACAATTGACAGCTCCAAAGTCGATATTTATTTTGCCAGGAGCGATCGTAGCCGTTTCTTAAGTTGTATTCTCATACCCCCTGTACTAATTAGAGTTTACAACTTTTGCCCCAAATTTTACGTGTTATTTTTATGATATTATATGATAAAATTATATTAGTTATATACTAAATTTTAAGAGGTATAAATTACAAAAAAATTTTATACAAAACATGATGCATAAATAGTTTATTAATACTTGTTAAAAATTTGAAGACATAAATTAAGGAAAATAATTAAGAAATTCTAGAGAAATGAAAATTTTAAAATATTAAATTTATATATATAAATTTATTTATATTTCTTAAAGTAGACATCAATATTAACTAATTTAGCATACACAAACAATTTAAATACAAGGTATAACATAAATATTTTATTTAAAAGTTGTAGTTTTTTATTATATAATAACTAATAATAAATTATAATAATTATTTTTCCATAAGAAATTATTCGCCAAAAAAACTATTTATTTCCGTGCTTTGCAAACATCTAATATTGAGAAAACTGCAACTTTGATCCCTGTGGTTTTATGTTTTTTGTGGTTTTGATTAGTATGGTTTTAAATTTGTAAATTTTATCATCTTCAACAAGCTTCATTGTGGTTTTGGTACCTCCCTAAACTAAAATGGCCAACATGTCCTTATGATACTTTTTATACTTTTTCTTATTTAATTTAAAGTTTTATTATATAAAAAATAATGGAACCCACACCCACCTTGCACTCCTCTCTTTCTTTGTAAAATACATGCCATTCATCCCTCTCCGATCACTTCCACCATTGAAAATACTTCATGTCATCGTGGTTATTACTCGATGTTTGTAAACTCCAACGAATCAACACAAGATCACCTAAGTTTAAAAATCAAACACAAAATGTGGAAAGACAATGAGAATAAGAAAGTTGTTATCGCTATGGACGTATGAAATCTTTATAGGGTTTGAGTAGAAAATAATAATGTCAGACCAACTAAGTAGCCTCCTACCATGTGTCACAAGGTGTTGGATTAGTGTTTAAGTCCATAACTATTTTGGTATGTACTTGACCCGATGGTGCATGGTCCTTTTGGGTTGCCTTCACCAAAGCAACTTGATTGGAGAAATAAATAAAGAGAGGGAGGTTATTATGATTTATTAATATGTTATAAGAATAATATATTGAAGGAGAAATCATATTTGTTTAATTAATATTGGTCAATAGTTAATTAAGAATTAATTTTGTGATCAAGTGTAATTAATTAAACTAGAGGGGCTGAATTGTAATTATGTGATAGTTACAAAATAAGGTAAGGATTATCTTATATATATGGTGAACGAATTTGAGGCGTAAATCCCTTAGAATTCGACTAGGATAAGGGTTTCTAGGACTTATCTTATGGTTGCTTGGTGGACAAGCAACTAGATAAGGATAAGGACTAAAACCTTAATCTTTACACCTATATAAACCCCCTAGGGCTTAGGAATTCGTCTAACCCTTCCCAAGAGGTCCTAAGGACGAATTCTAACCTCCCTCCTCTCTCTTTATACCTTCTCCACTTGCTTATGGTGTTTGTAAGCCATTAGAGGAGTGACACTTGTGACTCTCAGCTTTCCAAGGTCAATTCAAGGAGGAATTAGATTGTTATTGCTATATAACAATCAAGGTATGTTCTTAAACCTATTCACATGTGAATTCTGATTTCCATTTGCTAGAATTAGGGTTCATAGTCTTGGATTCAAAGTATGTACAATAGAGAAACCTAGATCCAAGCTTTAGGGTTGGTATGAGCACATAGGATGTCTTATGACCAAAACCCATCAGTGGTATCAGAGCCATGATTGGTTTCTATTGTATTGATGTTTGATGTAACTGAAAATCGTGTTTTGGTCTCACTGTTCGACCTGACTCGGCGAGTCAGCCCTACTCGGCGAGTTCCAGAGGGTGACTCGGCGAGTCGGTGCGTCAGACAGTGCTTATCTCGGGATTTCTTGATGTTTTTGCATTAGGATAATTACCTTATCATGTTAGATTAATATTAATCCGATTATATGATATATTTGACTATATTTTTAATCTAATTGAAGATATTTATCAATTAATAAGATAATTGTTTCCTTATAAGATAATTGATTAATTATTTTAAGTAAATTGATAAATTATTTTGCAAGAAATCATCAAATATGGATAATTATGTGATTAAATGTTAATTTGAATTATTTGTTATTTGATCCTTGTTGTTGTGAAAAGTTTCATATTTGGCCCTTTAGGTTTTATAGTTTAAATTTGAACCCCAAAAGTTTTGTTGTTTTGAAATTAAAATAGTTGAAACCCTAATGTTTTGAAAAAGGTTTCAAAACTTGCCCTCAAGTTTTGGAATTTAAATTTTGATTAAATAGTTTAATTTTGATGCATATTTAAATTCTAAACCCTAATGTGATGAAATGTTTCAAAACTTGCCCTCAAGTTTTGGAATTTAAAAGTTGATTAAAAGTTTAATTAGGAATGTTAAATTCTAAAACTCAAGTATAGTTTTGAAAAAGTTCAAATCACACCCTTATGGTTTTGTTAATTAATTAAGGTGTATAATTAAAAGAAGTTTAATAAATCCATAAAAGTGTAGGTTTACAATTTAATTGAATTAAAAGTATAATTGTTAAATTAGACCACCTAGTATTTTGAAAGTATAAAATACACCCTATACTATATATAACATTAAAAGTCTAAAATTATATATATGTATGAGTAAAAGTCAGTCTTACCGTTAGTAGGCCTCATTCACGAAGCTAGTCTATAAGGGGTATTTAAGGAAATTGCCTATAAAATGGCGATTGAATGAGTATCCACTCTTACCCACCGCACTCTTGACTAGTGGAGGGTCGTTAGCCGAACGGGTAGGATAGGACGAAACCTTCCATTATAAGTATAATAAAGTATAAAAATAACTAAATGTTTTCATAAAATTCCCAATCTTAGTTACTTAGGCAAAAGTGAATTGATGCAATTCCATGAAATTACACTTTGTGCCCTTGCAAAGACGTTAGTGGAGCGTGTGTGGTTTACCGGCACACTAAATGGTTCTAAGCAAAGGTAGCAAAGGGTGACTCAATGTTTGTCATAGTTCGGTGGAGCGTGTGTGGTTTACCGGCACATCGAATAGGTGACTGTAACATGTGAGGGCACCATGTAAGTTTGCATGGTTTTTCACACCCGCTTTGTGATCCTCGGCATCCCAGTCACAAACAAGAGGGGCATATCGAGATTTTAACATGCCATTGAAAGTTCAATGAATCTCAAAGGATCTAGGAGTTTTCATAGATTTAAAACTTAAATTTCTTTTTTGTTTTTCGTGGTGGAAATTAGTGAATCGTCATTCACTTACCTTCAAATATTCTTCAATTAGGGTTATGGCATCCCTCTCCCGAGTTGTAGAATATTGTGTTGGGTCCTAGCCTTAGTATCTCATTTGGGTGATTTACTAAGGACTCAATCTATCAACTAACTTGAATTCGTTTTTCTCCCGTTTTGTAGATGTCAAAGTTCGACAACTATGGTCTTCTCAAATCCCGTGGAACAAACATTCCACATGAAGATGGTACTCCACGATTCAATCGAGGAACAAGAAATCATGCTTCACTTCCTCCACCTCCTCCAATTGTTCTCCCTAACCCACAAGATCGAAAAATTGAAAGGTTCAACATCACTAAAGCCCTATTGGAAATGAAACATGAAGATGGTAAACCCGTGTGTGCACACGTTCTAGGAATAAAGTCACACATTGATAGGTTGATAATGTTGGGTGTGTCATTCCCGAATGAGTTGGCTGTGAATTGGGTTTTGCAGTCACTTCCAGAATCATATAATGAGTTCAAAAGAAAGTATTATATGATGGATCATGACGACAACCTCATTGACCTAACTTACATGCTCATTGCTGCTGAATCAGAAATGATTTGGCGAAGCAATGGAGCGTATTTGTTGGGAGAGTCAACCGACCATACTTCCGAGGACGTTCTAGGAGAACCGACCTGTGTTTGCTGCCAAAGGAAAGGACGTTGGATACAAGTCTGCCAAAAGAGCCTGAAGAGTCCAAAAGATGGGAGAGTCAAAGAGTATGGTTGCGCTTCAGGTAAAAACCACTATCTAACTCCATTAAGTTCCTATTCATTGATTCTTAATACATGATGTGATAAGATTGCATTTGAATGTTTTGCAGGATCGGTGAAAAGAAAGGAAGCTTGGTGAAAGAGCAAGAAGAATCTAATCACAAGGAATGGATCTTGATCGCATGGACTTGAATATTAGATTTTGAACTTAGATAGTTATGATAGAGTTGTTAGAAATTTTCTTTTGAAATACATAGTTTTCAATGGATTTTGCATTGTAAGGACAAATGTTTTCCGCTGCTTTATAAATAAAATAAATTTTCGTTTGACTTATTTATTTGTTTGTTTATTTCCTTGCAATGAAATCGTTATGAAAATTGGTGTTTGCATTTTTCTACAACAAATGGATTTGATTCTTATGTTATTCATGGAAAGTCGAGAATTTACCGAATAGGGAGAGTTTCTCATCGCCCAAGTTTCAATTGGACAGAAACTTGGAATCATGCAACGTGGATGCACGATGAATGAGAAATTTCGTATTTGGAAATTAGACTAATTCATTGACAAAGAGTCAAGTGGAGGACTAGGAGATCGAGTACACAAAGTTATGTGTTGATTAAAGTCCACCATAAGAGTAACAAAGATATTCGTCATGATTTACTAAAAGTCTAGTAAATGTGATTATACTTATAAGATTAAGTGTAATTCTTAGTTGATTGAAAAAGTTTAAATCAATAGCAGAACGAATAAGAAGAATCAAGAAGGCAGAAAGATAAAAGTTTCTCCATTCTAAGAAGAAGGGAGAGTAGCTTTTATGCTTTATGATAGGTCTTAATGATTAAGAACCATATCTCAATTGATCCTCTAAGTGAGTCTTAGTACAATTGTATGTCTAAGAAGAGGAATCAAGAATTGAAGAAATGGTTAAATCAATAAGTCAATCATACTTCGTCCCAATAACAAGTCTTAAAGTTAAGATTGTGACAATGAGTGAAAAGTATTAAAGGTTTACAACATTAATTAAATGTGGTAAGTTGTGATGTATTGGATAAGACAAAGACCAACTAGTACCAATTTATGAAGTGTTTTGATAAAAGCTACACTAACTCTTGAATATTTGTTTGTCAAGAAATGTTTTGACAAGAGAATCGTATATGTCAAGGAGTCAGTGGGAGTCTTAATGGTCTTGAAAGGTTTCAAGAACAAATCAAATAAACCTTATTGATCATCACTAGCACACAAGTTAAGGTTTACAACCTATCGTGATGACATTATTTTGGTTTCTATGCCAATCCAATCGAGTTAATTATGCATGTGAGTTATATGAGTTCTCATTTTGAACGCATAAAAGGCAAAGCACCTTAATCAATGAAAGGTACATTGATAGGAAAGGGTGAGCTGCTTAACTACTTGGAAGACATGGTGGGCAGCTGTGCTACCATAAGGCAAGAAATCAAGATTAAAAAAGGTTCAGTCCATATGAGTTTGAATTTGTCATAAACTTTGGTTTTAACAAATTCACATGGATAGGAACACATACACCGTTTAAATCTAAGTGTCATAAGATTTCCTCCTTCATGAAAATGATTGTGAAGAAATGCTTTCACTAAGAAAGATTTTAAGAAGATAGTGATTGTAAAATTGCATTCTCAAATTCGATTATGGTTACGGCATCCCTTTCCATAATTTGAATTGTAAGGTTTGGCAATTAGTCTTAATTGTTTAGACACACATATGAACTATCGAAGGTAAAGGTGTATAAGTTCAAGAAGCATTGATAAAGGATTATCAAAGCACTAAGTATTAGAAACATGAACTTAAGAAATTCAATAAGTATTGTTTTATGAAAGTTAAGATGTTTATGAATACATGTCGAAGCTAGTGGGAGCATAAGTGTTATGTTTTATAGTAATCATAATGATGGTGGGAGCATAAAAGTTATGATTGTATGATTATTAAAGAAAGTATTGCAAGGTTAGCAATATTAATTATAGAAAACATGAGTCATACTTTGCAAAGTCGCAATAGTTGAAGAGTTGTTTTGCTATAATTAAGGGAGAGAATATTATGCTTCATTTCAAATCTAAAGGTTTAGGTTGAGAAATGTTAATAAAATTTAGTCAAAGGTACAAAGTGTGTTCTTAAAATTTCGATTATGATTACGGCATCCCTCTTCACAATTCGAATTTTGAGAACATAGCAAATAAAACATTATGCGTCGTGTCCCATACGCTTCGGGTATAGGATCGATTGCAAATGCTTTAATGTTTGACCATTCTAAAATTTTTCCAAATGTCTAGCGCATTTAGAGGGAAAAAGGACTAGAATCGGTTTTGTCTAAAATAATTAAACAACTATCAAAGGACAATCCAAAGTTCGACGAGGATTAGTCGCTTGTGAGTAGTTGGAAGCATGGTATTGGATGGACCATATCGACATCATTACGAATAGATAAGATTCTATTAAGAATGAGTTGTCATGAGGAAAATATGGAAGCGTGTTCATATTAGGAAGTAAATATTGAAAATCTGTGTTTACATTAGAAACTATTATGCGAAAGGATGTTCAAAGGAATGTACTTTGAGTGAGAGACATCATATCTAAGGAATTGTCTTGTAACAATCTCCGATAGAGGACTTTGTAATGTCATTGGCTATAGTCTTTGTGACTTTGGTGCAGTGAAATTACGAAAGGATCATTGCATAAAGTGTTAGAATCTAACATATTCTATAAGTAGCAAGAATTGATATTCTTACACTTATGGAAAAAGGATTTGGAGTTGTAAAATGAGAAAGATTGGAAATGTGTTCAATTGATCTGTTTCACAAAGTAAGAACCATAGGTAAACATTGTGTGCATGCTAGGAGCATGAGACAAGTGTTGGAATTCAAGTAAGAAGTTGATTAACCGAAACGACAAATAATGAGTAATCAATATGGTGATAAATAAAAGGTGTTTTATTTATACTCAAAGGTTTGAGGCCATATGGGATTAGTATTATTCTTGTGTTTCACCTTTGCATGTTTTGACTTCCAGAATAATTGAGTTTATTAAGAATAATCGAATTATTCGAATGGGCCACAGTCATTCATATGTTGGAAGTAGATATGAATGAAGACTGTCGTGAATTGGTGTGTGGATTGTCTAAAAGAGTATTAGACATAAGCAAATGTTTGCTGCAACGTTCATGAGTGCTTATGAATATGATTTGAGCATTGGATCAAACCCACGCTCACTTGGATCACTCCATGAATTGTATCGCGAGTGATTGGTGAGACGATAACATCTTATATTCTTGAAACCAAGATGTGTGAGTTGTATCTTGCAAATCGGTTGCACATTGATAATATGTAAACGCACCAGTAACTTGGTGTTATAAAAATATTGTTGTGTGTAATTCGGTGGGTGAGTGCAAGCAAGCATTGTATCAAAGTTTATCCGTTCCTTTTATTCAAAGTAGAATAAAAGCGATATCTTTGGGCCCCTCGATGGTTTAGTGATGACAAACGTAAATGCTCGGCCGGGCTAGGGCTAATTTGATTTGTTCAATTAGTCAGTCGTCATAAATCAGAAATCGAGAAGTAGTACAAAGAGAATGATTTGAAATCATATCTCATATGATATCTAGAATGGAGGAATATATGATCCCTTATCTAAGGACACGCGTATTTGATATGATCAGAGTTGACAGCGGCTTTGGAAAGCTACGATTGCAGATCGGGATCCGAAGTCATACGCATAATAGTTGTTAGACTTATCCAAGTGGGAGACTGTTGGATTAGTGTCTAAGTCCATAACTATTTTGGTATGTACTTGACCCGATGGTGCATGGTCCTTTTGGGTTGCCTTCACCAAAGCAACTTGATTGGAGAAATAAATAAAGAGAGAGAGGTTATTATGATTTATTAATATGTTATAAGAATAATATATTGAAGGAGAAATCATATTTGTTTAATTAATATTGGTCAATAGTTAATTAAGAATTAATTTTGTGATAAAGTGTAATTAATTAAACTAGAGGGGCTGAATTGTAATTATGTGATAGTTACAAAATAAGGTAAGGATTATCTTATATATATGGTGAACGAATTTGAGGCGTAAATCCCTTAGAATTCGACTAGGATAAGGGTTTCTAGGACTTATCTTATGGTTGCTTGGTGGACAAGCAACTAGATAAGGATAAGGACTAAAACCTTAATCTTTACACCTATATAAACCCCCTAGGGCTTAGGAATTCGTCTAACCCTTCCCAAGAGGTCCTAAGGACGAATTCTAACCTCCCTCCTCTCTCTTTATACCTTCTCCACTTGCTTATGGTGTTTGTAAGCCATTAGAGGAGTGACACTTGTGACTCTCAGCTTTCCAAGGTCAATTCAAGGAGGAATTAGATTGTTATTGCTATATAACAATCAAGGTATGTTCTTAAACCTATTCACATGTGAATTCTGAATTCCATTTGCTAGAATTAGGGTTCATAGTCTTGGATTCAAAGTATGTACAATAGAGAAACCTAGATCCAAGCTTTAGGGTTGGTATGAGCACATAGGATGTCTTATGACCAAAACCCATCACAAGGTACCTTGCATAATGGTACGAAGATCCTTGTTAGTTTGATCAATTTGGTGAAAGTGATTGATTAGATATTATAATATTATAAGGAGGAAGGCCATGCTAGACCATTTGAAGGAAGGTGAAGGGTTAGAAAAATGTTTGTTTGTTTGTTTGTTTTTTTTTTTTTTTTTTTTTTTTGAAATATGCAATTTTGGTTTAAGTATTTAATATATAATTTGGTTAGCATTTTATACATCAAATCATTATAAAAAAATCTTATCTTTTATGCTTTGAATCATCATCCAAAGCTCTTTGGAATTTTCGAATGAGTTCTAACAACCAAAACAAATATACATGTCTATGTTTTACCTACGATTTTAAGAGTTTACCATCTAAAACCTAATTCTTGAATCGTTTTGAAAAAAAAAAAAACGTTTCAGCCCTTCTAAAACTTACTTCTTGAATCCCTCCGATGAAGAGAGGTGGGGTGAAGGGGAGGTATGCGGTGAGGATATGTTTTAATCGATGGTGAGGAAGTTGCAGTGATGTTCTAATTGGCGGTGAGAAGGAAAAATGACGAGATGCGGGAGATGTTTGCTTCTACATCGACATGTAAAAGATAAAGGGACAAAGTGGAGAACATAAAACATCAAGGTGAGAGGGTTAAAAATCAAGAAGCTAACAACCATGAAAACCATTAAGGTTATACAAAATGCTTGGCTATTTGGCGCGATATGTGACTTGGCACCCTCAAGTCACATGTGACTTATCTCCAAACACCACCCTTAAAATATGTGATTCTAATGCTCCGTGAGTGTAGTTACTAGAGGCCAGAATCTCTTTTTTCTTCATGTCTCTCTCTCTCTCACTCCTCTTCTCCCTTCTAAACTCACTAGTAACTTCATATGAACATCATTTCCTATAGCTAGTAAGTTGCAAGTAATTGATTTTTTGGGTAATGTGGCGCACCTTCACGATAATGGTTTTGTGTACCATTTCGTATAGCTAAAGAATTGCGACAAATTAGATGCTATTTGCTAACGTGGTAGCCATGTGGCATGGTAACCGATTATAGAGTTCAAAACCTACTAAATGAAATATATGTTGAAAAAAATAGAAAATTTAAGGGTTATAACGCACCAATAAATGATTATAGGCTAAAAATCGTACTTTTTGATAAATTTAAAGGTTTTAGTGTAATATTCTCGAAAATTAATATATACCATTTTTATATTTTAGGTTGCAGAATTTGTTGAGGTAATAATTATTTGTATTTAAGAGAATTCTATAATAAGGTAGTGTTTGTTTTTTGTCTGCAGATCTGCGTGACCTCTTCTGTCTACGCCGCGCAGACCATACGCAGACATTAGCCTTCGCAGACTGTTTGTTTTTTTGAAGACTGCAGACCTAAAAATGTATGCGCGCCCTCTTCTTGGCGTAGATGTGGATCAGAGTCTTCTAACATTTTCAGACATCTTCTAGCCTAAAAAACATATATATCTTTATTTTTTTTAAGTTTTTTTTTAATTTATATTTTTTCCAACTTTGTTAATGATAAACAATTTGAAAAAAAAAAATTACAAAACTTAAAAAAAAAATAAAATAAAAAATAACGTTCGACGATACAAACATGATATTTTTGACAAATTTATAATAAAGATTTATTAAAATAATAGTCGTTGAAGTTGTTTATATAAATATGAAAAAAAAATAATAATATATTCATATATTTTTTTGCCAAATTTTGTAAAACATTATTTAATACAATATCGTTAATTTCCCAAGAAAATATTTATGGTACGTTTTTAATGAATTTTAATGAAAAAATCGAAGTTTATTTCCATCCATTTATGTATCAAATTCTTTGATCACTAATTATAATGTTTAGTTATAACTTTACAACCAAAGTTGTTGGTTTTTATCAAATATATACGTTAATTCATACCATTTTTATTTTTACTTTTTTATACAATAATACATAAAAGTTGATCTAGATTCGTTAATTATTTATAACAAAATCATAAAAATATTAAAAAATCACTTTGAAGTTTAAAAAAATTAATTTATTTAGATTTCAGGTTTATTTTAATAGCTCGCAGATGTTAAAAAAATAAACAGTTTTCTTTTTTCAGACTGCAGACGTTTGGTCCACATCTTCTACTGCAGAGGTCTACAGATGTGGTCTGCAGACTGTAGACATTTTGCCTCAAAAAAAACAAACAACACCTAAGTGTTATTGGTGTCACAAGGAATTAGTAAATCATAGTTAATAATGGCTCAAAACGAGATCGAACTATATATTTTTTTTTTGATTTTATAAATAGTTTAAATTTTATTACAAAAATTATAGCATTATGATAGTACTCAAATCTTTTAAATAAAACAAGTCTCTATTCTAATAAAAAAATACTTTTAATCTCCTTTTCATATGTGTCATTATATTAGGCCTGCTAATTAATACACATTTTATTCTTTTTTTGCCATGTGTCATCCTATTAAACCTCTTAATTAATGCATGCCACTTGTCAACCTATTAATTCTCTATTTCAAATTTTAAAATTTTCACTTTAATTACAATAAATTAATAACAATGCAATAAAAATTAATACAAATTATAAGGTGATATAATTTCACATATTTATTTAAATTAACGATTATAATTGATTAATAATTTTGTGTTCTAATATTAAAGTTTAATTAATTTTGTAGCCGTGGTTTCACGGTTATAAACTAGTTTGGATATATATCTACTCTAATAAATGGAAATCTTTTTGCCACATGGCACACTCTCATTGATTTTGCCACTTGTCATTTTGTGGTTATTTTCAATTAAATTTTTTCCACATGGCATTTTGTGGTTGTTTTCATTTTTATTAAATTTCATATAATAATTTGTTAAATGTATTAATTTCAATAAATGTAATAATAAATGCATATCAATTTCATTAATTGATTTTCTTTTTAATTCCAAATTTTCAAAATTAAAACTCCATTAGTTTCATTTGTTTATTTATCTAAATTATATGTTTAAATTTAAAGGAGAAAAACACTTTAATTTTAATAATTCAATATTTTTCTAATTTTTTTTTTATAAATTTAAACTTCTTAAATTTTTAGAATTTCATATTTTTTTTTAAAACGAACCCATGTAATACATGGGTCTTACACCTAGTGTATATATATATATATATATATATATATATATATATATATATATATATATATATATATATATATATATATATATATATATATATATATAAACTTTCAATTCAGTAAACTCAATAGATTTTTTAGCCTAACTATATTAAGTGTTAATTGAAAGGTGGCACTCAACCACCATAAGAAAAAGGTTCAAGCTCTACTTGGAATGATAGAGAATATATTATGGGTCTTATATAAATACACAGACAAAGATGAGGGACCTAATTGTAATATTTAAAAAATAAATTTACATAGGTTACTTAACAAAGATTTTAATAACTATGTAAAACCCCGACAATTTACATCATAATGTTGTATAAGCGAAGATGTACCCACTAAAAACATGTGTTGTAATGCTAAAATCATCACGTTAACTATATATACTATCATAGAGCTCAAACACAAAATCAAACTCTACATATAACTTGAATCTAACCAAGTTCATGGAAAAATCTACAATCTTCACGATTTCATCAATGGAGTTTCAAATCGTTATTCTTCAGATATTATATAATATTGGATGTGATTATGTAATCCTAAAACTACGGATATTGAGGGTTATCTTCTGCAAAACCAAATCAATTGAGTCAAAAAAACTCCAAAACAATCCTAAGTGGCATAAAGATACAAAAAGGAGTGACAACTCACGTATAGATACAGGATCTATATGTACAAAGAAACTCGCAGCTACAATCATATAACAAAACAACAACATTAATCCCTTGAAGTAATTGGATGTTCCCTCCTACATTAAAAAAAATGTGCAAAATTTGAGTCGATTTGTACAAAAATTTAAAGTTTAAAGAGTTCAAATAGTCAAACATTTTCCGTAAAAACTAAAAACGCTGTAATTTTCATGGGGTGAAAGCGAACAATGTTTTTATTTTTATTTTAAGAATGAGTTGGAAATGAAAAAAGTCAAGTCAAAGTCAAAGTCAACTAAAAAGTCAAACCTGTAACATAAAGGCTACTACTAGAACAGTCATAAAAAGAATTGATGTCTCAAAAAGTTGAAAATTTAGATCCATTGGACTCCCAATCATCCACCCTACTACCACACAAAATGGCATCTGCAAATACACAACAGAATATCTAATTCCAACATTAAATAATAAAGAGTAAATTACACAAATGGTCCCTATGGTTTGTGGTTATTTGCAAGTTTGGTCCCTAACTTATTTTTTTAACTCGGAAGGTCCCTACAATTTGTTTTTGTTGCGCGCTTGGTCCCTATCTTACCTAAAAAGATTATTTTGCCTTTGATTTTTTAATTTCTTTAAATAAAGTGGGGTAGGTAAGGTAAGGTGATGTGATGTGGAAGTAGGGTTGGGATGTGTTTATTTAAATAAATCAAGGGCAAAATAGTCTTTTTAGGTAAGACTGGGACCAAGCGCGCAACAAAAACAAAAGTAGGGATCTTCCGAGTTAAAAAATTAAGTTAGGAACCAAACGTGCAAATTATCCCAAACCATAGGGACCATTCGTGTAATTTACTCAATAATAAATATACTAAAATCTCAATAGATTTACCAAAAAAATATGTTAGTAAACAAACATTTTATGCCAATTAGGTTCACTAAACAAAAGTTTTTGTTCATCTTAGGATACAAAACTAACATTTTAATGCAAATATTTCAAAATCATGGTTACTAAATGACACAAATAACCTTATTTTCATAAGTTTTAATGACCTAGTTGGCAAAAAAATAAAATAAAATAGTAGTATGTTAAAGGAAGTTTTATCTAATAATAATAATAATAATAATAATAATAATAATACCTACCACAAACATTGAAATTTGTGTTGAAGAGCCAATTGCTACTCCTAAAGATATATCCTGCACAAATAGTAAAGAAGTAAAAATATAGTTTTTTGACAAATTTGCCCTTGTGAAATTTGTACTTACTAGTTTATCTTTAATTGCAAAGATAATGGCACTTGCATGTTCAGCTGCATTTCCAACAACAGGAAGCAACACAACACCAACGAATGCAACTGGAACATCCATGGCAACAGATGCACCCTACCACACACAATCATTTTCCATTTCCAATTCCAATTCCAATTTCCAACAAAAGCTACACACCACCAAACATGTAAATCAATCCAACAAAAGTCAAAGTCAAACCTCTATGGCGTTGACCAAGTACTCTGAAAGAACCGAAATGAAAAGAGTCAAAAGTCCAAGCCATATAACTGATTCCCACTTTGAAATCTCTGCAGATTCTTCATCATCCTGTCTCCCATCCTTTTTTTTTTTTGAAATCATTATCGGGAAAATATCAGCAATTTTTTTTATTGTAAATTGTTTTAAATACTCAACAGGGTGATTAGTCATTTTACCTCTTTGATGGATGAATAATCTTGTTTTTGATTTGTGAGCTGAAAAAATATGTAGATTGCATATGCTATGAGCATTATGCAACTACAAAACCTTGAAAGGAGTAATTCTGATGTCCCGATTTGTAATTCGGTTTGTGTTTCATGGAGAAGAGCTGGAAAAAGTAAGCCCATCACTGCCATTAACAGCAATCCCATGTTCATTCCAGCATTTGACTGACAGTAAGGGTAAAATGGTCATTTACTATTATGAGTGTTTCTTTTTAACTTGATGCTGAAAGAACGACTGAATAGAGAAAGTCAGGAAAATGAGGCTTTACCTGTAAAGTCCCTTCTGACTTTTTTACAGATTGGCTAACATTTAGACGAAGGGTAAAATGGTCATTTAGCTTCACTCAAACAGTAAACTATGTCTGAGTGTTTCTTTTTGACTTAATAGAGAAAGTCAGAAAAATGAGACTTTCCAAGTTTAAGTCCTTACAAAATTTGCCTTCATTTAGATGAAGGGTGAAATGGTCATTTAGCTTCACTCAAACAGTAAGCTATGTCTAAGTGTTTCTTTTTGACTTAATAGAGAAAGTCAGGAAAACGAGACTTTCCAAGTTTAAGTCCTTAACTTTTTACAAAATTTGCCTTCATTTAGAGATGAAGGGTAAAATGGTCATTTAATAGTATATGAGTGTTTCTTTTTGACTTGATACCGAAAGAACAACTAAATAAAGAAAGTCAGGAAAATGAGACTTTTCCCATTAAATCGAAAACCTTTTACAACTTTGCTAACATTTAGACGAAGGCTAACAGGTCATTTAGTCTTATTCAGACAATTTGCTATATATATGAATTTCTTTTTAACTTAATACAGAAAGTGCGACTTGATAGAGAAAGTCAGGTTTTACACATTTAACGAAGGGTAAAATGGTCATTTATCATCCTCATTCAGTCATTCAGACAATAAGATATATGGCACTTATGGAAACAAAAAAAGGGTCTAACCTTGTTAAATATTTGTTCCTTATTCCGATGAACAATTCCACCACTGAAAAGCGCACATCCAAGAACAAGCAACAAATTGGACAAAATTGACCCTAACAATGACTGTTGAACAAGTCGTAACATTCCTTGCTTCATTGCAAACAATGAGATTATCAACTCTGTTGCATTGCCAAAAGTCGCATTCAGAAGACTCCCAACTGTAATTTCAAATTTTTAAATACATATTCCAAATGTATGAAAAATCAAATAATCAATATCAATCCATATCTTCGAAAAGTAGATATTAAAAAAAATGTACAAATTTGACGAACAAACCTGTAGGTCCAGTGTAGAAAACCAGTTGTCTGCATAAAAAATGGAATTTGTGTTTTTATTGAGCTTCGGACATTGACTCAACAAAGTCAAATAGTCAATGAGAGTTTTTTACAAATAAAAATTCTTTTTTAATAAACCATGTAAACCTTATTCAATATTTAATCAGAAAACTACAGAATATAAATAAGATTATAATGCTTGCAATTTTGCAGTTTAACCTTTCTTTCACAATCAAACCATAAAAGTTTCAGACTTTTTTCCAATTTAACCATCATATAACAAAATTACAGGTGAAAATAATGGTTTGTTTGTAATTTCAAAATATTAATTACATATAAGATGTAATGCATAAGTTTTGGAGATATTAATGTGTAGATAATTACTCTGTAGCCCAACCAAGGCGTTCTGCTAAAGGTATGATGCCCAATAAGCTCAATAAGAACACCCAGCCCTGATAATCATATTCCATATAAAAAAAATAAAGTAAAAGTATGAACAACAAAAGAAGTATTAATAGAATATCTGAAATCTGAATATGAATATGAATAAAGTAAAGTCTTACATGGCGTTGGGTTAATTGGTCAACCAACATTGCTAATGGGCCACAAGGTAAGAGAAAACTTATTTTATCGGAAAAGAAAGCAGCTTTGATACTGGAAAACACTAATTTCCATATATAATTAGTGCCAAAATCTTCTGAGTTACTTTTAAGTGAAGATAAGTTTCTTGTTGTTGATACTGGAACTGCTCTGCTATCATCTGTTAGCTCAATTGCTGACTTTCCATCTGGTGTTCCCATCTGTGAAAAGTTCTTGATGCATAACACTATGAAGGTGGCTTCATTACAGTATTAATCGACATAATCCATATGATAAGATAAAAGAAAGAAGTTTGATCATCTTATAATCGATGAACATATGTATGCGTCATGAAAGATGTAGCCAATTTTCATTTCTCTTGCTTGCAGGAATCAATGAGAAACTTGCAATGAAGTGAATGATAGAATCAAAAAGGATCGATAGAATGATGATGAGAGTGAGTAAAAGTGTAGAACTTACTTCTAAACGGGAATTGAATCCTATAATCCGCAAAGTATTACTGTTCCTCATAGTTACAAGACCTAGAAGTTGGAATGTATTCGTCTTCACTCAAACCATGAACCTAATTGCTCCATCTAATGATCTAAATCCAACCAAAACCAATATACGAATAAATACAGTGAAAACGAATCAATGATTTTAGCTGAATAGTGAATACCCTCTAATATTATCTTCGTAGACATGATGGGGTTGGGGGTTCTAAGATTAAATGCGAATGTATCTATCTGTTCTTAAAGAATTTCCCCCTTTTTCGTGTTTGCATGTCGAAACATTGAGTTTGATTGAATCACTGTAATTCGATTTTCCTCTACCACCTTCACTAACATTGGTGTAGACAAATCGTTCCTGTTTTTTTTTTGCTCTTGATCGCGGTCTGTGTCTTGAATTGATTTCGTGAGCAAATAGAGGGGGTTAATTTTGAGCAAATTCGTTTGTTTTTATTTTTCTCAATATTTTATGGGTAATCGCCATGAGCCCATGACATTCTTCGAAGTTCAAAATTTTGTTATCGTCGTTAGTTGGATATAGATGGGCAAAGCGGTTCTATTTCTTTTTTTATTTTCTTTTAAAAAAAAATATATGATTCACAATTTTAAATCGTAATAATAAAATGAAAGTTTTTTTTTTCTACGTTTCATCACATAATTTAATATGTCAATATTTTTTTAATTTCATTTAAATCCACTTGGCAATTGTGGTTTTTTTGGTTTTTTTATTAAATTATAAAAAATGTAATCTAAAAATATAATAAAAAAAAAATAAGAAACTAAAATGTCTCCATAAATTCTTAGGGAATTTGTCAATTAATGTATTAAATTCAATTTACATTCAAATCAACTTTCCTAATTGAACAACATAATTTTCGGCCAATCACTTTTGAATTCACGATAATTTGTAGAAACCTTGCAAAAAGTGGTTTATTCACAACTAATATTGATATTCTTTCCAAATTCATTTTTGTAAATTATTAAACATGTAATGTTATATATATATATATATATATATATATATATATATATATATATATATATATATATATATATATATATATAACCTTATAAAGTTGATATAAATAGATGTTGGTTTATTTGGTTTTAAGGGGCAAATATCATATTAGCCAACAAACTTATCATGTTTATTTTAAAAGGTCACTCAATTATTTTTTTTTTGTACTTTAAGGGAATGAAGTAGAATGTGACCTATTGAAATCATCCTTTGACCCATTATAAGAGGTTAATGAATTATAATAATAATATAAGTTAATTAAAAAACATTAAAAGAAAAAAAGAAAACTTAAACATGATCCTAGGCATTAACCCATCTTCATCCATATGTGTGCTTCTAACACCTCCCACCTTCTAAGGGCATGTTTGTGTTAGTTTTTTTTTATCACAAAAGTGATTTTTAAGAAAAATGCTTATTAGCTTATAGTTTTTAGGAAAAAGTTATTTTAAAAAGTGTTTGGATAAGAAAAAGCTGCTTTTTAGGAGTAAAAATGGCTAAAAAGCTAGGATTTTTCATCTTTTTGAAAACTTTATTTTTTTCCTATAAAAAAGAAACGCTTTTTAAATACACAAACACTTTTTTAGCTTATTAGCTTTTTGAAAAACTACAAAGCTAATAAGCTATTTAAAAATGTTTTCGCAAACACCCACTAAGCTTCTTTCCAAACAATAAACTCCAGATCCTCTTTCGACATCACCAACGTAAACAATATTAAACATTCTCCTTCGCCATTCACAATCACTGCATCCCAAAAGTTCCACAACATATTTGAGATTCGAAGATGATTGAGGCGGAGATGATGTGTTATTGTTGTTGATATGTGAGCCCTTCCTCTTCACCTCTTTGCACCTTCTCCTTGAAGATGGTGGTTGTACCGTTGATAGTGGTGTCGAACTGGTGGTAGTCGTAATTGTCGTCGATGGTGCCGCTGAATTGATGATGGCGCCGAATTCCGTTTGTTGTGAATATGGTGGCTCTTCTATTTCTAGGGCTTGTTTGATGAATACACATCCTAAGATTGATAGGTGGTTTTTTAGTTTTTTGTTCTTAAGATCATAAAAGATGGGTGATTTCTTGGTACAACCATGTGAGCCATCATCATCAGTTTTATTTTGTGTACTTGATCTGCTTTGACAAAAGTCGATTTGTCTCCTCGATTTTTAGTCGATTTGTACCAGAAATCTTGTTCTAACCTCGATTTCTGTTATTTTATATTCAATTTCTGGAATTGCCTTGTTAAACATTCTAAATTTCATCATCAACTTCTGTTATATTTCTACATCTACTGTATTGATTTCATTGAATACGTTTCTTGATTTATCAATTCCATTGCATTTGGCATAAAGATGTAACAAAAAAAAAAAGAATTGAATTGATAAGGATGTATCCAAGAATGTTAGTAAGGGTGTATTCATTAGGTTGGTTAGAAAGTTGAGACTTGATGGAGTTGCTTGTAGGAAGGAATTACAAATTCCTACTTGATTCATTAGATTGGAATAAGATGTAATCAAACAACAAAGAATTGAATTGATAACCAACTTCATTTTAGGAAGGAATTAATTCCTGAGAACAAGTCAATAGCTTGGTTAGAAAGTTGATACTTGATGATGTTTCAATGCACACATTTTACAGGCTTACCCGGTATCAGGTCAGGTCACATAAGGATATTTTAAAATAGGAAACGATAGTTCATTCTCATAATGTACAAAAAAAAAGCTATGTAACCTTTTAAAACAAACACAACAAGTTTAATGGGCTAATATGATATTTGCCCTTCAATAACAACAAAAAATGTTCATTATTCTGGATATTCTGTGCAATCTCAACAGTTTCTTCAATTTCAAAGCTAAAAATGACATGGGGTCTAGGGGTGTGCAGGCGATGTGGGCCTCCAATCGAAAATTTCGTTTAATATTGATTATATGACAAAAATAATAATACACTAGTTAAGGTACAATTACATGCTATTAATCTATTTAGATATCAATATAAAAGACATTACATATGTACGACACTAAAGGTTGGAATCTCACCTCAATTTTTAAAACTATATTTGAGGTTTAGGGCCAAATTAAGTGTACCACAAGGAAACACACATTAACATTACAGATTCATGTTTTAGTGGAACACTATCAGGATTTGAATATTGTGGCTACAACAAAAGTCAAAGTCAATAGAGATTAACACTTACACATGCTATCATACTCATAATTCACATTTAACTGTCAGTTCAATTGACAATTACAATTGAAAAAATTGGAACGGTGAACCTATGTAATTGAACAAATAATATAAATAAGTTAGTATAATATTTAGTTTGATTGATATAGGGTATGTCGAGTTTGTCTACATGCATTAATTATGTTAACTTTATTAATAATACAAAATGTTAATTTAGTAACATTGATTTTTTAAAAAGGATGTCCCTAACTAGAAAATTTGAATCATATTTTTCTAAATGTAAAAAAATTAAATAAATAATTTTCATGGTATGAGAGGAGTTGTCAATAGATTTATTATCAAACAAGTAGTATTTGATTGTAATGATGAATTAGTTCAAGTGGAGCAAAATGTATTCGGAGATAATACTATCATTTTTTATAACATTCAATCGAATAAGGAAGAAAATAGAGAATCGGTAACGGTGAATGTGGATGAAGTTAATGAAGTTGTGGAAGAATCTAAAGAATAATAACTTGGATTGTGATTGCAAGAAAATATCTCTTATGTAGATGAAAACATACAATTCAAATGATAATTGTGACGACAAAGAAGATATTATAGTAAACATCTATGATCCTACTTATACTACACGGAGAGATGTAGTCGTGGAAAATAGTCCTATAAAACATATGTTAACACGCAAAGGTAGAAGAATCATTATAGAGACTAACTTGTGTACTCTAAGGATCCTGATAAACTATTTTGTATTTTGTTTCCGCTGCCTTAATAATAAAACACAAGTAAGTAATCTAGCACATGAGGGGATAAAACGATTATGAACATCTTACTCATAGTTTGAAGATGTGTGGATGTAGTGTATGCATTATATGTATTTTTTTTGGAAAGTTGCTTATAGTAGTTTCGGTTTATGTAGTGTATGCATTATATGTATTTTTTTTGGAAAGTTGCTTATAGTAGTTTCGGTTTATTTCTAATGAGTGAATATTAGTATAATATGATCATATGGGGAATTTATCGATATTTGTTACCAATTTTAAGTTTTGAATTTTTTTAGGGGGCCTCAACTTGATTTCCATATAAAGCCTAGTGTCAATGCGATGAAATTTAAACTAACTTCCCAAAACACATATATTTGATTAAACAACAAAGTAAAAAAAAATCTCAATGCAAAAAAAGATGTCAGGTTTTACAATCATATGAAGCTCACAACGAAACATGCTCATAAGGAGATTTGTACAAAATTAAAGCTTATAGACTTGAACCCCATTTTTTCTTTTACAAACACATGACCAAATTTGAAGTTTTATCTAAAAACATGATCATCATTAATATGTACGACTAACGAGAATAACATGAATGTTATGATGTTTTACCTAACTCGAGATGAGTATGTGATGATGATGTACTACGAGATTTTTTGTCACTTGTAATACCTGATTGAACGAAATTTTTAAACCCAATTACATAAGGCTATTGGGTGTGGGCAACATGTTATTATATGTTATCATACCCAAAATGTCCATCCCATCATTATAATCATACTTTTGATGTTATAACACCCAACGTAGAAATGAGCAATACCAATAACATGTGATAACACCTACCATTTTCTATTTATTTTTTATTTTTTTGATGTTTTTAATTTGTTTATTATTTTTAGTGTATGTCAAAATATTATTAAAAAAACATATAAGTTAATAAAACATAATTAAATTAAATACTTAATTAATCATACCTTTTAAAAAATAAAAATGACATTACAAAGGAAAAAAAAACATTAACTGAAAACATACGATAGTCCTAATAATTTTAAAAAACATAAAACGATACACTCTTTGCCTAAATATTCCGCTCGATCTTCGCCTTCATTTTTGGGAGCACTTCCATCCGTCTCGGTGGCATATTCTCTTCGTTAGTTTGAAGAATTTCCAAATTCTTCGTCATGTGATCTTCCTCTGCTTCTCGAAGAAGAAACTCTAGATGCTCACGTTGCAACTCATATCTTTTAAGCACGATTTCATTGTGGGGGTCAAATTTCCGCTTGCTCTTGAAGTATACTTTCGATTTCCTCTGCATGTCGTTGAGCTCACCTTGCTTTGTCGTGACCTATCGGTCGTCGAGGCGGGGAGATATCTTCGATGTCGTTGAAGCTGTCCGGTAGCTCATCCGTGTCCGCATTGAGGTCGATGTTTGTGCACGCGTTTGAAATGTCAACCAAACGTGAGCCGCGAGACCTCTTGGATTATTGTTCCGAAAATGTGTCCGTTTTATTCCATTTTGGGTCATCCTTAACATTCTCCCAAATATTTTCGTGCTCGAAAATGTGACCCGTCTCGACATGATATTTGTCATTCGCCATTCTATAAACATCAAAATCGTTCGCACCACTTTGCTTGTGAGAGGAAAGTTTGTTGTAGTTGGAATTGAACTTGGTGCACTTCTTGCTTATTTGAGTCCACTTGCTACTCAACATATCGTAATTGCGATAATTTTCATCCTTCTTCAAAATGGTCCGAAATTTCCCGATCACTGCTTCCCCAAAAACGACTTTTCTCATATTGTTTCCTTGAGTTGGATTTTTTGATGTTCCACACCACGACACCGCCAACACGTATGCTTCCTTCGCAATCCACCATTTTGGAGGTTTTTCTTTCGATTGCTCCACCACGACCACTTTCTCTTTCCTTTTTGCTCTCCCTTTGTTGGTTGTTTTTTTCCGGCTCCTCCCCTTGCGTCTCGGGTACCGTTTCTTACGTGGGTGGTCGTTGTGTGGTATTTTGTTGCATTGTAGCGAATGTATTGAAAATGTTTTGTGGAAGGGCTGTAGGGAATTGTGGTAGGGATGAGGCGAGATTGAAAAAGTTGTCGAAAATTGGAAGTTGCAGTGTGCCTTGAGTGTTGAGGATGTTCGCGTACAACTCATATTGTACAAAACCAAGAGGAGGAGATGTATTTGTGTTTGGAGGAGTGTTGGGGTTTTGATCCATATTGTGTTGTGTGTAAAAAATTATTTGAGAAATGATATGTAAAAAATAAAGTGAGAAATAGTATGTAAAAAATGAAGTGAAAATGTATATATATGGTGAGTAAAAATTGAAAAAAATAGATTTTTTTTAAACATTTCGACCGTTCTTCAACGGTTCATTTTTGACCGTTACCAAAAAATCGACGACATACATTGTGTTTCTTCCCGTTGCCACGATAACACACGATACCATAACGCCAAAAAAGGGGACCGGATGTGGTGTCCCTCGTGTTATAACGGCGTTATTACGAGGTTACATCGGAATAACGTCTCCGGCGTTGCCCATACCAACTCATCTAGTAAAGAAAAACAAAGATAGGATCACCTAGGACTCTATATTTTCATTTGTCAGATCAAAATTGTAAGATATTGAAATTTAAATCGGAATCTTAAAGCTCATCAAGATAAGCAAATTACCAAAATTCGTATTATGTTTGTAAGCTCATTGTTTATTAATTGGATTATTAAAAAGTCAATAAAATTCACCAATTTATAGACTCCGGCCATCTACAAGCTCAAAATCGGCCGAAAAAAGGTGTCATCAACACTTGGGGGTACTCCACTTCTTACAAAGTTACTATCGATCGATTTTACACATCAAATTTGCTATCACCGAATTTAGCGAAGTAGTTTGCTTCAATTTAGTTAAAACCCTTTCACTGTATGTTTCCCCTTTATTCGAATCAACCTAACACTCAGCCATGGCGTCTTCTGGTAAATTTCTCTCAATAATTTCATATGTTTCGAATAGTTCACATTTCATTCTTCCTATTTTTCCGGCTTTATATATATGAATGTATGAATGTGATGAAATTAGGTTACGGCATAATGCGAAAACCGGATGAATTCTTTGATTTAGGTCAAAACTATTGATTTTATGTTATTAAACACAAGGCATCACCAATTTTCCAGAATTCACGTTCTTCTTAGCGAGACGAATAATTTGAGTTTGAAAGTCAAAACTGCTCTTACTTACAGATTGATGTTCTATGTGTAGCTTGTGTTAGATCGTAGTAGATGAGATCAAAGGCGTTTTTATGATGGATTTCACAGAAAAGGAACTATGTGTGCTATGTGAGAGAGGCGGGAAGCTTTTGGTCTGCAACGACAATGGCTGCCCTATATCTGTTCATGAAGATTGCATGGGTTGCAGCCCTCGATTCAATGAAACTGGCAACTTCTGTTGTCCTTACTGTGTTTACAGACGACTGACTACAGAAACATGTCAATTGAGAGATAAAGCCATGTTAGCAAAGAAAGCTTTGTCATCTTTCTTAGGTGAAAATATCGCTCAAAACCAATCTAAATCTTTCTCTTCACCATGTGAAAGTAAACATGAAACCTCTGTATCTGAGGAAACTGATCGGATTCCTAACAGGAATGGAGAATTTTCTGGTGTTTGTGATGGTAGGACATGTAGGATTATGGTTGTTTATGATGGTGATGCATGTAAAGAACAGGGGATGAATGCTAAAAGGGTTCCAGTTGAGGATGAAGCAGGGAGTTCTGAGAAGAAAACTACTGCATTCAATGGAAAACCACCATTGTTGAAAGGAAAGCGTAAAAGATGGAGTGAAGAAGAAGAAGATATGCTTAAGGTATGCTGTAAAACTTTTGTAAACAGGAAATCTTTTTGATAAAAGGTGCAATGATTAGCATAGGAATCTTTGTGCGATTTGTGTGGAATTGGAATTCAGTTCAAACTTCTATAAGAAAAAACTTGTTGCCTTTTCATTTGGTTCCAATATCTTGCTCATGAAAGCTCACCAATTCCATTCCATTAGAATTTAAAGTAAATTACAGTTTTGGTCCCTTAGTATAGTTAATTTTTTGCAATTTTGGTCCTAAAAAGTTTTCTTTTTCATTTGTGGTGTTAATTTTAGGTTATTGTGAAGTTTTGGTCTATGTTCCAAGTAAAATAACTTTTCTTGGTTCCCAACCATAACTGGTTTTTGAAATTTTGGTCAAATATGAGCAAAGTAGAAAAGTCAAATATGCTGATGCTGCTTTAATTGTAAACGTTGCAGGAAGGAGTTCAAAAGTTCTCAGCTACAGCCAACAAAAACTTCCCTTGGAAGAAAGTTTTGGAATTTGGTCGTCATGTTTTTCATACATCACGGACACCTTCTGACTTGAAGGATAAATGGAGGAATATTTCTAAATAGAGATCAACAAATTCACACTTTTGTTTTTGTTGTTTTTTCTCAAAAACAATCTATGAACCAAATGCCCATCTTAATGCCTCTTTAGGTTTTTCCATACAGGTGGAAATTGGTAGTCTTGTTGCAAGTATATATATATATATATATATATATATATATATATATATATATATATATATATATATATATATATGAGGGCGGTAAAATTGTAATCTTAACTTAATTAATTTTGGTAATTAAATAGGGTAAAATCAAATCCCTTTAATTGAGACAAATGCCCATCTAACCCAAATTAGTTTAATACTTTATAATTATGCGTTTTGCAATGATGTGTAAATTAGATTTTAGCGGAAATTACACGAATGGTCCCTATGGTTTAGGGTAATTTGTGTGTTTGGTCCCTAACTTATTTTTAACTCGCAAGGTTCCTAAAGTTTGTTTTTGTTACACGTTTGATCCCTGACTTATCTAAAAACATTATTTTGCCCTTAATTTTTTAATTTATTTAAAGACAAAATTGCAAAAATGGTCCCTGTGGTATGTATTTTTTTGGGGTTTTAGTTCAAACCAAGACTTTTTTGGATTCGTGGTCCTTTTGGATTAGTTTGTATGTAAAAATGGTCCATTGGTAAACTGAAATAACTTTTATGCCCCTCGTGTATTTATTTTTGATTTTATTTTCATTTTTTTTTTAATTTCGTATATATATTTATCTATTTTAAAAATTAATAAATAAAGAGCGGACCTCTCTCTCTCTCACATTGAACCACCACCAGAGGTGGAAACCGGCAGCCGGAAAAGTGCAGCAACCCTCCACAACCCTCCTCCACCTCTTTCTCTTGTCAAATAATAACCCCAACACCCTCTTCTACATGGATACTTTCTCCTTCGCTCCGAAAGCTGCCAAAGATGAAGAACGAGCCACAAAGGGCTCGTTGGAGACACCAACTGCCACCTTTACCTTGTCTCTTCCTTTCGTCGAGCAAGCACCTTCGATGCCCCACTAGAATCGTTTGCCATTACACCCTTCACTCCCCTCCTATTTGTTGTCGGCAACAAGGACTCGACTCCTCCTCCTTGACGAATGAAACAGCCCAAGCACCACCTGAGAATCGCCGCTCCTTCTGCCATTTCCGTTCGTGATTTTCGTCGGATCAGAAAAACAGCCAAGGGAAGCCGATGCTTCTTTTCCTTCGCGAATCGTGGCCAGAGATCGACGTCCACCCCTCCTCACGATTTCATCAGCCACTCCGGTGCCATCGTTGCTGCCGATTTGTTTCCTCTTCCCCCGATCAGATGAAGACTCACACCCTTTTTATTGTCCGTGCGTGTGTGTTAAAGTGCAAACCTGTGAATTGATTTCCATGTGAACATTTGAATTGATTTCCAAAAACGAAACGAAAAATAGATCCCGCCCAAAAATATGAACCCATGTGAATCAGTTTCCAAATTTTATGTGTTTATGTGTTGAAGAGCTTGTGTATTTTCAAGAACAAGAAAAACGATTGTGTGTGTTCAGGAGAGAGAGAGAGAGAGAGAGAGAGAGAGAGAGAGAGAGAGAGAGAGAGAGAGAGAGAGAGAGAGAGAGAGAGAGAGAGAGAGAGAGAGAATGAGCTGTGGGCCCCATTTTATTAGCAATAAAACATTAAATTAAATAGAAAAAAATAAAAAAATATATATTAAGAGGGCAATTTAGTCATTTCAATTTTCGGAGGGACCATTTTTACATACAAACTAGTCCAAAAGGACCACGAATCCAAAAAAGTTGTGGTTCGGACTAAAACCCCTAAAAAATATATACCACAGGGACCATTTTTGCAATTTTGTCTTATTTAAATAAACACACCTCCAACCCCACCTCATCACCTTACATTACATACCCCACCATTTTTTTCTATTTAAATAATAGTCTTTTTAGTTAAGGCAGGGATCAAACACGTAACAAAAATAAAAAGTAGGGACCAAACGCTTAACAAAAACAAACAATAAGGACCTTATAAGTTAAAAAAATAAGTTAGGGACCAATCAAACAAATTACCTTAAGCCATAGGAACCTGTGTAGATTTTAATGGTGGTTGATTAAAGTGAAATATTTAAATATATTGTTTTCTTTTGTTCGGGGTTGTGGAAGATGTCTTTTAGCAAAAAATAGATAGTAAAAACATTATGTATTTGATCGGGTGCATCTTTTCTTTCTTTCTTATTTTCCTCTTTTCATTATATATTATGATACATGTATTTTCATAGCTGACACATACTTATTGTTTTTTTAAATACAATATGGTTAGATAACAAATAACAAACCATTTTATAACTCTGCATATTTTTTTTAACATATAATTGAATGCTACTTGATATCATTTATGTTGTTATTTGGTTGCATGCTACTAATTAATACATGAAATATAATTAAAGAATTAACAAATGATATCAACCTACAGTTGGAGTTTTATTACTATCTTTTAAGGCAATTGGTTGATTTGTATTTTGTTAATTAAAGCATTATTTCATATTTTAAACTAGAAAGGTTACCACCGCTACGCGGGAGCCAAAAGTTTTCAATGTTGTTTCCGAATCGATAAATATGACAGACGTAGAAAGTGAAAGAATGAAAAGCCCGAGCTTTGCCCCGGACCGTTTTTTTTCATGTTTTTATGAAAAAATATAAAAGTTTTGACTGCAAGGATTAGAAGTGTCAAAACAGATAAAGAATTAAAGATGTAGGAATTAGCAAATTTTTAGAAAAGAGATCAAAGTTGTCAAACCGTTAAAGTTTTGTGGCCAAACTTTAAATATTAAAAGGTTCCTAAAAAGTGTAAAAATATTGATTGCAAGGACCAAAAGTGTCAAAATAAGGAACAAAGTGCAGGGACCAATTTTGTAACACCGTAAAACTTTAAACAATTTTTCACTTTTAAAAAAAAAAACATATAATATCATTCACATTCACTTTTCAAAACATTGTATCCACATTATCTCAATACAAAACCCCAAGATCAAAAACATATAAACTCCGGCGTGCGTGTGTACGAATCATGTCGGCGCCTTCCCGCGATCCTCGCTAGTACCTGAAACACAAAACACATAACACTGTAAGCACGAATGCATAATGAGTTCCCCAAAATACCACATACTGCACATACGCCTTTCTAGGCCCTAGGATCTTCCGATCAAGTGTCTCAGGGGATTTCCATCCT
The DNA here is from genome assembly GCF_051521515.1 of Lactuca serriola. Taxonomy (NCBI): domain Eukaryota; kingdom Viridiplantae; phylum Streptophyta; class Magnoliopsida; order Asterales; family Asteraceae; genus Lactuca; species Lactuca serriola. The sequence goes on from NC_136416.1 coordinate 182,860,400, forward strand.
AGAACTCTGTTGACCTTCCGGTCCATATCATCTTGACCTTCCGGTCCACATCATCATACTCATATCACATAACACATCACATAGAGCATACATCACATATACATCATACACATAAGACCTTCCGGTCACACATAATTACCACATCGGGTAAGACATAGTGAGAAGACTCACCTCAGATATCTCGGTAAATCTCTGACTCGGTAGAAATACGATCTAGCCTCCGCCTAATCACATAAAGTAAATACTCTCATAAATATAACTCTCGGGACTAGACTCAACCCTCTCTTGGCACCCTCAAAAGGGTAAAAGACCATTTTACCCCTCTTTTGGCTCAAAGGCCCCATTGTTGACCAAACCCTAAAAGTCAACAAAAGTCAACGGTCAAACTTTAACCTAACTCGTCAAGTGCACTTGGGCGACTCGGCGAGTCTACACGTGTCCACTATCTCTCTAGACTCGCTTGGCACGTCGAGTCCCTCCCCTTGCTCGACGATTCACACCTGGCATGAATCGCGGGGCCACCCCGACTCAACTCGCCGAGTCTCAAGATCAACTCGGCGAGTTCCGCCTTGAACTCCAGTCCTCTAATCCCCTTATGACTCACTGAGTCATTCCCCCAACTCGGCAATTTTACTCACTGAGTGATTTACGGGAAACCCTAACCCTAATCGTCGAATCTGCCCTTGGACCCGACGAGTTCATGCCATGCACAAACCCAATTGACCTCCTGAGGTCAGATCTGTTCCTTTGATCCATAGATCTGACCTTCCCAAGCCTGATAAACACGTAAAGCTCGAACCTTGACACTCATGGGACGTCTAGGAGGTTTCACTTGGTGATTTAGCCCCAAAAATAACATCCTAAGCTCATTACCTCCATAGCTCAACATAAAGCAAGCTAGAATAAGCTCTTTAGACCACTATGGGTCCAGATCTAAAGTCTCAATGTGAATAGGGGCCATATTCTCACAATTCCTTCCAATAAAGGACATAAAAACTCTACATCTATGGATTCCTTCAACAAAACAGATAAAGGGGCGATATAATACCTCAAAGATGAAGTCTTTTGCTCGAAATCCACAGATACACAACCTCCTTGGTCTCCTCTAAGCTGGAATCACCTCCTTTTTCCAAGAATCAACCACAAAGATCAAGAAATGGCTCCTTTCCCCTCACAAACGCTCTAGCTCTTTTAGGGTTTCTCTTTGGGGTTTGGTAGTTGCAAATGACGGCCCTAAGGGCCTTTAAATATGTCCCGAACCCGAGAAATTAGGGTTTCATTAAACAGCGTAGACTCGCCGAGTCCACTCATGAACTCGCCGAGTCCAGTCGTGAACCCGGATAAGAATCCGCGACCCTACTCGGCGAGTCTAAGCACCAACTCACCAAGTTCCTCCACAAACTCCAAAATACCTGAATAAAATAATATACATGGGAATCCGGATGTTACAAATTTTGCCAAAAAAATTATAAGTTTACTATTCCTTTTGTTGAGAACTTTAATATATATATATATATATATATATATATATATATATATATATATATATATATATATAATTGTGTTTTGTTTGTTATTTAATTTTACATATGGTGTTTTACGGTGTTTTTCTTTTACTTGATTGTTTGTTTGATCCAATACACTCGCTTGATATTCTTTTATTTTTCTCATACCTACAGATTAATTGCATTCATTCATAATTGTATACATTATGGAATGATCAAGTGCATTCTGGAAATTGATGTTTGAAGAATAGACCGTATAATTTAAAAAGTGATTCTTAGCAATAATATTCTATCAAAACATATTAGTATTTTTGTTAAATTTTGATATTTTTTATTTCTAATTCTTAGTTTTATTATTTAAGAATAAATGTTATTATTTAAACATTATTAGTTGTATTCTTTCAGAATTAATGCAATTTTTGTCTACAGCTGTTATTTTTAAGAATAAATGTAATTTTTAATAATTATTTATCGTATTTTTAATCATTATTGGTCGTATTATTTTTTTCATATAAATTGTTATTCTTGATTCTTATAACATATATTCTTTCACAGAGAAAAAGATTTCATATTTATAAATGTATTACGTCAAAATATTCTTTCATAAAAATATTTATAAGCATATTAGGTTAGATAGTTAGTTAGAATATAATAACTATTCTGTCAGAAATATATATCCTGACATTCTTATGGATTATTATTCTTATAGAATGTCATTCTGACAGAATAAAATCAGATATAATTAAAAATTATGTTAGAATTAAAATTGAATTAATTAATAATCATAATTTTTAAATCAAGAGAATTAATTGTCTTTAAAAATATAAAATTTTCCTTTTTTAAATTTATCTCAGTTGACTAAAATGCCCTTAGTGAAATTAGATGATATTTTTCAATTATTTTTAATTCAATAATATTCATTGATCACTTTCTTAAAATAACTAAAATGATTGGTCCACAATCAACAATAAATCCACACAATAGATAGTTAAAATACAATAACCTAGTATATATATATATATATATATATATATATATATATATATATATATATATAGGCTTAGGTTATTTTGTTTTTACTAACTATTGTGTGTCATAATGCATAGATCTGGACCAACGGATGAAATTAATCAATGGATATGATTTGAGGGTGTATGTTATTACAATGAGATAACATGTACCATATAATCACACAAATTTTAGCAAAAGGGTATTTTGGACAATTAACTACATTTATAAAAAGAAATTTTCGGATTTTTAGGGATGATTAATTCTCCTAATTTTAAAAATCTGATTTTTTTTAATTAATTCAATCTTAATTCTAACGTAGTTTGTATACATAACCGATTTTATTCTGTTAGAATATCTTTTTGTTAGAATGATGTTCTTTTAGAATTTTATTCTATTAGAATATTTTTGAAGAATAACAACATTGTGTTATATGTATGCTATGTGTTGTATAGACCGGACCGGAGGGTCCAACGATATAGAACGGACTGGAGGGTCCAACGAGCTATGACCGGACAGGAGGGTCCAATGAGCTACCGGCTACGGGACTGGAGGGTCCCGTTGAGACACTTCGATCGGAGGGTCGTACTGTAGCCTCGAGTGGCGTATGTATTGTATGTGGTATTTGGGGGAACTCACTAAGTTTCGTGCTTACCGTGTTATATGTTATGTGTTTCAAGTTTTCTCAGGATCGCGGGACGACACCGGCTTGATAGTACACACCAGAGGAAGAGTTACGTTTTGAGGATCTTAGATTATTATTTAATTAAATATGGAATTATGTGTTGTAAAATACACAAAATGAGATTTTATGAAAAGTGTTACAAGAATTAAGTGATTTTAAATGAAAATTTTGTTTTGAGAAATTACGGTGTTACAAGGCAAGTCTACGTATAAGACTCACGACGTGAGCTTGAAAACTCACGACGTGAAAAGTTAAATCACCACTTTTCAGGCCTAGAATGCAGAAGGCAAGTCTACATATAAGACTCACGATGTGAACTTGAAAACTCACGACGTGAAGAGTCAAATCACCACTTTTCAGGCCTAGAATGCAGAAAGCAAGTCTACGTATAAGACTCACGACGTGAGCTTGAAAATTTACGACGTGAAGAATTAAATCACCACTTTTCAGGCCTAGAATATAGAAGGCAAGTCTTCGGGATGATCATGATCAAACTCACGATGTGAGCCATGAATGCTCACGACGTGAGAGTCGAGATTTCATACTATAAATAGAAGGTGAAGCCTTCCGGATTTGGTTGCTAATCTCAAACCTCTCTCCTCTCTTAAACTCTCTCTAACCACACTTCAATACCCCGAAGTCCCGTAACTTATCTAACACCCGAAGGAAGCCCGGAGCCCAGAAGTTCTCAAGGAAATAACCTTTTCCAGTCGAAACTCTGCCCGCGTAAAGCCCGGTTTTTCATCAGAAACTCACGGATTCGTCCAGAAAAATTACTCCTAGAAAAGAAACGTTGCCCGAATCACCACTCGTCAAGTGAGTTCATACCCCTACACTTTTCCAAACTTTTTATATGTTTTATAGGGGGAATACAAGTATAACACAAGAAAACTTGTGTTAAAATACAAACAATTGATTATGTTTCTTATATTTTATGTATTTAATACGCGAAACAATATTATTATCAAATGTGCAGATATTTACAAACAACACATGTTAAAATAACACGATTATCATTTTAACATAATATACATTTTAAACTATAATAGCTATAGTCCGGATAATATTGATACATTTTTTACCCTTTTCGGGATAGAACAACGTTTATATAAAAATACGATTATTTTTATGTTTTATAAATATTATGAAAAGGTTAACAATTCCGGATAGAAAAGCAATATGAAAACAAGCATATAAATTATAATAAGTATAATTTATGAGTAAATCCACTCTTTCTATCGTAAAAAGATATAAATAAAAACTTGTATTTTTATTTACTAAAAGGTTTTTCACCGTATTACTCGTGAACTCGTTGTTAGCAGTATATTTGTGAGACAATGACTTTGTATAGTATCCAACGAAAGTCCCCACTTATAATCAGAGTCTCCTGGAGGGAGAGCGTGAATTTGTGTATAGATCTATATGGGACTGAAGATCCCGCACCCTAACTGTTAGCTACAGTCTCCGGGGTGACAAATGTCAACATCGGTACTAACGTCTAGTATGGTTATAAGAACTCACATGCGGAAACAATGACTCATGCACGTAGTAATATGCTTCTTAAATAAACTTAAGGAGTAAATGCATTTTCAACTAGTTTTATTTGATAATAAAACTACAAGTTATTCAAGCTAAGTATGACATATTTACTTACACTTTTCGGTCTTGATTCATATTAGACTACAACTCAACTCATTGAAAATATAGGATTTTCCGGGATAAACATCATCATTTTACAAGTAAACGATTTATAATTTAACTTTCTGGAAACAAATATAATTATTTATTTCAAAGCGTCATTCTTTAAGTAAAAGAACTTATACAATTTTTGTCTTAAGGTACTAAGACTACATTCCATTCAACTAATAAGAAAATATAGGATTTTCTGGAGAAACACCATAACACTTTCAAAGGATAAAGAACGTACTTTTTGAACACAAAAATGCTTATGAACTCACCAACTTAAATGTTGATACACTTTCCAAATCAGTTGTATTCTCAGGAAACTAGTAGACAAGTACTTTCTCAGGTGTTTTTAAGTCGGAGCATAGTAGTATCACGTCCTATCTTTTGCTATAGTTTTAATGTAAATCATGTAATGTTTTGAACTCAATGTAAATTATATATATTATCAATACAATGGTTGTTGTTACTTTGATTACTATTATACATTTGTTGTGATACTGTACATGACGTCCTCCGCCACCGAACGTTTCCGCCGTTCCGGTTTGGGGGTGTGACAGATTGGTATCAGAGCATTGTTTATAGTGAACTCAATATATTAACCCATAAAAGATATACAACTATAATTACAATGGGGCCTAATTGCTCTGAATAAAAGTATACCTATAAGTATTCTTATAAAAGTATACATACATACATATATACATACTAGAACAAGTATCACAAGAAGAACAAAACAAAAGTATTTAGATGTTGGACACTATGGTCAAACCTGGACGGTTATGTAATCATATATGGGTTAAATATAGCCTGGTCAACTATATTTATTTGAGATGCGACCAACATGTGTTTAGGAGTGATGGTAGTGTTGCAACAGGCTTAAAACTTACCAAACCCTATATACAAAGAAGTTCTAGAATCAAACGTACAATTAAAATACTATAGGAGTATTTTAAAAACAATAAATAACTTATGTCAAAATTAAAGTAGGTCTATAATTACTAAGCGGATACGCTGAGGGTAGTATGCACTACGTAATTATGGAAGTATCTGATAAAGATCACTCCCCTATAAATATCAGTAGGTAATACGTCTATTATATGTTTCTTACACCCATATTCTTGCGTAAATATCATGGTGGGATTTCATCCACCTGGAGGTCCGTACTTCCCTAACCAAGGGAATAGAGGTTGGCTAGATGTCGAACCGGAAGAAGAATTCAAGGAAGAAATGCAAGAAGACTCCAACTCAAAGCCCGAAGTCAATGACCTACCCTTAATGGCTCCGATCCAAAATCCTAATCCTCGACCAGGATTTCAAGGCCCAACACCTCTGTGGGTAGTGAACCTGAATAGGTGGAGTCACGAACATGGGCAACCCCCTCCGTACAATGGAGACCGAAGCTTCTACAATCTGAGCGAGGGAGGCTCAGCAGACAGAGTCCTTCCTATACTTGTTTTCCAAGTTGCTCGCAATGATGAGCAAGGAAGGGCAGCTATCCAACGAACCATGGAGAATGATGCGAACACCGGAGTCAATACAGTTCGCATCCGACAGTTAGAATCAGCTCATGGAAGAACCATTAATCACAATGAAACTCTATAGAGAGAGATAACTGCAACTCAAGCCGAAGTCAGAGAACTTCGAGCACGCCAGGAAATGTATGAAAGGCGTATGCTCGAGATGGAGTGTCAGTTGGCAGAACCAAAGGCTGATCCGAGCAGTTCCCGTCGCAAGTAGAGGACACTTTACTCGCTCCTTCTTTTGGTTTAAGGAACAACCTTTGTATATACTCTAAGTAGTACTCTTTTCATGTAAATATTGTTGGATTAGTGTCTAAGTCTATAACTATATTTGGTATGTACATGACCCGACTTGGCATGGTCCATTTGGGTTGCATGGCATCGGGACAATTGGATAAACAAGATGAGGAAAAAAAGGATACTAGTGATTTATATTAATATATTATAAGTTCTAATATATTAATATATAATCATAATATTTAATTAGTATTGATCAAGGATTAATTTATAATTAATTAAGTGATCAAAAGGAACTAATTAAATATGGACTCTTATATATATATATATATATATATATATATATATATATATATATATATATATATATATGTGTGTGTGTGTGTGTGTGTAGTGGGCCAAGTTCATTTAGGTTGGGCTAACCTTTCATGGATAGTCCATGGAACTTTAACCCATGGATCCTATGGAAATGAAAGGTCATGGGTATTAGGGTTTAACCATAATCCTCCACACTATATAAAGAGTCCAATGGTGCATAAAATTGGTGCAAAGAAGATGACTAGTTCATAGTAGTGAGGGCATAACCGATTTTATGAGATGTAAACCAAGTATCCTTTATTCCTTAGTTATTTCAAATGTTCATGGTGTTGTGTGAACCATTTGAGGTGTCACACTTGGGGCACTCGACTCTTAAGCATCAAGGAATCAAGCTACATAAAAAGGTATGTCTTATAACTTGTTTTATTACCCAAGTATCAAAGATTGTATGCTAGATAAGGTAATACCTTGGAATATTCATATTTGCATGTATAATAGAGAAAACATAGATCCAAGGTATTTAGGATTGCATGTACACCATAGGAGTGTTAGAATGCTCAAAACCCAACAGTGTTATTAGAGCCTAGGCTCGTTTTCGATGATACTTGATGTAAATTGCTGAAAAAGCTGAAAAAATCGATTTTCTGGTTGTCTGGGCACTGGACTCGCCGAGTCCACTGATGAACTCGCCGAGTCCATGAAGAAAATCATCCTACTCGTCGAGTAGGAGCCCTAGACAGCATATTTTCGAGTTTTTTTTGGCTAGAATTGGACTAGGAAGATTACCCTAAGCTGTTTTTCAACTTATAAACCTGTTTTTTGATATGGTAATGTTCATGCTAATCCAATTTCAAAGATAATTGTCATTAGATTCATGTTTTGTATTAGTTTAATGGATAGGGTAATTACATGAAAAAGTTTAATTGAAGTATCTTGTTCTTATGAGTTGCTTAAATTAATAGGAATGTTATGTGAAATTGTAGTTTTCAATCCAAATTAATCTAAGAGTTGATTCTAAAATGTGTTTTTGTAACTTGTCCTCAAGTTATATGAAAAGTCACATTTAAGATTCATAAAACTCATAAATATTTCCATAAGTTATGAATAAAGAAAAGTCATATTCTTGTAATAGTTTAAAGTCTTCCATAACTTGTCCTCAAGTTATGGAACTTGAAGAGTTTTTTTTGAATTAAAACTACTTTAAACACATAAGTTATGGAATTGAAAAGTTTTTGAATAGTTCAAAACTTGCCCTCAAGTTTTGGAATTTGAAAAGTTTTCTTTCATGAATACTTTAAATCCAAATTAAGCCCTTAGGATTTTAAAAGTTAAAATTCAACCCTTATACTTTATAATATTATAAGTTTATATATATATATATATATATATATATATATATATATATATATATATATATGTATGTATAAGAGCAAGTCGTCTTACCATTAGTAGGCCTCATTCACGAAACCGATCTATAAGGGGGTATAAGGTTACTGCCTATAAAATGGCAGTTTAATGGGTGTCCACTCTCACCCACCGCTTCCTTGACCGGTGGAGGGTCGTTAGCCGAACAGGTAGTACAAGGACTAGAATTATCCCTTCATTAAAAGTATTAATGATAAATACTAAGTAACTAAACTTTTATAAATTCCCAATCTTAGTTACTTAGGAAAATGTGAATTTGGTGCTAACCCATGAAATTACACTTTGCACTTTGCTTAAGTCGGTTAGTGGAACGCGTGTGGTTAACCAGCATACTATATTGATTTAACAAGGTAGGCAAAGGGTAATTTAATGTTTATCATAATATCGATGGAGCGTGTGTGGTTAACCGACACATCGGTTGAGTTATAAACATTTAAGAGTACCAAGTAATTTGCATGGTTACTTCACACCTTGTTTTGTGATCCTCGGCATCCCAGTCACAAAACCTGAAGGGCACAATCGAGATTGAAACATGCCATTGAAAAGTTCAATGAATCTCAAAAGAATCTAGGAGTTTCAAAAACCAATTAAAACCTAATAAATTATTTCATTTTTTCATGGTGGAAATTGGTGAATCGTCATTCACCTACCTTCAAATATTTTATAGCCTGGATTACGACATCCGTCTTCCAAGTTATAAAATATTGTGTTGGGTCCTAGCCTTAATATTTCATATTGGGTGTTATATTAAGGATTTAAATCAACTATCTTGAATATCTCCCAAAAGATGTCTGGTTCAGACATCTATGATCTTCCCAAATCTCTTGGACTTCACTTCCTCCACCTCCTCCAGTTATTCTCCCTAACCCACAAGTTCAAGGTCACTCAAGCCCTATTGGAAAGGAAGGTCTATGTGTGATCACATCTTGGAGATGAAGTCACATATTGACAAGTCGGGAGAGTTGGGTGTCAAAGTCTTAAGAAAGTTGGATGTTCAATCACTTTCTAAGTCACATAGTGAGTTCCTGTAGGACTACTATGAAACATACTATGACATGACCCTTAATGATCTTATCTATTTGCTTTGTGTTGCTGAATCATCAATGATTTGGAGCACTGGTAGAGCAAATTTGATTAGAAGATCAACTTCCCAAACTTCCATGGACTTTGAAAATGGTAACATTAGATATCCAAAAAATCTTTTTTCTTTCCAATGGAAAGGGATTGGCCATAGTCAAATCAGTTGACCAAATGGTAAAGAAAAAGGCTAAGTCTGAGATAGTACTGTGTTCCATTCCCAAAGGGTCCATATGGTTCTGTTGCCAAAGGAAGGGGCATTGATTGTGAAGCTGCCTATTTACCTGAAAGATCATCAAGTCAAGAAGTTTGACTCTACTTCAGGTAAAAGTCCACTATCTAACTCTGTTAGGTTTCTATTTTGAGATTCTCATTACATGATGTGACTGGGTCACATGTTGATGTTTTAAGAATCAAAGAAAAGTGAAGAAAATTAAAGGAAGTATATGTTGATTCTAATCGCGAAGATGGATTTCGATCGCATGGTTCAGTGATCAGAATTTTGTGCTGTTGCTTAGGAGTTATGATATATTTTTTAGGAATAGATAACAACAAAGTTTTTCATATGCTTTTGCACTGTAAGGATAAGATTTTCCGCAAAGTTTTTAAAAAATAAAAGGAAATTTTTGATTTCATTTATTATAAGTATCCTTACAATGACATTTGTGAAAAATTGTTGCTTATATTATTTCATTGATAGCAATATTGGAAAATGGATTTGTTTCTTTCATTAGTGGTAATGTCTAAATTTACCAAATAAGGAAAGATTCTTATCACCCAAGGTTTTAGTTGGATAGAAACTTGGAAATCATGCAAGTTGTATAGCATGAAGAATGAGATTTTTCATCATTGGAAAATTAAGATTAATTCCTTATTCACATGTATATGTGAGTCAAGTGAAGGACTAAGGGATCGAGTACACATCCTTGTACACTGATCAAGTCCACCACAAAAGATCGATAAGACTATTCGTCATGATTTACTAAAGTTTAGTAAATATGGTTATACTTACAAGTTCAAGTATAATTCTGAAACATTGGAAAAGTTTCGATGTATAGTAGAACGAATGAGAAGAATCAAATTAGGCAGAAAGATAAAAGTATCTCAAATATCAGGTTTTGTGATCATCTGAATGATTTGGAAATCATTTCACAATTAGTCCTCTAAGGAAATCTTAGTGCATTCTTATGACTAAGAAGAGGACTCTTGAATTGTTGGAATGGTTAAATCAAGAAGATGAGTCATACTTCGTTCCAAAACAAGTCTTAGAGTCATACTCCAAGACTGTAAGTTGAGTGACATATCTTAAGGAAAGGTTTAAAACACTTGTCAAATGTAAGAGTAAAAGTGTCCTACTCTTGTACATTTGAAATTGGTAAGTTGTGATGTTTTGGATAAAACAAAGACCAACTAAGGCCAATTGTGTGAAGTGTTCATCTTGATAAAGTGTAACGCCCCGTTCCTAAGAGTACTTTATTGTGAGTCCCCGGGATTTAAGAGGAAGGGTATTTTGGTCCTTTTGTGGGAAAAGTGGAAAAGGAGGGCCAAATATGAAATTGGGGACACGCCGAGTACGCCCAGCGTACTCTCAGAGTTCTAAAACCCTAAAATTATGGTCAACCACTATATAAGGAACATGTTGGTGCATACCCTAGCCTCTATAAGCTCTCCCTTAACCTCAGAAACCCTTAGATAGCCGTCCCACCTCCTTGATTGGGTGTGTTTGGTCTTGGAAAGCTTGGATTAGCAAAGGAGAGCATAAAGGAAGAAAGGAGAAGTTGTCAAAGAAGGAAAGAAACGGCTGGAGCTTATCGATCTGGGAAGACATCATTCTTTGGAGCCTATTTGAGGTATAAAGCTTCTTGCTTGACATTCATATTGTGTAGATCTATGTGTTGTGAAGCTTTGACACCATTCTTGTCCCAAAAGTCCTCATCTTGATGCATGCTTTGAGTTAGCCGAGATTATCTGTCCTTTCAGACCTTTGGAGAGGTCTTGAGTGAGAAAAATGAGGTCCCAATGGTTGTGGTTGTTCCATGTGTGAGATATGTGGGTCTTAATGGATTAAGACCTTGGATTAAGAGCTTTATGGACGTCCCAAGTGATAAAGTTTGAGACTTTATGAATCTTAGGCATGTTTGGCCTAGGGATCTGAAGTTTGGGCTTAAGAGCTTAAGCCATTAAGAAGTTATAAGGACTTAATGAGTAGCGAAGTTACGCCCCACGTGACATATGTGTACGCCCCGCGTAGCGAGTCAGTGCCCCGATCCCCTGTTGCGAATCAGTGTGTACGCCCAACGTACCAAGGAGGGTACGCCCAGCGTACTCCCTCTGTTGGGTTTTCATTTTGGGCCTTAGGGTTTGGGCTGTTATTTGGGCTGCTGGATTTTAGGCCATGACTGAACATTATGGTTAGAGGATTGTGGGCCCATTGGTTGTTATGGATCATGAGTTTAGGCTCATTTGGTGAGGTGGGCCCAATTTAGTAAATTGGGTCAATAGTGGGTTTTTCTTCGGACTTTTGGACTTTGGGCCATTAGTGGGCTTGAGAGCTTATCCAGTGTTGGGCCGGAATGAGTTAAGGGTAAATTGGTCAATTTACCCTTGGAAGGGTATTGTGCTTAGCCTAATGATTATTTGTGCTATGTTGGCTAGTTCGGGATTTTCGGTGAGTCGGCAATTCGAGAATCTGCTTCTTCAGTTCAGAGTTTCGGCAGTGCGAGGTGAGTTATCCTCACTATATCAACAGGGTCTAAGGCACAAAGGCTGGCCCTTTATCGGATTGAGATCCGGGCATTGTTGTTATGTTATTGCTTGATATGTTTGCATCCTGGTAGCTAGGATGGTATATATTAGAGACCTGGTTGAGGTCGATATCCTGTTATGTAGGATGATGCTTTGCTAGTGACCGGTTAGGTCGGTATCCTGGTTAGGATGATGATATGTTATGTGATCTGCTAGATCGGCTTGTTGACTGTGAATTGTTATATGATTATATGTTTATGTGCAAATGGTTGTTGGACTGTGGTTGGGTTGAGGCGGGTCCTGCTTTGTGCTGTAGGCCAAGATACCCAGGGCGGACCGGTTGTCCCGAAGGCCCAGCGAGCGGTCCGAATATGTTGTAGGCCCCAAGAGGGCGGACCAGACGTGTCGAGGCTCGGAGAGTGGACCAGGCCGACTGAAGGCCCAGTGCGGGCGGACCAGTCATACTGTAGACTTAGAGAGTGGACCAGGTGGATTGAGGGCCCGGTGCGGGCGAACCAATCACACTGTAGACTCGATGTATATGGCTAGACTCGGAGGGTGGACCAGGTGGACTGTTGGCCGGTGCGGCGGACCAGTCACACAGTAGACCCGAAGTGCATGGCTGTTCTGTGATCGGATATGATATGGCATGTTACGCATGTATGGTATATGTGGTTGGTATTTTGGGGATATCTCACTAAGCTTTCGGGCTTACAGTTGTGGTTTAATGTTTTTCAGGTTCTTCAGGAGACCGTGGCAAGGCGAAGGCGTGATCGTACCGCTCCTCATGTTTATGTTGTGATGTGATTCTGGGAATACACTAAATAAATTGTATTGAAAACCTTTTTGTAATAATTTAAAGAGATCGGGTTGTTTTTGAAAATTTTAAATTGGTTGGAATTTTTCGGTCGTTACATAAAGAATCTGCACTATCTCTTGAATATTTGGCAAGATAGTTTTATATGTCAAGATGACAGTGGGAGTCTAAAAGATTCTGAAAGTATTTCAAGATCTAATCAAGAATAAAACCTGTAGTTTCTCACTAACTCACGACTTGAGGTTTATAACCTATCGTGTTGACATATTTCTATTTCTATGCCCATTCCAGTTGAAGTTAGCTTTGCATATGAGTTCTAAGAGTTCTCAATTGGTTGCATAACAACTTGGAAGCAATGGCAGGCCCTTGTGCTGCCAGGTGGCAAGAAGTTAAGACTACACAAGTTCAATCCATATGAGTTTGGATTTGTCACTAACCTTGTCTTGTGATTATGGTTTTGACAAATTCACTTGGATAGGAACACATACACCATAAAATCTAAGTGTCATAAGGTTTCTCTCCGATTCATGAAAATGATGGTGAGGAAATGCTTTCGCTAAGTAGATTTTAGGTAGATAGCAAGTGTGATATTTGCATTTTCAAAGTCGTTAGTGGAGCGTGTATGGTTAACCGACACACTAACATGGACTTGTGAGGAATGGAAAAGGTCTGAACAATTGAGACTATGATTACGACATCCCTTTTCATAGTTTTGAAATTGTTTAGAAACACATGTGTGCTATCTAAGGAAAGGTGTATGATCTTGATAAAGTTTTATCAAAGCATCTCGTATCAGAAATTTGAACTTTTGTAAGAAAGTCAATAAAGTATTGACTTCTAGAAGTCCAGTTGTTTTCTGATACATGTCAAAGCTAGTGGGAGCATACGTGTTATGTTAATAATTATCATGTTAGTGGAAGCATGATAATTATTATTAGTATTGCAAGATAGCGATGTTAATTATAGAAAACAAAAGTTTCAATTCGTGAAGTTGCACGGGTTGAAAAGTTGTTTTGCTATAACTAAGGGAGAGAAAATTATACTTCATTTCAATTCTAAAAGCTTAGATTGAGGTTATAATCATCTTTACTCAAGGATATATATGAATTTTGTGTTGGAATGGCTCAACATAAGGAAATTCTATATATGGGTCCATTATTTGCGTTCTAAAATTCGATTATGATTACGACATCCCTTTTCATAATTTGAATTATGAGAACTTGGAAAATAGAAATATTATAGCAAAAGGACTGGTCTAGTATCATGTCTTTATGTGAGACATCATGAATCGTGTCCCATATGCTTCGGATATAGGATCGATTGCATGTGCTATAATATTCATCCTTTCTAAATTTTTCCAAATGCCTAGAGCATTAAGAGGGAAAAGTACTAGAACTGGATATGACTAATTTGATTAAGCAATTGTTGAGGACAATCTAAGGTTTACCAAATATTGGTTGCTCAAGGACAATTGGAAGTATGGTGTAAATTTTGGAGAGGACGTTATTGACATATTCTGAAAAGAGGCAAATCTTGTTCACAAGTGATAGTCAAAATGAGAATATGGAAATATTCCCATAGGTGGAAGTTGTTCATTAAATCTGTCTAAGATTAGGAAAGTTAATGCAAGAAGGATGTTCAAAGCAATGTGCTTTGAATTTGAGACTTCATTTCCATGGAGTTGATCTCCATTGGAATACTCTGTAATGTCTGTTGACAAGTCTTGGTGACTCTGTGCACAATCATTACAAGCGCATCAATGCATATAAGTTTAGAATCTAACAAATTTAGGCAAATGGTAGGAATTTGGAATTCTTGCATTTGCGGTAAGGATTTGGGATTGTGAAATGAGAATCATTGGAATTATGTTCAATCGATCTATTTCACAAAGTAAAGATCATAGACAAACTTAGTGTACATACTTGGTGTATGGCATAACTAATGTTTGGAAAAACATAGTGTGCATAATTGGTGTTATGCATGACTAGTGTTTAGAAAACATAGTGTACATGCTTGGAGCATGGGACAACTAGTGTTTTAATTCAAGTATAAAGTTGATAGTTTGAAACAGTATGCAATGAATGATGGGTAATCAATATGGTGATAAATAAAAGGTGTGTTTATTTATATTCATAAGTTCTGAGACCATATTAGATTCGATTATTCTTGTGTTTCACTTTGCATGTTTTGACTTCCAGAATAACTAGGTCGTTCCTCATGAATGACTAAGTTATTCAAACCATCCACAGTCGGTCATATATTGGAAGTAGATATGAATCAAGACTATCATGGGTTGGCTTGTATAGGTCTAAGATGTTGGACAGTGTGGTGCTACAACACTCATGAGTGCTCCTAAGTTCTGAGTATTGGATTCAACCCACGCTCATTAGACTCACTTCATGGATTTTATCATGAGTGATCATGAGACGATAATATCTTATATTCTTCAAAACTAGATATATGAGTTGTTACTATGAGTTGGCTATACATTGATTGCACGAAAACACATTGGTAACTCGATGTTATAAAATGTGCCTTTGCGTATGATTCAACAAGTAGTAGAACAAGCCATATGAGTCGAAGTTTATCTGTGACATCCTCATATTCACGGCCAGAAAAGACTGATTTTGTTTATGCTTTATAAAAATCAGAGTACCTCTTTTTAATAAAAATGTGCGGAATTTTTTTCCCAGTGAAACATGATAAATTCGTTATCAAAGCATTTCCGAAGAGGTGTATTTTTATTCATTTAAAACATTAGGATGTCATCGTCAATACAGAAACATAAGCATAAACAGAACTTACATTCGTTATCACTAGTGATCTATATCTCCTTAATCTCTCAGTGTAATGTGACTTCATATCGACACTTGTGATATAAATAAACTGAGTGGGTCAGGTTGGGAAACCTGGTGAGTACATAGGGTTTTCAACCCACAATAATATAATTATTATGTTTAATCATCAAACAGTTAACCCAATTACCCATCCCCATTATCTTCTTTAATCTTAAGGATCTACCCTAAGAATCAGCAATTTCTCGTTCATTCATTCCTAAGGATTTTCCTAAGGAATAGGTACGAAGTCCATCGTTGTCAATGACACAGCTGTCTAGCACAGCTGCTAGTTCTATCACTTAGGCGTAACTGCCAGAATTGTGACGTTCTCTATAAGGCGCATCTGCCGGTATAGTCCTTTAGGCGCATCTGCCGGGGGTTATGAGGTTCTCTATTGGGCGCTTCTACCGGTAGAGTCCTTTAGACGCTACTGTCAAGGTTATAATGTTCTCTATTAGGCGTAGCTGCTGATATTATCCTTAGAGCACAGCTGCTAGGATGTTTATCGTAGATCAACAACATCTACAGGTTATGGCGCAGCTGCCAGTGCTCATCTATAGGGTACTAGGTCCATTGCTGCCAATGTTCACCTATAGGGCACTAGGTCCATACCACTAATATTCCTCTATTTCAGCTTTCACCCCTCATCCTTCATCTACCCATGTTTTATCCAACATATTTTGTAGATATAAAAATACGTATACAGTTTAAAACATTTAAAACATGTATAAAAATCTCTCACCCAGCATAGACAGCAAGTATTCAGACAATATGCACACATAACACGTAATTTATATTAAATACTTCATATCTATGTGTAAGATAAAAGTAATTATGCACTCACTAGGTAAGGTGGTGAGTCAGCACTCGGACAGCACTTCGTTACTCTTAATATAATTATCCCTTGACGAAACCTAGTATCATTACCATTAGAGTTTAGTCTAACGTTTAACGAGACTAATTTAATAGTCTAGATATTATTACTATTATATAAGCGTTAAAAAATACTTATATAACCCATAATAATAGCCCAAATACTCCTTATAAGGTCCTAATAACATTACTATATTGAAACATAAGCTATACTAAAGATAGGCTAGGCATAACTCACTTACAACGGGTTTTCTCGAAAACCGGGCTTCGCCGGAGCAGCATTCCCAAGCCAAAAGGCTCTTTTTTCGAGATTTCGGGAGCCTTGGGGCTTCCTTCGGGTGCTAGGGGGTTTACCTAGGCTTTTAGGGGGGGTTAGGGGGCTAGAGAGAGAGTCTAGAGAGAGAAAGAATAGTTTGGGAAGGTGTGAAGAATGAGGGAACCCGACACCTCTATTTATAGGCTGGAAAACAGCTCTACTCGTCGAGTAGGTCGTCCTACTCATCGAGTCCATGCCAGGTGTCACCCTCTGGTGGCTTGCCTTGGGGAGAAAGCCTTGGCCCTTATTCAGCCACGTCACCCGGTTTCGCACAGCACCCTGTCGACTTCTAAACCCCGTAACTTTCGCATACGAGCTCCGTTTTCGACCTTTTTTATATCCACATAGGTAAAAACAATATCTACAACTTTCATTTAGACTCCGTCGGCTAATTCTCGGCCGATCTTAAATTTAACAGTAGGAGGAGTTTAGACTGTTAAATGACCGCGAAGAATTCGTAATTCCTTCATACGGACTTCGTTTTCGTCTGTATTTTTACCGTTGAGTTCCTATTAATGAGATATTCAAATCTCATTTAGGTCGCGTATGCCAAAAGCTGCTCGAACTAAAATTCGAGTTTCAGGTCGTGCACTGCTAAGCCGAATCTTAGAAAAATCATAAATTCCTCATACGGAGTCAGATTTGGGTGTTATTTTTATGGATGTTCTCGGTTTAACGTATACTAAAAATTTGGTTTAGATCACTAAGGCTAAAAAGTCCTCCATCATAGATTCAATATTTTCGTATCCCGGTGCTGTGCCTGTTTTGCCATAAAACTTCGACGGGTCATAACTTCTTCGTTATAACTCGGATTTAGGCGCTCTTTATATGTACGGAACCCTTGAGACATATTCTAAAACTTGGTTAAGATTATTTATTCTAAATAATATTTTGTTGAAAAGTCATTTTCGACCCCTATTATCTCTAAATTGAATAGCCCGGATCTACGGGCGTTACAATTATCTCCCCCTTTGGATGATTACGTCCCGTAATCATCAATGAAACAGGGCTCACTTGATGACTCCATAAGTTATCTCTTCATCCTAGGTAATAATCATAACTTTCTATGTTTCTTCGAATGCGTATCTAACTCCTGGTCTTCTTGACTGCAAGCGATGCTTGATCTTGCACCCGTTCTCTATGTCTTGTTACACTTTCAATCATGGCCTTCATGTCACAAACTTTCTCTTTATCAGAGACTCCTTATTATTGTTAACAAGCTTAAGATAAGATTCTTCTATTACTACAATGGATCGATGTGTCATATTCTAATGACCTATCATCGCATATTGCAAAGCTTAGGCTCGGGTCTCTTAGAGTCAAATTCCAGAACAAACTATACCTTCCTTCATGTTCTAAATCACATCTTAAAAAGGTAGCATTTCTAGCTACAAGCAACTATCACGATACCTCTACCGATTGCTTTGATTATCTTTTATTTCAATCTTTCGGCTTAAGTCAGATGCTACATCAAACTTGGTTCTCTAAACCACGTAACATACTTATCGTAGTCGGACTCAATTCGATATGACCACTAGGGTCGGAATAACAATCATCCTCTTAGTCATTACCGAAACGATGGTAACGGCATATTTGAATAAAACGGTATCAATTACTAGCTTCTTGGTAACCTTGTGACTTTCCCTGATCCAAGCGTGAGTCTTGTGCTTCCGGTAGTATAGGCCTCTACTACCTTTCACACCTACTCATACTCGTCCCAAGTATTGTCTCGCAGTTTATCCAAGTCACCATGCAATAAAATCGCACAATCATTCAACACATCAGATAACAAAACGAAGGTTTTATATTATTCCTTGAAACGATTACATGGGTGTTCAAGTTCACCCTAGATTATGCCTCTAATAGGCTACACCATATGACACTATCTACATGGCTTCTTCATAACTTGATCTCCATATATCCATCCTCACTCTTGATTCCTTGCATCGTCAGCTGCTTTGTCTAGGATCATATGGAGTGCTCTTGCCTTTGGTTTTGGCGGCGTATTTGGCTTTGTTGCCCCTTCTCTCTTTGGGAAATCTTGCTTGAAGTGCCCTTCCTCATTGCATTCGTAACACACCCTTTTGTTGAATTTACACTCGTTGGCATAATGCCCATGCTTCCCACACTTGAAACAAGTCACCTCCTCACCGCATTTTCCAGAGTGTTTCTTTTTGCACCTCTCGCACCATCTTTCTTCACTTCCTCCTCCTCTAAACTTCCTTGTACTGGACTTGCTTCTCTTATTGGGCTTCGTAGACCCCTCAAACTTCCTCTTTTCGCCAACCTCGGTCTTGTTGGCGGCTTTTCCCTTGATCATCTCCTCAACCGACTTGGCAGCCCAGATAGCTGCCTCCAAAGTAGGTGCCTGACATACTGGCACTGCATACTCCCATGGAAGTCCCTTAGCGTACTTGTCGATTTTCGTCAGCTCATCTGGGACAAGACGCAAGGCAAACTCCATTTTCTCGGTGAAGTTGTTGGTGTATTCATCAATTGACATGCTTCCCTTCTTCAAGGTCAGGAATTGGTTCTCTAGCTCAAGCAAGTTTTGAGCTGAGCAGTACTTGCGTTTGAACTGTACCAAAAGTTTTGCCCATGTTAGTTGTAGGGGCTCGTTGGGGCTTAAAGTCTTCCCCAGAGTGTTCCACCAACGCACTGCTCCTCCTCGAAATTGACGTACTGCAAAGGTAGTCTGTAACTTGCCTCTGCAACCGTATGTCATAAAAGCTAACTCCATTTTTGAGATCCAATCCATGACTCCGATCAGATCTTCCTTCCCAGTGAAGGTCGATGGCTTGCAAGTCAGAAAATCCTTGTACTTGAATCTGTTCTCTCGACTCCATTATCCTGATCGTTTATCCTAATCACTGGCGGATCAGCTTGGCCCACAGACCTGCTATAGTTTCCCTTCTCATACTGTTCGTCATTCAGCTCGGGCTCTACGATTGGTATGGTAGCTTCCTCGTGATTCTATTGGAGCTAACATTTTGTTTCCTCCATTTGGAGATCCAACATCATCTGGATCATCACTTGCACCCCATCCATTGTCATTAGCTCAGGAGCGGCTACCACTACGGGTATTTCCTCAATTACCGTAGGTTGATTCTCGTTTCCGTTCGCATTCCCAACTCCACTTTGGGTTCTTGCCATCTCGTTCTATACACCAAATCAGACGTTTGGGGTGAAACGCCGAGAATTAAGATAGAAAAGATTTTATTTACGATCGACGTATAAATCTCCCTATTACTTCGAAAAGTTACATGCCGGTTCTAATACCGTAATTAAACGTTTAGAAATCTGAGCACATACAATTTCTAGATCTGGTCGGCAACAGACCATAGATCCGATCATATTTAGCATCATAAATCATTTAGCACATAAAAACATGTTATGCATTTTCCTAAATAAGCTAGTGCTTGTGTCTATTCAGGTGTATTACATAAATTTTATTAGACACACTCCTCACAATCATTGCTTAGCATTCTAAGTTTAAGTCTAGAAATAAATCCATATTCCTAGTTTGCTTAAACTAATGCTCTGATACCAACTGTGACATCCCCAGTTTCACGGCCAGAAAAGACCGATTTTGTTTATGCTTTATAAAAATCATAGTACCTCTTTTTAATAAAAATGTGCGAAATTTTTTTCCCAGTGAAACATGATAAATTTGTTATCAAAGCATTTCCGAAGAAATGTATTTTTATTCATTTAAAACATTAGGATGTCATCGTCAATACAGAAACATAAGCATAAAAAGAACTTACATTCGTTATCACTAGTGATCTATATCTCCTTAATCTCTCAGTGTAATGTGACTTCATATCGACACCTGTGATATAAATAAACTGAGTGGGTCAGGTTGGGAAACCTGGTGAGTACATAGGGTTTTCAACCCACAATAATATAATTATTATGTTTAATCATCAAACAGTTAACCCAATTACCCATCCCCATTATCTTCTTTAATCTTAAGGATCTACCCTAAGAATCAGCAATTTCTCGTTCATTCATTCCTAAGGATTTTCCTAAGGAATAGGTATGAAGTCCATCGTTGTCAATGACACAGCTGTCTAGCACAGCTGCTAGTTCTATCACTTAGGCGTAACTGCCAGAATTGTGACGTTCTCTATAAGGCGCATCTGCCGGTATAGTCCTTTAGGCACATCTGCCGGGGGTTATGAGGTTCTCTATTGGGCGCTTCTACCGGTAGAGTCCTTTAGACGCTACTGTCAAGGTTATAATGTTCTCTATTAGGCGTAGCTGCTGATATTATCCTTAGAGCACAGCTGCTAGGATGTTTATCGTAGATCAACAACATCTACATGTTATGGCGCAGCTGCCAGTGCTCATCTATAGGGTACTAGGTCCATTGCTGCCAATGTTCACCTATAGGGCACTAGGTCCATACCACTAATATTCCTCTATTTCAGCTTTCACCCCTCATCCTTCATCTACCCATGTTTTATCCAACATATTTTGTAGATATAAAAATACGTATACAGTTTAAAACATTTAAAACATGTATAAAAATCTCTCACCCAGCATAGACAGCAAGTATTCAGACAATATGCACACATAACACGTAATTTATATTAAATACTTCATATCTATGTGTAAGATAAAAGTAATTATGCACTCACTAGGTAAGGTGGTGAGTCAGCACTCGGACAGCACTTCGTTACTCTTAATATAATTATCCCTTGACGAAACCTAGTATCATTACCATTAGAGTTTAGTCTAACGTTTAACGAGACTAATTTAATAGTCTAGATATTATTACTATTATATAAGCGTTAAAAAATACTTATATAACCCATAATAATAGCCCAAATACTCCTTATAAGGTCCTAATAACATTACTATATTGAAACATAAGCTATACTAAAGATAGGCTAGGCATAGCTCACTTACAACGAGTTTTCTCGAAAACCGGGCTTCGCCGGAGCAGCATTCCCGAGCCAAAAGGCTCTTTTTTCGGGACTTCGGGAGTCTTGGGGATTCCTTCGGGTGCTAGGGGGTTTACCTAGGCTTTTAGGGGGGTTAGGGGGCTAGAGAGAGAGTCTAGAGAGAGAAAGAATAGTTTGGGAAGGTGTGAAGAATGAGGGAACCCGACACCTCTATTTATAGGCTGGAAAACAGCTCTACTCGTCGAGTAGGTCGTCCTACTCATCGAGTCCATGCCAGGTGTCACCCTCTGGTGGCTTGCCTTGGGGAGAAAGCCTTGGCCCTTATTCAGCCATGTCACCCGGTTTCGCACAGCACCCTGTCGACTTCTAAACCCCATAACTTTCGCATACGAGCTCCGTTTTCGACCTTTTTTATATCCACACATAGGTAAAAACAATATCTACAACTTTCATTTAGACTCCGTCGGCTAATTCTCGTCCGATCTTAAATTTAACAGTAGGAGGAGTTTAGACTGTTAAATGATCGCGAAGAATTCGTAATTCCTTCATACGGACTTCGTTTTCGTCTGTATTTTTACCGTTGAGTTCCTATCAATGAGATCTTCAACTCTCATTTAGGTCGCGTAAGCCAAAATCCGCTCAAACTAAAATTCGAGTTTCCGGCCGTGCACTGCTAAGCCGAATCTTAGAAAAATCATAAATTCCTCATACGAAGTCAGATTTGGGTGTTCTTTTTATGGATGTTCTCGGTTTAATGTATACTAAAACTTTGGTTTAGGTCACTAAGTCTAAAAATTCCTCCATCATAAATTCACTATTTACATCTCCCGGTGTCGTGCCGGTTTTGCCGTAAAACTTTGACGGGCCATAACTTCTTCGTTATAACTCGGATTTCGACGCTCTTTATATGTACGGAACCCTTGAGACATATTCTACAACTTGGTTAAGATTATTTATTCTAAATAATCTTTTGTCGAAAAGTCATTTTCGACCCTTATTATCTCTAAATTGACTAGCCCGGATCTATGGGTGTTACATTATCCATTCCTTTTACCTTCAGGATAAAAGCGATATCTGTGGGCCCCTCGATGATCTAGCAATGACACATGTGAGTTCTTGGCCAAGCCAGTACCGATTTGATTTGTTCAATCATTTAGTCACCATAAATCAAAAATAGGGAAACAGCAAATGGACTGAGAGAATGATTGATAATCCATGTCTCAGTCCATATGATATCTAGAATGGAGGAATATATGATCCCTTATCTAATGGACAAGTCATTGATGAGATCAGAGTTCAATTACAACGTCAGAGTTTGACAACGGCTTAAAGAGCTACGATTGCCTGTCAGTTTTTGAAGTCATACTCAATAATAGTTTTAGACTTATCCAAGTGGGAGACTGTTGGATTAGTGTCTAAGTCCATAACTATATTTGGTATGTACTTGAACCGACTTGGTATGGTCCATTTGGGTTGCATGGCATCGAGACAATTGGATAGACAAGATGAGGAAAAAAAGGATGCTAGTGATTTATATTAACATATTATAAGTTCTAATATTTTAATATATAATCATATTATTTAATTAGTATTGATCAAGGATTAATTTATAATTAATTAAATATGGACTCTTATATATATATATATATATATGTGTGTGTGTGTGTGTGTGTAGTGGGCCAAGTTCATTTAGGTTGGGTTAAGCTTTCATGGATAGTCCATAGAACTTTAACCCATGGATCCTATGGAAATGAAAGGTCATGGGTATTAGGGTTTAACCCTAATCCTCCACATTATATAAAGAGTCCAATGGTGCAAAGAAGATGACTAGTTCATAGTAGTGAGGGCATAACCGATTTTATGAGATGTGAACCAGGTATCCTTTATTCCTTAGTTATTCCAAATGTTCATGGTGTTGTGTGAACCATTTGAGGTGTCACACTTGGGTCACTCGACTCTTAAGCATTAAGGAATCAAGCTACATAAAAAGGTATGTCTTCTAACTTGTTTTATTACCCAAGTATCAAAGATTGTATGCTAGATAGGGTAATACCTTGGAATATTCATATTTGCATGTATAATAAAGAAAACATAGATCCAAGGTATTTAGGGTTGCATGTACACCATAGGAGTGTTAGAATGCTCAAAACCTAACAAATATTTATGTCTAGTAAGTACTATTTCACTAGATCTCTATGTTGGCAAGTTTTCCCTATGTGGTATATTGTAGACCTACTCCAAGGTCAAATTTTCTGAATTCTATGTAACTTCTATACCAACTATTATGACAGACCTCTTGTTTCCTTTAAAGATCATCACTATCAATTCATGCTTTGGCTTGGAGTAGGTCTAATCTATGACAGACCTCTTGTAAACAGTTCAAGTCATAAAATTTTATAGCAACTCACTACATTATCCTTGTCGAACTAATCTATTGTAGTTTAATGTTATTGAACTTGGTAACTCTGTCGAAGTCTTACCACCGTTTCATCTTTAACCCTATAGTTGAAAAATGCCGCCTCGCAAATCAAACAGACGCAATTATCAGATAACTCCAACTCCTCTATCACCTACACCCTTTAGAGAAAGAGATAGTCACCATAGGATAACAAATCTTTACAACTTAAACTAGGACAATCATAACAATGGCGGAGAACAAAGAAAACCATCCGTGAGACATGCAGAGTAGCAGGACACTTTATACGTCACTCTAATATCTATTAAACTAATATAACCTAATGAGTTAGTGACTACACTACTCATACTATGTGTTAAGTTTATCATATCTTTCATCACAACTAGTAATGGTAAGTCAAGTGAGATACGCCATTTCAAAACTTATAGAAACTGAGGCAACCTATGGTTTTCACACCGATATTCTATTTTGACAACTTAAGCACTTTTACAATACCTATTTCTACTCTACACCATAAACTCAACACCAAGATGTTGGCCGAAACAGTAAGGACTGTATAGAACATAAAAGTTATATGTGAATATAAATAGATAGAATACAACTAGAAACGACCATCATTACTTACGAACTTATTTCACACCTTGTAACAGAGTCATGCCTTCACATGGAAGTAGTCATCCTATTAACACAATACCATTTCTATGAATGGACACCACCACTTTACAAGCTACGGTTATATCCGTTGTGGTAGCCATTATGGCATACAACAACTCTATCTACACAAACAGAGAAGGAAATAGTGTCGACAATCCTGATCGTAGTAACAATCAAAGGCACCCACAAGTGACTATCTACAAGGACGCCCCAAAAAGCAAACCTAAGAACATGAAACGAAAACCCTAGAACAAGAGAAGGGGCTGTTCAACTCAAAGAACCGCCAAAAGGAAACTAACGATGGAAATCCATACCCCTACTGACCCTACTACCTCAACATTGAAAACACCATATCGTGGGAACATTCCACACTAAAACAAGTTCAACTACCATCATAATGGAGTCTGTCGGGAGATGTATTGTGATAGGTTCAATAAGAAAGGACACACAGTCAGCCACTGTAGGACTCTGACCCAATACATCACCTCAACCACCAATGCCGGAATGAGGCAAATTTGCTATGTATGTGGTAAAATAGGACATTTCAAGCGAGATTGTCCAACAGAGAGGAATGACGGAGGAGTAGGAGGAGTTTAAACAACAAAACATGAAGAAAAAACAAGAAATGCTACTAAGAATTTTGGTACGTTCCAAACAACAATAACTTTACATCGATTTCACTAAAATTGTTGCCAATTAATTTAAGTTACTCTTTCATTCGAACAAAATCACATCTTTCACTAAGGATCCTTGTAAGTGAGCTATAATGATTCAGTGTGTGCATCAGAGTCATTTGTAATTAAAATTTTTACAGGCCTAGAGTGAGTGATTCCACCTCATTTCATGTTCCTTGTCTGGTTGTGGATTTAGGGCAGAGTCACTCAGTCGACGGTCTTATCAATCTTTATTATGCACGACTTGTATACACCGTGCGATTATAGAGGGAATTGATAGGGATCATAACACGAAATATCGTCACAAGTTATCGGAACACTCTTACTGCTAGTACTCGCATACTGCGGTACGAATCATTTGTAGTAGTAATATCATTGATAAAACAGAAAGCACTAGAGTGTATATACAGAAAGGATTATCGCTCTAACAAACGTCTCTCTTTGATTAATTAACGCATGCTTCATTAAGAAGTTACGATGTCATTTTTTTTCGACATGGATTGGTTTGGTCCTCACCATACAAATTTCCTGTGTTACAAAAAGACCCTTCACCCTAATCGAACAACTAACAAAACCCTTTCAATCTATAATGAAAAACCCGACACAAACTTTCGAATCAACTTCCATTTCAAAACGCAGAAGTACTTATGCGAAGTATACCATACCTTCCATAACCTTTTCGAAGTATCCCTAGCAGACTACTCGGAAATGCCACTAGTATGGCAATACAAGTTCGAATATAGAGACTAAGATAAATATAGTTAACCAATCATTACCAAGTGTATGCGCAAGAGAGGCATATATAGTTTACCATCCCTAAACAAACAGTCGGAATGAGGGAAAAATTCAAACATTAGAAGGTATACCTCATGGATTTGTGATAGACTTTGGCAAGGCATAGGACACTCACCTATCATTGGTTGAGTCCTCTTACAAATAGTGCCTACCCCGACACCAATACCACCCCGAATGGAGGGCTATACGGACACAAGAGCAAATCACAATTAGGTTGTATTAAAGCTAGGAACTCCCAACAGGCAAAGGGGCCAAGTGATCAAAAACACCCTCACCAACCCAAAGATCTTAAAAGAAGTAATATCAAATACCTTTTGGATCCATGAGCAACTGGAGACAAGGCAGGGTTGACCGTTGATCTATAAAACCCACAGACCATAAGAACTCAGTAATATACATCCCATCTTTCACACCCAATCTGAAACAACATCCAATCGACGAGACTTTTGAAATTCTACTCGATAAAGTCAAAGTAAATAAGAATTTAACACTTCGTAAAAGAACCAATAAGAGAGCATAGAAAGGGAGAATCAAGAGAACATAGACAAGTAAGTCAAACTCACACACTCCCTATTGATCAAAACAACAGATGAAATAGTGAATGTCCACTGGAAGGCCAAGCGAGGAACTAAACGAGAAGATCAAATGAAATACTAAGTAACCACATCTTTTCCCCAACCTTTGAAGTCCCACTGAAAGTTCAAATTTCGGGACGAAATTCTCTCTAACGGGGGGATAATGTAACACCAGTCAAAATCAAGTCAAAGATAATTCCCATAAATATAACAAACACATATTATAATCAATGTACTTTAATCTTTAATGAAGTTTTCATTCAATACTACAAGTCTATACGATTCCAAAAATATATAAAACGTCTAAATCTGACTTTACATGAAGAAGTTTTGATAATTTCTATCACAATAGCCTTTATATCAAGTGAAATTTCATATAGACTTAGAATTAGCTATTGGAGTCTAAAAGAAATTTGTAGTGCTCGAAAATACCTACGCGTGGATATAAAGAACGTCAAAAATGGAGCTCATATGCAAAAGTTATGACCTTCCGAAGATACAACTGTCTGAGAGCAAGACGCGTGTCAGAAAACCCTAATCTGACTGAACTCACGGCGTGAACTTGAAAACTCACGACACGAAGAGTCAAATCACCACTTTTCATGCCTAGAATGCAGAAGGAAAGTCTACGTATAAGTCTCACGATGTGAGCTTGAAAACTCACGACGTGAAGAGTCAAATCACCACTTTTTAGGCCTAGAATGCAGAAGGTAAGTCTACGTATAAGACTCACGACGTGAGCTTGAAAACTCACGACGTGAAGAGTCAAATCATCACTTTTCAGGCCTAGAATGCAGAAGGCAAGTCTACGTATAAGACTCACGACGTGGGCTTGAAAACTCACGACGTGAAGAGTCAAATCACCACTTTTCAGGCCTAGAATGCAGAAGGAAAGTCTATGGGATGATCATGATCTAACTCACGACGTGATCCATGAATACTCACGACGTGAGAGTCAAGATTTCAAACTATAAATAAAAGGTGAAGCCTTCCAGATTTGGTTGTTATTTCTTAACCTCTCTCCTCTCTTAAACTCTCTCTAACCACTCTTCAATACCCCGAAGTCCCGATAACTTATCTAACACCCGAAGGAAGCCCAAAGCCCAAAAGTTATCGAGGAAATAACCTTTTCCAATCGAAACTTTGCCCGCATAAAGCTCGTTTTTTCATCAGAAACTCACAGATTCGTCTAGAAAAATCACTCCTAGAAACGAAACGTTGCCCGAATCACCACTCGTCAAGTGAGTTCATACCCCTACACTTTTCCAAACTTTTTAAATGTTTTATAGGGGGAATACAAGTATAACACAAGAAAAATTGTGTTAAAATACAAACAATTGATTATGTTTCTTATATTTTATGTATTTAATACGCGAAACAATATTATTATCAAATGTGCAGATATTTACAAACAACACATGTTAAAATAACACGATTATCATTTTAATGTAATATACATTTTAAACTATAATAGCTATAGTCTGGATAATATTGATACATTTTTTACCCTTTTCGGGATAGAACAACGCTTATATAAAAATACAATTATTTTTATGTTTTATAAATATTATGAAAGGGTTAACAATTTCGGATAGAAAAGTGATATGAAAACAAACATATAAATTATAATTAGTATAATTTATGAGTCAATCCACTCTTTCTATCGTAAAACGATATAAATAAAAACTTGTATTTTTATTTACTAAAAGGTTTTTCACCGTATTACTCGTGAACTCGTTGTTAGTAGTATATTTGTGAGACAATGGCTTTGTATAGTATCCAACGAAAGTCCCCACTTATAACCAGAGTCTCCTGGAGGGAGAGCGTGAATTTGTGTACAGATCTATATGAGACTGACAATCCTGCACCCTGACTGTTAGCTACAGTCCCCGGGGTGACAAATGTCAACATCGATATTGACGTCTAGTATGGTTATAAGAACTCGCATGCGGAAACAATGACTCATGCACGTAGTAATATGCTTCTCAAATAAACTTAAGGAGTAGAATCTTTATGGTTACTTTTTATACAACTCGTTTGTACTAAGTAATCATAATAGGTTATTATTATCACATTTAGAATCTAGAATAAACACATTTTCAACTAGTTTTATTTGATAATAAAACTACAAGTTATTCAAGATAAGTATGACATATTTACTTACACTTTTTGGTCTTGATTCATATTAGATTACAACTCAACTCATTGGAAATATATGATTTTTCGGGATAAACATCATCATTTTACAAGTAAACGATTTACAATTTAACTTTCTGGAAACAAATACGATTATTTATTTCAAAGCTTCATTCTTTAAGTAAAAGAACTTATACAATTTTTGTCTTAAGGTACTAGGACTACATTCCATTCAACTAATAAGAAAATATAGGATTTTCTGGAGAAACATCGTAACACTTTCAAAGAATAAAGAACGTACTTTCTGAACACAAAAATGTTTATGAATTCACCAACTTAAATGTTGATACACTTTCCAAATCACTTGTATTCTCAGGAAACTAGTAAACAAGTACTTTCTCAGACATTTTGAAGACGAAGCATAGTAGTATCACGTCCTATCTTTTGCTATAGTTTTAATGTAAATCATGTAATGTTTTGAACTCAATGTAAATTATATATATTATCAATACAATGGTTGTTGTTACTTTGATTACTATTATACATTTGTTGTGATACTGTACATGACTTTCTCCGCCCCCGAACGTTTCCGCTGTTCCGGTTTGGGGGTGTGACTCTCTCTCTCTCTCTCTCTCTCTCTCTCTTTATATATATATATATATATATATATATATATATATATATATATATATATATATATATATATATAGATTTGTCTTAGGAAGATACATGCTTTATAAGATATAACATACACACACACACACACACACACACACACATATATATATATATATATATATATATATATATATATATATATATATATATCGATCATTTCATCTTCGTGGGAAACGACGACACCAAAATTCAGGAACTTAAGACTTCGATCGACAAGCTTTTCAACATTAAGACTTAGGTCCCTTAATGTACTTTCTTGGCATAGACGTAGCTCGCACAACCAACAGTCATGTCCTCAATCATGACCCTCAATCTTTGTCAATAGACACTTATACCCTCGTTGATTTATCAGCGATCAACACCCAATCACATTCCCCATGGACCAAAAATTACACCTTCATCCATCCATATTGGCCATCTATTGTTGCTTCTTAGTATAGATAATTGGGAGACTCTTATACTTTCAAGTTACAAGACGAGACACAGGCCCGACCCAATGGGTGTAGCCAGTTGGGCGATGGCCCATGGCCCATTATTCATTTGGGCACCAACTTTGGAAATATATATATGTATATATATATATTATATTTCTTAAATCAAAGACAATTAGAGTTGGACATTGGCGATCCCAAACCACTCTTGGGTTGGTCTTGAATCGGTCCGATGTTTTTGAGGTCGGTCTCGGAATGGTCCGATATTTTTTCGGACCGGTCCCGTTAGGTCTTTTTCCAATTCGGTCTATTTTTGGACCGGTCTTTTTTCGGACCGATTTTTTCAGTCTCGTCGCTCAGTCTTTCCGTGCGTCTTTTTCGGTTCGATTTACGGGTTTTTTTGTTCGGTTTCGGTATTTTTCGATTTTTTTCTTTTGGTTTTGAGTTTTTCCATTAACAAATATGAGATTATCACCAAAATGATAAATTAAGATTTATTAAAAATTATAATTTAAATTTAATAAAATAAAAAAAAAGAAATAAATTAGATTGTTTGTGATTAAAATTTGTATGCTTAAGACAAAAAGTATATATTTATAAAGTTTGTTTACCGGTCTTTTTTTTCCAGATTGGTTCGTTCGGTCTAAGACCGATCCCGTCTTTTTTAGGACTGGTCTCAGAACCGTCTGATCTTTTTTGGACCGGTCCGGAATGGTCTCGAGCCGATCTTTTTTCGGTCCGTTCTTTTTTAGGACCGGTCTATTTGTAGTCCGGTCGCGTTTCAGACCGGTTTGATTTCGGTCTTTTTTTGGGTCCGGTCCCGGTCTTTTGTGCAGGTCTCATGTTCAAATCTTGTAAGGCCAATTTCTTTTTCCAGAAGTTGCGTGTATTTGGTTGTTTTTCCTTCTTTTCTAGAAGTGGCTTAGGCTAAAAAATATTTCCCTTTTTCCTTATTATGAAAAATTGAAGTTAAATTACTATGGATTCATTTTCTTTATAATTTTTTAATATAATTAAAAATAATTTGTTGTTTTCTTGGTAACTAGTTCAGGTGTTAATAGAAATTTTATTTTAAATTAAAGAAAAAAAACAACTAAAACCACTATAGTTTGGTCAAAATCTGATTTAAGCACTATATTTTATTTTGTTTTTCTAATTTTAACAAAAAAACTGATAATACAAAATAAATTACAAAAATTCAATAAATTACCATATTTTTAACAAAAATATGGATTCATTCAAGGCCTCATATTTTTGTTTACGCCGTTGACCCCAAATATGCTTGAACCGATTCTGACAAAACATAGCTTGTGTGGTGAATGAGCTTAGTCAATTTGTTTTGGATCCTCCATAAACATATATTGGTGATGCTATACGCTACTTGAAATCCATACCCCAGTCAAGGTGTGTATTGGTCTCAATCTAGAAGCATTTCATTATGTTGACCGGCTAGGATGTAAATCCACAAGAGATCATATAGAGGTTATGTTTTGCTTCTAGGATTTAAAGGATTTTTTATATTGGAGCTTTAGAACTTTGAGCCCAAAAGATGTTTTAGCCCAATATTTTTTTTTGTACGTTTTGATACCTTCTAGCTAGTATGATTAGTGTGTACACAAGGATGTAGGTGTTAGGTATATGTGTTTAAAATATATGTATTTATTAAGATTGTGACGTTGGGTATTTTTTTAGGCATATTTTATTTTATTATTATAATTATTTTTTTGTAGCGTGAAATATTTGATTGCGCTCATGCAGTATATTTAGTGGAGGCAAATTAAATTTGAAGGTTGGGCAAACGTTGAAGGTCGGGCGATATTCGATTTTAGTCGTCTACTTGTTTACGGACACTACTAGAAAACTGTGCGATTTCCGACGGCCATATCCATCAGAAATCCGTCGCTAAACACGAATTCCGACGGAATTCGGTTTGTCGTAAAAAGCCCTGTGGGTAATTATTTGTGACGAATTTCCGACAGAATTTGTGACGTATTACCGACCGAATTTTCAGTCAGAAATATACCGACGGATATTCTTTGACCATATTTTCCAACAGATTACCGACAGACACTTATAATGACGGATTACCGAAGGTCATTTTTCTGACGGATTTCCAACGTTACCGACGGATGAATGTTTACCAACGGATTCTTCTTAGTGACGGATTACCAACGGATTTTCTTTTGTTGACAAGACTTTTCTGTCACTATTCCGTCGGTAAAATGACTTTTTAAAAAGAAAAAATTATTAAAAAATAATAAAAAATCCAGTTTTTTTTTCCACACAAATACAGAAAGTAAACTAAAGTGAATACATAAAAAAAGAAATATAATCATAAATGTCACAAAATACGATTACGCCACATACAATTAAACTACTTATATCTACATAACTTTTATCTATAATATAAGATAAAAAGTAATTAAATTGTAGCACATAAAAAATAATAAAACTTATATTGTTTTTATCAATATTTTAAAACTTTTTGAATCAAATATATCTAAATGTGGAACCAAGTACATGCTAAAGTAACAAAAAAAAAAGTAAAGAAAAAAAAAACTTGAAACTTAAGTGTAGATGAACTTCCCCAAGCTTCAAACTAGGTTAAATAAATTGTGTTATGTCATACTCTAGATTCATTATTAGCAATTTCCTGTCAAAAACACAAAAAGACAGCTCAAAATAAATTCAAATAAATCAGTTTAAAAATAAATAATAAAACTATGTCGATAAGAAAAAAATGGAGACAAAGCAACAAAAAATAAGCTGGAAAAATATAATTGCATTAAGTATACTAGAGAAAGATAAAACCATTGTTGAGGTCCACATTGGGAAAATAATCTACTTACAGATGCAAAATATTGAACAAGTTTAAAGCTTGTTGTCAACACACAAGATGAAATTTTGAATTATTATGATGCTATAAAGATTGACCCTCATGCTGTAATTTTATTTCATAATTAAATCAAGAAATTTATCTGTTATCCTTTAATTTTGCTACTAATAGCATAGTTGAAATTGGATGTCGCTTACCCTTGATGGTGCGAAAATAAGAAAAATAATGGCAAGAGAATGAGAGGGAAGACAAGAGAATGATCTATATAACAACAGAGTGTTACCGTTCCTCATAGAAGATACATGAATTAGCAGAAAGCATGCTATGTTATGACAAACAATGTTACGACACTACTATCAAACAATGTTACGACACTACTATCAATTTGTAACAAAGCTTTATTAATAAACTTCTGTAATACTATAACTTTTTTTTTATCAATATTCCATAGATAATTCTAAATGAACATTAACATTCCACAACTAAAAAAGGAATAGGCTATACAAATATGATAAAGGTCGCAATCCGATCCAAACCAGATAAAATCCTCAGTATGATCTAATAACAATAACAGGATCTAACGAGTCAAGTGATAGAGTTCTTAAATTAAATCGGGTTTCTCTCAGCAAATTTACAATGATAATGAAGCCAAAAAATAGATCTGATAATAAATCTAACAAGAGAACGTGAAGATCAGGAGAGAAAAAACTTAAAATTATGGTTTCTCTATCTTCAAGAACAAAGGCGACGATAAACTCGTCAAATGACAACAACTTCAGAGAATGAAAACACACTCAAAAGGAGAATGAATAGCAACTGAAAAGGTTTTTTTCGCTCAAAAAATCAACCAAGATAAAGAGTATAACGATGGTTTCCAGCAAGGCAGACCTTTCGTGGAGAGATGGCCGGTGATGGATGCTAAACTGGTGATGGTGATGACGATGGCAGATGAGATCGAAGACGAGAATGGGAGGTGCCAAGATGTCACATATGCGGAAGAGGAGAGGATGTCAGTGGAATTATAGTCGGAGTTGGATAGATGAACTACAACAAACGAAAAGGTGGGAGATGGGAGGCGGGACACCGGATTCATATGGGGAGGGAAAAAAACCCGAGGGAAAAGGAAAGTGGGTAAACAAAAGGACAAAACGTAAAAGACAAATTAAATGGTGAAAAATGTACTAGAATATTATAAATTTCATTAAATGTCTCATTAAATATATATTTTGAATTACTTTTTTTTTTCTAAGCTAAAAAAATACTTTTTTCTAAGCCAAAAAAGGACCGAAGGATTCGAACATTGGATCCATTCATTTTCTTTTTTAAAATTTAAAATTTATATTTTTTTGTAAAGCATAGAATAGTTCAATACATATCGATAGAAGACAAACGGGTAACAAGCTACGCCGCTAGCCCTTTCTGGATGACAAAACTAATCTTTTTAAAAATAACATTTGTGAATCTAGGAGATATGACATTAGAGTGCATGATCCGTTTGACTCTGTTGGGGAGCTCCACCGCCTCTAACGAGAAAACCAAATGTTTCATATGCAAAAGGTACAAACACATATTGATTTTCTATACATGCATTCTGTCACACCCCCAAACCAGACGGCGGAAACGCCCGGGGGCTCTTGTGACTATAAATTGAAATATCATCACAATCAATATACATGAAACATAACACAATCGTCACCAACATTACATATTTCAACTGGCATTGTTCACATCAAGTACATTGTTTTACATTCTATAATTCAAAAATATAAATTGTACGATAATTGACACGTGCATACAAGAA
The DNA here is from genome assembly GCF_051521515.1 of Lactuca serriola. Classification (NCBI taxonomy): domain Eukaryota; kingdom Viridiplantae; phylum Streptophyta; class Magnoliopsida; order Asterales; family Asteraceae; genus Lactuca; species Lactuca serriola. Next base: position 182,895,355 of record NC_136416.1, read on the forward strand.
ATCCCAAAATACTCTTGATGGTTCTTCAACTTAACGATTACTCGAGAATACAAGTTATTCTGAAAACGGTCAACATATATAATGATGGTGAGTTCATAAGCATGTTTGATTGAAAAACTTTGTATTGGTTGCGTAACCCAGAAAATCCGATATTTTTTATAAAATTCTTTGAAAAAGATGTAACGACTAAGTATAGATATATGTGTGATTTTCATTGTAAAATCATGTGTAAATGAAAATTCCAAATTCCTTGTATTATATCTATTATGAGAAAAAGGTAATGATTAATAGTGTTTCCCCGAGCAAATCCTATATTTTCTGATTTATAAAAGTGTTATAGTTCTTGCATCGTCGTATAAGTTGTTTTGTATCGACACGATTGAAGAGTTTAATCTCCGAAATGTTAAGATGGTGTTGGATCTCTATGTGAGCCGTTATAACCATGAATGATAATGACTAAATTGCACGTCTTGGCATTTTTCCAAACACCGGTATTTGAACAAGGTTTTGTCGCCCTAGACTGGCCTAGTCTAGCTGTAGTGAACAACTAAGGTGTGGGGGGTCACCCCGTATAGATCTATACATAAACTCTCGCTCTCCCTCCAGGAGACTCTGATTATAACTACAGACTACGACCATACACTCAGTGATGTCAACCGACAAGTCCCAATAGATCCCAAATATTTCCACATTCATATGTATAACGTTATATGTATTCAGTTTACAAACACTAGTTGATATATGGATGTGAAATGATAAAGCCCAACAAAACATGCAAAAGGTCACTTGTGGCGCATTAGACATGTAAATTGTTTCAAGGCTTGTTAGGCATGTAGAATGACACTTAAGGCCCATCAAGCGTACAATGAATAGTTCAAGCTCAATTATCATGTAAATGGGCCACTAAGGCCCAATAAACATGTAAAGGATATTTTAGGCCCATTAAGCATGCAAATGGGTCACTAAGGCCCAACAAACATGAAATGAATATATTGAGCCAATTAATAATGCAAACGGATCACGAAGGCCCAATAAGAATGTTTAGGAAGCAGTAGGCCCAATATTCACTCCCTTATTGTATTTCGTTTGTTTATTATAGTATGGTTCATTTAGTCAGAAAAATTTATTCATACCATTATAAAAATCTAGTGTATTGTTCTAAAGTTATTTCTAGCATGATACGTCAAAATTTTGTAAATTTTGAACTTGTTTTTAATAAAATTACACTTTAGGTCCCTTAAGAACTAAATAAACATTTAGAAGCTTATTTTTACATAAAATGTCATTTTTGGCCCATTTTAATTAAAAATAACATTTTAGTCCATCAATTTATAAAAAAATTGCATTTTCGCCCCAAATGTTTAGTAATTTACGGATTTGGCCCAAAAATACATATTTTGACATTTTCGACCCATTTTTGTAGAAAATTACATTTTCAGCCCCTTATTTGCGTAAACTAACATTTTCGGCCCATTTTTGCAAAATTAACATTTTTGGCCCAAATTTTGAGATAAGTGTCATTTTCAGCCCCTAATCTCGTTTATTCTCATTTTTGGCTCAAGTTTTGTTTAAATAACATTTCAATTCCTAAAGCCTAATAAAACCGTGAGGCCCTTATTAAGGCCCAAAATGCCAAATTTTAGACTTTTGACCCTTAGGAAAATATGGTTGTTATAAAAGCTCCTTTTCAAGCTAATAATACCCTTTTAGCCCCTATAAAACCGTGTATGTCACTCTTTACCTGAAACTTTTGTTTATTTGCCAAAAATGATTCTTACACAAGATTTTGTTTTGTTTTTCACAACTTAGGAATTTATGATACTTTTAACTTTGTAGTATGATGTCTATGGTGTTTTTGTTTAAGAATCTCACTTGTTTTTGTTAGAAATTTATAGATCCATCGAGTTTAGCACACGAACACAACAAAAAGTCAACACAAATCTAACATATCATCCATAAATGTATAGATCTACACATAAATACTTGTATTCTCCCCCAAAAACATGTAAAAACCGAAAGCAAGGGGGTATGAACTCAGCTTTGCTAGTTGTTCTCGGTTTTGAAGAAGAAATGGAGAGATCTTAGCCTTTAGCAAGCCTTCTTGAGTGATTTTCGAACTTACGAAGTTTCTAAGAGCATGATCATGGAGTAAGGCTATGTAAGAAGGTGTTCTTAATGTTAAATGGAAGAAGATGTTTATGTTTGATAACAACTTACCAAAGGTTGAAAACACTTGATGAAGATCCTAGAAACACAAGCAAAAATTTCGAGATCCTTGGTGGAAGAAGGATGATCTTGAGAGTGTTTGGAGAGGATTTGAAAGTGTGTGTGTGTTAGATCTTGACCGAGAAGGTAAGAAAAGAGGGGAGATAAGATGTGATGGATGCTTAGGAGTATGAGCTTTGTATTTGCTTAATGGGTAATTAGCTTGGAGAACCACCATGCAATTGTGACGTGTCAGTGCATGGTAATTCTCTTATTTCCATTTTTTACATGTATATAAATATACACATATAGTGGGCCGAGAAAGGGAAAGAATGGAGGGGCTTTGGCCTCTTTTTGATTTGGTTCGAGTTTATGAGGCCCATAGAAAGAGGCTTTCGGCTCATTGGGCCTTTAGGTGTGTTCACGGCCCAATGGAGTTTAATTAAATAGGTTTAGGGTCCATTAGGGATATTAGAAATTGTTGTGGCCCAAATTGGCCCATTAGGGGTAAACTAATCCATTTTAGGCCCATCATGTCCCAAAATGTTGAGTTTTATGAATGTGGGTCCATTTAGATCTCATTTAGGGTTTCTAGGCCCAAAATAGTCAACTTGGATAATTATTGATCCATTAGGCCCAATAAGAATGTCTTAGACCATAATAGAATTGAACCGGAGTATTTAGAGTTTCAAACTCTTTGTTGAACATGAGAGATGTATTTAAATGGGCATTGATTGATATTTACTTAGAGTACATGCTTTACAATAGTTAAATGATTACATAAGAATAGAATTTTCCTAGCTAAAATGCTAGTTGTGACATCATCCCCCCGTTAGAGGGAATTTTGTCCCGAAATCCTTTTGAAATCTAGGATTATGAAGGAGAGAATAAGTGAGGGTACTTTTTCTTCATTTGATCTTCGCGTTCCCATGTGAATTCCAATCCACACCTAGCGTTCCATCGAACCTTCACAATCGGAATGTGGCTTTGTTTTGTACGCTTTACTTCCCTATCCAATACCTCGATTGGTTCTTCGACGAACAGGAGATTCTTGTTGATCTCGATCTCTTCTAGAGGAATGACAAGGGTTTCATCTGATAAGCACTTTTTCAGATTCGAGACGTGAAACACGGGGTATATGTTGCTAAGCTCGGCAGGTAGCTATAGGGTTTGAGCATTCTAACACTCCTAAGGTGTTCATGCAACCCTAGAAACCTTGGATCTATGTTTGACTAAGATATATGCAAAATTGATTTCCAAGGTTCATAATCCTATCTAGCATACATGGTGAACTTTTAAACATAAAAGTAAGCTAGAAAACATACCTTGTAGTAATTTGCATTCCTTGAAAGCCTTAAGAGCCTAGCACCCCATGTGTGATGCCTCAAATGTTTCAGACAACACCAAATACACTTGGAATAGACTTTGAGAGAAATATCACACTACTCAAATCGGCTAGCCCTCTTCTTTTTTGGTTACAAGTGCCGATTTTGGTGAATAATATGATGCTTATATAGTGTGTTACAATTAGGGTTACACCATGTAAACCCTAATTGTCATGACCTTTCATTTCCATGACCCATGGGTTATATAACCACCGTAGAGCATCCATGGATCATCCTATGGGTTTTAGCACAACTTGATAATCCATGGAGCATTAGCCCACTATACAAGTATGAGTGATTTACACAATCAACCCATATATTTAATTAGTCTTCTTTTGATCACTTAATTAATTCCAAATTAATTCTTGATCAATACTAATTAAATAATACTATTAATATATTAGAACTTATAATATATTAATAAACCATAAGTGTTATTTCTCTCATTTTGTCTATCCAAATGCATGATGCCATGTAACCCAAATGGACCATGCCAAATTGGGTCAAGTACATACCAGAAACAGTTATGGACTTAAATACCTTATCCAACAGTCTCCTACTTGGATAAGTCTAATAACTATAACTACAAGTATGACTTCAGGAACCGATCAGCAATCGTAGCTCTTTCAAGGTCTCTCGGAACTGAGATGATGATGATACGCCATTTAAGATAAGTGATCATATAGTCCTCTGTTTTAGATATCATCCGGACAAATACATGGAGCAATGTCTTATTTATTATCCAATAGTTTGTTTCTCGATTTCCGATTTATTTGACAAAGAACTTAATTGAACACATCAACTTAGTTCTGACTGGGCCCGGTACATGGGTCAACACAAAATCATCGAGGGGCCCATATATCGCTTCTAATCCAAGAAGGAACAGATAAAATTCGACTCATATGCTTGTTCTACTACTTGTTGAATCACACACAAAAGTATGTTTTATAGCATCGAGTTACTAATGCGTTTTCGTACGATCAATGCATAACAAACTCATAGGGAACAAGTTATATCTCTAGGTTTGAAGACTTATATGATACTACCGTCTCACGATAACTCAAGATAAATTCCATGAAGTGATACTAGTGAGCGTGGGTCGAATCCATTACTCAGAACTTATGAGCACTCATGAGTGTTGTAGCCATGTCCAACATCTTAGACCTTTGCAACCAACTCATGACAATCTTCATTCATACATACTTCCAACATATGACCGATTGTGGAGAATTCGAATAATATGATATACCAAACATAATTATTCTGGAAGTCAAAACATGCAAAATGAAACGATAGTAAATGATTCACAAAAGATAGCAACACTTTACTCACAAATAAATACACCTTTTATTCATCATCAAATGTCAATTATACTTTACACATTTCAAGTTATCTAACTACTAAAACTAATATCATCCTTCAGCCTTATGCGCCTCACATGCTAGAGATGCTTAACCCTACCCAATCCCTTCGTGAGGGAATCTGCTGGGTTCTCATTCGATGATACCCTCTTTGCCACGAGGAGTCCTTCTTCTCTATTCGATGTCTGATGAAATGGTATTTTCTGTCGATGTGTCTGGATCTCCCATGATCCCTTTGTTCTTTCGCTAAGGCAACTGCACTTTCGCTATCACAGAAAATTTCCATAGGCTCCTTTATAGTCGGTACAACTCCAAGGTCTCAAATGAAGTTCTTTAGCCATATTGCCTCCTTTGCTGCCTCGCTTGTTGCTATATACTTTGTAGGCTTTACCATGGTCCAGTGAGCCTTTCCAGGATTCCCCTGATATCTGCTAACCATGCTCAAAGCAAAGCCTACATCAGGACGAGTATAATTCATAGCATACATGATCGAGCCTACAACAGAAGCATAAGGTACTCGACTCATTTCTACTATCTCAGTCTCGGTACTCGGGCTCTGAGTCTTACTCAATCTGGCGTTACTCTGGATGGGTAACTCTCCTTTCTTGGAATCTTGCATGCCGAACCTCTTCAGCACCTTATACAAGTAGGTACTCTGACTAAGTCCAATTAGTCTTTTACTCCGGTCTCTCAAAATCCTTATCCCTAGAATATAGGCAGCTTCTCCTAGGTCTTTCATAGAGAAACACTTCCCAAGCCAGGACTTCACTTCCTGCAAGGTTGGGATGTCATTTCCTATGAGTAGTATGTCATCTACATACAGTACCAAAAAGCTGACTATACTCCCATTAGACTTGACATACACACAAGATTCATCTTCACTCCTCGAAAAGCCAAACTCTTTGACCCTCATCAAAGCAAAGATTCCATCTGCGAGGTGCTTGTTTCAATCCATAGATGGATTTCTCAAGCTTACACACTCTATTAGTGTATTCTGTACTGAGAAAACCCTCTGGCTGATATATGTAAACATCCTCAGCCAAACTTCCATTAAGGAAGGCGGTTTTGACATCCATTTTCCATATTTCATAATCATGAAATGCAGCGATGACTAACAGGACCCTAATGGATTTAATCTTTGCTACAAGTGAAAAGGTCTCATCATAATCAACTCCTGGAGTTTGAGAAAAGCCCTTTGCAACCAGTCGCACTTTATAGGTGTGTACATTACCATCCATGTCGGTCTTCTTCTTGAAGATCCAGTTGCACCCAACTGTCTTACGACCTGGTACATTGTCAACCAAGTTCCAAACTTCATTGTCATACATGGACTGTATCTCGCTATCCATTGCCTTTTTCCATTTAGCAGACTCGGGGCCTGCCATGGCTTTCGCATAGTTGTTAGGTTCATCCAGACTTACCAATATCTCGTCACTGATAAGTGTCTCACCTTCCGCAGTAATATGGAAACCATAGTAGTGCTCAGGTGCATTCCTAACCCTTGTGGAATGCCTCAGAGGTACATACTCGTCAATTGGATCAACAAGAGTTTCCTCCTCAGGTTGACTGCTAGGGTTTGAAGTTCCTTCACCACTTGAGTCTTGAATTTCTTCAAGGTAAATTTGCCTCCCACTATTTTCTTGGCTTATGAACTCTCTCTCTCTCTCTCTCTCTCTCAAGACACCCTCGTTGCTACAAAGACCACATTCTCACTGGGTCTGTAGAAGAGGTAACTAAAGGATTTCTGTGGGTAGCCGATGAAAATACACCTCTCACTTCGAGGTTCGAGCTTATCGTGAGTCTCACACCTCACGAAAGCCTTGCAACAATCTTGATGTGGTCTAGATTAGGAACTTTTCTAGTCCACATCTCATGAGGAGTTTTGGCAACTTTTTTTTGTAGGGACTAGATTAAGGATATGGGCGGCAGTCTCTAAGGCATACCCCCAGAATGAGATTGGTAGCGAAGCTTGACTCATCATGGAACGAACCATATCTAACAAGGTTCGATTATGTCTCTCAGCCACACCATTCAACTGTGGTGTCCTGGGAGGTGTCAATTGTGAGACAATCCCACATTCCTTAAGATAGTCGAGGAACTCTGTACTAAGATACCCACTACCACGATTGGATCGAAGCATCTTAGTGTTCCTGCCCAATTGATTCTCAACTTCTTGTTTAAACTCTTTAAACCTTTCAAAAGTCTCTGGCTTATGCTTTATTAAGTAGACATATCCATGTCTACTATAATCATCTGTAAAAGTCACATAATAACGATTAGCATCCCTTGTAGTAGTTTTGAAGGGTCCACACACATCTATGTGCACTAGATCTAACAAAGCTTCACCCCTTTCACAAGATCCAGTAAAGAGTGACTTTGTCATTTTTCCAAGTAAGCATGATTCACAACTATCATCTGACTTTAGGTCAAATGACTCCAAGACTCCATCCTTTTGGAGTTGGCCTATGCGTTTCTTACTTACATGTCCAAGACGACAATGCCATAATGATGCTTTATCCAAGTTATTATTAGAAAAATCAACACACAACACATTATTTCCTAGGTTATCTACAACAGACACAACTTCATACACACCATCACAAGATAATGCTTTAAAACATAAAACATTATTAAAGAAAGCATTTATTCCACCAATTTCATTATCAAAAGAAAAGGTAAACCATTGTTTGTACAAAGAATGAAAGGAAATAATATTTCTTGCCATTTCAGGCGAATAACAACATTTATTCAAATCTAATGTAAACCCACTACTTAGCAACAAAGAATAAACTCCAATCTTGGTGATAGGTGAAGCTTTCCTATTCCCTATGATCAAGTTTATCTTTCCATGCTCCACATTCTCACTTCTTTTTAGTCATTGCAAATCAGAACATATGTGAATTCCATATCCTGTATCAAGGACCCAAGAGTTAGAATAGGGTGAGTTATTAGACAATATTGTGTAAATACCTGCATGGGTGGGTTTCACTTTCCCATCCTTAATATCTTGCTAGTACTTTGGGCATTTCCGCTTCCAATGTGACTTTTCATGGCAATAGAATCATTCAGCCTCTTTTGGGTCAAAAGAAGGAGTGACGAAACCTTTCTTGGTTCCACTTGAAGAGGATCCATCAAGGGTCTTACCCTTGGTACCCTTCGAAGAGTTCTTCCTCTTCTTCCCTCTACCTTTCCCGATTGCCAGGACAGGGGCTAATTTGGAGTAGGAGTAGGAGTGGTAACAACCGACTTGCCTTTAAGACCTGCGTCTGCGGTCTTAAGGAGTCCTTAAAGCTTGCCGAGGGTAACTTCCTCCTTGTTCATGTGGTATGTCATGCATAATTGATCATAACATGATGGTAAGGAGTGCAAAATGATATCTATTGTTGGCTCCTCGGGGAAGTTCACATTCAATTTCAGCAAACGGTTCACATACCTTTGCATTTTCTATATGTGGCCCGTGATGGGTTCACCGTCCTTCATTCGGGTTGCTATCATGGAGGAGATGATTTCATATCGCTCTTGACGAGCGCTCAGATAGTAGCGGTCCATCAAATCCTGGTGCATCTCAAAAGGATAATAGTCCTCATAGGACTTTTGGAGCTCGGTTGTCATAGTGGCCAACATGATGCATGCCACTTTTGTAGCATCTCTTTCATGTGCCTCATATTCAGCGACCTCCTCAGGAGTATCAGATGGATCGGGTACCTTAAGCTCCTTGTCGAGGACATATTCTTTGTCCTCATACCGAGTGACCATCCTGATGTTCCTGATCCAATCCATAAAGTTGGATCCATCAAAGATGACTCTCCCACAAGGATTCATGAGAGAGAATGAGCCGATAGGGTTTGAGCCAGAAGTAGTATTGTTGGTTGACATCTGAGAAAAGAAGAGAACAAGTTTAGATTAGATATAAAGATACTCCTTAATAAAACACCCAAATGTAATATTAAGGCTAGGATCCAATCACAATATATTATAACTTAGAAGAGGAATGCCGTAATACAAGCTATAACATATTTGAAAGGTAGGTGAATGACGATTCACCAATTTCCACCATGAAAAACGAAATATAAATTATTAGGTTTTAATTGGTTTTTAGAAACTCCTAGATTCTTTTGAGATTCATTGAACTTTTCAATGGCATGTTTCAATTTCAAGTGTGGCCTTCAGGTTTTGTGACTGGGATACCGAGGATCACAAAACAAGGTGTGAAGTAACCATGCAAATTACTTGGTACTCTTAATGTTTTTCACTCAATCGATGTGCCGGTTAACCACACACGCTCCACCGACCTATGAAAAACCTTAAGTCACCCTTTGACTACCTTGTTAAGTCCAAGTTAGTGTGCCGGTTAACCACACACGCTCCACTAACAACTTAATCAAAGTGAAAGTGCAATATCATGGGTTAGCACCTTATTCACATTTTCCTAAAGTAACTAAGATTGGAAATTTATAAAAACATTTAGTTACTTTATAATAATCATTATACTTTTAATGAGAATTTTAAGTCATTGTCCTACCCGTTCGGCTAACGACCCTCCACTGATCAAGGAAGCGGTGGGTGAGAGTGGACACCCATTAAGCTGCCATTTTATTGGCAGCAACCTCATACCCCCTTATAGACCGGCTTCGTTAATGAGGCCTACTAACGGTAAAACGACTTGATCTTATATATATATATATATATATATATATATATATATATATATATATATATATATATATATATATATTAACTTATAATATTATAAAGTATAAGGGTTGAATTATAACTTTTAAAATTCTAGGGATTGGAACTAAAGTTTACTAGATGACTTTACATGTTCCAAAACTTGACGGAAGGTTTTGTAACTTTACAAAACCTTTCAATTCATAACTTATGAGTTATTAAAATGAAAACTCTTCATTTTGTAACTTATGTGTTCTTTTAATGGATTTAATACAAAGTGACTTTTGATTATCCATAACTTGAGGACAAGTTATAGACTCCATTAAAACACATAAAGATCATGAATTAAGCATTAAACAAGTAATTCCTATGATCTATCAAGAACTCATAAGAACATGAATAGTCATTTGAAAATTTCAAGAACATATGAACACATATAATCATGTAATTTTGATATTAGCCATTATAAATGGATTAGAACAACCATTACACCATCTAAAACAAGTTTTATAACACCAAAATAGTTTAGGGTAATGTTTCTAGTCCATTTCCAGCAGCAAAAATAAAAAATTTGCACTCTGCCTGGCCAACTCGTCGAGTGCAAGAACTGAATCGCCGAGTTGGTTGAATTTATGCTTGGACTTGTCAAGTCCCCCCATGGGCTCGGCGAGTCCCATGTGCAGACAACAAGAAATTCGACTTTTTCACTATTTTGCATCAAGTATCAAACAAACAAGCCTAGGATCTGATACTGCTATAGGGTTTGAGCATTCTAACACTCCTAAGGTGTTCATGCAACCCTAGAAACCTTGGATCTATGTTTGACTAAGATACATGCAAAATTGATTTCCAAGGTTCATAATCCTATCTAGCATACATGGGGAACTTTTAAACATAAAAGTAAGCTAGAAAACATACCTTGTAGTAATTTGCATTCCTTGAAAACCTTAAGATCCTATCACCCCATGTGTGATGCCTCAAATGTTTCAGACAACACCAAATACACTTGGAATAGACTTTGAGAGAAATATCACACTACTCAAATCGGCTAGCCCTCTTCTTTTTTGGTTACAAGTGTCGGTTTTGGTGAATAATATGATGCTTATATAGTGTGTTACAATTAGGGTTACACCATGTAAACCCTAATTGTCATGACCTTTCATTTCCATGACCCATGGGTTATATAACCACCGTAGAGCATCCATGGATCATCCTATGGGTTTTAGCACAACTTGATAATCCATGGAGCATTAGCCCACTATACAAGTATGAGTGATTTACACAATCAACCCATATATTTAATTAGTCTTCTTTTGATCACTTAATTAATTCCAAATTAATTCTTGATCAATACTAATTAAATAATACTATTAATATATTAGAACTTATAATATATTAATAAACCATAAGTGTTATTTCTCTCATTTAGTCTATCCAAATGCATGATGCCATGCAACCCAAATGGACCATTCCAAACCGGGTCAAGTACGCAGAAATAGTTATGGACTTAGAGACCTTACCCAACAGTAGCTGCAGCTTGTAAGCCATTGGACCAATCCAGGCAAGAATCTCGAACGGTCCAATGTATCGCGGGTTCAGTTTTCTCCGTTTCCCAAAGCGGATCATTCGTTTCCAAGGAGATACCTTTTGTAACATGCGATCCCCGACTTGAAATTCCAATGGCTTTCTCCACTTGTCCGCATAGCTCTTCTGTAGGTCTCGCGAGGCTTGGAGTCGAGCTTTGATTTGGGTTATCTTTTCTGTCGTTTCACGAATGATTTTGGGTCCTGTAAGACCACTGGCTGGCGATTGCCATTTTGCTAGTTGGGTGTCACCTACCTCGGCCTAGCATAGAGGCGATTTGCATTTACGACCATAGAGAGCCTCGAAAGGAGCAACCTTGATGCTCGTGTGATAACTATTGTTATAAGAGAATTCGATCAGAGGTAAGTGGGCATCCCATGAATTGCCGAAGTCAATCACGCAAGATCAAAGCATATCCTCGAGTGTCTGGATGGTACGCTCGCTCTAACCATCCGTCTGTGGGTGGTAGGCAGTGCTCATATCTAGATGTGTTCCCATTGCCTTTTGAAGAGATTGCCAAAATCTCGAAGTGAATCTGCTATCTCGATCCGAGATAATAGATACTGGCACTCCATGGCGTCTCACGATCTCCTTGATGTAGATTCGGGTCAGCTTTTCCATCTTGTAGGATTCTTTTTTGGGTAGGAAATGAGCGGATTTTGTTAACCTATCGACGATTACCTAGAGAGCATCCAATCCGTCTACTGTCTTTGGCAATTTGGTCACAAAGTCCATAGCAATCCTTTCCCATTTTCACTCGGGTATCACCGGTTGTTGCAATAATCCCGAGGGATTTTGGTATTCCACTTTCACTTTGGCGCAAGTAAGACACTTGCCCACGAAAGTGGCTATCTCTGCCTTCATATTAGGCCACCAATAATGTTGCTTGATATCCAGATACATCTTATCAGACCCCGGATGAATAGAATATTGTGTCTTGTGGGCTTCATGCATGACTACTTTTCTGAATCCCCCAATCTTAGGAACTCGGATCCTGTTCATGAAGTAGTGAGTTTCGTCCTCTTTAACTTCAAATCCCTTATCCGTTCCCCACTGTGATTCACTAGCGACATTCTCCGGTTTCAATGCATCCAATTGGGCTTCCTTGATCTGTGAGGCTAGATGATATTGGATGGTGATTGATAGAGTCTTCACACGACGACTTGAATACTCCTTTCGGCTCAGGGCATCAGCTACCATGTTAGCCTTTCCTGGATGGTACTTGATCTCACACTCGTAATCGTTTAGCAGCTCAACCCATCTCTGTTGCCTCATGTTTAGTTCCTTTTGATTTAAAATGTGCTGGAGGCTTTTATGATCGGTGAAAATGGTGCACTTGGTACCATAATGGTAGTGCCTCCAAATCTTCGAGGCGAAGATCACCACTCCCAGCTCGAGATCATGGGTGGTGTAATTTAATTCATGAGTTTTTAGTTGCTTGGATGCATATGCAATTACCTTCCCGCATTGCATCAGGACACAACCTAAACCTTGGTTTGAAGCATCACAGTAGACTACGAAGTCTTTGGTTCCCTTCGGTAAGGATAGCACTGGTGTACTATAGAGGACTTGCTTCAAGGTTTGGAAGGCAATCTCTTGCTTCTCGGTCCAGTTGAAGGGTACACCTTTTTGTGTCAATATGGTGAGAGGTTTTGTTATCTTGGAGAAGTTCTGAATGAACCTTCGGTAATAGCCTGCAAGACCCAAGAATTTACGAATTTCTGTTGGTGTTGTCGGAATTGCCCATCCTTTAATGGCCTTGACCTTGGAGGGATCTACATGGATTCCTTCCTTGCTGACAACATGTCCCAAGAAATTCACACTGCGGAGCCAAAACTCACACTTGGAGAGTTTCGCATACAACTTTTCAGCCTGTAGGGTCTCTAAGATCTGTTGGAGGTGTTGGCTATGCTCTTCCTTTCTTCAAGAGTATACGAGAATATCATCGATGAAAACAATTATGAAATTGTCAAGGAATGGGCGGTAGACTCGATTCATGAGGTCCATAAATGCAGCAGGGACATTTGTTAGACCGAAGGGCATCACAACAAATTCATAATGACCGTAACGAGTTCGGAAAGCAGTCTTAGGAATGTCCTCATCTCGGACTTTGAGTCGATGATAACCGGATCTCAGATCTATCTTTGAAAAGTAACTAGCCCCTTGAAGCTGGTCAAATAGATCATTGATTCGGGGAAGTGGATACCAGTTTTTGATGGTGAGCTTATTCAGTTTCTTATAGTCAATGCACATCCTATAGGATCCGTCTTTCTTTTTAACGAAAAGAACCAGAGCTCCCCATGGAGAGAAGCTTGGTCTTATGAATCCTTTATCCAAGAGTTCACTCAGTTGGCTTGATAATTCTTGCATTTCGGCGGGAGCCAACCTATAGGGTGATTTGGCGATCAGAATGGCTCCAGGCACTAGATCGATTCAAAATTCGACTTGCCTTTGTGGGGGTATTCCCGAAAGATCTTCTGGAAACACATCCGAGAAGTCACATGCCACTGGAATGTTTTGAATGTTCACTTCCTTTTTGGTTTTATCCACCACATGAGCAAGGAATGCGTAGTTCTTCTTATGTAGACACTTTTGTGCCTTGATAACGAGATAAGGCGAAGGTTTGTGCCGGGTTTATCTCTGTAGATTATTAGGGTTTCGTGATTAGGAAGATGAAGGCAAACGACCTTCTCGTGACACATATTATCGGCATGATGGGGGCTTAACCAATCCATGCCAATTATCACATCAAAACTCCTGATATTTACAAGCATCAAATCTATTTGGAAAGAGTGGTTGTTTAGTGTTAATGTGCATCCTATATAGATGTCTTTGGTTGTTTCAGTTTTCCCATTAGCCATTTCCTCAGTGAAGGCTTCATTGAGCTTCTGGGGTTGTTGATTTAGCAAGTATTTGAATTTAGTACTGACGAAACTTCGCTCCGACCTGCTATCAAATAAGATGCATGCGTACGAGTTGTTAAGTAGGAACGTACCGGTCACAACGGCTGGGTCCTGAACTGCTTCACCCTGACCCATTGTCAGCACTCTCCCTGCTGCTCCTGCCCCTTGATTGTTTGCGTTGAGGAAATTACGCCTAAAATGCCCGATTCTCCCACATCCGTAACAGGTATGACTGGCCTCAGCATTGGTGTTGTTGTTGTTGTTGTTGTTATTGTTGTGGTTGTTATTGTTGTTGTTGTTGTTTGGCACCTGGTTTTGTTGAAGTTGAGCCCTATAATACTTTGCTGTATGGCCTTTCCGGTTGCACCTTGTACAAATCATCTCTCTACATTCCCCTTGATGGTGAAAGTTGCATTTGTTACATTTGGGGAGACTTCCTGAGTACTGCTTTGGGGCATTTGGCGTGGATGAGGTTGGAGCATGTGGTGTGGTGGTAGCTTGATTTGCAGCATGGACAGTCACAGTTTGTTGTTTCTTTGATGACTCGGAGTTCTATTTTCCCTTTCGCTTGTTGTTTTTCCCTTTCTTGCTCTCACCTTCTTTCTTAACCTTCGCTTCTACTGTTTTGGCACCCCTTTTGTTGCCATGATCATACAATTTCTTAGCCAGTCTCTTGGCGCTATCAAACGTCTCAGGGTTTTCCAGAATGACATTTCCTTGGATAGGTGCAGTCAATCCCCAGATAAACCTCTCAATCTTTTTCCCTTCTGAGGTGATCGTTATGGGACACAAAAGAGATAGCTCACTAAACCTGGATATGTATGCATCGATATCAAAGTTTTGAACCGTGAGGTTCCACAGTTCTTGTTCCATCTTCTGAATTTCACCTCTGGGACAGTATTCTGCCAACATCATTTCCTTAAGCTCTTCCCAGGGCATCGCGTTCGCCACCAGGAGTGTCATGGCCTCTACGTGGCCATTCCACCAGGAGAGAGCTTGATCAATGAATGTGCAGGCTGCAAACTTGACCTTGCACCCATCTGGACACCCGTAGATTTCAAAAACTGATTCTACTTTCTCAATCCATCGCTTCAGGGCTATTACGCCTCCTGCTCCATTAATGGCTCGAGGTTTGGCGTTGGTGAAATCCTTGTAGGTGTAAGTTCGTGTGGGTCCGTGGTTTGTTCCTTGATTCATGCTCCCGACTCCCTGTCTGTTGCCTTCTCCGTTGTTTCCGTTGCGAATCTGCGCAAGTGCTACAGTGACCGCAATAGACAATGCTGCCTGGAATGCAACTGAGTTTATTTCAGGCGGGGTTGGTGTTGTGTTGTTTCCACGGTTGGGTCTTTGAGGCATCTTTCTGTCACAGAACGAAAAAATGTTGAGTGCATATTGTTTTGCGAGTTTAGAATTCCATAGAAACGGCGTATTGAGTGTGTATTTAAGTAATTCCATGCATTATCATAAAACAAGGAAATAAAACACATAGCAGATAACAACATCATGATAAAAACATAAAGCATTTTCATTAATACTAATTGTTTTGACACATAAATTTTTTCCAGAAGGCATACGGTACATGGAGAAATATAAAATCCGGCAGCATGACGCCCCTATGAGTAGTGTGATCACTTAAACATAAGGTCGATAGTACATAAAGTAGCATACATACAAAGGAAACATGACAATACTAGTAAGCGAGGGGCGAATCCTAATCGTGACGGGATGCATAGTGATATCATATCCCAAAATGTCGTGCTACTAAAGTAGCCATCTCGGTCATTTCTCTAATGACCTCATCCCTTTCCCGTTCCGCTTGCACAACTCGCGTCTCCATTGTCTGCAACTGTTGTCGAGGAGCGGTAATTTCCTCTTCCGAAGAGTGAGTTCTACTAGTGGAGTCCCTCGGTGGTATAGGGTGGTCTTGCTGCACTCCTGCGGTAAGGGGCTCGTTGAGAACTTCCTCACGTCCTTATCGTCCTCCTTGTCATCATCAATCTCGTCAAACTCAGAGTCCATATTTGTATACTCCTCACCCTCACGGTCAGAGACTGCCTCTTGTCCTACCACGGGGTCTTCTTCAATCTTTGTGTGAGCCACTAGGTTCTGATAGAATTGAATACCATGATGTGCTTCGTCCATGGTGGTTGTGCGAGAAACTAGGGGTGAGAAGTGTAAGAGGGGTGGGAGATGTTGTAAAATTTTTAATCACGTATGCACATAGTATTTCCAAAAATACTCCTATAGTATTTTAATTATTTATGTTTAAATTCCTGAGAAGTTTTGAATATGTGGTGAGTTTCTAGGTTAACTTCCCACCATAATTACCCCCAAACACATGTTGGTCATATTTTGAATAAATATAGTTCATCAGGCTATATTTACCCCCAACATGACTACATAACGGCCCGAGTTTAATCACAATGTTCCGTTTCCCTTAGAGACTTTTAATGTTAAAGTTTTAATGCATGCACTTTATTCAGAGTGTTTTAGTCCCATTGTATTTATAGTTGCGTATCATATATGGTTAGATATGCTAGTTTACTATAAACAATGCTCTGATACCAATATGTCACACCCCGAACCAGACGGCGGAAACGTCCGGGGGCTCGTGTGACTATAAATTGAAATATCATCACAATGAATATACATGAAACAGAACACAATCGTCACCAACATTACATATTACAACTGACATTGTTCACATCAAGTACATTGTTTTACATTCATTAATTCGAAAATATAAATTGTACGATAGTTGACACGTACATACAAGAAATCCCAAAATACTCTTGATGGTTCTTCAGCTTAACGATTACCCGAGAATACAAGTTATTTTGAAAACGGTCAACATATATAATGATGGTGAGTTCATAAGCATGTTTGATTGAAAAACTTTGTATTGGTTGCGTAACCCAGAAAATCCGATATTTTCTATAAAATTCTTTGAAAAAGATGTAATGACTTAAGTATAGATGTATGTGTGATTTTCATTGAAAAATCATGTGTAAATGAAAATTCCAAATTCCTTGTATTATATCTATTATGAGAAAAAGGTAATGATTAATAGTGTTTCCCCCAGCAAATCCGATATTTTCTGATTTATAAAAGTGTTATAGTTCTTGCATCGTCGTATAAGTTGTTTTGTATCGACACGATTGAAGAGTTTAATCTCCGAAATGTTAAGATGGTGTTGGATCTCTATGTGAGCCGTTATAACCATGATGATAATGACTAAATTGCCCGTCTTGGCATTTTTCCAAACGCCGGTATTTGAACAAGTTTTTGTCGCCCTAGACTGGCCTAGTCTAGCTGTAGCGAACAACTAAGGCGTGGGGGGTCACCCCGTATAGATCTATACATAAACTCTCGCTCTCCCTCCAGGAGACTCTGATTATAACTACAGACTACGACCATACACTCAGTGATGTCAACCGACAAGTCCCACTAGATCCCAAATATTTCCACATTCATATGTATAACGTTATATGTATTTAGTTTACAAACACTAGTTGATATATGGATGTGAAATGATAAAGCCCAACAAAACATGCAAAACGTCACTTGTGGCGCATTAGATATGTAAGTTGTTTCAAGGCTTGTTAGGCATGTAGAATGACACTTAAGGCCCATCAAGCATACAATGAATAGTTCAAGCCCAATTATCATGTAAATGGGCCACTAAGGCCCAATAAACATGTAAAGGATAATTTAGGCCCATTAAGCATGTAATTGGGTCACTAAGGCCCAACAAACATGAAATGAATATATTGGACCCATTAATAATGCAAAGGGATCACGAAGGCCCAATAAGAATGTTTAGGAAACAGTAGGCCCAATATTCGCTCCCTTATTGTATTTCGTTTGTTTATTATAGTATGGTTCATTTAGTTGGAAAAATTTATTCATACCGTTATAAAAATCTAGTGTACTGTTATAAAGTTATTTCTAGCATGATACGTCAAAATTTTGAACTTGTTTTTAATAAAATTACACTTTAGGTCCCCTAAGAACTAAATTAACATTTAGAGGCTTATTTTTACATAAAATGTCATTTTTGGCCCATTTTAATTAAAAATAACATTTTAGTCCATCAATTTATAAAAAATTGCATTTTTGCCCCAAATGTTTAGTAATTTACGGATTCGGCCCAAAATACATATTTTGAAATTTTCGACCCATTTTTATAGAAAAATTACATTTTCAGTCCCTTATTTGCGCAAAATAACATTTTAGGCCCCATTTTTGCAAAATTAACATTTTTGCCCCAAATTTTGAGATAAGTGTCATTTTCAGCCCCTAATCTCGTTTATTCTCATTTTTGGCTCAAGTTTTGTGTAAATAACATTTCAATCCCCAAAGATTTATATTTTTGCAATTTTGGGCCTAATAATCCGTGAGGCCCTTATTAAGGCCCAAAATGCTAAATTTTTGACTTTTGACCCTTAGGAAAATATGGTTGTTATAAAAGCTCCTTTTCAAGCTAATTATACCCTTTTAGCCCCTATAAAATAATGGGTGTCACTCTTTACCTGAAACTTTTGTTTATTTGCCAAAAATGATTCTTACACAAGATTTTGTTTTGTTTTTCACAACTTAGTCATTTATGATACTTTTAACTTTGTAGTATGATGTCTATGGTGTTTTTGTTTAAGAATCTCACTTGTTTTTGTTAGAAATTTATAGATCCATCGAGTTTAGCACACAAACACAACAAAAAGTCAAGAAAAATCACACATATCATGCATAAATGTATAGATCTACACATAAATACTTGTATTCTCCCCCAAAAACATGTAAAAACCGAAAAAAGGGGTATGAACTCAGCTTTGCTTGTTGTTCTCGATTTTGAAGAAGAAATGGAGAGATCTTGGCCTTTAGCAAGCCTTCTTGAGTGATTTTCGAACTTAGTAAGTTTCTAAGAGCATGATCATGGAGTAAGGCTATGTAAGAAGGTGTTCTTAATGTTAAAATGGAAGAAGATGTTTATGTTTGACAACAACTTACCAAAGGTTGAAAACACTTGATGAAGATCCTAGAAACACAAGCAAAAATTTCGAGATCCTTGGTGGAAGAAGGATGATCTTAAGAGTGTTTGGAGAGGATTTGAAAGTGTGTGTGTGTGTGTGTTAGCTCTCGACCGAGAGGGTAAGAAGAGAGGGGAGATAAGATGTGATGGATGCTTAGGAGTATGAGCTTTGTATTTGCTTAATGAGTAATTAGCTTGGAGAACCACCATGCAATTGTGATGTGTCAGTGCATGGTAATTCTCTTATTTCCATTTTTTTACATGTATATAAATATACACATCTAGTGGGCCGAGAAAGGGAAAGAATGGAGGGGCTTTGGCCTCTTTTTGATTTGGTTCGAGTTTATGAGGTCCATAGAAAGAGGCTTTCGGGCCATTGGGCCTTAGGAAAATATGGTTGTTATAAAAGCTCCTTTTCAAGCTAATAATACCCTTTTAGCCCCTATAAAATCGTGGGTGTCACTATTTACCCGAAACTTTTGTTTATTTGCCAAAAATGATTCTTACACAAGATTTTGTTTTGTTTTTCACAACTTAGGCATTTATGATACTTTTAACTTTGTAGTATGATGTCTATGGTGTTTTGGTTTAAGAATCTCACTTGTTTTTGTTAGAAATTTATAGATCCATCGAGTTTAGCACACAAACACAAAAAAAAGTCAAGAAAAATCACACATATCATGCATAAATGTATAGATCTACACATAAATACTTGTATTCTCCCCAAAAACATCCAAAAACCGAAAACAAGGGGGTATGAACTCAGCTTTGCTTGTTGTTCTCGGTTTTGAAGAAGAAATGGAGAGATCTTGGCCTTTAGCAAGCCTTCTTGAGTGATTTTCGAACTTAGGAAGTTTCTAAGAGAATGATCATGGAGTAAGGCTATGTAAGAAGGTGTTCTTAATGTTAAAATGGAAGAAGATGTTTGTGTTTGATAACAACTTACGAAAGGTTGAAAACACTTGATGAAGATCCTAGAAACACAAGCAAAAATTTCGAGATCCTTGGTGGAAGAAGGATGATCTTGAGAGTGTTTGGAGAGGATTTGAAAGTGTGTATGTGTGTGTGTTAGCTCTCGACCGAGAGGGTAAGAAGAGAGGGGAGATAAGATGTGATGGATGCTTAGGAGTATGAGCTTTGTATTTGCTTAATGGGTAATTAGCTTGGAGAACCACCATGCAATTGTGATGTGTAAGTGCATGTTAATTCTATTATTTCCATTTTTTACATGTATATAAATATACACATCTAGTGGGCCGAGAAAGGGAAAGAATGGAGGGGCTTTGGCCTCTTTTTGATTTGGTTCGAGTTTATGAGGCCCATAGAAAGAGGCTTTCGGCCCATTGGGCCTTTAGGTGTGTTCACGACCCAATGGAGTTTAATTAAATAGGTTTAGGGTCCATTAGGGCTATTAGAAATTGTTGTGGCCCAAATTGGCCCATTAGGGGTAAACTAATCCATTTTAGGCCCATCATGTCCCAAAATGTTGAGTTTTATGAATGTGGGTCCATTTAGATCTCATTTAGGGTTTCTAGGCCCAAAATAGTCAATTTGGATACTTATTGGTCCATTAGGCCCAATAAGAATGTCTTAGACCATAATAGAATTGAACCGGAGTATTTAGAGTTTCAAACTCTTTGTTGAACATGAGAGATGTATTTAAATGGGCATTGATTGATATTTACTTAGAGTACATGCTTTACAATAGTTGAATGATTACATGAGAATAGAATTTTCCTAGCTAAAATGCTTGTTGCGACACATTCTCGTGCTTTGCCACTTTGCATGCAACGGCTTTCAAAGCGGCATGCCCTGTTGTGAAACCCCCACTCCTCAAATTGACGAGAGGAGAGACCCCAGTAAGATCCACACAAACCTGCTTTCCTCCTACTCATCTAAAGACCAAAATGTCAGCCGCTCTAAGTGTGGATCTTCCATCATGTGGGTCCGTCAAAAAGTTAATTGGTGGGCAAGCATGTTAAAATCATTTATAAGGTCTCTTAATTTTTCTTATACAATATCAAATACTTTTTCTTTTTCTTTATTATTATTGTTATTTCCATATTATTATTATTATTATTATTATTATTATTATACTATATATTAAAATTATCCAACGTTAGCTAAGTAAAATGGCTAAAGAATTAGCGGAAATAGTCTCTTGATGGTCTAACTTTTCAAAAGCATTTTTTTCTAAGAATGGGATGGTCATTCTCTTATATGAAGTTGTCTGACTTTTCAAAAGCATTTTCTAGGAGTGGGATGGTCAATGGTGGTCGTCGCCGGACAGTCTTACTCACAATACGTGTCCGCTTCTCATTCTCCACCGTTTTGCTCTCCAATCAAAGTGTTACAGATTATCATCTCTCTCGATCAAAGACTATTCGCTACTTCCAACCGCTTTGCAATTAGAGCATCGTCCCTCTTTCCTTTTTTTTTCTCTCTCCACCCGATTGTTCACTTCTACATGTTCCTAATTTTCCAGATACCAACAACGGTGGCGCTTCTCTGAAGTCACCTTTTGACTGATATGTTCAACCAGTCGGAAGGAAAGGGAACCAGAGGCCACCTCCTTGCCGCCGATTGTGGCTGGAGAAATCGACTGATATGGTCGATTTCTACTACTATTGGAAGTCTCGAAGCCGGTGCCTCCATCGACCGCTACTGCATCTTCGTTCCATCCCCGGACCAACAACGAGAGCACCACTTTTCTCAGCAAACGAAACCTAAACCTTACTTCACATAACAAATAGACCAGGTTTGTTTTTTTTTTCTTTATGTCTCTTACCACATTCCAACTTCACCATCGAGGAAGCACCTTTCAAGGCAATATTATCGGCTACGCCCAAATCGATTCAATCTCTGATTATACTCGATAGTTTACTTTTGAGTTGTTTGATTTTGATTTTCAGATAGAATCCAATTGCTTTATCTCCAAGAAGAATTAGACATTTGTCTTGTGTGTACGCTATTTAATTTCCGACTCTATTTTTACCCAAACCATTTCTAATTGGTGATTGCTATAATTAAAACACACCTCTCATTATATGCTTAGTTGTCAATTTTGATGTCTACTGTGTTGTAAACACAATTTATATTGCTAGGTCATGAATGCATGCAATTGGAGGTTTCAGCTGCAATCAGCTTTGATTATTTGTGGAAGATATCATTGAAGATGCAGAGCATGGAAGCTAGGATTCCCATTCCAGTTGCACTAGCACAAGGTCATTGGAATTTACTATTTTGTAAATTTATTATATAAGTCAGTACGAATAACAACAACTTTAAACTCTGTGTATACTCCTGACTTTCAAGCAAATTAGTTTTGTTTCCCCTTCTATTACCTTTTCTTTACTATTTTGTTGCGTTGCAGAGACCGGTTCTGATTTCTCCGATCATTCTAATCAATGATTGATTTCCGATTTCCGACGAGTACGTGTTTCGGTTAAATTTAGATTGCAATTTTGTTTCGTACAATTATATTAAAGTTCTAGATGTTCCTTTTCAATTTAGTAAACAACATGCATTCGACTTCACCCTCTATTGATTTCTGAATTTTTTTTTCAGTAACAAGCAACTGATTTGAGGTAAAATAGGGTTATTTTGTAACACTGAATTATGGAGTAGAGAATGGTTAGATTGAACACTGAAACCGAAAAATCTACAGGTCAGGAGAAAGAAATTTCAATCGGCCCTTTGGAGGTAGTGGACACAGATGCCAATGTTGATTTCCCTACTTGGAAACAATGTTGGATTCCCCCACTTGGAATTGGAAGAAAGCAATACAACTTGGATGTGTTAAAAGTAGGTAAAAGGGGTATTTTTGCCTCTTCTCAAGGCTTACTTTTCAGATCAACATCATACCTCATAATTCTTTTAAGTGTTTGATAGCAGTTCATGAATCGATTTTAAAGTTGGCAGTTGTTTATTGCATTCATAGAACTCATAAAGCTCTTTATTTTTTCATATGTACTTTTTTTATTTGTTTGATGTATTTTAGGTGTCAAAGGTTGTCATGACCAGTTTCCAGTAATTGTCATTGAATGAAGACCTAACATCAATACTTGAAACTTTTTTTTGGGTTTACTTTTAAAGATCTGATTCGTTTGCTAAATTCATTTTGCTCTTCCTTCTGTACAGGTGGTTCTTCCATTATGAATGCAAGTTGCACAATTGAAAGCACAACTTTATAAGATCAGAAGATCAGCCACCAAAGGGATATTAATCACAGGACTTACACATAATGGATCTGGGATTTTAGCAAGTTAGGTAAAAAATTTTTGCTAACCTGGTGTTTATTAACTTTATTTTGGTGATCTTGAATGGGTAATGAAGAATGACCATTTTACCCTTACTTTCAAATAAAGAAAACCGACTAACCCAACTACATAAGCCCCAAATCAGATTCAAACAATAATCATATCAGTTTCTATTGGTGAAGTTAACCGCATGACCACTATATTGCCATTAACTCATTTTAATGAATATACCTCTTTCCTTCAAATTGTCATTTATGTTGGTGGTAATTAAAGGTTGTGTAATTTAGCTTTTCATTTAATGGATTGGATAAAAATCTTAATGATACTTCAACTTTTTTAGTTTTTTTTGGTCATTCAATGGGAACCATCACCCTCCAGGAAATTAATTAGAAAACTGAAGCACTAAGGTAAATAACATGAATGCTATGAACCAATTGAATTTCTACTTTAATTAGTAAAACCAGAACACACAAGTCACAAACACATCATTTTGCGACATTTGGCTATTTTACCCTTTTGTGAAGCCACATTAATGTGTAGTTTTGTGATGTGTTAGGTACACACCGGAAAGCATGGGCAATCACACTTGTATGTTATAACATAGGGTATGAATGCCATAAGAAATCTATTTTTTCATGGATATTAGATTTGATATATTTTCCTTAATTCTGATTATTGTTACAAGATTGTACTTTGAAAGTTCTATTTATTTGGGCTGCCTTTTAAAAGTACATTGCTAATATGTGCTAACATGCATAGATTTTATATAACATCCTTCTCAATTACTATGTATTCCGACCCCCGCCGACCCCGCGCAACGCGGGGGAATCTTTTCTAGTTATTATTATTATTATTATTATTATTTCCATTATTATTATTATTGTTATTATTATTATTATTATTATTTCCATTATTATTATTATTTATTATTATTAATTCCATTATTATTATTATTATTACAATTATATTAATGTTATTATTACCATTATTATTATTATTATTATTATTATTATTATTATTATTATTATTGGTATCAGTTGGGAACCATACGTCAATAAAAATAAAGAGTAATACAATTTGTTTGTAATTACCTATGAATTTTTTTTATTTTTCATTTTCCATTCACCAGACATCTATAAAAATAAAGAATAATATAATTAATAATACTAAAAATTAATAATTGAATTATTTTTAGAATATTACTATAAAAAAGTTGATTTATCTTCTAAAAAAACATTTTCGTTGGAAATCCATTGGTGAATACCGACAGATCGCCTAAGTCTACAATTTCATTTACAATCCGTCGGTATTTACTAACGGATTTCCGACAAACCTGTTCTAATGTTCGAAATTTTGACTTAGCAGTTGTGGGTTATTTCTTGTGAATAACAAATATCAACAAAACACTTACAACAATTAAGTGTCCACCACCACCTATGTTGATGAACAAGGTCTATTCTGTGACACATTTGTCAAACCCTTCCTTTAAAAAATAAGTTTCAATATGACCGAATCAAGCTCTTGGTGTGTAGGCATTGGTTAGCTACCTTTTAATACCCTCTTTTTCAAAGAACATCTTAAAATCAGACTCTCCTCCCTTGATTCGCAGACATTTGATGAATTAACTATCTCTTTCTCAATTAATAAACAATGAACAAACTATAACAAATTTAGTCATACAACCGTAAATATCCTCGGGAACCTATGTATTAAAATGTTAAGCATACAATTAGTAACGACCCCTAATGGAGTACACGGATGTTCGTATGTGTATATTAGCTATAATTTGGAAAATGTATAATAATTGATTTATAATACACATATGATAAATATATAAGCGAAAAAACGACGTTTTTTGCTCGAAAACTTGAAATTAGAATTGAAATGTCGGTTCTAAAGGTGTATGTATGTGTATATAAGCTATAATTTTGTAATAATTTGGTGAATATATAGTAATTGATGTATCATATGTGTGTGAGATAAAAAAGCGGATAAAACGACGTATTGTGCTCGAAAACAAGAAAGTTAGAACTTTTCCGACGGAAATCTGTCGGTACTTACCGACGGATTAGCGACAGAATATCATCATCCATCGCTAATCTGTCGGTAACTACCCACGGATTTTCGACGGACCTTTTCTAATTTCCCATTTTTCGAGCACCATACGTGGTCTTTTCTGATTTTTTTTCTTGACACACTTATAATACATCAATAACTACACATTTGATAAATTATAGCTGATATACATATATGTACATCCATGTACATCTTCGGGACCAACGTTTCAATTCTAATTTTCAAGTTTTCAGCGACCAAACATGGTTTTTATCGCTATATCTTTTCTTACACCTTTCTTATACACCAATTAATACACATTGAACAAATTATAGTAAATTTAGTACATACAACCGTATACACCATCGGGATCCCATGTATTACAATGTTAAAGCATAAGATCTTTAGTGGGGATCCGATAGTCTACATGGATGTTCGTATATGTATATTAGCTATAATTTCGTAAATATATAGTAATTGATGTATGATATACGAGTGAAAAAAACAAAGAGGGAAAAACGATGTATGTTGCTGGGAATGTCGAAAGTTAAGACATGTTTGTCGGAATTCCGTCGGTGTTTACCGACGGATTAGCAACAGAATATCATCAGCTGTTGCTAATCTGTCGGTAATTACCGATAGATTTCTGACGGATCTGTTCTAATTTCCCACTTTTCGAGCACTATATGTCGTTTTTTCCGATTTCTTTTTCTCACACACATATAATACATCAATAACTACACATTTGATAAATTATAGTTGATATACACATACGTACATCCATGTACACCTTCGGGACCAACTTTTCAATTATAATTTTCAAGTTTTCGGGGACCAAACATGGTTTTTATCTCTTTATCTTTTCTTACACCTTTGTTATATTAATTGAACAAATTATAGTAAATTTAGTATATACAACTATATACACCATCGGGATCCCATTTATTAGAATGTTGAAGCATAAGATCTTTAGCAGGGCTCTGTTAGTGTGCATTGATGTTCGTATATGTATATTAGCTATAATTTCTTAAATATATAGTAATTGTTGAATAATATATGTGTGATAAAAAAAAAGTGGAAAAAACGACTTATGGCGCTCGAAATGTCGAAAGTTAAGATAATCCGTCGGAATTCCGTCAGTATTTTACCGACGGATTAGTGACGGAAAATCATCAGCCGTCGCTAACTTGTCGGTAATTACCCACAGATTTCAGAGGACCTATTCTAATTTCCCACTTTTCGAGCACCATACGTCGTTTTTTCCGATTTCTTTTTCTCACACACATATAATAAATCAATAACTACACATTTGATAAATTATAGTTGATATACACATACGTACATCCATGTACACTTTCGGGACCAACGTTTCAATTCTAATTTTCAAGTTTTCGATGACTACACATGATTTTTATTGATTTATATTTTTCACACCTTTATTATACATCATTACTCTATTATTATTATTATTATTATTATTATTATTATTATTATTATTGTAATTATTTTTATTACTACTATTATTATTTATTAATACAAATAACTAAATAAATAGTAATTAATAATAATAATTACATTTTTTGATAAAAAAGTAAATAATTATTTATTTACTAATACTAATAGTTATGATAAATAGTAATTATTAATAATTATTATATTATATTATTTAAAAAAGTAAATAATTATTTAAGTACTACTAATATTAAAATTAATTACACTATTTTGATATACTAATACTAATAAAAAAAAGTAGATTTAGTTGGTTGATAATTATCATGTTTTAATTATAAAAGTTAATAGTTAATTACTATTGTTAATAATAATTGAGTTATTTTTATAATAATATTAATAAAAAAGTTTACTTATTTCCTAAAACAACATTTACGTTGATAAAATAAAATTTTCGTAATAATTATAAGTTATAACAAAACTAGTTATATATATATATATATATATATATATATATATATATATATATATATATATATATATATATATATATATATATAAAGGAAAGAATTGCACAATTAATAATACTAATAATAATAATAATTCAAATATTTTTAGAATATCAGTATAATAATGTTGACTTCTTTTCTAAAAAAACAATTCCGTCGGAAATCCGACGGTGATTACCGACGGAATACCAACGGATGGCCTAAGTCTAGTATTTTGTTTACATTCGGTCGGTAATCACCGACAAAATTTATTTCTATCGCTATTTTGTAGTATTTCGTCACTAAAATTAGGGTTTTTATGTTTGTCACAATTTCGTCGGAATTCCGTCACTAATTTCCAACAGAAAAACTCCGTCACTAATTTCCGTAGGAATTCACCCAGTTTTCTAATAGTGTGTGTTAATAATATGTTCAACGGATTTTACCATTATATATGATTTTGATCATATAACGCACGCATATATATATATATATATATATATATATATATATATATATATATATATATATATATATATATATATATATATATATATATATATATATATATATATATATATATATATATATACGTACATATTTGAGAAAATCATACATGCACATAAACTTTATTGGCCATATATATATATATATATATATATATATATATATATATATATATATATATATATATATATATATAAAGACATTATTGTTGATCAGTCTTGGTAATAACGACGTTCACTTTTTCTTTGCTGTCTTTGGACGACGTAAAATAATTAAATAAAAGTAGTGTGTTAAATGTTGTTTTGTATTAATTGGTATAAATAAAGATTTGCATTTAATTAATTACATGCGGAAGTTTCGAACATTAGTCGTTTGTGGGTTTCATGTTGTGGGACAGGGGTGAATACTCTCGTTGTGCTATTGTCGTTTGTGTTAAAGTTGTGGTTGTTGGTGGTTGTTGTGTGGTTTTTAGATGTCCCAGGTTGATAACTGTAAAACGAATCTTATGAAAATGAATATTTTGTGGCTTGTAGAAACATCCTTTTAGTGTACCCTTTACAATGTTGAATGACTGAAGGTAATGACTTTTTATCATATTGCCAATATTGTTCAATCAACCCTTGTAATGACACACTCATAAGCTTTTGCATTGATTCATCAGACATGAAAACAGGAATTGAATCTGTGGAATCCGTGATGGTTGTTGAAACGTTATAACTGCATATATGACGATGGATTATCATGTTGAGTATATATGGTAAACAAACATAGATATTATATAATATTATTTTAAGTAAAATTATTATATAATGCTTACAAAAAACATGGACGATCTGCTTTTCCATGCGTCGGGCAAGACCAATAATCACCATTTTTGAAAATTGTTTCTGCACACGTTGGGAAGAACGAATAATACCAACAATGTCTAAAGGTGAACTCAAAAATGGAAGCTTTTGTGATGAATGTCTTTCCCTGTATTGAAGAGTTCATGCAGTTGGATCATGTGTAATGTAAAAATAGTAAATAGTATATATATCATTGGAATACTTTACTGAAAGTTCTGAGTAGTCTCTACTGTTGATCCAGTGCAATGTAGGTGTTATTGCGGAGGGTGTAGATCTTGAAGTTAAACAGCCTTCAAACCTACCAATTATTTTTGCATGTTGGAAAAACATTTATATTTCCAAGGAATACATTTGTATTCATACCATTATTGTCAATTGTTTCATAACAAATTGATGTATATACATATATAGTACGTTACGTAATACCTTTGGATCAGAGAGGATGCTTCCGTAACAGGAGGGTTGACGTAGACATGTGTAGCACTCGTGGAACCCAATGTTACATTTCCTGTTTTCATAGAAAATGATGATTTCTTAGTGATGTGAATAGAACTTTTTTGATAATATATAATAAGACAATCATATATAAGTTGTGACAAAGGGTAATAATACTATACCAACGCTACAATAAAATTCCGATTTAGCTACGGAAAAGTGCTACTAATTTTATTCAGTAGCAATTTTGCCACGTAATATGTTACGGAATGATTTTCCAAAGATTTTCCGTTACATAAATTTCTACGGAATAACTTTCCGTTGCAAACTTAGAACTAATTACGGAATTTTGTTACGGAATTGTAATTCGTAGTTAGTCTGCTACCGAATTTGCTATGAATTTAAATACATAGCTATTTTGCTATGGAAATTACTAAGAAACTAAATTATGTAGCTATTTTGCTACAAAATGATATTCCATAGCTATTTTGCTATGTAATTTAGTTACAAAAACGAATTTCGTAGCTATTTTGCTACAAAGTGAAATTTCGTAGCTATCATGTTATGGAAATTACTATGAAACTAAATTTCGTAGCTATTTTGCTACATAATGATATTCCATAGCTATTTTGCTATGCAATTTAGTTAAGGAAATGAATTTCGTAGCTATTTTGCTACGAAGTGAAATTATAGCTATTTTGCGATGGAAATTAACACGAAACTAAATTTCGTAGTTGTTTTGCTACAAAACTATTTTGCTATGAAATTTAGTTACGAAACAATTTCCATAGTTATTTTGCTATGGAATGAAATTCTATTGCTATTATGCGACAAAAATTTACTATTAAACTAATTTACATAGTTATTTTGCAATGGTGGAAAAATCCATAGTTCTTTTTTTACAACAATTTATACGGAACTGAATTATGTTGCCACTTTGCTACAGAATGAAACTTCATAACTATTTTACCTTTTTTTTTCCTAATATTTGTAATTCTTTTTTCTTTTAATTTTGAATAATAGAAAACACATCCCATATTTACCATAATCTCACTTACCATCTCGGTTTCACCTAAGCATTCTATTTGAACAAGTAAATAAAAATTTTGATTGTTTTATTTGTTAATAAATATAAATATAAATATAAATTTTTATTATAATATTTAATTTAACAATAAAACCACATACCTATGAATCATGCATTTTCTCAACGTAAACTTATTAATACATCCGGATTCAGCTTCACTGAAATTTTCACATAAAATGGGAAAAAAATGCATATCTTTTGTCCAACAAAAAAAGGTAGAACAAGAAGGGGCTAGAGTCTTGCTTTCCACTCATCAACAAAAAAAACTTACAATAATTAAGTGTCCACCACCACCTTTCTTGATGAACAAGGTCTATTCTGTGACACATTTGTCAAACCCTTCCTTTAAAAAATAAGTTTCAATATGACTGAACCAAGCTCTTGGTGTGTAGGCATTGGTTAGCTACCTTTTAATACCCTCCTTTTCAAAGAACATCTGAAAATCAAAGGAGTTGAACTCTCCTCCCCTGTTAATTCGCAGACATTTGATAAATTAACTATCTCTTTCTCAACATAAGTTTTTAAAAGTTTGAAACACTCAAGTACTTTTGACTTTTGACTTAAGAGATGGACCTACCCTTTTGAATTTTTGCTCATGAATTAAATGAGAACTCTGAAGATCATCAACTATCATTGTGTTTGTGTCCTTTGGCTCTTCAAAATGAGACGACAATGTAGGTGAAATTCTCTGTCAGTGTGCGCTAGATCTTCTGTACAATCTTGTGGTCCCTCATGTTTTCACCATGGCTCCTCATCTTGTTTGCTACACTCATGACTCTACCAAAGTATTATGTGATACTTTCGCCTTCTTTCATCTACAACACTTTGAAATAATGTCTTAGAGTGTTTAACATTACCCTCTTTACACGTTCGTTTCCTACGTACCTGGTCTTCAATGATTCCCAAACAATTATGGAATTTCGTCGATCCATGATATGTTCAAACGCAGTGTTGTCGATGGCTAGAAAGAGGTAGTGGTTGACTTTGTGGTTCTTCTGTTGTTTCTCCTCCATTTGATTTTTCTGCGTCTCCGTTAGGGTTGTTAATGCTCGGGTGTTGGTTCTTTAAAGCCGTCATCGATCATGTTCCAGAGACCTTTTGCTCGTAACAGGTTCTACACTCGTGTACACCTTCAGGACCGACGTTTCGATTCTAATTTTCCAGTTTTCGGGGACCAAACATGGTTTTTTATCGCTTTATCTTTCTCACTCCTTTATTATACACCAATTAATAAACAATGAACAAACTACAACAAATTTATTCATACAACCGTAAATATCCCCAGGAACCTATGTATTAAAATGTTAGCATACGATTAGTAACGGGCCCATAATTGAGTACACGAATGTTCCCTATGTGTATATTAGCTATAATTTGGAAAATGTATAATAAATGATTTACAATACACGTGTGATAAATATATAAGCGAAAAAATGATGTTTTTTGCTCGAAATCTTGAAAATTAGAATCGAAACGTTGGTTCTGAAGGTGTACGTATGTGTATACAAGCTATAATTTTGCAATAATTTGATGAATATATAGTAATCGATGTATAATATTTGTGTGAAAAAAGTGGATAAAACGACGTATGGTGCTCGAAAAAAGTTAGAACATTTCCGTCGGTACTTACCGACGGATTAGTGACGGAATATCACCATCCGTCGGTAACTATCGACGGATTTCCGACGGACCTTTTCAAATTTCCCACTTTTCGAGCACCATACGTTGTTTTTTCTGATTTTTTTTCTCACACACTTATAATACATTAATAACTACACATTTGATAAATTATAGCTGATATACACATACGTACATCCATGTACACCTTCGGGACCTACGTTTCAATTCTAATTTTCAAGTTTTTGGGGGACTAGACATGGTTTTTATCGCTATATCTTTTCTTACACCTTTTTTATACACCAATTAATACAAATTGACCAAATTATAGTAAATTTAGTACATACAACCGTACACCATCGGAATCCCATGTATTAGAATGTTAAAGCATAAGATCTTTAGCAGGGCTCTGATAGTGTGCATGGATGTTCGTATATGTATATTAGCTATAATTTCATAAATATAAAGTAATTGTTGTATAATATATGTGTGAGAAAAACAAAGCGGAAAAAACAACATATGGTGCTCGAAATGTTGAAAGTTAAGATAGGTCCGTCGCATTTCCGTCGGTATTTACCTACGGATAACCATTAAAACCCTAATTCCTACACCTATATATAGGACCCCTAGGCATGGGAATTTCGGCCACTTGAATCCTAGAAGTCCTAGAGCCGAAATTCTCATCTCCCCTCTCTTTCTCTTGTTTCCTCCAATTGCTATTGGTGTTTGTGATTCATTAGAGGCACAACACTTGAGGTGCTAAAGTTCTCAAGGCTTCAAGATCCTCAATCAACAACAAGGTAAGCATCTAAATCTGTTTTCTTATGTCAATTTCGATTATATACACTAGATCTAGGGTTAGAAAGTCTTGGATGAATTGCATGTACAATAGAGAAACCTAAATCCAAGCATTAGGGTTTGAATGAGCACATAAGATGTTATTTTAGCTCAAACCCATCAGTTGTATCAGAGCTTTATTTGGTTTCTATTGTATTGATGCCTTGTATGTTCATCTTGCTGAAAAAATCAATTTTTGGCCCTCTGCTCAACCTGACTCGGCGAGTCACTAGCTGCACTCGGCGAGTCACTAGCTGCACTCGGCGAGTCGGCCCAACTCGACTTGTCGGAGCGTCAAATAGAGGGATTTTCAGGATTTCTTGCTGTTTGGCTTAAGGATAATTGCTTAAATTGTTTTTGAATAATAAAATCCAAATTTTATTACTGTTTTCTGATTATCCTTACCAAATCAAAAGATAAGTTCCAATTGTTTGAATAATAACTTCCTTATTTGATAATATTTGATTATTTGAATTAATTGTTGAATTATCTTGTAATTAAAATTGATTAGGTCAAATTTAGATAATCATTAAATTAATTGTTTAATTTATATTATTTTCTATTTAATCCTTTGTGTTTTGAAAAGTTCAAAACTTGTCCTCAAGTTTTGAAATTTAAAATTTATGATTAAAAGTTTAATTGAACTATTTTAATTTCAAACTCTAAAATTTTAAAAGTTTAAAATTCACCCTATTCTATTATAATATTACAAGATTAATACACACACACACACACACACACACACACACACACACATATATATATATATATATATATATATATATATATATAACTTAAATGCTAGTCTTACCGTTAGTAGGCCTCATTCACGAAGCCGATCTATAAGGGGTGTATAAGGTTATGGCCTATAAAATGGCCGTTTAATGGGTGTCCACTCTCACCCACCGCTTCCTTGATTGGTGGAGGGTCGTTAGCCGAACGGGTAGGATAGGGCAACCCTTCCCTCATTAATAAGTATAATGAATTATAAAAGTAACTAAATGTTTTTACAAAAATTCTCAATCTTAGTTAGTTTAGGCAAAAGTGAATTGATGCAATTCCATGAAATTACACTTTGTACCCTTGCTAAGACGTTAGTGGAGCGTGTGTGGTTAACCGACACGCTAATTGGGTTCGAAGCAAAGGTGACAAAGGGTGACTCAATGCTTGTCATAGTTCGATGGAGAGTGTGTGGTTAACCGGCACATCGAATAGGTGACGGTACCAATGAGGGCACCATGTATATTTGCATGGTTATTCACACCCGCTTTATGATCCTCGGCATCTCAGTCACAAAATAGAGGGGCATGTCGAGATTTAAACGTGCCATTGAAAAGGTCAATGAATCTCAAAAAAGATCTAGGAGTTTTCAATACATTTAAAACTTAATCTCTTTTTCGTTTTTCATGGTGGAAAATTAGTGAATCGTCATTCACTTACCTTCAAATTATTTACTTGTTAGATTCGGAGATCCCTTTTCAAATTTGTAAATAATCTTGTTGGATCCTAGCCCTAATTTCTCATTTGGGTGTTTAATTGGGGACTCATTTCTAATCAAACTTTGTTCTTTTTCCTTTTCAGATGTCGAACAACAACAATGCTTCCGGCTCGAATTCCTCAGGCTCATTCTCAGTCATGAACTTGTGTGGGAGAGTGATCTTTGATGAGTCCAATTTCAATGATTGGACCTGCAACATCCGAATGGTCGCTCGTTACGAGAACAAAGAGTATGCCCTTGATGAGAAGCTGAAGGAAATCAACCTCAACACTGCTACTGATGAAGAGATCGCTGCCTTTGAGGCCCATGAGCGTGATGCCACGAAAGTCCATTGCATCATGCTAGCGACTATGACTGCAGAACTCCATAAGTCACCATCATCCATCATCACCACCCCGCCTCCACCACCACCCGCCGCCACCACCCCACCCCTACCTGCAAAGATTTGTTATTGTGTTTTTTATTCATTAGTTTTTCTCATGTATATAATCACATGTGAATGTATGTACCGAGTCACATGTGATTATATATATTGAATCATATATGATTTATATGTTATTAAATACATATAATCATATGTGATTAAGTACACATGAAAAACTAGTGAACTGAGAATGCAAAAATGAATATTGTCCACGTAAATCATATGTGATTAGATACATATAATTACACATGATTATATGTATATAATAAAATATTATTTATGTGGACCGTATTTATTTTCGTGTTTTCGATTTAATAATTGGCATCGTGTATTAAATCACATGTGATTATATGTATTTAATCACATATGATTTACATGGACAATATTTGTTTTCACATGTTGATTCAATATTTTTTCTTGTGTATTTAATCACATGTGATTATATTTATTTAATCACATATGACTCGTATGGAAAATATTTATTCTTGCATCAATTCAATAATTGTTCTAATATATTTAATCACATGCGATTATATGTATTTAATCACATGTGATTTATGTGGACAAGATTCATTATTTTTTTCTCAATTCAATAGTTGTACTCATGTACTTAATCACATGTGATTATATGTATCAAGTCGCATATGATTTATGTTGATAATATTCATGATTCAATATTTTTCTTTTGTATTTAAGAATTTGTGATTGTATGTATTAATTGTTGGGTTTTGAGCATTCTAACACTCCTAAGTGTACATGCAACCCTAATAAACCTTGGATCTATGTTTTCTCTAAAATACATGCAAATAATAATTTCCAAGGTTTGCATCCTAACTAGCATGGCATGAAGAACTAGAATCATAAAACACTAGAAGAATGACATACCTTTTGATAATGATTGATTGCTTGGAGTTTGAGAGCCTAGCACCAATAGTATGAATGCCTCAAGTGGAATCACAAATCACCACAAACTTGGAAAAAACTTGAGAGAATAATATGCTATGTAGAAATCGGCCACCACAAAGTCTCACACAACTAGTTGTGATTTCTTGCAATATGTGCATCTTTATATAATGTGAAGGATTAGGGTAAACCCTAATAACCCATGTCTTTTCCTTTCCAAGGATCCATGGGTTAAAAGCTCCATGGATCATCCATGGACCCCCATGCATGCTTAGCTCATTCCTAATGAGGTTAAGCCCACATTATATATAATGCAATAGCCCATGTTTAATTAGCCTTCCTTTTAATCACTAAATTAATTCATAATTAATTTAAGTCTAAAACTAATTAAATAACATGACTTCATATTAATATATTATAACTTATAATATATTAATAAATCATAAACATACTATTCTCATAAGATTATCCATATAAATTATTCGGGTGAAGTGCAACCCAAATGGACCATGCCGGGTCGGGTCAAGTATATACCAAATAAGTTATGGACTTAGACACCTTATCCAACAGTCTCCCACTTGGATAAGTCTAATAATTGTATTTGCGTATGTTACTTCAGGAACCAACCAACAATCGTAGCTCTCAAAAACTCTGTTGAACTATGAAGTGCCATTTTAGATAAGTGATCATATAATCCTCTGTTCTCATGATATCAGCCGGACAAATACATGGAACAACGTTGTACTTATTGTCCAACAGTTTGTTTCCTGATTTCCGATTTGTTTGACAAAGAACTAAATTGAACACATCAATTAGGTTCTGACCGGGCCCGGTACATAGGTCTAAACAAAATCATCGAGGGGCCCAGATATCGCTTCTATTTCTATAAGGAACGGATAAACTTCGACTCATATGCTTGTTCTACTACTTGTTGAATTGTACACAAAGGCACGTTTTATAACATCAAATTACTGATGCATTTTCGTGCAACCAATGCACGACCAACTTATATCTCTATGCTTGAAGACTTATATGATATTACCGTCTCACGATCACTCGAGATAAATTCCATGAAGTGATACAAGTGAGCGTGGGTTAATTCCAATACTCATAACTTATGATCACTCATGAATGTTGTAGCAACCATTGCTATGTCTACACACATTTAGCCATCTACAACCTCGATTCGTGACATTCTTAATTCATACCTACTTCCAACATATGAACAACAATATGGTCTCAGAACCCTTTTGAATATAAATAGAACCACCTTTTATTTATCACCATATTGATTACACATTATTCATTGTATAATGTTTCAAATAATCAACTTAATACTTGAATAAAACAACAGTTGTCCCATGCTCCTAGCATGTACACTTTGTTTTTGTAAACAATAGTTATGCCATACTCCAAGTATGCACACTATGTTTGTCTATGATCTTTACTTTTGTGAAATAGATCAATTGAACATGATTTCATTGAAGCTCATTTCACAATCCCAAATCCTTATTGTAAATGTAAGAATTCCTAATTCCTACCATTTACCAAAAATCTGTTAGATTTTAAACTTTTATGCAATGTTCCTCTTGTAATTATTATGCACATAGTCACAAAACTTGTCAATAGTCATTACAGAGTATTCCAAAGAAGATCAACTCTATGGAAACAAAGTGTCATATTCAAAGTACATTGCTTTGAACATCCTTCTTGCATTAAGTTTTCTAATCTCACAGAGATTGAACGAATAACTTCCACCTATGGAAACATTTCCATATTCCATTTTGACTATCACTTCTGAACCAGAGTTACCTCTTTTCAGAATATGTTAATATGGTCCTTTCCAACAATTTATATCCTACTTCCAACTGTCCCCGAGCAACCAATCTTTGGAAAACCTCAGATTGTCCTCGACAATTGCTTAATCACTTTAGTCATATCCAATTCTAGACTTTTCCCTTCTCAATGCCCTGAGCATTTGGAAAATTTAGAAAGGATGAATATTATAGCACATGCAATCGATCCTATACCCGAAGCATATGGGACACAATTCATGATGTCTCACATAAAGACATGATACTAGACCGGTCTTTTGCTACAATATTTTTTGTTCGCCATGTTTTCAAAATTTAACTATGAAGAGGGATGCCGTAGTCATAATCGAATTTTGAGAATGCAATATATATAAAATTTCCTTAAGTCGAACCATTCAGACATAACATTCATATATATGTCCTTGACTAAAGATGATTAAAATCTCAATCTAAGCTTCTAGAATTGAAATGAAGTATAATTTCCTCTCCCTTAATTATAGCAAAACGACTTTTTCAACCCCTGTAACTTCACGAATTGAAACTTTTGTTTTTCTATAATTAACATTGCTAGCTTGCAATACTAATCATAATTATCATGCTTCCACTAACATGATGATTATTAACATAACACTTATGCTCCCACTAGCATTGACATGTATTCAGAAATCAGCTGGACTCCTAAAATTTAGATTCATGCACCTTTCCTTAGATAGCTTACTTGTGTGTCTAAAAAATTTCCAGAACTATGAAAAGGGATGCCGTAATCATCGTCTCAACTGCTTAGGCATTTGCCATTTCTCACAAGTCCATGCTAGTGTGCCAGTTAACACCACACGCTCCACTAACGACTTTGAGAATGCAAATATCACAATTGCTATCTACTTAAAATCTACTAAGTGAAAGCGTTTCCTCACCATCATTTTCATGAATCGGATAGAAACCTTATGACACTTAGATTTTATGGTGTATGAGTCCCTATCCATGTGAATTTGTCAAAACCATAATCACAAGACAAGGTTAGTGACAAATTCAGCCTTACATGGATTGAACTTGTTAAATCTTAATTTCTTGTCACTTGGTAGCATAAGGCCCACCAATGATTCCAAGTTGTTTATGCAACCAATTGAGAACTCTCAGAACTCCTATGCAAAGCCAACTTTTAACTGGAAGGGGCACAGAAATGTCAACACGATATGCTATAAACCTCAAGTCGCGTGCTAGTGAAGAACTATAGGTTTTATCCTTGACTAGTTCTTGAAACCCTCAAGACCTTTAAGACTCCCACTGTCCTCTTGACATATAAGACTCTCTTGTCAAGAACTATTCCTTGACAAAACAAATATTCAAGGGATAGTACGTGTTCTAATCAAGATAAACACTTCACATAATTGGTCTTAGTTGGTCTTTGTCTTATCCAAGACATCACAACTTACCAATTTCAAATGTACAAGAGTAGAAAAGATTTTACACTACATTTGATAAGTGTTTTAAACCTTACTTTATGTCACTCAAGGTTATAATTTTGGAGTATTACTCTAAGAATTGTTTTGGAACGAAGTATGATTCATCTTCTTGATTTTAACCAATCCAACAATTCATGACTCCTCTTCTTAGCCATAAGAATGCACTAAGATGTCCTTTGAGGATCAAATTGTGATATGGTTTCAAAATCATTAAGATGATCATAAAACATAATACTAAAGTACTCTCCCATCTTTTCAGATTTGAAATTTTTTTATCTCATTGCCAAATTTGATTCTTCTCATCCGTTTTGCCATACATTAAAACTTTTCCAATGTTACAAAATTATACTTAACCTTATAAGTATAACCATATTTACTGATCTTTAGTAAATCATGACGAATCGATCTTTGTGGTGGACCTTGACCAGCACACACCTAGTGTACCTAATTCCTTAGTCCTTCAATTGACTTACATATGCATGTGATCAATGAATTAGTCTCAATTTTACAAAGATGAAAATTCTCATTCATCATACAATACAACTTGTATGATTCCAAGTTTCGGTCCAATTGAAACTTGGGTGACGAGAACCTTTCCTCATTTGGTAAATTCTGATACTACCACAAACAAAAGAATCAAATCCACTTTCCAATATTGCTATTACTGGAAACATATAAGCAACAATTTTTTACAAATGCCATTGTAAGAATATTTTTTAAAATAAATAAAATTAAAACCCTTTTTTTTATTTTAAAACTTTGCGGAAAAACATATCCTTACAATCCATATGAAAACCTTGTTGTTATCTATTCCTAAGTAATATATCATAACTCTCAAGCAACAACTCAAAATTATGATCACCGAACCATGCGATCGAAACCTATTTTCGCAATCAGAAGCAGCATATACTTCCTTTAAGCTTCCTATCTTTTCTTTGATTCTTAAAAACATCAACATGTGACCCATTCACATTATGTAATAAGAATCTCCAAATAGGAACTTAATAGAGTTAGACAGTGGACTTTAACTGAAGTAGAGTCAAACTTCTTGACTTGATCAATCTTATGATCTTTCAGGTAAATATGGCAGCTTCGCAATCAGCGTCCCTCCCTTTGGCAATAAACATATGGACCCTTTGGTAATGGAACATGAGACTATCTCATACTTAGCCTTTCTCTTTACCATTTGGTCAACCGAGTTGACTATGGCCGATCCCTTTCCATTGGGAAGAGAAATCCTTTTCTAGATATCCAATGCTACCATTGTCAATGTCCATTTAAGGTTTGGGAAGTTGATCTTCTAATAGAATTTGCTTTACTAGTGTTCCAAATCATTGATGATTCCGCAGCACCAAGCAAATAGATAAGATCATTAAGGGTCATGTCATAGTCTGTCTCATAGTAGTCCCAAAGGGACTCACTATGTTACCAAGAAAGTGATTGAACATCCAACTTTCACAAGACTTTGACACTCAAGTCTCCCGGCTTGTCAATATGTGACTTCATCACCAAGATGTGATAACACATAGATCTTGCTTGCCAATAGGGCTTGAGTGACCTTAAACTTGTGGGTTAGGGAGAATAAATAGAGGAGGTGGAGGAAGAGAAGCATGCTGTTGAGGGACATCATCTTCAAGAGGAAAGCTTGTTCCAAGAGATTTGGGAAGATTATAGTTGTCTGAACCAAACATCTATAATGGGAGATAATCAAGTTAGTTGATTCAAATCCTTAATATAACACCCAATATGAAATATTAAGGCTAGGACCCAACACAATATTTTATAACTTGAAAGAGGGATGTCGTAATCCAAGCTATAAGATATTTGAAGGTAGGTGAATGACGATTCACCAATTTCCACCACGAAAACAAAATAATTTTATTAGGTTTTTCCTGGGTTTGAAATTCCTAGATCTTTTGAGATTCATTGAAATTTTCAATGGCATGTTTCAATCTCGAGTGTGCCCTTCAAGTTTTGTGACTGGGATGCCGAGGATCACAAAACAAGGTGTGAATAACCATACTAATTCACTTGGTACCCTTAATATTATCACGTAATCAATGTGCCAGTTAACCACACACGCTCCATTGATCTATGACAAACATTAAGTCACCCTTCGTGATCCTTACTAGTCCAAGTTAGTGTGTCGGTTAACCACACACGCTCCACCATTGACTTGGTAAGGTACAAAGTGTGAATTACATGCACTAGCACCATGTTCACATTTTTTCTAAAGTAACTAAGATTGGGAATTAAAATATTTAGTTACTTTATAATAATCATTATACTTTTAATGAGGATTTAAAGTCATTGTCCTACCCGTTCGGCTAACGAACCTCCACCTATCAAGGAACCAATGGGTGAGAGTGGACACCCATTAAGTTGCCATTTTATAGGCAACAACCTTATACCACCCTTATAGACCGGCTTCGTGAATGAGGCCTACTAACGGTAAAACGACTTAATCTTATACATATATATATATATATATATATATATATATATATATATATATATATATATAAATATTAACCATTAATCTTATAATACTATAAGAGTTGAATTTTAACTTTTAAAACTTCTAGGGTATGGAATTAAAGTTTGTGTGAGACTTTTCAAATTCCAAAACTTAAGGGCAAGTTTTGAACAATTCAAAAACTTTTGGATATTCATAACTTATGAGTTTTAATTAAGTGTTTAAAACTTTTAATGAAGAGTCTCTTGGAAATCCATAACTTGAGGACAAGTTATGGAGTCCATAAAAACATTTATTAGAAAAAACTCTTCAAAAGTGTAACTTATGACTTCTTAAAAAACATTGAAAAGAAAAAACTTTTGGAATTCCATAACTTGAGGACAAGTTATGGAGTTCATTCAATGTCATAAAGATCAAGAATTAAACTATCAAACAATTTGCACATAATTCCTATGATATATCAAAACTCATAAGTTCATGAACATTCATAATCAACAACTTTCAAGAATCATATAAGCATATATAAACTTGAAACTTTGATTATAACTTTGAAATTGGTCCACCATCATCATTACCACATCAATAATAGGTTTTATAAGTTCAAAACAGTTTAAGGTAATGATTCTAGACCAATTCCAGCACCAAAACTCGAAAATCTGCACTCAGGCCTGCCAAATCGTCGAGTGCATGAACTGACTCGGCGAGTTGGTTGAATATACACATGGACTCGGCGAGTACCATGAAGGACTCGGCGAGTCAGCTGTGCAGAATGTGGTTTTTCGACATTTTTCAACAATTTGCATCAAGTATTCAAGAAAACAAGCCTAGGCTCTGATACAACTGTTGGGTTTTGAGCATTCTAACACTCCTAAGTGTACATGCAACCCTAATAAACCTTGGATCTATGTTTTCTCTAAAATACATGCAAATAATAATTTCCAAGGTTTACATCCTAACTAGCATGGTATGAAGAACTAGAATCATAAAACACTAGAAGAATGACATACCTTTTGATAGTGATTGATTGCTTGGAGTTTGAGAGCCTAGCACCAATAATGTGAATGCCTCAAGTGGAATCACAAATCACCACAAACTTGGAAAAACCTTGAGAGAATAATATGCTATGTAGAAATCGGCCACCAAAAAGTCTCACACAACTAGTTGAGATTTCTTGCAATATGTGCATCTTTATATAGTGTGAAGGATTAGGGTAAACCCTAATAACTCATGTCTTTTCCTTTCCAAGGATCCATGGGTTAAAATCTCCATGGATCATCCATGGAACCCTATGCATGCTTAGCCTATTCCTAATGAGTTTAAGCCCACTTTATATAAAATGCAATAGCCCATGTTTAATTAGTCTTCCTTTTAATCACTAAATTAATTCATAATTAATTTAAGACTAAAACTAATTAAATAACATGACGTTATATTAATATATTATAACTTATAATATATTAATAAATCATAAACATACTATTCTCATAAGATTATCCATATAAATTGTTCGGGTGAAGTGCAACCCAAATGGACCATGCCGGGTCGGGTCAAGTATATACCAAATAAGTTATGGACTTAGATACCTTATCCAACATTAATCACATATGATTAATGTGGAAAAAGAAAAACTATTTAATCCAAAACACAAAAATGAATCTTGTGTATAGAAATCATATCTGACTAAATGTACAAGAACAACTATTGAACAAGAATGTGAAAATGAATATTATCCATATAAATCATATCTAGTTAGATATATATAATCTCATGTAATTAAGCACACAAGAACAACAATTGAATCGAGAACGCGAAAATAAATATTTTCCACATACATTCTATGTGATTAGATACATATAATCACATGTAATTATATGCATTTAATCACATATGATATATCTGGACAATATTTATCTTTGTGTTCTCGATTCAATAGTTGTTCTTGTGTATATAATCATATGTGATTATATGTATCTAATCACATATGATTTATATAGACATCATTATTTTTTGTCCGTATAAATCATATGTGACTAGATACATAAAATCACATATGATTATATATATTTAATCAAATATGATTACAGTGGACAAAGAAGAATTATTGAATCGAGAATGTGACAATGAAGCTTGTCCACATAAATCATATATGATTGGATGCATATAATCACATGTGATTATATGTATCTAATCAAATATGATTTATGTAGACAATATTCATTTTTTCATTTTCGACTGAATAGTTGCTTTTGTGTAATTAATCACATGTGATTATATGTATATAATCACATATGATTTGAGGTGGACAAGATTCATTTTTTTCTTCTTGATTCAATAGTTGTGCTCATGTACTTAATCACATACGATTATACATATAATCACATGTGATAAAATACATGAGAACAACTATTGAATCGACAAAGCAAAAATGAATTATGTCTACATAAATCATATGTGATTAGATTCATATAATCACATGTGATTATATGTATTTAATCACATATGATTAATTTGGATAATGATTTGTTTTCGCGTTCTTGGTTCAATATTTGTTATCGTGTACATAATTACATGTGATTGTATGTATCTAATCACATATGATTTAAATATACAATATTTGTTTTTTTCAAATAAAATCATATGTGATTAGAAACATACAATCACATATGATTAAATGTATTTAATCACATATGATTAAAGTGAAAAAAAAACAAATACTGAATCGAGAACGAAAAAAAGAATCTTAGCCACATAAATCATATTTGATTAGATACACATAATAACATGTTATTAGGGTATGTGTGAACAATAACATAAAACAAGTAATGCCTACATAATAGGGGAGTTAGTACTCAGCTCATTGATCTTGAAAATTAGCTAGCATGAGCAAGATGGATACTTTACTTTCTGACAACCTACACAAAAATTATAACATTATTTAGTTTGTGTTTGTTGTATTAATCTTATAAAATTTATGTACATATTTCCTTGTTTTCTCTTTGATTGTAGTCCTCTGTTTGGGATATGTTTTCTTACCTTTCAACCTTATTAAATTTTGATAAAATTATATTGGTAAAGTTCCCCCTTTTATCTTTTCTGAAATATAAATATCTCATTCTAATGATTTTTGGCTTATTTTATATTAAATTTACAAGTTTGTAACTTTTAGCTGTCACTTTCTGGACCACTCAACACTCTTAGAATAAATTGTATCAATCTACTAAGAATTACATCAGTCCCTTTATATGTTGGAAACTATACATCCATATCTAACTACATATAACTGTTGGATTAGTGTCTAAGTCCATAACTATATTTGGTATGTACTTGACCCGGTGGTGCATGATCCTTTTGGGTTGCTTTCACCAAAGCAACTTGACTGGAGGAATAATATTGAAAGAGGTGATTATGGTTTATTAATATATTATAAGACTAATATCACTTGAATTCGAATTCCCATCCAAACTCAAATGGGGATTGATATTTTGTTGGAAAAATCCAAGAATCCGGATTGAATTCTCATGTCATAAGAAAACAAATAATAATCTGGGAAGAATAAATTTTTTTATTTAACTTGTTGATTCATATTTATTTTGACTACTTTCTCATATCTTATCAAATTGTGTTCATTTT
This sequence comes from Lactuca serriola, assembly GCF_051521515.1. Taxonomy (NCBI): domain Eukaryota; kingdom Viridiplantae; phylum Streptophyta; class Magnoliopsida; order Asterales; family Asteraceae; genus Lactuca; species Lactuca serriola. The sequence goes on from NC_136416.1 coordinate 182,940,280, forward strand.
TATTCGACCTTCCCGAAGTTCATTCTCAGGGCACCCCGCCGTGATTGAATGAGAATAGATAAGAGGCTCGTGGGATTGACGTAAGGGGCAGGGATGCCTATATTTCTGGGAGCAAACTCCGGGCGAATATGAAGTGCATGGATACAAGTTAGGCCTTGGAATGAAAGACAATTCTGAATCCGCTTTGTCTACGAACAAGGAAGCTATAAGTAATCCAACTATGAATCTCATGGAGAGTTCGATCCTGGCTTAGGATGAACGCTGGTGGCATGCTTAACACATGCAAGTCGGACGGGAAGTGGTGTTTCCAGTGGCGGACGGGTGAGTATCGTGTAACTCCGTTTAACCGGTGGATTCCCTCCAACCTACTTCTTTTATGATCTCATTGGAAATCATATAAAGAGAAAGCATATTTGTTTTATTAACATTGGTCAATAATTAATTAAGAATTAGTTTTATGATCAAAAGAAGTTAATTGAACTTAAGGGATTGAACTATAATTATGTGATAGTTACAAAGTTGGTCAAGGAAACCTTATTAGATAGGGTGGACGAATTCTAGGGATAAAGCCTTCAGAATTCGTCCATAATAGGGATTCTAGAATTATCCTTGGGTTGCTTGGTGGCTAAGTAATCTGATAAGGACAACCATTAAAACCTTAATTCATACACCTATATATAGGACCCCTAGGCATGGTAATTTCAGCCACTTGAATCCTAGAAGTCCTAGAGCCGAAATTCTCATCTCCCCTCTCTCTCTTGTTTCCTCTAATTGCTATTGGTGTTTGTGATTCATTAGAGGCACAATACTTGAGGTGCTAAAGTTCTCAAGGCTTTAAGATCTTCAATCAACAACAAGGTAAGCATCTAGATCTGTTTTCTTATGTCAATTTCGATTATCTACACTAGATCTAGGGTTAGAAAGTCTTGGTTGAATTGCATGTACAACAGAGAAACATAGATCCAAGCATTAGGGTTTGCATGAGCACATAGGATGTTCTTTTAGCTCAAACCCATCAGTTGTATCAGAGCTTTGTTTGGTTTCTATTGTATTGATGCCTTTTATGTTCATCTTGCTGAAAAAAAATCGATTTTTGGCCCTCTGCTCGATTTGACTCGGCGAGTCACTAGCTACACTCGGCTAGTCCGCCCAACTCGGCTAGTCAGAGCGTCAAACAGAGAGATTTTCGGGATTTCTTGCTGTTTTGCTTAAGGATAATTGCTTAAATCGTTTTTGACTAATAAAATCCGAATTTTATTACTGTTTTATCATTATCCTTACCAAATCAAAAGATAATTACCAATTGTTTGAATAATAAATTCATTATTTGATAATATTTGATTATTTGAATTAATTGTTGAATTATCTTGTAATTAAAATTGATTAGGTCAAATTTAGATAATCATTAAATTAATTGTTTAATTTAAATTATTTGCTATTTGATCCTTTGTATTTTGAAAAGTTCAAAACTTGTCCTCAAGTTTTGGAATTTAAATTTTATGATTAAAATTTTAATTTGAACTATTTAAATTTCAAACCCTAGAATTTTAAAAGTTTAAAATTCACCCTATTCTATTATAATATTACAATATATATATATATATATATATATATATATATGTCACAACTAGAAATTTTATGCCTTGTAACTACAACACTTAAGTAAAATTATGAATCAAAAACTTAAGAACATGTATGATGCTTACTTTATGACAACAAAAATTCAATCAAATACACCATGCAAGCATTTCAAGTAGTCAATAGGCAATTGGAAACCCTAGAAGTTCTTGTTTAAGTCCACTTTTGGACTAGGACTTCCTTATTGGGCCCAATGGACCAATAAGCTTCCAATTTGACCATATTGGGTTTAGAACTCTTAAATGGGCTCTAATTGGACCCATTTTCATTTAATTCAATATTTTGGGCCATATTGGGCCTATAATGAAATAGAGTAATATTATGAACCATTTTGGACCATGATTAACCTAATCTAGCCTAATAAAGCATAAAAATCACATTTATATATTTTTTTGGGCCAACAATCATTCAACCTAACTATAATATGGGCTTAGGGGCAAAAAGCCCAAAAATCTCCTCTTTCCCCTCTCCATTCTCGGCCCAAGCCCACAAAGAGGAAGGGTTGACTTTGTTGGGTGCCACCTCACTTTTGCACCAAGGATATCCATGCAACACTCATACTTCCATGCAACTATCTTGTCAAACCTCTCTCTTCTCCTCTCTCTTTCTTCTCTCGGCCGAATCCAAGAACACACACACACCCACATTTCATTCTTCATTCTCTCAAGAACACACCAAAAATCCCTTCACTTTCCCTTCAAAAATTTCGAGCTTCAAGGGCTTTGCAAGGAGGATTCTTCACAAAAATCATCATCTAGGTAAGTTGATTCTTGAATCCACACTCTAGACTCCTTGTTCTATACAAAAATCTCTTCTTAACTCATAAGAAATCATGATCTTGCATCTTATAATCACCTCAAACTCGAGATCTTCATCAAGGTGTTGCTAGGGCCGAAAATCACCTCACTTTCTTCCTTTTCCTTCTTCAAGTCGAAACCACAACTCAAGGTAAGCTTCATACCCCCTATTTTTCGGTTTTTATAAGTTTTGTGGGGGGATAATACAAGCAAATGTGTAGATCTATGAGTATATGTATGCTTTGTGTGATTTCTATGTTTATATATATGTTCTTATGTGATTGTGGTGTTGGATCTAGTCAAAAAGACCTTAAAACCGAGATCTACATTAAGTTGTATGAAATGAGTATAAACTATATTATTTCACACAAATCATTTCTAGAAAAATAACCAAGTTGGTTAATGTGAACATCTTTAGGCTTAAAACCCATTTTTGGACTCAAAATGCTAAAAATATAAAACTAAAGGGCCCAAAATGTCAAAATACAAATTATGAGGGATGAGATGAGTCAAAACAGTTTCAAAAATGTATTTCCTGGAAATTTACCCTTTTGAAGGATTAAAATGTGAATTTTTAAACATAATGGGCCAAAAATGAACTTTTCAGCCCAATAAAGCCCAAATTGCGAGATTTTCAAATTAGAGGGGCTGAAACTGCACTTTTCTGTAAAACATGGGACTACTAGTGTACCAAGTCCATTTCAAGGGTTAGAAATGCTTTTCAAATTTAGAAGGGACCAAAGATGTAAAAATTTTCCATTTTGGGTCAAAATTGTAAAAATTGCGAGAATAGAGGTTTCAACCGAGAAAAACTCCATTTTGAGGGACTAAAACTGTTTTTCAAGTAAATTGGGGCTGGAAAATACCTTTTCAACAAGTTTTGATACTAAAGTGTCAAGAGAAATGGTTTAAGGACTAAAATGGAAATTCTTTTATATAAAGGGTTAAAAGTGTAAATTTATCCAAGAAAGGGCTTCAAAAGAGAAAAATTCTAATATTTTAAACAATAAATCCTTTATGACAAAATACTAGTATCACGACTACCACCGAAATATAATACACCTTCAACACCAAAATCGTTACAAACGAATTGATTCGGTCTCGAATCAATAACGAATCAAAAATCTAAACACGACGATACTCCAATACACACGCGGAAATTACGGGAAGTCAATACACACATGGGAATTCACCAGACGTCGATACACCATCTTTGGGCCTGAAAGTTTCAAATCGTGCTTGTTGGGCCTAGCTAGCCCAATGACATGATCTTTAGGCCCGAAGGAAACGCGCTTACATGTTATTGGGTCTTAAAAGACCTAATGCAATGTAAAAGGACTTTCAATAGCGTTTGTGCTGTTGGGCCCCAAGGGTCCTTTGGCACAGCTAGTAAAGTCGAGAAGTCAAATGCGAGTCGGACCAAGGGCCCTTCGCATTCACGGTAGCCTTGAACGACTCATGGAATTAAAGAGGGCTTCGCACCCTCCTTTCTTCTTAGGTGGTGGGGCTATGGGAAGTCAGGATGGTTGGATTAGGTGAGTAGTACAGACAACGCCTAAGGGTTCGTTTGTATAGTCGTAAGCTAGCCATTTTTCATTAATGCTTGATTACAACAACTCACCACCCTTAATTAATCCAATGTCACCTGGAATTATCGAATACACACGTCGCTACGGTATAACCAAATATAAAACGTGTAATTTAAAGTGTTAGGAAAACATCGGGTTTTCCTAGTGATTTCATCACTTACACCTACGTGATGCATACCAAGTATAATAATTTTTCACACTTATAGAAACAAACAAGCATACTTACGAATCTTCACACTTTTTCTTACTTACAATAATCTTTTCAGAAAATATCGGATTTTCTGGTGGTTTTTAAAAATAATACAAAACATTATGTTTCAAACATTACTTATGAACTCACCAACATTTCATATGTTGACGTTTTTCAAAATACTTGTATTCTCAGGTAACAGGTAAATCGAAGGAAAAATGTAACCAGTGATGTCTTGTCGTTTGTTTAACTAGTATCGAACAATCTACTTTTTGGGAATGTAATTTTATGAAACAATGTACTAAATGTAAACGCTATCAGTTGTATTAATTCAATGCTTGGTGATGAATGATGTTATGTTTCATGTATATTCATTGTGATGGTATTCAATTGAGTCACAATAGCCCTCAGACGTTTCCACCGTCTGGTTCGGGGGTGTGACAGGTTGGTATCAGAGCTCTATTTATAGTGAACTAGCATATCTAACCACACATTGATATGCAACTATAAACCAAAAGAGGGACTAACCCGAATCTGAACAAAACAAGTAAACATAACAATAAAACACCCTTGCTTGTATTAGGAACAAGAACCTAACACCGAATCGAACAAGATAATGCTAGTATCTCGGTTGATCCAGGACTGTTTTTAGTTGTATCAAGGAGCGGGTGTAGCCTGATCAACTACATTCCCTCCAAGGTATCACTACCACATGTCCTAAGGAGATCGTGATAGCTAGGGAACCTAAAAACAAACCCCTTTATCACCAAAGAGAGAACGTCTGTTTAGTCCGTACAATAGTTGTAGCATCCTAGGAATAATGTTAGCATATTTACACACTCTCGCAGACAGCATGGCTGGTTTCCATCACCCCGGAGATCCTTACTTCCCTAACCAGGGAAATAACGGATGGATCGACGAAGAGCCTGAGGAAGAGCCTAAGGAAGACCCCGAGGAGGAACCTGAGGGGGAACCGGAGGCAGGAGTCGAGGGCGATCCTGTCGAACCAGAAGAAGAACAGGAGGAGGAAAAAGATGAAGGAAACTTTGGGGAGGAACCCGACGACAGTGAAGGGGGTGATTCGGACGCGGAGTCCGAAGTCATCAACCCCCCTTACCCGATTAGGGTGCCTGCTTACCGGGTGGGCCCCACTGGTCCTACCCCTCCCTGGGGTATTGATCTTTGGAGATGGAGCAGACAGCAGGGACAGTGACCCCCGTACGGCATGTCACGCGAGTTCTTTGACCTGCAGGATGGAGGACCGGCAGATCAAGCCCTTCCCATCATGGTAAGACGGTTACGGAACACTGGCGACCTTGCTCAGGACACTGCCGACTAGGTACGCCAGCTGTGGACTAGGGTCGAGCGTGCAGAGCAGGAGACACGAGACGTCCTTCGAGAGTTTCATATGAGATAGGTGAGGTGCGAGTCTCGACTCCAGGACGCAGAACGACAGGTGGCTCGTCTTCAAGGGGCATCCACTTCCTCAGCAGCACCCCCGGGCACAGCTCATCGCGATTAGGGATAGGCTTATCTTACTAGACTATTAGGATCTATGCTATGTACCCCGACTCTATGTTTAAGTGACTACACTACTCATAGAGCCGTTATGCTGCCGAATTAATATCACTTATGTATGCTCTTTCGAGCAAAATTTTCATGTATCAAATGCGGATAATATTAGTGAACTTTTATGTGTTTTATTATGACATTACAAATTGCTATGTGTTGCGAATCCATGATTGTATGCTAATTTGTAGAAGTACTTAAATTCGTACTGTGCACCTAGTCAGTAGGATCAAAACCTCACAGAACCCACAGACACTCAACATCTTTCCGTTTCATGACAGAAAGATGCCTCGCCGAACTACTCACGGAAACCCTGGACCAACCCCACCCGAAGTTGACTCCACTGCATTCCAGGCGGCCGTATCTGCTGCGGTCATCGCAGCTATGGCACAAATTCACCAAGGGAACAACGGAGGAGGCAACGGGCAAGGGGCCGGGAGTTCGAACAACGGAATGAATCAAGGACCCACCAAAACGTGTAACTACAAGGACTTCACAAACGCCAAACCACGAACCTTTAACGGTACTGGAGGAGTGATCACCCTGAAGCGATGGATCGAGAAGGTGGAATCGGTATTCGAGATATGCGATTGTCTTGAGGAGATGAAGGTAAAGTTTGCAGCCTGCACTTTTGTGGACCAAGCGCTCACTTGGTGGAACGGACATGTGGAAGCCATGACACTCCCTGTAGCCAACTACATGCCGTGGACAGAAATGAAAGAAATGCTGATGGCTGAATACTGCCCTCGTGGTGAGATTCAAAAAATGGAGCAAGAACTGTGGAACCTCACTGTACGGAATGTTGATATCGATGCCTACATATCAAGATTTAGTGAACTATCTCTGTTATGTCCGGGCATGATCACCTCGGAAGGAAAGAAGATTGAGTGATTCATCTGGGGACTAACCTCTCCGATCCAAGGAAACGTGATAGTTGCAAACCCCGAAACTTTTGATAGTGCTAAAGGATTGGCGAAGAAGCTGTATGACCACAACAACAAGAAGGGTGAGAAGCCAGCGGAGGCTGAAGGCAAGAAAGAAGGTGATGGCAAGAAGGGGAAGAACAACAAGAGGAAGGGGCGTCAGGGCCCCGAAACTTCTAAGAAGCAGCAAACAGTGGCAGTTAATGCTGCCACCGCACAAGTTCCGGCCACACCACATGCTCCAGCCTCAGCTGCTTCGAATGCTCCTAGACCTTATTCCGGTAATCTTCCCAAGTGCAACAAGTGCGGTTTCCATCACAATGGGGAGTGCAAGGAGCTGCAGTGCACCAGCTGCAATCGGAAGGGACATACGGCAAGGTATTGCAGAGCTTACCCTCCTCAGAACCAACAACAGGGAAACAACAACAACAACAACAACAACAGAAACAACAACAACAACAACATCAACACCGGCGGCAACAATGCAGGGCCTAGCCACACCTGCTATGGGTGTGGGAGGACTAGGCATTTCCGCCAAGATTGCCCTAACAACAAAAATCCCAGAAATGGAGGAACAAGAACGATGCTGACCATGGGTCAGGGAGAGGCGATTCAGGACCCCACTGTTGTTACCGATACGTTTCCCCTAAACCACACTTATGCATGCATCCTATTTGACACCGGAGCGGAGCGAAGTTTCGTGAGCAATAAGTTTAAGCATTTATTAAAACAACAACCCCAGAAGCTCAATGAAACCTTTACGGTGGAAATGGCCAATGGGAAAACCGAATCCACTGGGGAAATCTACACCGGATGTACCCTAACCTTGAATCAACACGTTTTTTGAATAAACTTAATGCTTGTTTCCATTAGGAGTTTCGATGTGATTATCGGCATGGACTGGTTAAGCCCCCATCACGCTGAAATTATGTGTCACGAGAAGGCCGTTCGCCTTCACCTTCCCAATCACAAAACCCTAGTTATTTACGGAGACAAACCTAGCCCGAACCTTCGCCTCATCTCGTGCATCCTGGGACAGAAACATCTACGAAAGAACAATTTGGCGTTCCTGGCTCACATAGTGGACAAAACCAAGGAAGAGGTTAACATTCACGACATTCCCATAGAACGTGAATTCCCAGACGTATTTCCTGAAGATCTTCCTGGAGTACCCCTAGAGAGACAAATGCAGTTCCGAATTGACCTCGTTCCAGGAGCAATTCCTCTCGCCAAATCACCCTACCGGCTAGCTCCTGCTGAAATGCAGGAATTATCCAGCCAACTCAGCGAACTCCTGGACAAGGGATTCATCCGACCTAGTTACTCGCCATGGGGAGCTCCAGTCCTCTTTGTCAAAAAGAAGGACAGATCTTTTAGAATATGCATCGACTACAGAGAGTTAAATAAACTCACTGTCAAAAATCGCTATCCACTCCCGCGAATCGACGATCTATTTGACCAGCTCCAAGGAGCTAGTTACTTCTTTAAGATAGACCTACGGTCTGGATACCATCAACTCAAGGTCCGTGAAGAGGATATTCCTAAAACCGCTTTCCGAACTCGTTACGGACATTATGAATTTGTCGTAATGCCCTTCGGTCTAACAAATGCCCCTGCCGTATTTATGGATCTGATGAACCGAATCTGTCGTCCATTCCTCAACAACTTTGTCATTGTCTTCATTGATGACATTCTCGTCTATTCCCGAAGCGAAGAAGAGCATGGCCAACATCTCCGACAAATTCTAGAAACTTTGCGATCGGAAAAGCTATACGCAAAACTCTCCAATTATGAGTTCTGGCTCCGTAGTGTGAACTTCCTAGGTCATGTTGTTAGCCAAGATGGAATTCATGTGGATCCCTCTAAGGTCAAAGCTGTTGAAGGATGGGCAGTCCCGACAACACCCACGGAAATCCGTCAATTCTTAGGTCTAGCAGGCTACTATAGGAGATTTATTCAAAACTTCTCTAAGATCGCCAAGCCACTTACCTCACTTACAAAAAAGGGCGTACCATTCAAATGGATGGAAAAAACAAGAGGTTGCATTCCGAACCCTGAAGCAAGCCCTCTGTAGTGCCCCGGTACTATCTCTACCGGAGGGAACGGAAGATTTCGTGGTCTACTATGACGCGTCAAATCAGGGCTTGGGTTGTGTTCTCATGCAGCGTGGAAGAGTGATAGCTTACGCATCCCGCCAACTAAAGACGTACGAAGTGAATTATACAACCCATGACCTAGAATTGGGAGCCGTGGTCTTTGCTCTGAAGATTTGGAGGCATTACCTTTATGGTACAAATTGCACCATCTTCACAGACCACAAGAGTCTCCAGCACATCTTGAGTCAGAAGGAGCTAAATATGAGGCAACGAAGATGGGTTGAGTTATTAAACGATTACGAGTGTGAAATCAAGTATCACCCGGGCAAGGCCAACGTAGTAGCTGATGCATTAAGCCGGAAGGAGTACTCTAATCATCATGAAAAAACCCTCTCGATAACCATCCAATCTCATCTAACCACGCAGATTGGAGTAGCCCAGTCAGATGCCATGAAGATGGAAAACAGAGCAAGCGAAGCTCTACGCGGAATGGAAAAGAATCTAGAGGTGAGAGAGAACGGAGTCTACTACTTCATGAACCGTATTTGGCTCCCTAAACTCGGAGGATTTAAGGAGGTAGTCATGAAGGAAGCCCACAAGACGCGATACTCCATCCATCCCGGTTCGGACAAGATGTATTTAGACCTTAAACAATGCTATTGGTGGCCTAACATGAAGGTAGAGATTGCCACCTATGTCGGTAAGTGCCTTACTTGTGCCAAGGTAAAGGTGGAGTACCAGAAGCCCTCGGGGTTATCACAGCAACCGGTGATTCCCGAGTGGAAATGGGAAGGGATTTCTATGGATTTTGTGACCAAGCTGCCCAAGACATCGGACGGATTAGACACCATATGGGTAATAGTCGACCGACTGACGAAATCCGATCATTTCCTGCCAATAAAGGAATCCTACAAGATGGAGAAACTGACGCGATTATACATTCGAGAAATCATGAGACTCCACGGAGTACCAATGTCTATTATCTCGGATAGAGACAGTAGGTTCACTTCACGTTTTTGGCAATCACTCCAGAAAGCACTTGGAACCCATCTCGACATGAGCACCGCTTACCACCCACAAACGGATGGTCAAAGCGAACGAACCATTCAAACGCTCGAAGACATGCTTCGCGCATGTATGATAGACTTTGGGAAGTCTTGGGATACCCACTTACCTTTAGTCGAATTCTCGTATAACAACAGTTACCATTCGAGCATCAAGGTCGCCCCTTTCGAAGCACTATACGGGCGTAAGTGTAGATCACCGTTATGTTGGGACGAGGTGGGCGACACCCAGCTAGCAAAGGCACTCACATCAGACAAGGCGCTAACGGGACCGGAGATCATTCGTGAAACCACGGAAAAGATAGTTCAAATCAGAGCTCGATTACGGGCATCGCGCGACCGACAAAAGAGCTACGTCGATAAACGGCGCAAGCCCTTGGAATTTTAGGTCGGGGATCGAGTACTGTTAAAAGTCTCACCTTGGGAAGGAGTCATTCGTTTCGGAAAATGGGGAAAACTGAACCCACGATACATTGGACCTTTCGAGATCGTCGCCCGAATAGGCCCAGTGGCGTATAAACTGCAACTACCCGCAGAGCTAAACAGTGTGCACCCCGTATTCCATGTCTCTAATCTAAAGAAGTGCCTATCTGATGAAACACTTGTCATTCCCCTTGACGAGATTGAAGTCAACGAGAATCTCCTATTCGTTGAAGAACCGGTTGAAATCATGGACAGGGAGGTGAAGCGTACTAAGCAAAGTCGCATCCCGATCGTGAAAGTACGGTGGAACGCGAAGCATGGGCCAGAATTCACGTGGGAACGCGAAGATCAAATGAAGCAAAAGTAACCTCACCTATTCTAGCATTCTCAAATCTAGCTTTCAAACAGAATTTCGGGACGAAATTCCTGCTAACGGGGGGATGATGTCACACCTAGAAATTTTATGCCTTGTAACTACAACAATTAAGTAAAATTATGAATAAAAAACTTAAGAACATGTATGATGCTTACTTTATGACAACAAAAATTCAATCAAATACACCATGCAAGCATTTCAAGTAGTCAATAGGCAATTAGAAACCCTAGAAGATCTTGTTTAAGTCCACTTTTGGACTAGGACTTCCTTATTGGGCCCAATAGACCAATAAGCTTCCAATTTGACCATCTTGGGTTTAGAACTCTTAAATGGGCTCTAATTGGACCCATTTTCATTTAATTCAATATTTTGGGCCATATTGGGCCTAGAATGGAATAAAGTAATATTATGAACCATTTTGGACCATGATTAACCTAATCTAGCCTAATAAAGCATAAAAATCACATTTATATTTTTTTGAGCCAACAATCATTCAACCTAACTATAATATGGGCTTAGGGGCAAAAAGCCCAAAAATCTCCTCTTTCCCCTCTCCATTCTCGGCCCAAGCCCACAAAGAGGAAGGGTTGACTTTGTTGGGTGCCACCTCACTTTTGCACCAAGGATATCCATGCAACACTCATACTTCCATGCAACTATCTTGTCAAACCTCTCTCTTCTCCTCTCTCTTTCTTCTCTCGGCCGAATCCAAGAAAACACACACACCCACATTTCATTCTTCATTCTCTCAAGAACACACCAAAAATCCCTTCACTTTCCCTTCAAAAATTTCGAGCTTCAAGGGCTTTGCAAGGAGGATTCTTCACAAAAATCATCATCTAGGTAAGTTGATTCTTGAATCCACACTCTAGACTCCTTGTTCTATACAAAAATCTCTTCTTAACTCATAAGAAATCATGATCTTGCATCTTAGAATCACCTCAAACTCGAGATCTTCATCAAGGTGTTGCTAGGGCCGAAAATCACCTCACTTTCTTCCTTTTCCTTCTTCAAGTCGAAACCACAACTCAAGGTAAGCTTCATACCCCCTATTTTTCGGTTTTTATAAGTTTTGTGGGGGGAGAATACAAGCAAATGTGTAGATCTATGAGTATATGTATGCTTTGTGTGATTTCTATGTTTATATATATGTTCTTATGTGATTGTGGTGTTGGATCTAGTCAAAAAGACCTTAAAACCGAGATCTACATTAATTTGTATGAAATGAGTATAAACTATATTATTTCACACAAATCATTTCTAGAAAAATAACCAAGTTGGTTAATGTGAACATCTTTAGGCTTAAAACCCATTTTTGGACTCAAAATGCTAAAAATATAAACTAAAGGGCCCAAAATGTCAAAATACAAATTCTGAGGGATGAGATGAGTCAAAACAGTTTCAAAAATGTATTTCCTGGAAATTTACCCTTTTGAAGGATTAAAATGTGAATTTTTAAACATAATGGGCCAAAAATGAACTTTTCAGCCCAATAAAGCCCAAATTGCGAGATTTTCAAATTAGAGGGGCTGAAACTGCACTTTTCTGTAAAACATGGGACTACTAGTGTACCAAGTCCATTTCAAGGGTTAGAAATGCTTTTCAATTTTAGAAGGGACCAAAGATGTAAAAATTTCCATTTTGGGTCAAAATTGTAAAAATTGCGAGAATAGAGGTTTTAACCGAGAAAAACTCCATTTTGAGGGACTAAAACTGTTTTTCAAGTAAATTGGGGCTGGAAAATACCTTTTCAACAAGTTTTGATACTAAAGTGTCAAGAGAAATGGTTTAAGGACTAAAATGGAAATTCTTTTATATAAAGGGTTAAAAGTGTAAATTTATCCAAGAAAGGGCTTCAAAAGAGAAAAATTCTAATATTTTAAACAATAAATCCTTTATGACAAAATACTAGTACCACGACTACCACCGAAATATAATACACCTTCAACACCAAAATCGTTACCAAACGAATTGATTCGGTCTCGAATCAATAACGAATCAAAAATCTAAACACGACGATACTCCAATACACACGCGGAAATTACGGGAAGTCAATACACACATGGGAATTCACCAGATGTCGATACACCATCTTTGGGCCCGAAAGTTTCAAATCGTGCTTATTGGGCCTAGCTTGCCCAATGACATGATCTTTAGGCCCAAAGGAAACGCGCTTACATGTTATTGGGTCTTAAAAGACCTAATGCAATGTAAAAGGACTTTCAATAGCGTTTGTGCTGTTGGGCCCCAAGGGTCCTTTGGCACAGCTAGTAAAGTCGAGAAGTCAAATGCGAGTCGGACCAAGGGCCCTTCGCATTCACGGTAGCCTTGAACGACTCATGGAATTAAAGAGGGCTTCGCACCCTCCTTTCTTCTTAGGTGGTGGGGCTATGGGAAGTCAGGGTGGTTGGATTAGGTGAGTAGTACAGACGACGCCTAAGGGTTCGTTTGTATAGTCGTAAGCTAGCCATTTTTCATTAATGCTTGATTACAACAACTCACCACCCTTAATTAATCCAATGTCACCTAGAATTATCGAATACACACGTCGCTACGGTATAACCAAATATAAAACGCGTAATTTAAAGTGTTAGGAAAACATCGGGTTTTCCTAGTGATTTCAGCACTTACACCTACGTGATGCATACCAAGTATAATAAATTTTCACACTTATAGAAACAAACAAGCATACTTACGGATCTTCACACTTTTTCTTACTTACAATAATCTTTTCAGAAAATATCGGATTTTCTGGTGGTTTTTAAAAATAATACAAAACATTATGTTTCAAACATTACTTATGAACTCACCAACATTTCATATGTTGACGTTTTTCAAAATACTTGTATTCTCAGGTAACAGGTAAATCAAAGGAAAAATGTAACCAGTGATGTCTTGTCGTTTGTTTAACTAGTATCGAACAATCTACTTTTTGGGAATGTAATGTTATGAAACAATGTACTAAATGTAAACGCTATCAGTTGTATTAAATCAATGCTTGGTGATGAATGATGTTATGTTTCATGTATATTCATTGTGATGGTATTCAATTGAGTCACAATAGCCCTCGGACGTTTCCGCCGTCTGGTTCGGGGGTGTGACAATATATATATATATATATATATATATATATATATATATATATAAAACTTAAATGCTAGTCTTGTCATTAGTAGGCTTCATTCACGAAGCCAATCTATAAGGGGTGTATAAGGTTATGGCCTATAAAATGGCCGTATAATGGGTGTCCACTCTCACCCACCGCTTCCTTGATTGGTGGAGGTTCGTTAGCCGAACGGGTAGGATAGGGCAACCATTCCCTCATTAATAAGTATAATGAATTATAAAAGTAAGTAAATGTTTTTACAAAAATTCCCAATCTTATTTAGTTTAGGCAAAAGTGAATTGATGCAATTCCATGAAATTACACTTTGTACCCTTGCTAAGACGTTAGTGGAGCGTGTGTGGTTAACCGACACGCAAATTGGGTTCGAAGCAAAGGAGACAAAGGGTGACTCAATGCTTGTCATAGTTCGATGGAGAGTGTGTGGTTAACCGGCACATCGAATAGGTGACTATAACAATGAGGGCACCATGTATATTTGCATGGTTATCCACACCCGCTTTGTGATCCTCGGCATCCCAGTCACAAAATGGAGGGGCGTGTCGAGATTTAAACGTGCCATTGAATCTTAAAAAAGATCTAGGAATTTTCAATACATTTAAAACTTAATCTCTTTTTCGTTTTTCATGGTGGAAAATTAGTGAATCGTCATTCACTTACCTTCAAATTATTTACTTGTTAGATTCGGAGATCCCTTTTCAAATTTGTAAATAATGTTGTTGGATCCTAGCCCTAATTTCTCATTTGGGTGTTTAATTGGGGATTCATTTCTAATCAAACTTTGTTCTTTTTCCTTTTCAGATGTTGAACAACAACAATGCTTCCGGCTTGAATTCCTCCGGCTCATTCGTACTCATGAACTTGTGTGGGAGAGTGATATTTGATGGGTCCAATTTCAATGATTGGACCCGCAACATCCGAATGGTCACTTGTTACGAGGACAAACAGTATGTCCTTGATGAGAAGCTGAAGGAAATCAACCTCAACAATGCTACTGATGAAGAGATCGCAGCCTTTGAGGCCCATGAGCGTGATGCCATGAAAGTTCATTTCATCATGCTAGCGACTATGACTGCAGAACTCCAAAAGTCCTATGAGGACATGTATCCCTATGAAATGCATCATGACTTGCTGGACCGGTACCATCAATGTGCGATGCAAAAAAGGTATGAGATCATCTCTTCGATGATCACTACCAGAATGGGTAATGCAGAGTCTCTTACCACCCATCTGCAAAAGATGCAGAGATATGTTGATCGCCTGCTAAAGTTAAATGTTAACTTTGATGAAGAGCTGGAAATTGACATTATCCTTCACTCCTTGCCTCCCTGCTACAACCAATTCCGCATGAGCTACCATATGAATAAGGAAGAGGTCACCTTGAGCAAGCTTCAAGGATTGTTAAGGACTGCTGAGAGAAATATCAAGGATAAGTCTGTTGCATCAACTCAAAATGTAGCACCTGGTTCCTGGTATGTATTCTTGGATATTAACTCTCCTTGTATATTGCATTTTAACCTTGGACTCGGCGAGTTGAAGGACTAACTCGCCGAGTAGAAGCGAGACTAGACGCGGGATCTACTCTGTCTACTCGGCGAGTAGGCTCGAGGGACTCGGCGAGTAGACCCTGTCTGGACTTAAACCCTAACCCGGGTGTTTGCACCCTATTTAAACGATCTAACCCAGCCTCCATTTCCCCTAGCACTCCCATAGATATGTAGAACGAAACCCTAGCCCCCTTTGTGTCCTTGTGGGTGATTTTAGCTTTGTGAAGGTGGGTTGGAGCTTGGGAGAAGAAGGAGAAGGTTGAAGAGTGCAAGAAGGGAAGAAGATCCAAAATCTACTCTGTGAAGGGCTTCTATTCAGGTAGTAAAGTTCTTACCTTGACCTTTAGTTCATTGAATCCCCCTTTTTGTCCCAAAAAAGTGGTTTTAAGCCCTAAGAACCTAAATCTCTATGTGTTTATGGTTAATGTTCTGCAAGGACTTCGGATTTGGACCTTTAGGACATCCTAGTAGCATAAAGTCTCGGTGGTTGAGGTGATTGAGGTCCCTATTGAGCGTAGGACCTGTTAAAGAGCTTGGAATTGCATGTTTGAGCTCATAGGGCCATGCATGCACGTAAAGTTTGTAGCTTTACGTGGTAAATACGCCTTAGGACCATAGATCTGTGATTTTGAAGTATTGCATGTCTCAGATCTGGCCTACTCAGGAAATGGGTCGAGGAACTCGGCGAGTCCCAAAGTGGAACTCGTCGAGTTCTATGAAGATGGTCTTAGACTCGGCGAGTTGGATGAACAACTCGGCGAGTCCTATGAAGATTGCCTGGAGCTCGCCGAGTTGTTCTTCAAACTCGGCGAGTCATATGAACTTTCACAGAACAAGAGGGGTTTAAGCGTTGAAGGTTCAACCCTTCGTACCTGCACGCGGAATTAACCGTGTAACGTAGTCCCAAAACCCCAAACCCTCATATGGGGTGTTCTGGTGTGGATTGGAAGCGAGTAGGGGATCCGCTCGAGGAACTCGGCGAGTTGCTCGCGGACTTGGCGAGTTGGGACTCGAGTCGGCCCCATAGTCCCGAGTAGTGAGTCAAGGGTGACTCAGTGAGTGGGGAAAGGGACTTGGCGAATAGGACCGGATTAGAAAGGGAAGGACTCGGCGAGTTGCTCGCGGACTCGGCGAGTCCAGTCAACTGGAAGTCGACTTTGACTTGGATTTCGACTTGGTCAAGGGTAAAAGGGTCATTTTACCCTAAGTACATCTAGCAGTGTTTGACTGATCGTTTTGTAGGAATTATAGCCGGAGGACGTCCGGAGCAGCAGCAGCAGCAGTAGACAGTCAGTTCCCGATCAGATCAGCAGCTACTTTGAGGTGAGTTACCTTCCGGTAGCAGTGGGTCTACGGCCACAATGCCGGCCCACAAGTAGGAGTTGTATGTGGATGATTGTCTCCATGATATTCATCTAGGGTTACTACTACCTGTGCTATGTTTATGTGCTAGTATGACATGATGCTATGTGTTAGTGGCAGTAGGGGAGATAGTCCCCAAGACAACCGGTCGATAGGGCCGAAGGGGTAGTTATACCTAGTCATGCTAGATAGATTCTGATACTGTGGTACATGTTATGTGGTAGTAGTAGAGGGGAGAAGTAGTCTCCAGTACCCGGTCTAGAGGACCAAAGGGGAGGCCAGCACCCAGATATGCTAGGCAGTATCCGGTCGAGAGGACCGAAGGGGAGGCCAGCACCCAGGTATGCTAGGCAATATCCGGTCGATAGGACCGAAGGGGTAGGTCGGGCACCCAGATATGCCTGACAATATATGTATGTTATGTGATTATTATGGTATGTGGTACAGTGGGGGAACTCACTAAGATTTGTGCTTACGTTTTTCAGTTGTTGTTTCAGGTACCTCTTCAGCCAAGGGGAAGGAGCAGGCGCGGTAGCAGCATATCACACACACTCTTGTTTCCGCAGTTATGAGTTTATTCTGGGATTGACACTCTGATATTCTGGTTGTTTAAATGTTGTGGATTTCAATTTGGTTTTTGATGTGAAATGGTTTAATCAAACAATGTTTTAATTATTAATGTTTTCTAAGTAATGTTTTATAACGAAATTTTTGGACATGAAAACTGGGTCGTTACACAAGCCGTCCTTCACAGGTATTTACACTATTAAATCTAATGATTCATCGCATGCTATTTCTTGGGTTCTTGATACAGGATGTGGTTTTCATATATGTTCTGATTTGCAGGGACTAAGAAGAAATAGGGATGTGGAGCGTGGAAGGATAAACCTAATCATGGGAAACAAAAGATCTATGCCTGTCACCAAGATTGGAGTATATTCCTTAGTGCTTAGTAATGGATTAGGTTTAGATTTAAATAATTGTTGCTATTCGCCAGATATGGAAAGAAACATCATTTCATTTCATGGTTTATATAGACAAGGATTTAAATATTCATTTGATAATGAAAAGGGTTCTATTTATGCTTTTCTTAATAGTGTTTTATATTTTGAAGCATTACCTTGTAATGAAATATATGAGACCATGATGGTTGTAGATAACTTAGGAAATGATGTGTTGTGTGTTGATTCTTCCAATAGTATGGATAAGGCATGCTTGTGGCATTGTCGTCTTAGATATGTCAACAAGAAACGCATAGCCCAACTCCAAAAGGATGGAGTGTTGGAGTCATTCGACCTTAGGGAGGATGACGTGTGCGAGTCTTGTTTACTTGGAAAGATGACCAAGTCACCCTTCACTACCACTTGTGAAAGGGGTGAGGGTTTATTGGATCTCATACACGCCGATGTGTGTGGGCCCTTTAGATCCACCATAAAGGATGCAAACCGCTTCTTTGTGACTTTCACCGATGATTATAGCAGATATGGGTATATCTACTTAATCAAGCACAAGTCAGAAACCTTTGAAAGTTCAAAGAGTTTAAACAAGAAGTGGAGAATCAGTTGGGCAGGAAAATCAAGATGCTTCGATCCAATCGAGGATGAGAGTACCTATGTCTTTAATTCCATGACTACCTCAAGGAATGGAGAATCGTTTCGCAATTGACGCCACCTAGGACACCACAGTTGAATGGTGCAGCTGAGAAGCGTAATCGAACCTTGCTAGATATGGCTCGTTGCATGATGAGTCGTGCTTCACTACCTATCTCATTCTGGGGGTATGCCTTAGAGACTGCTGCCCATATCTTTAACTTAGTCCCTACAAAGAAGGTTGCCAGAACACCTCACAAGATGTGGATAGGGAAAGCTCCCTCGTTGGCACATATCAAGGTTTGGGGTTACGAGGATTTCGTAAGACGAGAGACTCACGACAAGGTCGAACCTCGTAGTGAGCGATGTATTTTCATCGGCTACCCGCAGAAGTCCTTTGTATATCTCTTCTATAGACCGAGTGACAATGATGTCTTTGTTGCGAGGAGAGGAGTTTTCTGAGAAAAAGAACTCATAAGCCAAGGGGACAGTGGGAGGCAAATCGATCTTGAAGAGATTCAAGAATCGAGCGATGAAGAAACCTCTAACGCTGGCACTTAACCCGAGGAGGAAACTCCGGTGGAACCGATTGACGAGTCCTTACCTCTTAGACGTTCCAAAAGTGTTAGGGCTCAACCCCAGTTTTACGGTTTTCATATTACTACAGAAGGGGATACGTACACTAGTGATTGTACATTAGTGAATTTGGACGAACCTAACAGTTATAAGGAAGCCATGGCAGGCCCCGAGTCTGCGAAGTGGAAAGAGGCCATGGACAGCGAGATTCAGTCCATGTATGACAACCAAGTTTGGATTTTGGTTGAAAATGTACTAGG
The DNA here is from genome assembly GCF_051521515.1 of Lactuca serriola. NCBI lineage: Eukaryota > Viridiplantae > Streptophyta > Magnoliopsida > Asterales > Asteraceae > Lactuca > Lactuca serriola. The sequence goes on from NC_136416.1 coordinate 182,959,403, forward strand.
TCGTAAGATGGTCGGGTGCAAATAGATCTTGAAGAAGAAGACCGACATGGATGGGAATGTGCACACTTATAAGGCGCAATTGGTCGCAAAGGGTTTTACTCAAACTCCTATAGTTGAATATGATGAAACCTTCTCGCCAGTTGCAAAGATAAAGTCTAGTAGGGTGATGCTGGCCATTACTGCATTTCATGACAATGAAATTTTGTAAATGGATTTCAAAACCGCTATCCTTAATGGGAAGTTGGCTGAGGATGTTTACATGGCTCTGTTAGAGGGTTTTGTCAATGCGAAGCATCTCAATAGAGTGTGTAAGCTAGAGAAGTCCATTTATAGACTCGAGCAAGCGTCTCGCAGATGGAATCTTTGTTTTAATGAGAAAGTCAAAGAGTTTGGTTTTCTGCGAAGCGAATATGAATCATGTGTATATGTCAAAGCTAGTGGGAGTATAGTAAGCTTCCTCGTATTGTATGCCGATGACATACTACTCATAGGAAACGACATCCCGACGCTGCAGGAAGTAACGTACTGGCTTGGGGAGTGCTTCGCTATGAAGGACCTCGGAGAGGCTGCCTATATTCTGGGAATAAGGATAATGAGAAACAGAAGTAAGATACTAACAGGACTTAGTCAGAATACTTACTTGAACAAGGTACTAAAACGTTTTAGTATGGAGAATTCAAAGAAGGGAGAGTTACCAATCCAAAGTAATGCCAAATTGCGTAAGACTCAAAGTCCGAGTACCGAAGTTGAAATAGCAAAAATGAGCCGAGTACCTTACACTTCCGCAGTTGGCTCGATCATGTATGCTATGACTTGTACTCACCCTGATGTAGCCTTCGCTTTGAGCATGGTCAGCAAATATCAAGGGAACCCTGGCAAAGCGCATTGGACCGCAGTCAAGAATATTCTTAAGTACCTTCAAAGGACCAAGGAATGGTTTCTAGTCCTCGGTGGGAGTGATGACTTAAAGGTGCGAGGGTACAATGACGCCAGTTTTCAGACCAACAGGGACACCTACCGTTCGTAGTCAGGCTGGGTCTTTACCTTAAATGGAAGAGCAGTGACTTGGAAAAGTTCCAAGCAGGAGACCGTAGCTTCATTGCAGCGAGCGAAGCATCAAAGGATGCAATATGGTTGAAGAACTTCATTGGAGACCTTGGAGTTGTGCCAACAATACAAGAGCCTATGGAAATTTTTTGTGATAATGAAGGTGCGGTTGCCTTGACCATGGAATTGAGGGATCATGGCAGATCTCAACATATCGACAGAAAATATCATTTTATTCGACATCGGGTGGAAGAAGGACTCCTCGTAGTGAATAGGGTATCGTCAGAGGATAACCCAGCATATCCGCTTACGAAGGGACTGAGCAGGTTTAAGCACTTGCAGCATGCTAGGAGCATCGAACTGAAGGACGATATTAGTTTAGATTAGATAGTTTAGAACTGTGTAATAGATAAATTATAATTAACATTCGATGATTAAATAAAAGAGTATTATTTATTAGTAATGTTACTCTCTTATGTTAATTGTTTACCTATTGTTTCATTTTTTTCATGTTTTGACTTCCTGAATAATAAGATTATTCGAACGATCCACAATCGTTCATATGTTGAGAGTAGGTATGAATGAAGACTGTCATGAATTGGTGTGTAGATTGTCTGAAGAGTATTAGACATAGCAAAAGTTTGCTACAACGTTCATGAGTACTTATGAACTTGATTTGAGCATTGGAATAAACTCACGCTTGCTGGAATCACTTCATGGAATTTATCACGAGTGATCGCAAGACGATAATATCATATGTTCTTCAAACCTAGATATATGGTTTATTGTTTGCTAATTGGTTGTGCATTGGTAATGCGTAAACGCATTAGTGACTTGATGTTATAAAACGCATTGTTATGTATGATTTGATTAGTGGATAGTAAATGCATATAAGTCGAAGTTTATCTGTTCCTTTTATCCTAAGAGGGTAAAAGCGATATCAGGGCCCCTCGATGATTTGATTTGACTTATGTGCCAGGCCCGGTCAGGACTTAATTGATGTGTTCAATTAAGTTCTATGTCAAATGAATCAGAGATCGCGAAACAAATTGTTGGACAATAAGTATGACTATGTTCCATGTAATTGCCCGCACGATATCTAGAACAGAGGATTATACAACCCCTTATCTGAAGGACAAGTTATTGATAAGATCGAGAGTTTTGAGAACTGCGATTGCTAATCGGGTTCAGAAGGTGCATTTGCATTTATAGTTATTAGACTTATCCAAGTGGGACACTGTTGGATTAGTGTCTAAGTCCATAACTATATTTGGTATGTACTTGACCTGGTTGTGCATGGTCCTTTTGGATTGCCTTCACTAAAGCAACTTGACTGGAGGAATAATATAGAAAGAGGTGATTATGGTTTATTAATATATTATAAGACTAATATATTAAAATAGAAATCATATTTGTTTAATTAACATTGGTCAATAATTAATTAAGAATTAGTTTTGTGATCAAAAGAAGTTAAATGAACTTAAGGGGCTGAACTGTAATTATGTGATAGTTACAAAGTTGGGCAAGGAAACCTTATTAGATAGTGTGGACAAATTCTAGGGATAAAGCCTTAAGAATTCGTCCATAATAAGGATTGTAGAATTATCCTTGGGCTGCTTGGTGGCTAAGTAATCTGATAAGGATAACCATTGAAACCCTAATTCCTACACGTATATATAGGACCCCTAGGCATGGGAATTTTGGCAACTTGAATCCTAGAAGTCCTAGAGCCGAAATTCTCCTCTCCCATCTCTCTATTGTTTCCTCCAATTGCTATTGGTGTTTGTGATTCATTAGAGGCACAACACTTGAGGTGCTAAAGTTCTCAAGGCTTCAAGATCTTCAATCAACAACAAGGTAAGCATCTAGATCTGTTTTCTTATGTCAATTTCGATTATATACACTAGATCTAGGGTTAGAAAGTCTTGGATGAATTGCATGTACAATAGAGAAACCTAGATCCAAGCATTAGGGTTTGCATGAGCACATAGGATGTTCTTTTAGCTCAAACCCATCAATAACCACCAACACCATATGTGAGTAAATTCATATTTTTTTTTACTCAATAGTAAGTTTCTTGTATTTAATCACATGTTATGATAATCACATATGGTTGATGTGGAAATTTATTTTTGAATGTTGGAAAAACATTTATATTTCCAAGGAATGCATTTGTATTTATACCATTATTGTAAATTGTTTCATAACAAATTGATATATATATATATATATATATATATATATATATATATATATATATATATATATATATACATATATAGTACGTTACGTAATACCTTCGGATCAAAGAGGATGCTTCCGTAGGAGGGTTGACGTAGACATGTGCAGTGTTACTTTTCCTATTTTCATAGAAAATGATGATTTCTTAGTGTTGTGAATAGAATTTTTCTAATAATATATAATAAGACAATCATATATAAGTTGTGACCAAGGGTAATAATACTATACCAACACTATAAGAAAATTTCGATTTAGCTACGGAAAAGTGCTACAAAATCATATTCCATAGCTATTTTGCTACGGAATATGTTACGAAATGATTTTCCGTAGATTTTTCATTACATAAATTTCTACGAAATAAAATTCCGTTGCAAACTTAGAACTAATTACGAAATTTTGTTACGGAATTGTAATCCGTAGTTAGTCGATCTGCTACCGAATTTGCTATGAATTTAAATACATAGCTATTTTGCTATGGAAATTACTATGAAACTAAATGATGTAGCTATTTTGCTACAAAATGATATTCCATAGCTATTTTGCTACGGATTTTAGTTACAAAAACGAATTCCGTAGTTGTTTTGCTACAAAGTGAAATTTCATTGCTATCATGCTATGGAAACTACTATGAAACTAAATTTCGTCGCTATTTTGCTACAGAATTGTCACACCCTAAAACCGAGAACGGCGGAAACGTTCTGGGACGGAGGACGTCATGTAAAGTATCACAACACAGTATAACAGTAAATAAGCAAACAACATCATCCATTGCATTAAATATATATAATTTTAATACAAGCGTGTTCTGAACAGTTATAGACACCAAAAAATGAATCAAAATAATAAGATGAGTCTTGGATGCGCTCCATCTTCTCAAAAGCTGGCCTCAGTACCTGTTTACTGACGACCTGAGAATACAAGTTATTTTGAAAGAGTTTATCAGCATTAAGCTGGTGAGTTCATAAGTATTTTAGTGTCGGTGTTTGTATTAAAACGTTTGAACGTGGTTTTAAGTATGAGTTTGTAAACATTGGTGATAAAAGTATATGAATGTTTGTAAGTGTTTGTAAAAGTTTGAATCTCTCAGAAAAACCTATATTTTCTATTAAAAGTACCCTTCTACCAAGGCGTAACTGTTTTGTATGTTCGTGTATTGTAAAAGTGTGTAATTTTCCCAATTGTAACTATCATTAACAAAATATAGTTTGTACATTAATGTTTAAGTGAAAAGATCACTAAATGTATGTAAAGGGTAAATTATTGTAGTACTGTAGTGTTGTATTATAGGAACTACTGCTGTACTAACTACCTTAAACCGGATTTATATTAAGGTATCATGTGATTAATTGTACCATACTATCGACTAGGTAACAACGACAAATGTAGGTCGTAAAAAGGTACGACGTTTGGCACCCGTAGACCTGCAGGTCCGGCTGTAGCTAGCAGCAAGGTGTAGGATAGTCAATCCAGTATAGATCTATACGCAAACTCACGCTCTCCCTCCAAGAGACTCTGGCTACAACTCGGGCCATGACATTTAAGGCATGCTCCGATACAGTGGATCATAATTTTTTCAATGTATTCATGTATATGTAATGTATTGTTACTCGTTCTAGTATCGTTGTATATGTTCTCTTTCTAGTATAGTTGTATATGTTCTTCTTCTAGTAGAGTTGTATATGTTCTCATAGTAATGTAATGTATATGTTCTCATAGTAATAAGTACTGACTCATGAATGAACTGACTCATTGATCTAGCAATGGTATATGTATGATCCTGTGCTACCCCGATGGTAACTTACTAATGATGTAACTAGTACGCATGAATATGGAAGAACTTTTATGACTATATATGTACACATGATATATAATTAATATTGAAACGACCTTCGGACGGCTACCCGATATCCCACCCGACCACATCACAAGCGCGAAAAGGAAATACGGCGGACGGCCTTCCAAAGCCTTTTAAACATTGCTTATATAACTATACATATACGGGCATGCAATTTATAATAAGTATAACAAAGTTTAAGTAAAAGTATTTGATAAGTAAAAGAGTTTGTAAAGCAGTTTGCAGTAAAACAGTTTGATAAACAGTTTGAACAGTAATAAAATCATTGGTTTTGTAGTTATTAATCACATGTGATTGATGTAATAACTATAAGTATTCAACTTATATTCCCCTCATTAAAGCATTTAAAACATTTAAAAGTATTTCAAAGGTTAGTTAAGGGGTATGAACTCACTTGCAGATACGGTGCTAGGTGGCAAATGGAGACTTGTACACACGCACGAGCCTAGTTATCATATAATGAACATTTATATAACTAATTAGCCAAATTATAACTAATAATTTAAGTTGGGACAATCTTGAACATGAAAACACTTTGTATAAGTGTTATAAGTCCTAAGGGTTGCATCTAGGTTGTCGTGGGACAAGGCTAATGGGTTTAGGGTTCCAAAGGACCCTATACATGAGTTTACTCTTCAATAAACCCCACACAAGGAGTTTACGGTCGTAAACCCTTGAGTTTATGGCCGTAAGCTCCTAACCTTAATGACATTTTGTGTTTTGAAGTGTTACATGATCCCTAGAAGCAATTCTACTTGGTGGTTTAATCCTTGGAAGAGTTTAGGACTTATAGAAACTCCTTTGATGAGTTCACGGCCCTGGGACCATTTCCCTTAGAGATTATGGCCGTAATCTCCCATGGGGATGGGTTTTTGATGTTTTAAAGTCCCTAACTAACTAGAAGTAAATCAAGGCTATTGTTCCAAGGCTTTAGGAGTGATTAAGGCACTCTTTGGCCTTTGAGTTTGGAGTTCACGGTCCAAGAACTTCTTGGGCCGTGAACACCTAAATCTTGGTGTTAATGGATGATTTCTAGTCTTAAATACACCTATATACAAGTCTAAGGTCGTTACTTAACAAAGGGAAGGGACTAGGCATCAATTTATCCTTATAAAAGAGTTTACTCCCCAAGTGTTCTTGGGCGGTAAACTCTCGAATCTTGATGTTTTGCTATGAAATCTATGTTATTAAGCAAATTATAAGCCATATAATACAACTAGAGAGAGGTACTCACAATTTGGGATGAAAACCCGAAGATCCGTGAGAGAGAAAATGGCTTTTCTCTAGTTGGAAATGTAACTAATGAAATAGTTTGGTTAAGAATCATATATATAGTCCTGGGATTTTTGGCAAAAAATATTATTATTCCAGAAATGAACTCTAATATTATAAAGTTTTGAAATAACCGAGTTGCACAAACCCATGTGCATCAACTCTCCTGATATCTCCTTAAATGTAAACCCTGAAATTCTCAAACTTATTCGAAAAATTCTGAAATTCACTGCAACTGGTCTAACTTCTATTGACTTGATAACGTTCGTACAGAATGGAAATTTCGGGTTGTCACAAGAATGATATTCCATAGCTATTTTGCTACGCAATTTAGTTACGGAAATGAATTTCGTAGCTATTTTGCTACGAAGTGAAATTTCATAGCTATTCTGCTATGGAAATTAACACGAAACTAAATTTCATTGCTGTTTTGCTACAAAATGATATTCTATAACTATTTTGCTATGAAATTTAGTTACGAAACAAATTCCATAGTTATTTTCCTATGGAATGAAATCCCATTGCTATTATGCGACGGAAATTTGCTATAAAACTAATTTACATAGTTATTTTGCAATGGTGGAAAAATCCATAGTTCCTTTGTTACAAAAATTTATACGGAATTGAATTATGTTGCCACTTTGCTACAGAATGAAACTTCATAACTATTTTAACTTGTTTTTTTTCTTTATATATATATATATATATATATATATATATATATATATTTGTTATTCTTTTTTCTTTTAATTTTGAATAAAAGAAAACACATCCCACATTTACCATAACCCCACTTCCCATCTCGGTTTCATCTAAGCTTTCTATTTGAACAAGTAAATAAAAATGTTCATTGTTTTATTTGTTACTAAATATATATATATATATATATATATATATATATATATATATATATATATATATATATATTATAATATTTAATTTAACAATAAAACCACATACCTATGAATCATGCATTTTCTCAACCTAAACTTATTAATTCATCCGGATTCAACTTCATTGAAAATTTCATATTCAATGGGGAAAAATGCATATCTTTTGTCAAACAAAAAATGTGGAACAAGTGGGGCCAGAGACTTGCTTTCCACTCGTCTAAAAAAAAAGACAGTAAATGCCCTTGAAAACATTGGACTTGATCGAGACTCATGTCAATGGGACAAAAGTAGCAATTTTTTGTCCCAAGTAGAAAGGTGGGACAAAAGACGTTAATGCCCTTCTCATCATCATAACAAAAAATATCCTTAGAAATATTAACCATATAAAAATTGCAATATTTTTCCCACTCAAAAAGTTAAATCAAGTGGGACAGAAACTCAGGTATTGATATGTTGTTTTGTACAAAAGATGTAAATGCCCTTTTGATTCAAAATATCCCTAGAAATGTTCCCATCCCATGTAACAACCACAACATGAAATTAGTGCTTGTAGCAACATATTTACAATATATGTTCCAACCAAAAAGGTGAATTAAGCGGGACAGAAACTCGGGTCTTGATCTCTAGTTTGTGCAAAAGACATAAATGCCCTATTGATTCAACACAACATGAAAGTAGTGTTGTAGTAAGATATTTGTGTAATTATTCTGATTTGTAAACAGGAAAGGAAGCGTGTAGAAGTAGTGGAAGAACAACAAAGGAAATTTCATAATAGCTTTTATATAACTTACATTTTGTTGCTAACTTTTTAGTGTTTTATCACTTTTTAACTTTTAAAATGTTCTTGTTTCTGAACTTATGTGGTCCATATTTTGCATTTTTTTTTTATTTATGTTTAGTTTTTTATTGATTTTTTTAATTCCTTATATTTGAGAGAACCTGCACACATTCATCTAAGTTATTGGGATAACACACATTCATCTAAGGTATGTGAAGGACTATAGAAAAAATGGTAGATCTCCTAAAGAGACAAGATGGTGGTTTCATGATGACAAAGTTTAAAACAAAGTTTTGAAAAATATGAATTGCTATTTACAAAGGTTTTTGTTTATTATATGTAAATATAATATATTGTATATTAGCTTAGTCAATACTATGTTCCTAGAATTAAGGTTAGTTCCTGTGTATAAGGCATACTTGATGTATCTGTACGTATATATATTAATGGGAATGAAGACGCCTGTTACGAGTCTTTTTGAGTCCTTTGCTTTATTTTGTTTCTTTTTTTATTTTTGCATCATATGCTAAACTCTTGAGAGTCAAGAAGCAACATTGCAGGCGATTCAGGCAAGTCTGGATGAATTGACAACCACGGTTAACGCTCTGGTCATAGCGCAAGGGAAAAAGGGGGTGAAAGGAGCAGGTGAAAACCCATCTGACTTCTTGGATGGAGAGGGGCCTGGGGTATAGTCTGGTGACGAAGAAATGATAACCATAACTCAACCATACCTAGGTCTGTTCCTAAAAATACACACAACTTCCATTCTAACACCCATTATAAGGGATCACCGATGAGACAACTATCTAAAAAGGAACTTGAAGAACGAAGGAAGAATAATCAATGTTTTTACTGCAACGAAAGATACACACCAAGGCATAAGTGCAACAGTAGGCTCTTTATGCTTATTTGTCCGGAAGAGCAAGAGAACTTTATTGACGAAGAAGGGGTCCATGATTTGGCTGATACCGAAATAAACGAAGGTGTGACAAGGGAAACTACAATTTCCATTCATGCTCTACTGGGTTTTTTGGGTCCCCAGACTCTTCAAGTATGGGGTATAGTGAAGAAACAATCTCTATTGATGCTTATTGACAGTGGTAGTACCAACAATTTCGTAGACTTGGTGTGGGATAAAAGGCTCGGTCTCAAGCTTACACCCACTAAACCCCGTAATGTGTCGGTAGCCGATGGATTTAAATTGTCTATTCATTATGTCTGTAAAGAAGTATCATGGTGTACCTATGGAGTGTTATTCAAGGGGGATTTCCTAGCCATGCCGATTGGAGGATTTGGGGTTGTATTAGGAGTTCAATGGCTAGCAACACTTGGGGATATAACATGTAACTTCAAGGAGTTATTTATGGAATTTCAAAGCGAGAACCGAACTATTCGGTTGGGAGGGGCACATAAAGGTTGTTTGGGGAATTCTACTGGTAAGAAGCTTCAGGGGGAGTGGGATCAAGATCAAGCATACCTTTTCGAGTCCATCGAGGGACCATCTCAATTATGGTCCATCAAGTTAGAAGCTGTTGACGACACTGAACCTATGAGACGTGAGATGGAATCGTTGTTGAATGCTTTTGAAGATGTGTTTGCAAACCCGAAGTCCTTGCCACCCACCAGGCAACTAGATCATGGTATCACATTAAAGGAGGGAGGCACTCTAGTTAATTTAAAAGCATATAAATATGTGGCCCTACAAAAAACTATAATTGAAGAGTTGATACAAGAGATGTTAAATTTTGGTGTGATCAGACCAAGTCATAGCGAGTTTGCTTCACCGGTGGTTTTGGTAAGAAAGAAGGATGGCAATTGGAGGTTCTGTGTTGATTATAGAAAACTCAACCATCTCACAGTAAAGAATCAATTCCCTATACCTATTGTTGAAGAGGTTATTGATGAATTGCATGGAGCTTGCTATTTTTCGAAGCTAGACTTGTGAAGCGGCTACCATCAAATAAGGATGAGGGAAACATATATTAAAAAAACTGCTTTTAGGACTCATGAGGGGTTATATGAGTTTGTCATTATGCCTTTTGGCCACTCAAATGCCCCGACAACATTAAAAATTTAATGAATTCAATCTTCAAACCACATTTAAGGAAGTTTTTCTTAGTTTTTTTTGACGACATCCTCGTTTACAGTCAGAGTTGGGAGGAACACTTACAACATTTGGGTATGGTGCTTGACATTCTGAGACAACAATCCTTATTCGCCACATTTTCGAAATGCTCTTTTGGCAGCCGGCAAGTGGACTATTTAGGCCACGTGATTAGTGTTGATGGAGTTAAAGCGGACCCAAAAAAGATTGAAGATACGGTGACTTGGCCAAAACCAAAAAATATTAAAGAGTTGAGCGGATTTTTGGGTCTTACTGGATACTATAGGCGGTTCGTAAGGAATTACGGAAAGATAGCAAAACCTCTAACGAATTTGCTTAAAAAGTGGTGTTTTATTTGGGGTCAAGATGCCGATGAAGATTTTCATGAATTAAAGCAAGCTATGACTTCTACTCCGGTGTTGGCCTTACCTAACTTTGACAAACCATTTATCATCGAGATAGATGCTTTGGGTGTGGGTATAGGAGCGGTGTTAATTCAAAATAATCACCCTATTGCCTTTTTCAGCAAGGCCTTGGGCCCTAAACATTTAATGTTGGCCACATATGAAAGGGAATTACTAGCTATATTAGCAGCCATCCAAAGGTGGAAGGGATATTTGTTAGGCAGACCCTTTGTTATTAAGACGGATCACCAAGCGTTAAAGCATACACTTGAGCAAAAGGAGTGCAATCCTACCTTGCAGAAATGGTTAAGCAAAATCATGGGCCTACAGTACTCTGTGCAATACCAAAAGGGAAAGGAAAACGTGGTAGCAGATGCTTTTTCAAGAAGATCGACTCCTTTGCCGCCAATCACTTGTATGGCAATATCAAACATTTTCTCGGGATGGCAAGATAAAATTCGTGAAAGTGTCTATACAGATGGAAAACTACAAGGAATAATTGATGCACTCAAAGATGGTTCGACTATTTGGAGCAAGTACTCCATGGTTAATGGGTCACTCATGAAGAAAGGAATGTTGGTTGTGGGGGATGATAAGATACTTAAACAGGACCTCATTACATTCTTTCATTCAAGCGCGTTTGGGGGTCATTCTGGAGTCCACGCAACAACACAAAGGCTTTCAAATGCAGTCTATTGGAAGGGAATGCAAGCTGATGTAAGATCTTTTGTAAGGGAATGCCATGTTTCCCAACAATGCAAATGACACGTCGGCATATTCAGGGCTGCTTCAACCGATTGAGATACCCAATAGATTTTGGTAGGTCATTTCTCTAGACTTCATTGAAGGTTTGCCCAAGTCTTTGTGCAACACTACAATACTTGTGGTTGTGGATAAACTAAGCAAATTCAGTCATTTTATGGCCTTGAAGCACCCATATACCGCCACGATGGTAGCTCAAGTATTTATGGAACAAGTGTCAAAATTATATGGTATGCCAACGAAGGTTATATCTGATAGAGATCCAATCTACTTAAGTAACTTTTGGAAGGAATTATTTAAAGCACATCAGACGACCTTAACCTACTCTACTGAATACCATCCAGAGTCTGACGGTCAAACGGAGGTTTTGAATAGATGCTTAGAGACATATTTGAGGTGTTTTAACTTAGATACTCCCACATCGTGGGCCAAGTGGCTCCCTTTAGCTCATTTTTGGTATAGCACGTATCATATCTCCAGCCTGGGTATGTCGCCGAATGAAGCTCTTTTTGGTCAGTCACCCCCAACTACATTCATTACCATCCTAAGGACTCAGCTAATCAGTCTGTAGACGCTACACTGAAAGCTAGAGAGGCCACCATCCGGCTACTCAAGGAAAATTTGACAAAAGCTCAACAACGAATGAAATTCCATGCAGATAAACACCAAAGTGAGAGGGTCTTTGCATTAGGGGATTGGGTTTATTTGAAATTATAGCCCTACCAACAACAATCTGTAAACAAAAGGGTGTTCCAAAAATTGACAACAAAATATTATGGACCATTTAGGGTGATAGAAAGGGTGGGAAAAGTCGCTTATAGATTGGAATTACTGTAACACCCATAAAATTGAAGCAAATTTAAAAAATCTTAATACATTTAAGAACCGTTAAGTTATTATAGTTTGGTTTCAAAATAGTTTAAACATCAGAATATCCTCATAATCAAATCATAAAACCCATGAAAATGAGGAGTTGTACGATCACGCCTTTGCCTTCCTGCAGCCATCTGCTCCACCTGAAACAATAATCAATAAATGTAAGCTCGAAGGCTTAGTGAGGTACCCCCAAAATACCGATATACATACAGTCCAATAACACATGAACAAATAACATATCATAACAACTGAACAACATGCAATGGGTCCACAACTTTACAAGCTGGATTACCCCGTGGGCCCTCAGTGCGAGTCTGGAATGCCTACCGGGCCCTCAGCTCATATCTGGAATACTCTAGGGTTTGTTGGCTACCGCATGGAGCAGTACAACCTCAACCCATCCCACATAACATGTCGACATGTAATAGATAAATACACATACAGGAAATCAGACAATATCACAGGTAGTCCTACAGACCTACCAAACTAGCATATTAACTGGCATACATCACTAGCATGCAATACTAACTCATGATCAACATCTAACACTGCTAGGATAATACATCCAATGGGCCGTCCTTGGTGCCTTAGACCCCTTAGTATAGTGAGGATAACTCACCTGGCACTGCTGAAGTCCCGCAGATACAACTCCAGCTGCTGGTTGACAGATTCCAGCACTGTCAACATCAAACAATACCCAATTAATAATCGGGTTACAAGCCCAAGGTTCAACTCACACTATAAAAGCCCAAAGGTCAAATCATGGGCCAAAGCCCAACATATGGACCAATTTTCCAAATTGGGCCCAGACCACTACATGGTCTTTCCTTAAGGACCATCCAATTATTCCAATCCAATTCCCATGGCCCATTATCACATAATCATAAAGGTCCAGTTATGGCTCATTTATGGCCTAATTTTCCAAATTGGGCCCAACTCCTCACATGGGCCTTATCCTAAAGCCCATCTAATTACTTTGGTCCACTAACTTGTTCTTGGATGCCCCACCAATAGTCTAATCGCAAAAGCCCGATAGGAAGTCCCAATTCAAGGCCCGAGTGAGATTAGGGCTTTTCACATGAAATGATGATTAGGGTTAAGTGTTTCTTAATTAACCCATTAAGGACTTAATCCATTAAGTCCACTATTGCCTTAAGCTAGTTGCAAATGATTATTAATTATTATTTTAGGTTATTAAATAATTCCCGTGTAAGTGTTCCAATGATTCTCAAAATTAGGATTTTATTGGCATTAGGGTTTTCCAAACCCTACTCAGGGTTTCCAACCCAAATACTAGCCCATTTATTAATTTGTTGGACTTTTAGGTTATTTAGGGCTATAGTGGGCCTATCAAGCCCACTAGAATGTCATTAAGCCCATTAGGGTTTTATTGGGTCAATTGGAGACCATTAGACTAAGGTGGTGGAATTTCCTTTCATTATTGCATTTTACAATTTACAAAGAAGATACTAACAATAAACGCATACACACACTACACTAAGCAAAGTAAACACACACACACACAGCCACCGAATGGTGGCCGGCGGTGGTGCATCGCGGCAGCCACCACCCTATGGTGGTGGTGATGCTGTGTCTTGCTTTTCATGCTATACAAAACACCCAACACATGACTACTAGTGGAGATACAACCGCCCACCTAAACACAAAGTGAAACACCCACACAACCACCTCGCACGGTGGCTAGTGGCGGCAATGAAGAAATGGCAGCCACCATGTGACAACCCGAAATTTTCTATTATGTACAACCCTTCACTTCAACAGAAGTCAGAACAGTTTCTGCTAATTTTCAAAGCTTTTGAATAAGTTTGAGTAATTTAGGATTAGCACTTTAGGAGATATCGGGAGAGAGGATGCCCTAGAGTTGTTGTGCATCAATAAAGTTCGAAAAACTCCAAGAGTTTAGAGTTTACGGCTCAAATGGCATTTGGACCGTAAACCCTAATGACTATATACATGGCACTTAGCCATTTTTCCTTCATTTTCTTCCATTTCAACTAGAGAAAACCCGATTTCTCTCCCAAGGATCTTCAAAGCTTTCGTCCAAATTGTAAGTACTTCTATCCTAGAGTATGTTAAGGCTTGTTATACTTCCATATATCAAGAAATCATCCATGAAACACCAAGAACAAGGTGTTTACGGTCCATGATGTTCTTGGACCGTAAACCCTAAAATGGGTGCCAAAGTGTGCCCTAGTCCCTTCTAAGCCTTAGAAACTAGCATAGATCCTTCCCTTGATGAGCTTAGCACTTGAAAAACACCAAAAAAAAAACCCCATGAACATGAGTTTACGGTTTGGGAATCTCCCAAAACCATAAACACCCCCAAAGAGTGTTTTGATTCCCCTAAACACCTTCTAATGCTTGGACAGGAGGCTAGAACCTTGCATGCATGAACTAGTAACACCAAAACACAAAAGGAAGGGGAAAACATGAGTTTACGGCCGTAAACTCCTGTGTTTACGACCGTAAACTCCCCAAGGAGTGGTCCAAGGACCGTAAACTCCAAAGAACGGCCATTTTGAGCCCTAATCACTTCCTAAGCCCTTGATTCGAGTCTAGCATAATTCCTTGAGTAGTTTAAGACCTTTGAGCACTCAATGATACCATTCCCATGAGGTTACGGCCATAAACTCATGGGGGAAATGGTCCCTCAACCGTAAACACATAAAGGGTGACCATTTGAAGTGTAAACTCCATAGTGAGACCGTACACTCCTTAGATGCAACCCAATAGCCTCCTAACACTTTGACCAAAGTGTTTTCCTCACATTAGGATGTTTATACATGTTTAATTAGTGTTATAATCACTAATTATATATACATATGTCTTCATATGTTATTAGGATCATTGTGTGTGTCTAAGTCTTCACTTGACACCAAGCACTTGTCCGACACTTCCATCCGATCCGCTCACTGCAGGTGAGTTCATACCCCCTTAATCAATATTTTAAATGTTTTTAAATGCTTTTATGGGGGGATACAAGTTGAATCATGCTAGTTATTATATCAATCACATGTGATTAATATGTAGCATACAAATGGATTTACTACTCTTTTAGCTATTTTACCAGACAGATCACTTCAAATGGCTTTCCAAAACGTTTTTACTTGTTTAAAACTCTTTATCAAACTGTCTTACATACTGAATGTTTCTTTTCAAACTCTGTTACAATTGTGTTTCAAACAAAGGTTTCCTTATACTTTAAACTGTTCTTATCAAACAAACTGCTTTCAAATCGTTTTACAAACTGACATCAAGTCATCCTTACTTAGTTACTAAACTTTTCAATGGTTTTACAAAACTTCTTTTATACTTTTATATTGTCAAATGCATGCCTATGTATGTATAGTTATATAAGTAATGTTTAAAGGACTTAGGAAGGCTTGCTCGCTTTATCTCTTTTTCCTCGTTGTGATGTGGCTTTAGGGCATCGGTTATCTGTCCGAAGGTCGTCTAAATATTAGTTCTATAATATGTATACATATATAGACATAAAAGTTCTATCAATCAGTTCAATACCCTTGGGTAGGAAGGTTATACGTTCGTGTTCATACGTACAAGTCATATTACTAGTAAACTACAATAGGCGTAGTTTAGGAAGTTACTAATACTATTACTAGAACAAAGAATCATACAATGAGTCAGTTCATTCATGAGTCAATACTTGCTAGATAGAGAGAACACACAATACAGCTAGTACACACAGTACATTTCAATACTTGCTAGATAGAGAGAACACTCAATACAGCTAGTACACACAGTACATTTCAATACTTGCTAGATAGAGAGAGAACACACAATACAGCTAGTACACATAGTACATTTCAATACTTTCTAGATAGAGAGAGAACACACAATACAGCTAATACACGTAGAACATTACAATACATACAGGCTAGACAGAGGGAGAACATACAATACAGCTAGCACATTCATTACATATACATTCATGCAGTTATGTGAGCCACTAAACGGGGCATGGCACTACCTGCCATGACCGTTTTTGTATCCAGAATCTCCTTAATTGGGGAGCGTATGAGTTTGCGTATAGATCTATACTGGATTGACTATCCTACACCTTGCTGCTCGCTACAGTGGGACTTGCAAGTCTACGGGTGCCAAATGTCATTTCTTACGGCGTCTTACATCGTCGTTTTACTAGAGTCGGTAGCAGGATACAGGCCGATCACATGGTACTTTAAATTACAATTGGTTTAAGGTAGTTAGTACAACAGTAGTTATTTATTACAATACTACAGTACTATAATATTTTTCCCATTACATTCACACGATGCACGGTAATGTAAAAGCTATGTTTTTGGTTAATGATAGTCGGATTTGGGAAAATACACTCTTACAAGAGACACACACAGATACTGGATGCCTTGGTAGAAGGCTACTTGTAGTAGGAAACATAGGGTTTTCTAGGAGGTTCAAAACTTTTACATATTTACACTTCACAAACTTACAAATACCTTCTTACAAATTAAGACACTAAAATACTTATGATCTCAACAACTTTAAAGCTGATACTCTCTTTCAAAATAACTTGTATCCTCAGGTTAACAATAGACAGGTACCGATGCAAGGTTTAGAGAAGATGGAGCTCGTTCAAGACTCATCTTTCATTTTGATTTATACTTTAGTGTCTATTAAACATGTTAGAACACACTTGTATTAAAAATTATATTATTAATGCAATGGATGATGTTGTTGCTTGTTTACTACTATTCATTGTTGTGATACTGTACATGACGTCCTCCGCCCCAGAACGTTTCTGCCGTTCTCGGTTTTGGGGTGTGACAGATTGGTATCAGAGCAATGTTTATAGTGAATTAAGTATATCAACCCATAAAAGATATACTAACTATAAATACAATGGGATTAAAAAAATACTATGACCAAGAGTTTATACTTTTAAATAATAAAATATTTAACAAAGTATACGTGCCTGCATTCATACTAAAATCCGTGTCACAATGACAAGAACAAAAGTATTACAATAGTTGAATATCACAGGTAAGCTCGGGGATGTATGGTCAGTCTTCGGAGTGGCATAGCCTGATCAACTATGCTGGTCCGAGGAGTGATTAGCACATGCCCAAGAATGGTTGTGATGTGTCAACAAGTCTAAAAACTTACCAACACTACCACAATGAAATACCATAGGGGTATTTGGTGTTACTATAAATACTTACTTGAGAACTAAAGAAAAAGAGGATCTTCATTACTAGGTCAATAGTTGCTAATTGGATACATTAAGGTTATATGAAACTAGGATGATATAGACTCAGAATCTGTGAAATTTTGCTTTACCCCTGTTCCTCGTGAATTTGGAGTTAAGGTCACTTATTCGAAGGCCTATCCTGTTTGATTACATATAATCGGTATGCACTTTACAAATAGTGATGTAACTAATAAAGATTTTCTTATAATTATCTAGATAGTTCGTCTAATAATTATTTTCTTACCCCAATTCTCGCGTAGATAACATGGCTGGACTCCATCCCTACGGCAACCCGTACCTTCCGAATGAAGGCAATGTTGGATGGTTTGGAGAAGAACTCGAGAATGATCATCCAATCCCTTTGAATGATCACCATGCTGAAGACCTTTCGGATAATGATAACTTCGAGCCCGAGGTTGAGAACCTACCTCCGGTAGCTCCCATTCCAAATCCTAACCCTCGTCCGACTTTTCATGGCCCGACGCCTCCTTGGGTAGAATGCTTGGAGACATGGAGCGAAGAGCAAGATCAACCTATGCCGTTTAATGGAAACCGAAGCTTCTACAACATAAACGAAGGGAGCTCAGCAGACAGAGTTCTACTAATCATGATCCGTAGAGTTTCCCGAAACGAGATTCAGGGCGGGATAGCTCTTCATCGTATCGCAAAGGTTGATGCCAATGCAGGAATGCATACCATCCGCACCAATCGCCTTGAACACATTCAGGAGAGATCTGAGAGAAACCATGAGACCCTACTACAAGCACTAGCTGAAACCCGAGCCGAAGTCATAAAGCTCCGAGTACGTCAGAGGGTGTACGAAAGATACCTGCTTGATATGGAACGTCAACTAGCTGAACTAAGGGCACACCATAGGGGTGACCGTCGCCAGTAGGAAATGCTTTACTTTCCTTCCTTGTTTTTAAAGAACCGTGTTCCTGTCTATGTCCTATGTGACATTTTTCTGTGTAACTAACTTGTACTGTAAGTACTTTTAGTTAGGCCTTTATGCTGTCAAGGACTTTTCTACTCCAGATGTGATGTAAGACCTACTACAAGGTCAATTTTCCCCGAACTTGTCACATCTTAAACATCGATGATATTGACAGTCGGCTAACTTTCGTGTCACTCTTTGTTCAATTACCATTCATCATGCTATCGTTGGAGTTTATCAGAAACTTGCTTTAGTTAAGTCATTGGACTATAGTAATTTAACTTCGGAATCATTTTCAAGTCTCTTTCAAAGGTTGGATCATATTATCCACCAACCAATAATACCTCGGCTTGAACGACAAAACGTCTTGAGACCATTCTACAAACTTACTTCTACTCTTTACTAGGACTGCATCATAGGCATGTAGGTCAAACCTTCGCAAACATACTTCTACTCTTTACAAGGACTGCATCATAGGGATGTAGGTCAAACCTTTGCAAACATACTTCTATTCCGTACTAGGACTGCATCATAGGGATGTAGATCAAACCTTCGAGAACATACTCTTACTCTTTACTTGAGCGATCGAAATTCATCTAGGTTCAACCATAATAGCTCACGAACTCCCTTTCTTTTCATGTAACAGAATCATGTCGTCATCCGGAAATAGTCAGCCGAACAATGAAACCCCTGCCTTTCCTATGGACACCGCAACTTTCCAAGTTGCAGTCACGACTGCCGTGACGGCTGCCGTGGCAGCTATCTTTGCAAACCACAGCGCTATCAACACAAGCGATGCTGACAAAGGAGTTAACCACCCCAATAGTAGTATCAATCCAGGAAGTCATCAAATGATAACAGTCGCAGGCTCACCAAGCCGAAAAACAGAGAACAGGAAACAAAAGCGTCGAGCCCAGAAGGAACGCAAGCGATCCCAAAGACTTGCCATGAAACAGCAACAAGTGGCAACCCCTGCATTCCCAGTACCGATCAGACCATACGAGGGAAAACTGCCGAAGTGTGATAAGTGTAGCTCCCATCATAATGGGGCTTTCCATGAAATGCAATCTTGTAATTGCCTAAAACTAGGGCACCATGCTTGTAGCTGTGGAGCACTGGTACGACCCATCACTCAAACCCCTGACATCAGAGTCAACCAGGCTTGCGATGATGGTGGTAAAACCGGACCCCATAAAAGGAAATTTTCAAAATGGATGAAAAAAGAAAACACCCGTGTTCACATAACTCTGACTCGACACCTCACTCCTATCACCAATGCTAGTACTAGCCAGGCATGTCACCAATGCGGTGAGATAGGGCACTTCAAGAAGGATTGTCCAATAACAAATAACTCCGGCGCAGACGGCAGAATACTAAGGATCACTGTCGCAGGAGAGACTACTCCGGACCCACGTTAATGAAATTAAGATGTTTCGTTGTAACAGACTTATATACTGTTTAAAACTAGTGCAACTAAAGTCTTATCTTTTGCGAGATCCCGTCAGTAAAGGGACCCTCGTGCTGTGTATACTTTTCTTTTGTAGTATACCTTGTTCGCAGCAATAGTCTTGTAGTAAATCTAAAGTACTATAACTCTGTTAAAGGTTGCACTGTTGTGTTTTGTCTGTAACGCCTTATGTTCAAATCTAATGTCTTTAGTTCCCATATGATTCCGACATTATCATACAACTTGAATCAATTCGATTCTCACATTACCAGTGATGTGGGAATTCTTGAGGACCCTTCCAAAAATCAAAATCATTGAGATTTTGTCAGCACTGAAGACGCTTACGTAATTCGCCAAATTCTAGGTCTCGCTGACCTACTGTCATAAGTTCATTCGGAACTCCTCGCGAATTACAAAACCTCTTACGACTTTGACTCAGAAGGCAGTGGCCCTTGACTGGGAAGAGAAGCAAGAAAAAGAAACCTTGGAATTCCAAGTGAGAGACCAAATCCTTTTGGGAAGTCTCACTTTAGGAAGGCTTGATACGCTTCGGAAAGCGTGGAGAGCTAAATCCAAGAGAGTTAGGACCTCCGAGATTCTTAGTTGAATCAGCCCTACAACTCATAAACCCAACCTACACCGTGAACTCAGTAACGTACATTTTACCCTTCACGTCTTGAACTTGAAAACGTACATTTCCGTCAAGACTCTCGTAATCCCACTCGACGAGATCGGGAACAACGAGAGCCTCGCCTTTGTGGAAGGACCATACTGACCATCGACCAAGAGATCAAGCGGACGAAGCAACGCCGCATCCCATTAGTGAAGGTTCGCTGGAATGCCAACCAGGGACCTAAATTCACTTGGGAGCGCGAGAATCAATCGATTAGAAAGTATCCCCACCTCTTGACTCGATTAGTCATAAACTCATGGGGCAAATGGTCCCTCAACCGTAAACACATATAGGGTGACCATTTGAAGTGTAAACTCCATAGTGAGACCGTACACTCCTTAGATGCAACCCATTAGCCTCCTAACACTTTGACCAAAGTGTTTTCCTCGCATTAGGATGTTTATACATGTTTAATTAGTGTTATAATCACTAATTATATATACATATGTCTTCATATGTTATTAGGATCATTGTGTGTGTCTAAGTCTTCACTTGACACCAAGCACTTGTCCGACACTTCCATCCGATCCGCTCACTGCAGGTGAGTTCATACCCCCTTAATCAATATTTTAAATGTTTTTAAATGCTTTTATGGGGGGATACAAGTTGAATCATGCTAGTTATTATATCAATCACATGTGATTAATATGTAGCATACAAATGGATTTACTACTCTTTTAGCTATTTTACCAGACAGATCACTTCAAATGGCTTTCCAAAACGTTTTTACTTGTTTAAAACTCTTTATCAAACTGTCTTACATACTGAATGTTTCTTTTCAAACTCTGTTACAATTGTGTTTCAAACAAAGGTTTCCTTATACTTTAAACTGTTCTTATCAAACAAACTGCTTTCAAATCGTTTTACAAACTGACATCAAGTCATCCTTACTTAGTTACTAAACTTTTCAATGGTTTTACAAAACTTCTTTTATACTTTTATATTGTCAAATGCATGCCTATGTATGTATAGTTATATAAGTAATGTTTAAAGGACTTAGGAAGGCTTGCTCGCTTTATCTCTTTTTCCTCGTTGTGATGTGGCTTTAGGGCATCGGTTATCTGTCCGAAGGTCGTCTAAATATTAGTTCTATAATATGTATACATATATAGACATAAAAGTTCTATCAATCAGTTCAATACCCTTGGGTAGGAAGGTTATACGTTCGTGTTCATACGTACAAGTCATATTACTAGTAAACTACAATAGGCGTAGTTTAGGAAGTTACTAATACTATTACTAGAACAAAGAATCATACAATGAGTCAGTTCATTCATGAGTCAATACTTGCTAGATAGAGAGAACACACAATACAGCTAGTACACACAGTACATTTCAATACTTGCTAGATAGAGAGAACACTCAATACATCTAGTACACACAATACATTTCAATACTTGCTAGATAGAGAGAGAACACACAATACAGCTAGTACACACAGTACATTTCAATACTTTCTAGATAGAGAGAGAACACACAATACAGCTAGTACACGTAGAACATTACAATACATACAGGCTAGACAGAGGGAGAACATACAATACAACTAGCACATTCATTACATATACATTCATGCAGTTATGTGAGCCACTAAACGGGGCATGGCACTACCTGCCATGACCATTTTTGTATCCAGAATCTCCTTAATTGGGGAGCGTATGAGTTTGCGTATAGATCTATACTGGATTGACTATCCTACACCTTGCTGCTCGCTACAGTGGGACTTACAAGTCTATGGGTGCCAAATGTCATTTCTTACGGCGTCTTACATCGTCGTTTTACTAGAGTCGGTAGCAGGATACAGGCCGATCACATGGTACTTTAAATTACAATTGGTTTAAGGTAGTTAGTACAACAATAGTTACTTATTACAATACTACAATACTATAATATTTTTCCCATTACATTCACTTCGTGAACATTCACACGATGCACGGTAATGTAAAAGCTATGTTTTTGGTTAATGATAGTCGGATTTGGGAAAATACACTCTTACAAGAGACACACACAGATACTGGATGCCTTGGTAGAAGGCTACTTGTAGTAGGAAACATAGGGTTTTCTAGGAGGTTCAAAACTTTTACATATTTACACTTCACGAACTTACAAATACCTTCTTACAAATTAAGACACTAAAATACTTATGATCTCAACAACTTTAAAGCTGATACTCTCTTTCAAAATAACTTGTATCCTCAGGTTAACAATAGACAGGTACCGATGCAAGGTTTAGAGAAGATGGAGCTCGTTCAAGACTCATCTTTCATTTTGATTTATACTTTAGTGTCTATTAAACATGTTAGAACACACTTGTATTAAAAATTATATTATTAATGCAATGGATGATGTTGTTGCTTGTTTACTACTATTCATTGTTGTGATACTGTACATGACGCCCTCCGCCCCAGAACGTTTCTGCCGTTCTCGGTTTTGGGGTGTGACACACCATGGCTGGCGGGCATGGTGGTTCTTCGCGGTTGTCGTCCATCAGCTACACCTTATGCACGATATATGCGGCGGCACGAGAGGCACGCACATCACACCTGAGGCGTTTGACGGTGGCAGAATCCCCGAAGAGGCAGCGGCAGCGGCGACTTTCGCGATAACAACCGTGGTGGCGACGGAGAATGGTGGCGATACAGGAGAAGATGCGAGAGGGTGGCGGCCTCCATCGGGAAGGATAATAGCGACGCCGCAGATGACCACTTGTCGATCTCTCGCTGCCACGACGTCTAGGGGAGGATTCCGCCTTCAATGGGATAGCATAGTGGCGGTTCGGTGGTCGGACAAGCCAAAAAGGGTGACGGCCGACAATAGAGGAACGGTTAGTGGCGGCTGTTGCATAACATTAGGTTTAGGGTTTCTTTTCTCCATGCGACGAGGGAAGGAACGGTTATACCCCGTATCCCTTTCAAACTTATGCCCAAATATACACTTCTAGTCCCTCCCCATCCATTCTTTTTCAAATGAACTCCAATAGTTA
Organism: Lactuca serriola; assembly: GCF_051521515.1. Classification (NCBI taxonomy): domain Eukaryota; kingdom Viridiplantae; phylum Streptophyta; class Magnoliopsida; order Asterales; family Asteraceae; genus Lactuca; species Lactuca serriola. Next base: position 182,982,920 of record NC_136416.1, read on the forward strand.
CCATATAGCCCCTCATGACAAATTTCTTTCCATTTAGGTACATAATTTACCATTTATACCCTGTCTTCTGAAACCCCTTTTAAATCAAGTCCAATAATTACCAAACGCACTTTGACTTCTAAAAACTTTTCAAATTAATCCAGAACTTACACTTTTAACCCCCAACTTCTAAAATTGTAACAATTAACTCCTCGAGACCATCCTTTGATATATAATTATTTATTTTAGGGCTACCATTTCATCATTAATTTATTTATTTATCTAATAAATAAATAGGGTGTTACAACTACCTTCTTCCTCAAATATCCATAATGTATTTCATGTGTCCCTATTTATTGAAGAAGAAACTGGGAGATCACAACCTTGTAAGTGGCTTACCCCCTGTGTCTGACAAGGGGGATTTATGCTTCTACCCTTGAAGATTTTGGATAAAAGAATGGTGAAGAAAAAGAATAAGATTAGCTTGGAAGTTCAAGTTCAATGGACTAACAAAGAGATTGAAGATAGCACTTGGGAAGATTACAATGATCTACAAAGACGATTCCTAGAATTTGATGTATGGGCCAACTATAATCCTTGAGGTCAAGGATTGTTTGGAAGCGGAGGGTATTGTTACGGGTCTTTTTGAGTCCTTTGCTTTATTTTGTTTCCGTTTTTATTTTTGCATCATATGCTAAACTCTTGGGCTTCAGTTTCTAGTCTGTTATGAGTCCTTTGGTCGGTCTCTCTCTCTCTCACCTGGTATATATAGGTGTTATCCTGATGTAAGACTTATGAAAAATTTTATGAACTTCTACGCACTTTTGAAAGTCTTATAGAAGCCCTAATTCCATTGTTGAGCTTAACAGCGCCATTGGTCAATAAATGGCCGCTTATGGGGTTCCATACTCGGCAGGTTACGGTTCTCAAGTATACTTATTATCGTGGCCGTCTCACCAAGCATTTTGGCTATAGCCTCAACACCGGCCTTAGCCTTGCGATTCTCCAGGGAACTTTGGTGGCATTTCTTTATAATTAGATGTGGTATGTTGGTGTAGCAGGCTAGCAAGATATCAGCTATCATTTGAGATAACAGCGTAAACAAGTGGTCTTCAGTAATCACTACTTCTTCTTGGGTGGTAACCATAATGATGGAATGTGCAATGTGGTACATTGAATTCATAACAATGAACTCCCAAGGTAGGTTATGCACCGGTTCTCCATCCAAAATTTCTTTCGCTTTGTTAGAAAACCACCCAAGGATATCCATGGTTGTTTTCCCTTGATATCCACTTCTTTCCACCCACATGTAATTGTCGTCCAATTCACCCCACATCTTCCTTGCCACCATTTGAGCATTTACAAGCTCAGACGATGCATTACACAAGCTCTCCTCCAAAGATTTGTGTAAAAGAGACCCTCATCAACACTTTCAAATAAGTTGTCGGGTATGTCCCTATCGTTACTCGGAAGAGCAATGGCGATGCATGTTAAGCTTGCTATTGCCAAGCTCCAACTGCGAGGAAGTTCAACATGTAGTAAAGGTTCCACTTGATATAGATTGAATTTCTCTACCCCCTCGAATCCGACAGAGTTTTCAAGAAGCTTTTTCAGTCTCTTGGATTGCTCCTCCTTCCCTATTTGGATCAACGAACCAAGAGAGTCTGAAATCCGTTTCATAGATGTTTCTTCAAGCTCCATATTTTCATCAAGATACAGGCCGTATATGCTTACGTCTTCATCTATATCCATGTTGGTTGAGGATGGAGTAAATGGTACCATCTTCATAAAATGGTACATGAAAACACTTGTCACCATAATGAGGATGATTGGCATCATCTTCGATGTTACAACGACCCCCTTATGGAATCCAATCAAAAGTCTAAGACCGGTGCTTTTCAGTTTCCAGATAAACCTTCTTAATCTCCAACTCCTTAACCGAAAGGTTATTGGATCTTCCTTCCACTCGAATAGGGTATGAGTCCAATATCTTTCCACTCTGAACACATCTACCATAAGCTCCCAACGCACCATACCAAAAGATTTGTATCTCACAACTGTAAAACATCTAATGATATGGGCAATGACCCCTATTATAGTTCCACTGAACCGTGCTATAAGGATAGGAAACGTAGACCAACTGTACGCTGAATCCTGTACCAAATGATTAGGTGAACCAAGTTGTGTCACCACTATAAATATGTAAAATCCCAAACTAACTAAAGAAATTAAGAGAGAAAAAAAGCATATCGGATTGCTAGCAAGCGCAAACTCAAGGTTACGCGTTTCTGCCTTGATTAAGTATATTTCCACATGGATACATAGACTCTTAAAAGAGTACATTGTGTCATGTGGTGGTTGATCCTTGAAAACCGTTTTGCTAAGCATCTGATACTTGGCTTCTAAAATTTTTTTAGAGGATGAAACTGTTACAGCAAAAGAGAGTAAAAGTATTAGTTGTACCAAGAAACAACCAATGTACAAGTATCCAAAATTAGAAATAACGCCGCTAATACACTACACCCAAGTGTTCCCGATGACAGTGATTATGAGAATAGCAAAACTTATCACGACTAATAGAAGTTCTTTGCTGTCCTTGGACGCCAAAGAAGGCATGATGTTTGTGATCATTGTGCACATAAAAGCCAAGCTTCCAAACTTGGATGTTATGCCCACCAGGCTCGTCATATCCGTAGATAATTTCACTGCGGTTCTTGCGAATGTTAGAGAAACAACACCGAGATGGAAATATCTACATGGGAACCAATATCGCTTGTTGTAGAAACCACTCCACAAATCAAGTAATATAGTCAGACATCATTGCAATGATGCTATCAGGATGAACACCCCAAACCACACCACATGTCGGTTATATGCGACTTCCAATTTTAGATTGAACCACTATGGAACAGTATCTCAAGAAAGATGAATACATAAAGTCGGTGACGTACGTAGGTATCACCGCATTAGCTCCCTTAGGCCTATATATATATATATATATATATATATATATATATATATACACACACACACACACACAGAGACTGCATCATTTCTTTACAGTACTCAGATGAGGCATTATATGACGAGACCATGTCTGACATCTTTATTGATTGATCTTATTGTTTTGAAAATTCATACCAACATCATTATTTTATAAGGATGTTTAAATAAACATGTCCCACACTTAACAATGACCCTATCACCCTATGTGTGTATCTTGTCAGCAAGCATATATAAATTCTCATTAAAAACTACAAGTTTCGATCAAAACTTGTCCAAATCCTTCTAAGTTTCTCATTTCCCAAATAAGATCATTTGCATTTCTCTTCACTCACTCATCTATAATTTCCATCCCCAAAAGTTGGTTAAAAATGATTTTTAAATTATTCAAAACGTTTACAAATAAAATAAGCACTAACATTTAGAAAAAGAAAATAACATCTCATACATGCTACATAATACCAAGAAAATTTCCAATTGTTTATTTCTTTTAGCTAACACTTTCTTGCATGCATGGGAAGTTCAAAATGCCTTTAAAGAAACACAAGGGGTAATATAATTGAGTGGAATTACATAAGAAAAGAAAAAAAATCCCAGAAATTAGAGATGCATACCGAGTGATAAATAAAATAAATTATAATAAACTAAACAATCTCGAAAATTAGTGGGAATCATCAGAATCTCGTCAAGTGTATTTGGTGTGGACCTTACATCGGGCTATATTCACATTTGGTGCCAAAGAGTTATTACCCACAAGAGTTTCATGCTAGACGTCTTAACTCTTGATCAATTTTCTATCGTTGATGCTACTAAATATAGAACTCTGATCTGATGCCTTCAGATGATTAAGAGAGACAAGAATCAAAAATAAACATTGTTTTTGATAGATATATTTCAACCGTTACAATTATTACAACTATTCGGAGATCAAGAAGATAGCAAGAGCACCGCTGGATATGTTTTCAATCTTTGTTCCGGTGCAATTTCATGGCAGTCAGCACTCTCCTCTACAGAAGCCGAGTATATGTCTTTGTCAATTGTTGGATGTCAAGCCTTATGGCTAAGGTCAGTTATGAATGAATTAAGTCAACCTCAATGGGAAGCTACTAGCATTTTTTGTTACAACAAATCTGCCATTGCTCTATCCAAAAATTCGGTCTTTCATGGAAAAAGTAAGCATATCAGGCTCAAGTTTCACTTTGTTTGAGAGTTAGTAAAGGATCAAGAAATTGAGGTTGAATATTGTTGCTCAAAAGATCAAGTTGCCGATATATTTACAAAGTCTTTTCAAGGTGGAGCATTCAATCATTTAAAGAAGAATCTGGGTGTTGCTAATGTCTAGCTTAAGGGGAAGTGTTAGAATTAAGCTAGTCATTAGAACCGTTAGGAATGAAGTATTTATGGTTGTTAATAGATAGTTATAGCAGTTTAGTAACCGTTGGTATCTGAATAGTTGTAATAGTTGTAACGGTTGAAATATATATATATATATATATATATATATATATATATATATGTGTGTGTGTGTGTGTGTGTGTGTGTGTGTATGTGTATGACAGTTAATATGTTGTTGTTCGGTATCTATCAAAACATTGTTTATTTTATTCTTGTCTCTCTTAATCATCTTAAGGCATCAGATCAGAGTTCTATATTTAGTAGCATCAACGATAGAAAATTGATCAAGAGTTAAGACGTCAAACTCTTGTGGGTAATAACTCTTTGGCACCAAATGTTAATATAGCCCAATGCAAGGTCCACACCAAACACACTTGACAAGATTCTGATGATTCCCACTAATTTTCAGGATTGTTTAGTTTATTATCATTTATTTTATTTATCACTCGGTATGCATCTCTAATTTCTGGGATTTTTTTTCTTTTCTTATGTAATTCCACTCAATTATATTACCCCTTGTGTTTCTTTAAAGGCATTTTGAACTTCCCATGCATGCAAGAAAGTGTTAGCTAAAAGAAATAAACAATTGGAAATTTTCTTGGTATTATGTAGCATGTATGAGATGTTATTTTCTTTTTCTAAATGTTAGTGCTTATTTTATTTGTAAACGTTTTGAATAATTTAAAAATCATTTTTAACCAACTTTTGGGGATGGAAATTATAGATGAGTGAGTGAAGAGAAATGCAAATGATCTTATTTGGGAAATGAGAAACTTAGAAGGATTTGGACAAGTTTTGATCGAAACTTGTAGTTTTTAATGAGAATTTATATATGCTTGCTGACAAGATACACACATAGGGTGATAGGGTCATTGTTAAGTGTGGGACATGTTTATTATAACATCCTTATATACAATTATGATGTTGGTATGAACTTTCAAAACAATACAAATCAATAAAGATGTCAAACATTCTCTCTTATAATGCCTCTTCGGATTATTGTAATGAAATGATAAAGTCAGTATCGAGGCCTGATGGAGCTAATGCAGTGATACCAATGTATGTCACTGACTTTATGTATTCATCTCTAATGAAATACTATTCCATAGTGTTTCAATCTAAAATGGAAGCCAACTATAACCGACCTGTGGTGTTGGCTGGGGTATTTATCCTGATAACATCAATGCAATGTTGTCTGACTATATTACTTGATTTGTGGAGTGGTTTCTACAACAAGCGATATTGGTTCCCATGTAGATATTTCTATTTGGGTGCTGTTTCTTTAACATTCGTAACAGACGCAGTGAAATTATCTACGGATATGACAAGCCCGATGAATGGAAAGGTGGACATAACAGCCAAGTTTGGAAGCTTGGCTTTTATGTGCACAATGGTCACAAACATCATGCCTTCTTTGGTGTCCAAGGACACCAAAGAACTTCTATCAATCGTGATAACTTTCGCTATTCTCATAATCACTGTCATCGGGAACACTTGGGTGCAGTGTATTAGTCGTGTCATTTCTAAGTTTGGATACTTGTACATTGGTTTTTTCTTATTCCAACTAATACTTTTACTTGCTTTTTCTATAACAATTTGATCGTCTAACAAAATTTTAGATGCCAAGTATCAGACGCTTAGCAAAATGGTTTGGAAGGATTAAGCACCACATGACACAATATACTCTTGTAAGAGTCTAAGTAGCCATATGGAACGATACTTAATCATGGCGGAAATGCGTAACCCTGAGTTTGCGCTTTCTAGCAACCCGATTTGCTTTTTTTCTTTCTTGATTTCTTTATTCAGTTTGGGATTTTACATATTTATAGCGGTGACACAACTTGCTTCACCTGATGATTTGGTACAGGATTCAACATACAGTTGATCTACGTTTCCTATCCTTATAACACAGTTTAATGGAACTATAATAGGGGTCATTGCCCCTATCATTAGATGTTTTACAGTTGTGAGATACAAATCTTTTGGTAGGGGGGCTAGGAGCTTATGTGGATGTGTTCAGAGTGGAAAGATATTGGAGTCATACCCCATTAGAGTGGAAGGAAAATCCAATAACCTTTTGGTTAAGGAGTCGGAGATTAAGAATGTTTATCCGGAAACTGAAAAGCACCGGTCTTAAACTTTTGATTGGATTCCATAAGGGGGTCGTTGTAACATCAAAGATTATACAAATCTTCCCCATTATGGTGCCAAGTGTTTTCGTGTACCATTTCAAGAATATGGTACCATTTACTCCATCCTCAACCAACATGGATACAGATCATGAAGACATGAGCATATACGACCTGTATCTTGATGAAAATATGGAGCTTGAAGAAACATATATGAAACGGATTTCAGACTCTCTTGGTTAGTTGATCCAAATAGGGAAGGAGGAGCAACTTAAGAAAGTGATAAAGCTTCTTGAAAACTCTGTCGGGTTCGAGGGGGTAGAGAATTTCAACCTATATCAAGTGGAACCTTTACTACCTGCTGAACTTCCTCATAGTTGGATCTTAGCAGTAGCAAGCTTAACATGCATCGTCATTGCTCTTCCGAGTATGGATAGGGACATAATCGACAACTTATTTGAAAGTGTTGGTAAGAGTCTTTTACACAAATCTTGTGGAGGAGAGCTTGTGTAATGCATCATCTGAGCTTGTGAAAGCTCAATTGGCGGCAAGGAAGCTGTGGGATGAATTGGACGACAACTATATGTGGGTGGAGAAAAGTGCATTTCAAGGGAAAACAACCATGGAGAGATCCTTGGGTGGTTTTCTAACAAAGCAAAACAAATTTTGGATGGAGAACCGGTGCATAACGTATCTTGGGAGTTCATTGTTATGAATTTAATGTACCGCATTGCACAATCCATCATTATGGTTACCACCCAAGAAGAAGAAGCAGTGATTCCTGAAGTCCACTTGTTTACGCTGTTATCTCGAATGATAGTTGATATCTTGCTAGCCTCAGTGACGGAGCCAATGGAGGGCTAGCGGGTGCTTCGCCACCCCCAACTATTTCAATTCATATATTGGAAAGACTAATAACTGAATATATTTGATTGGTTAATTGATGGTCCATATAACCCACCGCCACCCTTATCTTTTGACAGGAAGTATGAGTTTATTTTCTTTAAATGTTAAATAATTATAGATTCTTATATGGTTCCATTTTGTGGATTCTTTCTTTTCAAAAATGAAAAGAATCCATTTTGTTAGAAATAGATTATAACGTAAAAAATAAAGATCTATAATACCGTTTCTATAAGTGACTCTGATTCAAAAAAATCTCACTAAAAAGTCAAATTCTAAAATCATAACCACATTCTATCAAAATTTTAAAATACTTTTTTTGATCCGACACAAGGGATTTCTAAGGCACTAAAATATAATTTTCCTTTTTATTTACCATATATATATATATATATATATATATATATATATATATATATATATATATATATATATATATATTGTCAAGCAATATAAAAAGAAGTCATATTTTATATTTGTAAATTTAAAGAACCAAAAAGTCATGGTTTTGAGTTTGTATAATACTAAAAGGTAACTAATTTATTTTTAGTAAATTAAAGAGGCATTAGAAATTAGGCATTTAAAACTTTTATCAATTACTCTATGATGATTATTTTATGTTAGTTTTTTAGGTTGTTGATTATACGTATTTATTCTAATGTATGATTTACTTATTAACTTGCTAATATTATTGTCTCTAATTTGGAGTTGTCAATTTGGCTAAAAATCATTAGAGCTTTACGAAGTAAATATAGATATGAGCCCTTTATCTTAAAATTCTGACTCCACCACTGTAAGTGTGAGATATGTTGATTTTAACATCCTTATAAAAAAATGATGTTCGTATTAGTTTTTAAAACAATAAGCATCAATATCAAATACATATTACTTCAGTAAAGATGTCAAACATGGTCTCATACACTGCTTCGTCTAGTTACTGGGATGAGGTTGGTATGTAGGCCCCACTAATGTGGTAATACCTATGTACATCATTAACACTAAAACATGTTAAGCATACTACAATCTTTGTTAACGTGGTAAATTTTAACATATGATAACCTTTTGTGCTTATCGTTTTGAAATTTCAATTGTAAATGAAGTTGTTTTTGTCCACCTCAACATAGTTTACGGGAGATGGTTTTACATCTTTTTGGTTAAAAGAAAGGGAACAAACACTAGATTACCATTTTGAATTTTGTTTATTGCATACTTCATTGACGTGTATAGAAAAAAATATAATAATTTTAAATGCTAATCAGAGTCGATTCCGTTAACAACCATTTTTATTATGCATAAAAATACTTATGCAATATATTAGCTTGTTCAAAACATAAAATTAATTAAAAAAAATCCAATTATGGTTTATATCTCCTATTCTTTTTTTATTAAGTCTACGTTTTTCATGTGCATAACTTAGTTGTACTAGACAACCGATTATGCATGCTCAATAGGTATAATTGGGTGAGATCATTGTATACAACGTGCACATAAAATTATTGTACTCTTTTGCATTGATCCTTTTTTTTTTCAAACACTAAGTTACTGAAAATAATTTTATGTATTTCAACATCCGACGAACTTTTGTATATGGTATAAATTATAGAAGAATCATAATTACTTTACTCAGTTTTTTTATTAATATATTTAGCTAATACCATTCGACATATTTTGAAATAACCGAATAACCGAATTTTTGTGGCTTACGAATCCGATGTTTTTTTGCTTTATCGATTGATCTAAGGTTGGAGGGAGTCATTCCCTCCCAACCATTCCCTCCCAATCCACTGAACCCACTGCCACATCATTTTTTTCTCTTTTATTTTTCTTCATCTATCCGAACCCACAGCACACAGAAACTCTATCTTTTTGAACTCACTCAATTAAAAAAATATACAAAACAATCAAATGTAAAATCTTAATTAGCATTAGAGTTATCAGCGGTACCATTCCCACTTCAACGAGTGAGTTGATTGGTTGCACTAACTCACTTCATCATCTCTCGCTGCTTTCTCTTTCTTATTTTCTCTTGTACCATGTGTTTTAAAACTTGTACCTTAGTTGTTTTGTATTTTTTAATTGAGTGGGTTGAACGGGTTCAAAAAGATAGGATTTACGTGTGTTGTGGGTTGGAAAAGATGAAGAAAAAAAAAAAGACAAAAATTGATGTGGCAGTGAGTTCGGTGGGTTGGGAGGGAACGACTCCCTCCTCCCTAATATTGTTATGAAAGAAACTTTTGATTTGTTTATCAATTTGGCTAAAATTAAGAACTTTAAGAGGTGTTTAAGATTACTTTTTAACCTCAAAAGTCCTTTTTTTAAAAAAAGACTTTCTTAAAATATGTGTGGATTACTATTTGAGGGGCAAAATACAAAAATTGTTTTTAAAAACTATTTGGTTTAATTTTTACATCTAAAATAACTAAAAGTCACAATAAGTCACATTTTAGTAACTTTTGAAAACCTTTATTTTTCTTTTATTCAAAAAGTCATTTTCAAAAGAAATTTTCTATTATCCAAACACCGTTGGGCTTTTCTTTTTTGACTTCTTGAGGATTTTCTTTTTTGACTTTTTGAAAAAGTTAAAAGTTAAAAACCATTCTAAAAGGAATCTCAAATACCATCCAAGTTTTATATGAATATTATTTATGTGAACTGTGGTGGACCTAGAATCTTGACAAATTGATAATGTCAATGCAATAATGATTATGTATTTTATTTACATCTTGTATTGTTAATTTTGACCATTATATATGAGATAATCATACTGTTGTTAATAAACATAATGTATGACCGCAAATAGGCATTATTTCGAGTTTTTCTATAGTCAAACCCTTGGCTTAAAAAAGCATGCTTGATGCGATGATGCGGCTGTTGCGATGCGATGGAATAAGGGCAACATATGTGTAAGGCGTTGCGACCTATATGTTGCGAGGCAATGTGTACGCATCCAACACATCATGGTCATATTTTTTATATAATTAAAAAAGCACGTGCAATTGTTAATTAATTCTAGTCAGCCCTATTTCTAACCTAGACATTTGCGTACCAAAATACAAAGAGGCACGACACAGATCACAATTCACACGACAATCTTTTCTTCTCTCTTTTCTTTATCTATTAGTCCACTCTTCCTCTTCCCTCATCTTTTTTGATTGACATTTAGGTGCTGTTTGTTTTTTTGAAGCCAAAATGTCTGCAGTCTGTGGACCACATCTGCAAGCCTCTGCGGCAGAAGAGGTGGACCAAATGTCTGCAGTCTGCAATAAGAAGAGTGTTTGTTTTTAACGTCTGCAACTGTTGAAATAAATTAATTTTTCAAACTTAATTCCATGTCATAAACATTAAAAATGCATTTTCAGCAAAAAGATAAAGAAAAAAAAAACAGGTGGTTTTTTTTTTGTTAAAATGAGGTCTGAAGACCTTTGAAGGCAGTGGCCCATGTCTGCACCAGGAAGACCTCGCGCAGACGTTTTTTGGTCTGCGCACTTCCAAAAAAACAAACACTCTGCGAGGGCATATGTCTGTGCGTTGTCTGCGCGGCGCAGACAAAAGTGGTTGCGCAGCTCTTCACAAAAAAAACAAACAGCCCCTTAATTAACCTCAGCTTCTCTTCTCTGTTATTCTTTCTACTCTCCTTCATGGATACTAACAATGTAGTCAATGCTTCATCTGACTTCAATATTGATCCGACAAAAATTATGCATTTTGCATTCTAGTTTTTGAATTTTGGTTAACTAATTACCAAAGATTTGGTTTCATGACCGATACATTAGGTTTCATTTTATATCTTTATGGGTTTTTAGTATATTGGTAAACATATATTGGTAATTACCACTTCTGTGCCACACTTAAATGTTGTCATCGCATTCACATCCACATCGTGCATCACGCATCGGCCTCCGAGATCCTAATCGCATTGTTGCACATCGCACTTTTTAAAACCAAGGTTGAACCTAAGACTTCTTGACATTGCCTTTGTTGTAAGAATACTAAGTGGTTCACAAGCAACCCTAGTACGCATCATTGACAAGCAATAAGTGGTGCTTAAATAAATTAAGAAAAGTTTATGGTTTGTCATATGCCTTAGAGGCAGGCACGCACGCACGCACGGGGATGAGCAAAGGAACCAATCTGGCTGGAACCGACCCAGCCCGGGAACCGAAGTCGGCCGAAATTAATAACCGAACCAGACCGCTGGATCTACCGGTTCCTACCGGTTCTTGCTGTGTCTTCGATGTTGGAACCGGTCCTCGAGAAACAGCAACATACGGTTCCGGTTTTTTCCGTTCTACCGGGGTTCCGTTTCTACCGGTTCCCGGTTCAAAAAATGCACAAGAATATCGTCCCGGTCCCGGCCCAATCGGTTCTATCCGGTTCCAGTTCCGGCCGGTTCCACGCACACACACCCACCCACCCATCCACAAGAATATCGTCCCGGTCCCGGCACACACACACACACACACCCGCCCGCACGCCCGCCCGCCCGCCCGCACACACACACACACACACACACACACACACACACACACATATATATATATATATATATATATATATATATATATATATATATATATATATATATATATATATATATATATATATATATATATATATATATATATATATATATATATATATATATATATATATATATGAAAATTCGAACGGACAATTTTTTTAGCATGAGATTTGTTAGAAGTAACTACCGCCCCTTAGACACCATAAGGATGACCCCCTTGACCCTGCTAGGGGCTATTTGGAACCCCACCAGGGGTGTTGCCCAGGGACCCCTATGCTCCCGAATTCACTTTAGCTTCTCTCGATCGAGTAGACAACACCTCCAATCTCATATTATAACCATAATTCAACTCAGTTTGTCTCGACAAATTTCAAGTACTCAAGAATCACGATGTCATTAGGATTGAGTAATTGAAGATATTATACACACAAGTTTTTACATAAATTCTAATGTTCATGCTTGAAACTATTACAAGTCATTGTTTTGTCCCCACGAGTGCATAAAAGCCAAGCACTAAGCTTCCTGAAGCGGTAAAACTTCACTCACATAGATGGTCCTTTTAATTCATGCATCAACACATACATGTTTTTAATAGAGCTATTAACAAACTATTTATCCTAATTTTAATTTGCAGTTTTAAGCACATACCTTAGGAAGAAGTAAACCAATGTGCTTTGATCTCCAAAAGCAAGCCTTCTACATTGAATTCAATTCCTAGCATTGTATTAGGAGGGAATTGGGTATCTTACCCTTTCAGAGATAGCAAACGGGACTTAAACTTATCTTGATAATCGACATATTTATCAATTTCTTAGCTAATCCTTTCGTTAAATGATCGACTAGATTCTCTTAAGTCGAACAAACTCGACATAACCTATAAACTATCCGACGATCATTAAACAATAGAGTAGAATAAATTGAAAACGCAATTGTCATTATACAGTCGAATTAAAATCGATTTGACTCCAAGCTGGAGTCGATTGAACAGAATTTGAAAGAAAACTCGGAAAAATGGAGTCGCGATTTAAAGAGATCGGCCGGCAGTATGAAGATGAAAATGCTTCAATTAGCCAAGATGAAGCACAATTCAGAAGGTTTAGACAAGAACGTACCTGGATCAAGTAAGTGAACGCCGTCTGGGGTGAGTTCCGTCAACACCACCGCCTGAAGCAGAGATACGATCCAGATCAGCGTCGGAGAGTGAGCATCGTACCCATAACGGCGTCCGACGGTGCTTGAGAGATACGATCCAGATTGGTGTCGGGGAAACGTCTTCCGACGGTGAAATCCATCAAAAGTACAGATGCGTCAAAAGCACATCGCATCTTACTTCTATTTTTACAAGAAAATAATCCTCACTTGTTACTAATTTATTACTTTATTTAGTTTATCGATTCAAATGTTAGGTGGCCCATCGTTTTTTCTTTACAAGAGTTTGAAGGATGATGAGTTGGCTTCCAATATAGTTTCCGATATAGGCATAGATGAGTGCTTTAAGTTCATAACGTGTATACCTTTCATTTTTCACCTTTTCAGTGATTTTCCTTTTCATATTTCTCATTTTTTTAAAACCTAGAAATTAGTCACCTTTTATTTTTTTAATTTTTTAAATATATTTTATACAAATATTATACTATTTTTTATAAATTAAGAACCATAAATTTTAATATAATTTTATAACTTTTTAGTTTATTTATAATTAAATTATATATTAAAAACTAAAAAATTAAATTAAAGAAGCAACAGTTGACCAATTGGAAAGAGCGAGAGAAGATACAACACCCAAAAATCTTTCATCCTAAACCGCACTTAGGATGTGGTGTTTCAGAGTGTCATTCTACCCATATCGTGTAGCCTAAGAGGAAAAAGCTAGAACTTGTGGCTATACTCCCGATAATTGATGTATTCATAGGTCGGTTGTAAGGTAGCGTTTGGTGGTGGGACTAGGTGGGATGGAACTAGATTGGACAGAACTGGACTGGACATGATAGAAATAGACTGAACTCGTTATATAGTAATTGGCAACACCGGAACAAAATGAAACACACTAGAAATGGTTTTTTTTGTCATTTTGGCTTTTGTCCCATTGTGTTCTATGGTTTTGGATGGGACTAAATTTTGGAGAAATAGTCCCATTGGACTTGGCACACAATGGTTGATTACATATTCACAAAATAAGACATTTAGACTATTTCTTTGTAGTGGAGAAGCAGGAGATCCATATTCGCAAAACAAGTAGTCGTTTGTGATGGAAGAAGAAATGATTGTTATCATGTGATAAACCCTTTTCCCATTTTTATCAAATTAGTGACTAGCCCATATATAAAGCATGTGTATGCTAGTGAATGAAGTTCAAATTAAAACTTAAATATTTATGAGTACCTAAGAACTTGATCACAACCCTCGGATCATATTCATCTGATGGCTGTGATTTGTGGGCAATTACAAAGCTACAAAGCAGTTGGACAGTTACAAAATGGTGGGCCCTATCCTACAAATCACAAAGATAAATTTGAACTAAATTCACCATATCAATAGCATAGGTAAATAAAGTAAATATATACTAATATATCAGATTATAAACTAACACCAATTTTACATCCATAAAAGAAGAGCTAATCATAAATAACGAAAAAAAAAAAAGCCAGAGATACTGTGGTCATGTGATGCAAGGATGCATTAAGCCAAGGACTTTTTCGTCATTTTAACTGCAACAGGCTCCTGATTGCTGAGGGGTGCCCTCTCTTCCTCCTGATGGCCCCGGAACCCCACCATATCCGACTTTAATCCCATAAGACTGCCATACACCAAAAAAAGAAAAATATGAGATGGCTATTTTTTTTTTACTACGAATGAAAGGGTATTTACGTCTTTTTGTATGGGACAAAAAATATGCAATTTTATTAGTACAATGGTATCAAATTTGTATGAAGGAAAAGGTTAGACTTGCCTCGTTTGATACGTCAAAAACTCCATCTTGAATCTTTTTATAAATTGTTCCAGCTGTTTTTATAAATGCCTGAAAGAGAACTTGTAAATCAGAAATGGAAATTAACAAAAAAAAAAAAGTAAGAATCAAATGAGTCATTATATTCCATTATCATGATGTATGCTTTACCTCCTCAACATTCTGTGCTGTTTTTGCTGAGGCTTCCATGAAAATTAGACCATTTTCTTTTGCAAACTGTTCTCCTTCTTCCGTACTAACAGCTCGTCTGTGTGCAAGATCACATTTGTTGCCAATTAGCATAACTGTCATATTTGCATTTGCATGTTGCCTTGCATCTTCTAACCAACTTGCAAGATGATTGAATGTCTCCCTCCTACATCATCCATCATCCATCATCCATCATACACACACCATTAGCTGTCACTGTCACTGTCACCGTGACTCTCACTTGTAACTCTACAATTCTGACTGTGACTGTAACTGTGTCTGTGTCTAATTCTGACTGTGACTGTGATTGTGACTGTGTTACTTACAATGGAATCATACCTGGTGATGTCATAAACCAAAAGTGCGCCAGCAGCGCCTCTGTAGTAAGATCTTGTTATAGATCTAAACGATTCCTGGCCCGCCTGTCATTTAAAAAAAAAAAAGGAAAGTGAATGACTTTGGAGTGGAAAGAATAGAAAGGGTAGAGAAAGTGAATGACAAACCGTGTCCCAGATTTGCAGCTTTATTGGTTTGTTGTCAATGGTGATCATTCTTGCACCAAATTCTACACCAATTGTTAAATCATGAACAGGTTGAAAACGTTTGTCTGTGAACTGCAAAAGAAGGCATGATTTTCCAACCCCTGTGCACATGTTAAACATCATTTACATTATCTTATACAACGTTTCAAACCAAATCATGAATCTGAAATTCTAGATGTTTCATGGAGATGCAACAGAAGAAAGCATGCAACAATTAACATGCCACTAATAAGTTTCCATCATGACTTTAAGTTGAGGTGTAATGGGTTGAACTAAAGCATCTTTAACTAGATTATGACTGCAGATTTTGTGCAACTTATACTAATAACCTCCAACAAGTCTTGTAATAATCGTCTTTGAGTTTAAGACATGTATCAATTATCATCATGATGAACGATTAAGTCTACATAAAATCAAGTTTCTGCTCAATTGTTTCAGATTCCTTAAGTATAATCACATCTGAAGTTGTTTTCAGTTTTAAGTTTGACATATAGGAGTCTGGTTACAGGCTGTAAAAATCATTAAACAGAAGTATAACTGAGTGTCTAGTGTTACAGTAATAACCATTGGAATAGATAAACATATGGTTCATAATGAATAGAAAAAACGAGCATAATGAAACAAATACCTAAAAAGTGAACGAAAGATATCACAATCAAGAACTGTCTCTACTGATATCGTATCCGCATTAAGTCATTTAACATTATACAAAACACCACACTCAGAACCAAAGCTTGATTGTACGCATAAGGAAACGACGATTAATCAAACAATCAGAAATTTAAACTGAAATTAGATCGTATACCTGTATCTCCTATGATGATGTACTTGAAGAGGTATGCGTAAGACATATTTCTTTAGATCTTTCAGAATTCACAACGAAACAAATCGAACCAACAACACCAAATCGAATGAACTCAAATTGAAGATTAACTGTTTCTAGAGCGTCAGAGATCAATGTGATTCTCTATAAGAAGAAAAAAAAAATCCTGAAGAGATTGGAAAACGAAATCCTTCGTCTGAAAGAAATAAGAACAGTGATGCGAATACTACGAAATATTGAAATCGTGTTTGCTTTGCTGTATTTGGGAAGCAACTTTTAGAGATCTTGCCAAAAGCCCAAAATTGAAGAGTTGAAGGCCCAATTAGAATATACCTTGAACCCACTTGTTAAAGTACATTTATTTATGAGTAAATTTGAAATGGTTTTTGGTTTATATAGTTTCCAATTATTTCACTATCGCTGCCTATTCGTCTATGTAAAATTACATCGGTGAGGGACCGATTGTGCAAAAATTGAAAACCATAGAGACCATATTTAAAATTTAGCTTTTATTTAGTTACAGATCAGTCATAAACGGGATAATTTAGGTCTTGTTTGAGTCATCTTTATCATTAACATGTCAAGTATATCAAAGATCAATTGAAATATAGTTAAATCTATACAATATTTTAGGTCATTTTATTAAGTGAAATCAATTGTTAGTGTAATAAATTAGTTTTGTGTTCAAAGTATATCTTAGATGTTGTAATTTTGACTTATTTAGAGATAAAGATAAACTCATTAATCTTTGCATTACACGCATTAGCATATAACATCATGTAATATAAGGTATAGTTAAGAATTTACAACAAATACAATGAGACCTATGCCTCATTGGTCGATAATCGAAATGCTAAAGATGTTACAATCGTGTGGGATTAAGAGTTTTGTGTGAATTTCGTTGATTAATCATGTTAAATGTGTCAAATAGTACTTTTAACACAAAGTAAACAACAAAAACACCATGATAATTTATGTGGAATAATGGTTGTTTGTTATAAGAATATTTGATGTATCTTGTTTCTTTTTTGCCCTTCTTTATTTGCTTTGACCAAAGTGGGTATGAGATACGAAAGGCTAAAAGGCAAGTCATTCATGAAGTATTATTAAGTATTTGCTCAAAGGTATATGAAAAAAGCATTAGTTCTCTTGATGAAAGCAATGTATAGCGGCCTAATAACATATTTTGATATATCCTTTAAATTATTAGTGACCAGCCCAAATACATTTAAGGTCATTGATAAAAGTAAAAACACGTACTCAACAACAATGATTTATCATAAGATTAGACAATGTCTTAATTTTAAATAAATTCAACCTTAACAATCGTCGGCGTTTTAATTCCACTAAGCATTTAATATAATCATATTACTAGAGACAACTATATGTTAGTTTTAGCTATAATGCAAGTCTGATATCTGCATGGTACACACTCGCATAAGGTAACAAGGGTCCGAGGGGAGCGTCTCTGGTGAGGTTCCAAGAGCAGGGCCGGTCCAGACGGTGGGCAACCCGGGTGACCGCTCAGGGCCCACGTCTCCAGGGGCCCAAAATTTATGGGCTATGTAGTGCATATATATATATATATATATATATATATATATATATATATATATATATATATATATATATATATATATATATATTACCTAAATGATTTTTAGGGTTTAAAGTTGGTTTAAACTCAAACTAGCTCAAAAAATAAACAAATATGTTTGTTTGTTATTGATAATTGAACGCGTTTACAGTGAAAAATAAATGATATCTTTTTTTAATCTTTATTATATTTGTCTTTGGGGACCATTTTTTTTTCTTTTCGCCCCGGGCCTATATACGTTTGGATCGGTCATGTCCAAAAGTCATCACCCGTGAAGGGATCTAACGAGTAGCGTATGTAGCAGGTCCAAGGAGACAAGGTTTGCAAAATCAAGACTCTATATAGAATTTTTTTTAGGTTTGCAAAATCGTGATCGTAAAATTGAATTAGAATCGTAAGATTCTACGAATGAACTACTGCTAGTGCTAGTTTTAATTAGTTTTCATTCGGATATCCAAAAAAATCTAGAAAATAATGCCAAAAATGAAGAATCTTGTTGCTAATTATCTAACATCAATTATGTATGTACTATTCACTTTCCAAACCATCACACTTAATCAAAAATAACATAAAATACCAAAAACTTATATATACAATATGCCTATTGATTTTCTATTTTATAAATTATTGGACTATTTTGTTTATGTCACTTCTGTGTTAAATAGTTGAACCATCATGCTAAAATGAAATAAAACAAATAAATAAAAAGTAGAGTATATTTAGTTATTTACAAATCATGAAACTATATTTCCTACTCATCTCTTTTTAGTAATTCATTTTTGAAACATCTACGGTCCAACTACACTAATCGTTGCTTCCCGTTTGTTGTTTCTTTTTAGAGTTTTAGAATTATACTCATTTAATTAGAATCAAATGAGAAGGAAAGCTGGTAAAAAAACGCTAGTGTAGGTAGAATCGAAACGCTTACGACTTTATGATTCCACGATCTGATTTACGATTTTAATACGATTCTACCTAAAAACGAGTTTGCTAAGATCGGAATCAAAATACAGATATGAGATTGTAGAATCGTATGATTCTACAATCAAAATCACGTTTTTAATAACCTTGCAAGGAAAAACGTCCCTTGTAGAGTACAAGAGGCAGAGCTCTTGGCTACGGTCCCACTAAAAGCCAACCATCACTTCTATTTCCTATAGATGACTTTTCCCGCTAATTAACTTAGCTTAACTATCATTTGAAATATGTAAATGATCAATTCGGTTCACCGACAATTTTTTTTCTAATTGTTATTGGCGAAGTTGTTGTGTATGAAATCATTAAAATAAACATCAAAGTACTGTGTTTAAAATTTGGATATTGTTGTATTGAATTATACCAAAATCTAATTTCGTGTAACCCAAAAAATATGATTGAAATTACAGATTTTGGATGATATTTTATATATGATTCCTGAAATTATCCAAGTTATTATTAAGACCATTTTTTTTTTGTATTTCCATTTTTATTTGAATCGCTCTAAACCATGTAATTGGTAAGAAAGTGGGTTAGAAATATACATGGATCATGATTATCTTATCTGTGTGCTTCTGTTAAACCTATGCTCCAACCATCAATCTCATATGTCAACAATGCAACAATCCAACAACCATTGATCTCTCCCTATATTAAGCTTTCAAGTTTTCAACATCCTGCCAAACCCATCACTTCCCCATACATCTCGACCACCAATCTCAGCCCTCTATCGTTATACCTCGACATCCATGTAATTAAAGACAAATTGACCTCATATCAAAATTAGTTTTATATTTTCATCGCCCCTCTCACGTTGGTTCACTACATCTTTTTTTTTTTTATCATGATTTTTATTAAAAAAGGAATTTTTTTAATCCTTAAATGTCATAAATTAGGTTATGGTTTTTTAAATATGCTTAATTGAATTTTTTAGAGTTAAATATAAAAAGTAATAGAATGATATGTTAGCAATCCTTTATGCATACCACCGAAAATAAAAGTAATAACCAACTGAAGTTTGAATTAACCAAGATCTCCAAATACAAACATAAGCTCCAACCAACTCCTTATGCTTTCTGTCGTCATATTTACAACACAATCAATCATGCACAATGAGTACAAACATCAGTTAATACATGCATAGAGTAAATTAACATCTTACTGGATTAATTCTGTGTCATGTTCACGTAGATAACAAATATGACCAGCATGAGCGAAGTTGAAGATGATTATGTCGAACTTCATTCCCTTGAGAATGGGGTGAGTGTGCATCTTGTGGACATCGATTTGATACATCAATACGCAGCCTAATCTCCCCAGTTCTTCAAGGTGTGATACACTCGTTTCATGATTAATTACTAAGCATTCTATGAACATCAATATAGAGGGGGCAAGATTAATGGAAAATGAGCTAGTCAAAACAGATAGTTCTGTTTAATTTCATAATAATTTATTCATATGTTAAATTTAAAAAAAAAAGTTGTATGTATTAAAGAATACATTTTAAACCGGTTTAACCCATTTTTTTTTAGCTATTTTATTCGTTTTACTTGCTAAATGTTGAATTGTACAACTTCAAACAGCTAGCCTCAATTGTATAGAATCTTCAAGATTACTTTAAATCCTCTTTAGGCATGAAAGATGATCGTATATATCTTTAAGGTAATCTTCCTGTTCTCTTGTTTTCTCTGCTTCAATTCTCAGCTTCTAATACAATTTTGTGTTTAAAATAAAATAAAATTGTACATATACAAAACTGATACAATTTATCATTACGTGTATTAATGCATACGCCTACCTTCATCAAGATATGAAGTAGCTACCATGTTTTTAGCAGTGCCAAAGGCTCGAGCTAAACATGCGGAAAATGAGAAATCACCTTCACCCACAAGTAATATCTTCTGGGAACTGTTGTAGCAATCGATCCATCCTTCTTTTCTATCTGAATTGTTCATGTCTATTATACATGCACACGTACGTAAGTACGAATTACGCGTTTCGGATAAGCTTATATATATACTACTATACATGCTTGTATGTATAGTAAGTAGCAGTTAAAGTAAAGGGAGATGTAGCATTGTCAAATACTGTTCATCTTCCCAAAACAATAGTTACAGAATTAAGCATGCATCATAGTTACAGACGTTCAGATTTCATTGCTATTAATAGGTGGTGAGTTATAGAATTTCCAAACGAAAGTTAAATTTTGTCATGAACAACAGTGACCAATATAGCGCTAGAGAACAGTTGAGCTTTTACATGTTATTCTTGAATTTTGTCCGATCCGACATATATCTAACCAAATTCACTATAAGAAATTACCATACATGTATTATTAAACCATCGTAAGGTTAAAGTTTGTTAAGCTCAAATATTATGTCACCACGAGTGGCGGATCATTTTATACAAAAATTAATTAATATATAAATAATAGTAATTATATATTAACTTTCAACGTTTTGTTTTTTTTTTTTTTTTTTTTTTTTTTTTGTGAACTTTAAGCAAATTGGGTGCCAAAAATGTTAAAGTGGGGACATATATGTAAACTTTTCTAAAAATAATATTTTTTCCATATAATATATGGTGGTACACCCTTTTAAGTGGGGGCAAGACACCTCACCTCCCACATGTGGTTGTATCCGCCACTGCCACTGGTCACCACTATGTAATATTGTTGGTGAGGTCATCACTTCTATATACATGAATGACAGGATGTCAATATCATTAGAAACTACGCATATTGTATCAAAATGTACATTCAATTTTTATTTTCAAAAATTAACTCGAATTATCATACGGACATAAAATGACTATTTTATACTTAATAATTTCTTTTTTCAGTTTTATTTTTTGTTTATCACGTTTAGATTTAAAAAGAATATATATATATATATATATATATATATATATATATATATATATATATATATATTCAAATGTGATCATTTATTAATTTAAGAACAATTATGAATAATTTTTAGTCATAAATTTCAAATGTTGAAAATTTAGAGATTTATTTATTTCTAAACAATTAAAAAATATCCTACCCCACCTACCCTCCCACCCCATCAATATACATGCTAGTATGTCAGTGTAATCTTCTCTAGACCAGGAAACCACTAGAAAGTTGTCGGAACCGCCATATTGTCGTTGCATCATCGTCAGATCGTCGTTGGAAAGCTGAAAACACCGGAACCACTCGATAATTGTTTTTTCACTCTCCAGATCTATTACCTCCACCTTTGCTCCTCCCATCATCATAAACAACCTCTCGTCGGAACCACCAAACAATCGCATTTTCCTTCTCCAGATCTACAAAAGTTTGCTATCATCTGTTCACAGTGAATGAAGCACCACCAGACCAGATGATCGACTTCCATCATGACTT
This sequence comes from Lactuca serriola, assembly GCF_051521515.1. NCBI lineage: Eukaryota > Viridiplantae > Streptophyta > Magnoliopsida > Asterales > Asteraceae > Lactuca > Lactuca serriola. Next base: position 183,005,333 of record NC_136416.1, read on the forward strand.
GTCTCGATCTCGTTTCACCAGATCTGAAGAAGGCCATAAGATCTAGTTATGTCGGCCACCTTCGTCGCCACTATATAATTCATTGACGATGTTATAGGTTTAAGATCATACCCAAAATATGGAGTCACCGTTGTTTCACCATCCACTAGATTTGATTTCGCTGTTCAGCATTGCCGACTTCATTCTCACACACTCTCAATTAGGCTTCATGGTTCTCAACTTCACATTCGGCCGCCTCGACAAGCTGATAAACTCAATGTCAACTAAAATTCGGTGGTGGTTTCTCCAAAAAAAATTATGCATAAGAGAATCCAGGTTGTGAAGGTGTACATGGCTTAGAGGTGATTCGATGTGTTGGAGATGGAGAAAAAGAAGAATCGACGGAGTTTGAGTTTAGGCAAGTTTTTTCTTTCTCAATCTCTTATGTTTTTTTATAGAAAGGTAGTATCACAATTCATAATTGTTTTTACAAAATGTTTTTTGGATATATTTTTTTTGTAACATCTGATTTCGAGAAATTTCTTAATTCATGATTATGGACAATAAATGGATCAAGTAAAGGCTTTGGGCTTCAAGGGAATAGGGTTTAGACCCTATTGGATGTTGATAATATTCGTTAATCCTTGGAAATCAAAATTATATCATTTGGCACCCCGAAACCAACACCCCACTAATTATTATTTGATTTTTGGACAATAATAATATAAAAAATAATAAATTACTTCTCAGGATTCTAGGTTTATTATTTGGTTATTCTATTTTAAATGAGATGTTACACGATGACAGAGGGAGGAGCCAATTGGAATTTTCAATACAGGGACTTCGATAACACGAAGCCCCCTACTTTTGATGGGACTCAGGACCCCATAAAAGCCATGAGGTGGGTTTCTGATGTGGAGGAGTGTTTCTTTACATGCTCATGTCCTACTGACCAGAAGGTCAGATGTGCCCTGAATCTGCTAAGGTCTGGGGCCAAGGACTGGTGGAGATTGACGACAGGGTCGTACACTGACGATCAGAGAGCTACTGTTACTTGGGAGCAGTTCAGGGATATATTTTGCACTCGTTACATTCCATGGGTCGAGCGGGAACGACTGGCTCATGAGTTTTTGGGATTGAGACAGGATGGGGAGTCGATGACGGAGATCACCCATATGTTCACGGAGAGGGCAATATTCTTCCCAAAGTTTGCTTCCGAGTAGGCTCAGATGACACGTTATCTGAGCATGATCAAGACTGACATCCGTCAGTTTGTGTCCACCCAACGATGTGATACCCTATTGGAGTTGCAAAAGGCCGTTAGGTGGCGTGAGTTAGAGATTCAGCTGCAGATGAGGGAGCAGCGGCAAACCTCGGTACAGTCACAGCCGACGCCGAAGCGGTCTAAGACTGTTGATTCTAGGACTAGGGGTCAGCAGAGCCGCACTTGTGGAAAGTAAGGAAAGGGTCATTCCGGGGTTTTTCTAGCTAGTAGCGGGTGCCACATGTGTGGCAAGGATTGGTATTATACAAGGGATTGTCGCCACTTGAAGGCCAACTATCCATTACTTACCGCCAAGCTGGCGCAGGCTCCCGTTCCAGCTACAATGAGGATTATGGACGGGAGGCCAGGTAGAGCAGAGGCCCCGAAGGCTCATAGACGCGCCTTCTAGCTTACAGCAGAGGAGGTCAGGGCAGTACCAGATGTGGTTGCTGGTATGTTTCTGTCTCTTATCTTATTGATTGCATATGTTTTATGCTTATCTGTTTATACCTATGATTAGGTACATTTTTAGTGAACTCCTTGCCTGCATTGGTTTTGATTGACTTGGGGGCGAGTCGTTCATTTGTATCTCAGACGTCTATTAGGGAGTTAAGTGTGCCAGTAGGAGAGCTGGAGTGTCAGTTGTGAGTCTCTATCGCTAACGAACACGTGGTTTCCGCTTCTTCGGTGTATCGAGGATGCGAGTTAGAGATCTTCAAGGTGTCTTTTCCGATCGACTTGATCCCGATCCCCATGAGGGATGTGTGTGTGATTGTGGGTATCGACTGCGAGGGTCAACTGGTAATGGTTCGCACCCCAGGTGGAGGAGAGTTGATTGTTTATGGAGAGGGTACCAGAATGGGATCAGGGTTTTGTTAAGCTGCCATGGCTCGACAGTATATTCAACACGGGTGTGCGGGTTATCTAGCGTATGTGGTGGATACGCCGGTCAAGGTTCAGAGTTCAATATCAGAGGTTAAATTGGTTAGGGAGTTTACTGACATATTTCCGGAGGAGTTGCCCGGAGTGCCTCCAGAGAGGCAGGTCGAGTTTAGGCTCGACCTAGTGCCAGGTATGGCCCCTATCGCCAAGGGGTCGTACCGGTTGGCACCACCAGAGATACATGAACTGTCATCACAGCTGCAGGAACTGTTGGGCAAGCAGTTCATTCATCTGAGCAGTTCTCCATGGGGAGCACCGATCCTATTCGTCAAGAAGAATGATGGTTCGCACCAGATGTGCATTGATTACCAGGAGTTGAACAAGCTGACAGTGAAAGACCGTTATCTACTCCCGAGGATAGATGATATCTTTGATCAGTTGCAGGGAGCATCAGGTGAGGGTTAGAGAGGAGGGCGTGGATAAGACCGTGTTTCAGACTCGTTATAGACACTACGAGTTCGTGGTGATGCTGTTTGGGCTCACCAATGCCCCAGAAGTATTCATGGACCTGATGAATCGGGTCTACAGACCGATGCTCGATCGCTCAGTCATCGTGTTCATAGACGATATCTTGGTGTATTCCAAGACCAGAGAGCAGCATGAGGAGTATCTTCGGGAGTTATTGGGAGTTCTAAGGGTGGGAACAACTTTATGCCAAGTTCTCGAAGTGTGAGTTTTGATTACGAGAGGTTTAGTTCCTTGGACTCCTCGTTAATCAGGATGGGATTTTGGTCGATCCGGCCAAAATCGAGGCGGTTATGCAGTAGGAGGTCCCGAAACCCCCTCAGACTCCAGGAGCTTTTTGGGATTGGTACGGTACTACCAGATATTCTTACAAGATTTCTCCAAGATTGAACTACCCCTCACTCGTCTAACAAGGAAGGGGGTGGATTTCCGGTGGAGCCCCGAGTAGCAGAGGGCATTTGAGACCCTCCGACAGCGACTATGCGAGGCTCCAGCCTTGACTCTTCCGAAGGGAGTGGATGTCACACCCCCAAAACCGATGAACGGCGGAAACGTTCTAGGGTGGAGGACGTCATGTACAGTATCACAACAATGCAAAGTAGTAAACAAGCAACAACATCATCCATTGTATTAATAATATAATTTCATACAAGTGTGTTCTGTCAAGTTATATAGACACCAAAAATAATATACATCTAAATGAAAGAGGAGTCTTGAACGAGCTCCTTCTTCTCAAAACCCGGCACCTGTACCTGTCTACTGGCGACCTGAGAATACAAGTTATTTTGAAAGCGAGTATCAGCTTTAAAGCTGGTGAGATCATAAGTATATTAGTGTCGGTGTTTGTATGAAATCATTTTGTAAGATGTTTGTATTAGTTTTGTGAAGTTTGTATTTGTTTGAACTCTCCTAGAAAACCCTATGTTTTCTACTAAAAGTAGCCTTCTACCAAGGCATCTAGTATCTGTGTATGTGTCTCATGTAAGAGTGTGTATTTTCCCAATTCGACTATCATTAACCAAAAATATTGTTTTTACATTACCGTGCATCATGTGCATGTTCACAAAGTGAATGTAACAGGAAAATATTATAGTACTGTAGTGTTGTATTAATTAACTACTGTTGTACTAACTACCTTAAGCAATTGTAATTTTTAAGGTAACATGTGATCAGCCTGTATCTTGCTACCGACTCAATAGTAAAACGACAATGTAAGATGCCATAAAAATGACGTTTGGCACCCATAGACTTGCAAGTCCCACTGTAGCGAGCAGCAAGGTGTAGGATAGTCAATCCAGTATAGATCTATGCACAAACTCATACGCTCCCCAATGAAGGAGATTCTGATACAAAAACAGTCATGGCAGGTAGTGCCATGACCTGCTTAATGGCTCACATAAATGTGTACGTTAATGTATATGTGTGCTAGTTGTACTGTGTGTTCTTTCTCTGTTTAGCCTGTATGTTTGTTTCTCGTCATAGTGTCTATTGTTTGTTTCTCATCATATTGTTAACATGTTTGTATACCCTTGCTACTCAAGGGCATTGTATCTCTTGACTCATGTATGAACTGACTCATAGTAGGTTTCATTGTTCTAGTAATAGTATTAGTATCTTCCTAAACTACTCCTATAGTAGTTTACTAGCAATGTATGATCATGTTTGTGTACCCTTGCTACCCAAAGGTATAGAACTGATTGAAGGAACTTTTATGACTATATATGTATACATGATATACAACTAATATTTAAACAACCTTCGGACGGATAACCGATGTCCTAGAGCCACATCCAAACAAGGAAAAGGGATTAAAGCGAGTTGGCCTTCCTGAGTCTTTTAAACATTGCTTGTATAACTATACATACATAGACATGCACTTGACAATATATAAGTATGAAAGAGTTTAAGTAAGCGTATTTGATGAGTAAAAGAGTTTGTAAAACAGTTTGAACAGTAAGAAAATCACTGGTTTTGTAGTTATTAATCACATGTGATTGATGTAATAACTATAAGTATTCAACTTGTATTCCCCCCCCCCCCCCATAAAAGCATTTAAAAACATATAAATCATTGATTAGGGGTATGAACTCACCTGTAGTGAGTGGTTCTGATGAAATGTTGGATCAGTTGCTAAGTGCCAAGTGGTGACTTGAGTACACATGCGAATCCTATTTAGCATATATTGATACATATATGAATATAATTAGTGTTATGAATAACTAATTATTGAATTGGGACCACCTTAGGGACTAGTAAACACTTATATTGAAGTGTTACAACCATATATGATTGTATGAAAGGTTATAAGGCTATACAAGAGAGTGTATGGCCAAAATACACACTATATGTATGAGTGCGGCCAGGTGTGCTGCCAGCACGTGTGTGCGGCCATGTGTGTGATCAGAAGGCATGTGCTGCCAGAACACATGGTGTTCTTGGTGAAAGATGTTACCTTTTCGGATGATACTTGAGAGGATTTTCGGGTCCTTGCTTTGTAGAAGTGTAAGAAATGATCAAAATGACCAAGGATAGTATATATAGGAGGGTGAGTGCGGCTGGAGGGGTGTGTGGTTGGCTTGTGTGCGGCTGGCTGGCCACACACTCTAGTGTGCGGCCGCACACACTTGGTTTGGTGTGTTTGGCCCGTTTTTCCAATGCTACACCCAATCTAACCCATCCTCCGACACGTATCTCAATTATACTAAGCTTTAAGCACTCTTTTAGACCCAAAACTTCATTATAAAATAGCAAAGCTAAGCTAACTTTGATAAAAATGAAGAATGTAAGCTAGAAATTTCAGGTTGCCACAGTGGAGGACTCTATAATGTTTTGTGATGCATCCATCACGGGACTGGGGGCGGTCCTGATGCAGAGAGGACGGGTGATAGCCTACGCATCGCGGCGGCTGAAGCCGTATGATGCGAGATACCCAACTCATGATCTGGAGTTCGGAGCAGTGGTATTCGATCTCAATATTTGGAGACAATATCTCTATGGGGTCCATTGTACCATATACACGGACCACAAGAGCCTGAGACACATCATGGATCAGCCGAACCTGAACATGAGGCAGTGCAGGTGGCTAGATGTAGTGAAGGACTACGACTTTGAGATCCTTTTTGGATTAGGTGTCTAAGCCCATAACTATTTTGGTATGTACTTGACCCGATTATGAGCATGGTCCTTTTGGGTTGCCTTCACCATAGCAACTGATAGGATGAATTAAGGATAAAGAGGTTTAATTATGATTTATTAATATATTATGTGAATAATATATTAAAAGACAAATCATATTGTTTAATTAATATTAGTCAATAATTAATTAAGAATTAATTTTGTGGCTAAAAGAGATTAATTGAACTTGGGGGACTAATATTGTAATTATAAGATAATTGCATTGTGGGCTATGGATTCCTATTGGAAAGAGGATTGGACGAAATCTATGGGAAGCCCATATGGATTTCGTCCAATGGCTTTCTAAAGGGACTCCATGAGTTGCTTAAGGCCTAAGAAGAGATTAGAAAAATCTAGATCAAAGCAATTAGGGTTGCATGAACACCATATGAATGATGTTATGCTCATAACCCATTAGTGGTATGAGAGCCTAGGTCGTTTTTCTAGTTGAATAGATGCAAAAGTGAACTGCCAAAGGATCAAAAAGTCAAAATTTTTTGTTGTCTGTGCCGCCGACTCGGCGAGTCCATTAGTGGAATCGACGAGTAGGCTAACTCGACGAGTCCATTAGTGGACGCGGCGATTCCAGGATGCTGTTGACGGAATTTTCAATTTTTTGAGCAGATTTTGTTAAGGATAATTACCAAAACTCGTTTTTATTGCCTAAAAGCAATTTTCTATGTTTGGAATGATTATCCTTATCAAAATTAATGGATTTGGTTAAATATGGATAATATAGGATTATTATAAGATTGAAAAGTTTCAATTTACATCCTTTAGGTTTTATAGTTTAAATTTAAACCTAAAGGTTTTAGTTTTTGAAATTTAAATAGGTAAACCCTAATATTTTCAAAATTTGTCCTCAAGTTTTGGAATTTAAAATTTAATTAAAAGGTATTAATTTTGAAATATTAAATTCTAGAACCCTAGTATTTTAAAAAGTTGAAATTACACCCTTATGGTTTTATTGATTTAATTAAGAGTTTAATTAAAGGGGATAATTAATAAATCAATGATTATATGGTTTAAGGTTAATCAAATTAAAAGTTTAATTTATTAAATTAAACCACCTAGTATTTTAAAAGTATAAAATACACCCTTATACTATATAGAATTAAAAGTTTAATATTATATATGTATGAGTAAATGTCAGTCTTACCGTTAGTAGGCCTCATTCACGAAGCTGGTCTATAAGGAGTGTTTAAGGAAGCGGCCTGTAAAATGACCGCCATTGGGTATCCACTCTTACCCACTGCACTCTTGACTAGTGGAGGGTCGTTAGCAGAACGGGTAGGATAGGACACAACTTTCCATTATAAGTATAATGAAATACGAAGTAACTAAATGTTTTATAAATTTCCAAATCTTAGTTACTTTAAGAAAAATGTGGAGTTGGTGCTATTCCTTGAAATTACACTTTGTACCATTGCTAAGATGTTAGTGGAGTGTGTGTTGTTAACCGGCACACTAATTGGGCTCTAAGTAAAGGTGGAAAAGGGTGACTCGATGTTTGTCATAGATCGATGGAGCGTGTGTGGTTAACTGGCACATCGATTAGGTGACTTTAACATTGGGGGCACCATGTATATTTGCATGGTTATCCACAACTTGTTTGTGATCCTCGACATCCCAGTCACAAACGAAGGGCACACTCGAGGTTTAAACATGCCATTGAAAAGTTCAATGAATCTCAAAAGATCTAGGAGTTTCAATTCATTTAAAACTTAATTTTTAATTTTCGTTTTTCATGGTGGAAATTGGTAAATCGTCATTTACCTACCTTCAAATGTTCTGCAATTTGGATTACGGCGTCACTCTTCCATATTGTAGGATATTGTGTTGGATCCTAGCCTTGATATTTCATTTGGGTGTTATATCAAGGGTTCCAGTCAACTAAAACTTGAATTTCTCCTGTTTTGTAGATGTCAAAGTCTGACAACTATGGTCTTCCTGAATCTGTTGGAAAAAGTTTTCCGCTTGAAGATGATGTTTCAAGATTGGATTGTGAAAATGGAAATCACTCTTCACTTCCCCATCTCCTCCAATAATTCTCCTTGACCCACGTGTTCGAAGGCTTGAAAAGTTCAAGGTCACTCTGTTGGGGTGCAAAGTTATTCATTCATGACTTTGTAAATGTTTGACTTTTGTAAAACCCACTTGCATGTGGTGCTTTAGCCTTTAGACCCATTTGTTAGAGAGTGGGAGAGAGACATGTAAACACCTCTATAAATAGTGGGTTCATACCACTTGTAGAGGTGTGCTTGAGAGATGTAGAAGTGAGTGTGTAAGTGTGTGTTAATTATGTAGTCTAGATTTAGATCCTTTTTGTGTAACACCATATACATTCAATATATCTCTTAAACACCCAAATCACCATGTTCAATTGTGCAAGCTTTAATTCCACATGCCAAACCATGTTCTTATGTCACTACAATTGGTATCAGAGCGGGTCTTCAAGATCAAGGTGATTTTTGAAGAACGATTCTCGGTTTGGCAATTTTTGTCGCAATTTGATCAATTTTGGTGAGTCTCTCTCTATGATCTCTCATAATTTCATTTAAATCGTGCGTAAAGTTTTTGATTCATGATCGTTTGACTCGTTGGATCAAATTTTTCTTGAAAAACCTCATTGATGATCCAATAATTTTTTTTTTGATCAAGCCCAATCCAATCATAGTTGTTGTTCGATATGTTTATCAATTTGTAATTCAGCATTTGAATCCAGATTTAGCCCAAAAACATATTAAATTCATTACTGATCATCATTGGTTTTAAGCTCGTAATATCGTGATCCCGATTACTATTCATTTTTGTTCAATTGTCAAGCCCAGTTCTACGATCTTTTCACTGTTCATCAGATTAATTGGCCCAAAATCAAATTGTATCTGAATGCATTGTTAAGCCCAAGAGATGATTAATTCATTCCGATTTATGATAGTCGCTGATTAAGTCGACTTTATCATACGCTTTAAGGAGTTGTACGTTCTTGATTCTCATCGTGTTCATGTTTCCCGTGTTCCGATTTCATCGACTTTATCATTCTGAATAGTCAATTTGTGTTTGTTTTGATTAACTAGCCTTCTGAATCAATTTGTGTTCTATCTAAAATCGATTTTGTTCAAACCTTGTATGGAAGTCGGCGATTGAGTTTTTGATTTGAATAAAATTGGTCAAGAACGTTGTAATTTTTGTGAAGAACATTTGAAGAACAGTTGTTTGAACACATTTTGATCTGAAATCGGATCTCAAAACCATTGATTTAGTGTTTATGATTCGTTGACTTTGAAAAGTCAAACTATGAAACACTCAAATCTGACATTCTGGAGCTGATTAAGTGAATTGGAGATTGATTTTGCTCAATATAAGTTGGTTTAGGGATATAGATCTTGAAATCAAGTCCAATTTGGAGATTAATTTCGAAATTGATTGGGTTTATGATCTTGATGAGGAACGATGATACCGATAATGAAAGAAGTGAAGTGGGAATAAGGTCTTTTAATGATTGTTTTGATTTTGTGTCTGTATGAATGATCGTTCGCATCTACAGGGAAGATTAATTTTGGGTTGGAGTCGATCGATTGTTCTTGATAACGAAGGCTTGATGTGCGAATGGTTCCACAGTGATCGATGATTTGGGAAGGGGAGACTTGTAAAACGAGATCTGTGATTTTGAATTTGGGGTCAAGCATCGATGTTAAAAACGAAGCCCTGTTTAATTGTCGATGTGCGAAAGTTTTTGATTTCGTTTGTTGATGGAATGATTGGAATCGATGGTTTTATGAGTGATTAGATTTCAATTTCGCATTTGGCATGACAATTTTGTGATTGATTTGTGCGAGTTCGCATCCGGGTAGTTCGCATCTTTTGAGTTCGCATATAAGATTGTGAAATGGTTTGCATTTTGGAAGACAAACAGAAAGTTCGTTCAGTTCTGTTGAGTTCGCATTTGGATCACAATCAATTTCGCATATTTGTTTAGTTGGTGATATTGGCTGAAAGATGCGAAGGGTATGTGGATTAAAATGCGAAGGTGATTAATGCGAAGTGTGTTATATGAATTGAAAAAGAAGAGCGAAGTCTTTTACAGTAGAATGCGAATTGGGGAAGAAAGCTAAGAGTTTCACATTTGGCCCCTGATCTTTTCACAAAATAATACAAATGGTCCAACTTCGCAAATGGGGTCATAAAATGATGAAATTGCAGAATTTTCAAATCTAGTCCCTGCAGTTTGTGTGAATTTACGCTTTATGCCTGGTTTTGCAAATAGGCTAGTGTTTCGCATATTTGGCTGTTTTTGGAGCAACGGGTCACTGCAGAATTTTGAAATTGACAATTTCTACCCATTTTTGAGAAATTTTGTCAAAGGCGATCCGTGAACGATGATAAAAATTCATTATTTTTTGGATTTTCCGGATTGAAGCACAAAGTTTATGCCACATGTTAAAGGGGAGTTTTAACATGAAAAATTTCGAATAGAGCACGTTCTTTTTCCTTGGAGTTTTATAATCAAATTTCGGTTATAAAAATGGGGAGAAGTTTTATATGGAAATTCGAACTTGAATTTTTCATATTACGCGGATTTGAAGACCGAAGTGATCTTGAAGTTTTGAAGATTACGAGATGATGCAATTGGAAGTTCGGAAGTGATGTATTCAAAATGGGTTTGGTTTGTTGAAGATTTTTGGGGTGTGTTTTTATGAGCAACTTTGGGGTGATTATTTGAAGTTAATCATTCGTTGTTTCTTGGATTGTATTGTCTCACATCCTAGAGCCCAAATTGAAGAATCATGGAAGAATTGAAGATTGAAGTTCATTTCGACATGTGTCACCTTTGAGGCTCGAACCGCGTAGTGCTTGATTTTGGAAGATTTGAAGTGGGTCATTCATTCCTAACTTTGAGGGGGAGAATGTTGGGGTGCAAAGTTATTCATTCATGACTTTGTAAATGTTTGACTTTTGTAAAACCCACTTGCATGTGATGCTTTAGCCTTTAGACCCATTTGTTAGAGAGTGAGAGAGAGACATGCAAACACCTCTATAAATAGTGGGTTCATACCACTTGTAGAGGTGTGCTTGAGAGATGTAGAAGTGAGTGTGTAAGTGTGTGTTAATTATGTAGTCTAGATTTAGATCCTTTTTGTGTAACACCATATACATTCAATATATCTCTTAAACACCCAAATCACCATGTTCAATTGTGCAAGCTTTAATTATGCATGCCAAACCATGTTCTTATGTCATTGCACACTCAAGCCCTATTGGCAAAGGACACAAAGATGGAAAGTCGGTATGCGCTCATGTCTTGGATATGAAGTTGCATATTGATAGATTAGGAATGTTGGGCGTCGATGTCTCGGAGTAGTTGGGTGTTGACTTGGTTCTTCACTCACTTCCCGATTCATATGGTAAGTTCGTTAGAGAGTACTATATGATGGAACATGACGTGACCCTCATTGATTTGACTTATTTGCTTATTACTATTGAATCAACAATGATTTGGCACACTGGTCAAGCAAATTTGTCTGGTAAATCAATGTCCCATCCTTCTACGGGTAATGGCAACATTGGAAGTCCAGAAAAGTTTTCTCCACGCAAGAGAAAGGCTGAGTCTGAGATAGTCCTGTGTACCATTCCAGAAGAATCTGTATGTTTTTACTGCCAAAAGAAGGGGCATTGCCGCATTGGTTACGAAACTGCCCAGACTACCTGAGAGATCTAAGAGATGGGAGAGTCAAGATGTATGACTTTTCTTTAGGTAAAATCCACTATCTAACTCCATTAAGTTCCTATTTGGAGATCCTAAATACATGATGTGATAAGATTGCATTTTGTTGTAGGATTGAAGAAAATAGAGGAAGCTTAAAGAAAGAAGTGAGCTGAGTCTGATCGCGAAGAAATGGATTTCAATCGCATGATTCGATGATTGATTTTAAGCTGCTACTTTTAGAGTTATGATAGATTTCTTAGGAATATGAAAATAGCATAGTTTTCATTTGAATTTGCATTGTAAGGACAAATTTTTCCGCACAGTTTTATAAATAAAATAAATTTGGTTTTATTTATATCTCCTTACAATGTTATTTATGAAAATTGGTGCTTATGTGTTTCTATTGAAAGCAATATTAAGTGGATGTGATTCTTAGTTATGTTATTTATGTTAGTGTCCTAATTTTTCTAAGTAAGGAAAGATTCTCATCGCCCAAGTTTCAATTGGACAGAAGCTTGGAATCATATGATTTGAATCATGTGATGTATGGAAATCTTGGTACTTAGGAAATTAAGACTAATTCCCTAATCAAACAAGTATGTGAGTCAAGTGAAGGACTAGAGGACTAGAACACAATGTTGTGCACTAGTTAATGATGGGTTTTAGTCATAAGACATCCTATGTGCTCATACAAACCCTAATGCTTGGATCTAGGTTTCTCTATTGTACATGCTTTGAATCCAAGACAATAAACCCTAATTCTAGCATTCAAGTAATCATATTAATCATAAGAATAAGTTTATAATGTTACCTTGATTGTTATGTAGCAATAACAATCCCAATTCCTCTTTTAATTGACTTTGGAAGGCTTAGAGTCACAAGTGTCACTCCTCTAATGGCTCACAAACACCATAAGCAAGAGAATGAAGAGGAGAGAGGATGGAGGCTGCCCAAAACGTGTGAAAACCCTAGAAGGTTGCTTGTCCATGTTTTTGGTCCTTAAGGGATCTATATATAGTGAGGCAATTAGGGTTATCTAACAAGGAAACCCTAATTTGGATGCTTAAGCCCTAAGTAACCCATGGAGCCTTTTTCCATAAGGCCTTGGACGATTTCATATGGGCTTCCCCATAGAATTCGTCCACCTTATAATAAAAGGCAATCCATGGCCCAAATTGCAATTATCCTATAATTACAATTCCAGTCCCTTAAGTTTAATTAATCTCTTTTAGTCACAAAACTAATTACCAATTAATTATTGACTAATATTAATTAAACAATATGATTTCTCCTTTAATATATTATTCTCATAATATATTAATAAATCATATTTAATCCTTTCTCTCCATAATTCACCTATCAAGTTGCTTCGGTGAAGGCAACCCAAAAGGACCATGCACCATCGGGTCAAGTACATACCAAAATAGTTATGGACTTAGACACTAATCCAACAGTCTCCCACTTGGATAAGTCTAACAACTATTCTGCGTATGACTTCGGATCCCGATCTGCAATCGTAGCTTTCCAAAGCCGCTGTCAACTCTGATCCTATCAGATACGCGTGTCCTTAGATAAGGGATCATATATTCCTCCATTCTTGATATCGTATGAGATATGATTTCAAATCATTCTCTTTGTACTATATCTCGATTCCCGATTATGACAACTGACTAATTGAACAAATCAAATTAGCCCTAGCCCAGCCGAGCATCTACGTTTGTCATCACAAAATCATTGAGGGGCCCAAAGATATCGCTTTTATCCTGCTTTGAATAAAAGGAATGGATAAACTTTGATACAATGCTCGCTTGCACTCACGCACCGAATCACACACAACAATATGTTTTAAAACACCAATTTACTAGTGCGTTTACATATTATCAATGTGCAACCGATTCACAAGATACAACTCACACATCTCGGTTTCAAGAATATAAGATGTTATCGTCTCACCAATCACTCGTGATACAATTCATGGAGTGATCCAAGTGAGCGTGGGTTTAATCCAATGCTCAAATCATATTCGTAAGCACTCATGAACGTTGCAGCAAACATTTGCTTATGTCTAATACTTTTCTAGACAATCCACACACCAATTCACGACAGTCTTCATTCATATCTACTTCCAACATATGAACGACTGTGGCCCGTTTGAATAATTCGATTATTCTTAATAAACTCAATTATTCTGGAAGTCAAAACATGCAAATGTGAAACACAAGAATAATACTAATCCCATATGGCCTCAACCCTTTGAGCATAAATAAAACACCTTTTATTTATCACCATATTGATTACTCATTATTTGTAGTTCCGGGTAATCAACTTCTTACTTGAATTACAACACTAGTCTCATGCTCCTAGCATGCACACAATGTTTACCTATGGTTCTTACGTTGTGAAATAGATCATATTGAACACATTTCCAATCATTCTCATTTCTCAACTCCAAATCCTTTTTCCATAAGTTAAAGAATATCAAATTCTTGCTACTTATAGAATATGCTAGATTCTAACATTCTATGCAACTTATCCTTTCGTAATGTCACTGCACCAAAGTCACAAAGACTATTGCCAATGATATTACAAAGTCCTCTATCGGAGATTGTTACAAGACAATTCCATAGACGTGATGTCTCTCACTCAAAGTACATTCTTTGAACATCCTTTTGCATAGAAGTTTCTAATCTAATCATAGATTTCTCAATATTCAATTCCCAATATGGACACACTTCCATATGTTCCATATGATAACTCATTCTTAATAGAATCTTATCTATTCGTAATGATGTCGATATGGTCCATCCAATATGGAAACATTTCCATATTTTCCAATACTATACTTCCAACTACTCACAAGCGACCAATCCTCGTCGAACTTGGATTGTCCTTTGATAGTTGTTTAATTATTTTAGTCAAAACCAATTCTAATCCCTTTTCCCTCTAAATGCGCTCGACATTTGGAAGTTTTAGAATGGTCAAACATTAAAGCATTTGCAATCGATCCTATACCTGAAGCGTATGGGACACGACGCATAATGTTTTATTTGCTATGTTCTCAAAATTCGAATTGTGAAGAGGGATGCCGTAATCATAATCGAAATTTTAAGAACATACTATGTACCTTTGACTAAATTTATTAACATTTCTCAACCTAATCCTTTAGATTTGAAATGAAGCATAATATTCTCTCCCTTAATTATAGCAAAACAACCTTTCAACTCTTACAACTTTGCAAAGTATCACTCTTGTTTTCTATAATTAATATTGCTAACCTTGCAATACTTTCCTTAATAATCATACAATCATGACATTTATGCTCCCACTATCATGATGATTATTATAAAACATAACACTTATGCCCCCGCTAGCTTCGACATGTATTCATAAACATCTTAACTTTCAGAAAACAATACTTATTGAATTTCTTAAGTTCATGTTTCTAATACTTAGTGCTTTGATAATCCTTTATCAATGCTTCTTGAACTTATACACCTTTGCCTTCGATAGTTCATATGTGTGTCTAAACAATTAAGACTAATTGCCAAACCTCACAATTCAAATTATGGAAAGGGATGCCGTAACCATGATTGAATTTGAGAATGCAATTTTACAATCACTATCTTCTTAAAAACTCTCTTAGTGAAAGCATTTCTTCACAATCATTTTCATGAAGGAGGAAATATTATGACATTTAGATTTGAGCGGTGTATGTGTTCTTATCCATGTGAATTTGTTAAAACTAAAGTTTACGACAAATTCAAACTCATATGGACCGAGCTTTCTTAATCTTGATTTCTTGCCTTATGGTAGCACAGCTGCCCACCATGTCTTCCAAGTAGTTAAGCAGCTCACCTTTTGTTATCAATGTACCTTTCATTGATTAAGGTGCTTTGCCTTTTATGCGTTCAAAATGAGAACTCATAGAACTCTCATGCATAATTAACTCGATTGGATTGGCACAGAATCAAAATAATGTCATCACGATAGGTTGTAAACCTTAACTCGTGTGCTAGTGATGATCGATAAGGTTTATTTGATTTGTTCTTGAGACCTTTCAAGACCATTAAGACTCCCACTGACTCCTTGACATATAAGGTTCTCTTGTCAATAACCATTTCTTGGCAAACAAATATTCAAGAGTTAGTGTAGTTTTTATCAAAACTCCTCATAAATTGGTCCTAGTTGATCTTTGTCTTATCTAAGACATCACAACTTACCACATTTAATGAATGTTTTAAACCTTCTTAATACTTTTCACTCATTGTCACAATCTTAACTCTAAGATTTGTTATTGGAACGAAGTATGATTGACTTATTGATTTAACCATTTCTTCAATTCTTGATTCCTCTTCTTAGACATACAATTGTACTAAGACTCACTTAGAGGATCAATTGAGATATGGTTCTTAATCATTAAGACCTATCATAAAGCATAAAAGGTACTCTCCCTTCATCTTAGAATGGAGTAACTTTTATCTTTCTGCCTACTTGATTCTTCTTATTCGTTCTGCTATTGATTTAAACCCTTTAATCAATTCAGAATTACACCTAATCATGTAAGTATAATCATATTTACTAAACCTTTAGTAAATCATGACGAATATCATTTTTACTCTTATGGTGGACTTGATCAACACGCAACATTGTGTGCTCGATCTCTTAGTCCTTCACTTGACACCTTGTCAACGAATTAGTCTAATTTCCATATATGAAATTTGTCATTCATCGTGCAACCAAGTTGCATGATTCCAAATTTCTGTCCAATTGAAACTTGGGCGATGAGAAAAATCTCCCTATTTGGTAAATTCTCGACTTTTCCATAAACACCATAAATAAGAATCATATCCATTTGTTGTAGAAATATGCAAACACCAATTTTCATAACGATTTCATTGCAAGGAAATAAACAAATAAATAAATAAGTCAAACGAAAATTTATTTTATTTATAAAAGCAGCGGAAAACATATGTCCTTACAATGCAAAATCCATTGAAAACTATGTATTTTAAAAGAAAAATTTCTAACAACTCTATCATAACTATCTAAGATCAAAATCTAATCTTCAAGTCCATGCGATCAAGATCCATTCCTTGTGATTAGATTCATCTTGCTCTTTCACCAAGCTTCCTTTCTTTTCACCGATCCTGTAAAACACTCAAATGCAATCTTATTACATTATGTATTAAGAATTAATGAATAGGAACTTAATGGAGTTAGATAGTGGATTTTACCTGAAGCGCAGCCATACTCTTTGACTCTCCCATCTTCTGGACTCTTCAGGCTCTTTGGGCAGACTTGTATCCAACGCCCTTTCTTTTGGCAGCAAACGCAGGTCGGTTCTCCTAGAACGTCCTCGGAAGTATGGTTGGTTGACTCTCCCAACAAATACTCTCCATTGCTTCGCCAAATCATTTCTGATTCAGCAGCAATGAGCATGTAAGTTAGGTCAATGAGGTTGTCGTCATGATCCATCATATAATACTTTCTTTTGAACTCATTATATGATTCTGGAAGTGACTGCAAAACCCAATTCACAGCCAACTCATTCGGGAATGACACACCCAACATTATCAACCTATCAATGTGTGATTTCATTCCTAGAACGTGGGCACACACGGGTTTACCATCTTCATGTTTCATTTCCAATAGGGCTTTAGTGATATTGAACCTTTCAATTCTTCGATCTTGTGGGTTGGGGAGAACAATAGGAGGAGGAGGAGGAAGTGAAGCATGATTTCTCGTTCCTCGATTGAATCGTGGAATACCATCTTCATGTGGAATGCTTGTTCCACGGGATTTGGGAAGACCATAGTTGTCGAACTTTGACATCTACAAAACGGGAGAAAAAACAAATTCAAGTTAGTTGATTGATTGAGTCCTTAGTAAATCACCCAAATGAAATACTAAGGCTAGGACCCAACACAATATTCTACAACTCAGGAGAGGGATGCCGTAACCCAAATTGCAGAACATTTGAAGGTAAGTGAATGACGATTCACTAATTTCCACCATGAAAAACGAAAAAAAAAAAATTAAGTTTTAAATCTATGAAAACTCCTAGATCCTTTGAGATTCATTGAACTTTTAATGGCATGTTTAAATCTCGATATGCCCCTCTAGTTTGTGACTGGGATGCCGAGGATCACAAAGCGGGTGTGAATAACCATGCAAACTTACATGGTGCCCTCACATGTTACAGTCACCTATTCGATGTGCCGATAAACCACACACGCTCCGCCGAACTATGACAAACGTTGAGTCACCCTTTGCTACCATTGCTTAGAGCCATTTAGTGTGCCGGTAAACCACACACGCTCCACTAACGTCTTTGCAAGGGCACAAAGTGTAATTTCATGGAATTGCATCAATTCACTTTTGCCTAAGTAACTAAGATTGGGAATTTTATGAAACATTTAGTTACTTTAATAATTCATTATACTTATAATGGAAGGTTTCGTCATATCCTACCCATTCGGCTAACGACCCTCCACTAGTCAAGAGTGCGGTGGGTAAGAGTGGATACCCATTCAATCGCCATTTTATAGGCAATTTCCTTAAACACCCCTTATAGAGCAGCTTCGAGAATGAGGCCTACTAACGGTAAGACTGACTTTTACTCATACATATATATAATGTTAGACTTTTAATGTTATATATAGTATAGGGTGTATTTTATACTTTCAAAATAGTAGGTGGTCTAATTTAACAATTATACTTTTAATTCAATTAAATTGTAAACCTAAACTTTTATGGATTTACTAAACCTCTTTTAATTATACACCATAAGGGTGTGATGTGAACTTTTTCGAAACAATACTAGAGTTTTAGAATTTAACATTCCTAATTAAACTTTTAATCAACTTTTAAATTCCAAAACTTGAGGGCAAGTTTTGAAACATTTCAACACATTAGGGTTTAGAATTTAAATATGCATCAAAATTAAACTATTTAATCAAAATTTAAATTCCAAAACTTGAGGGCAAGTTTTGAAACCTTTTTCAAAACATTAGGGTTTCAACTATTTAAATTTCAAAACAACAAAACTTTTGGGGTTCGAATTTAAACTATAAAACCTAAAGGGCCAAATATGAAACTTTTCACAACAACAAGGATCAAATAACAAATAATTCAAATTAACATTTAATCACATAATTATCCATATTTGATGATTTCTTGCAAAATAATTTATCAATTTACTTAAAATAATTAGTCAATTATCTTATTAATTGATAAATATCTTCAATTAGATTAAAAATATAGTCAAATATATCATATAATCGGATTAATATTAATCTAACATGATAAGGTAATTATCCCAATGCAAAAACAGCAAGAAATCCCGAGATAAGCACTATCTGACGCACCGACTCGCCGAGTCACCCTCTGGAACTCGCCGAGTATGGCTGACTCGCCGAGTCCAAGAGTGACTCGCCGAGTCAGGTCGAACAGTGAGGCCAAAACACGATTTTCAGTTACATCAAGCATCAATACAATAGAAACCAATCATGGCTCTGATACCACTGATGGGTTTTAGTCATAAGACATCCTATGTGCTCATACAAACCCTAATGCTTGGATCTAGGTTTCTCTATTGTACATGCTTTGAATCCAAGACAATAAACCCTAATTCTAGCATTCAAGTAATCATATTAATCATAAGAATAAGTTTATAATGTTACCTTGATTGTTATGTAGCAATAACAATCCCAATTCCTCTTTTAATTGACTTTGGAAGGCTTAGAGTCACAAGTGTCACTCCGCTAATGGCTCACAAACACCATAAGCAAGAGGATGAAGAGGAGAGAGGATGGAGGCTGCCCAAAACGTGTGAAAACCCTAGAAGGTTGCTTGTCCACGTTTTTGGTCCTTAAGGGATCTATATATAGTGAGGCAATTAGGGTTATCTAACAAGGAAACCCTAATTTGGATGCTTAAGCCCTAAGTAACCCATGGAGCCTTTTTCCATAAGGCCTTGGACGATTTCATATGGGCTTCCCCATAGAATTCGTCCACCTTATAATAAAAGGCAATCCATGGCCCAAATTGCAATTATCCTATAATTACAATTCCAGTCCCTTAAGTTTAATTAATCTCTTTTAGTCACAAAACTAATTACCAATTAATTATTGACTAATATTAATTAAACAATATGATTTCTCCTTTAATATATTATTCTCATAATATATTAATAAATCATATTTAATCCTTTCTCTCCATAATTCACCTATCAAGTTGCTTCGGTGAAGGCAACCCAAAAGGACCATGCACCATCGGGTCAAGTACATACCAAAATAGTTATGGACTTAGACACTAATCCAACAGTTAAGTCCACCACAAATAACAATAAGAATATTCGTCATAATTTACTAAAAGTCTAGTAAATGTGGTTATGCTTACAAGATTAAGTATAATTCCGAATCATTGAAAAATTGCAATGAATGGCAGAAAGAATAAGAAGAATCAATTAGGCAGAAAGATAAAAGTTTCTCCAATCTAAGAAGAAGGGAGAGTACTTTTGTATCGTGTTTTATGATCATCTTGTTGATTATGAAACCATATCACAATTAATCCTCTATGGACATCTTAGTGCACTAGTATAGCTAAGAAGAGGAATCAGAAATTATTGAAATGGTTAAATCAAAAGGATGGGTCATACTTCGTTCCAAAATCAAGTCATAGAGTCGTACTCCAAGATTGTGAATTCAGTGACACGTCTTAAGAAGTTCTAACACACTCATCAAATGTGAAGTAGAAAATTGTTTTTTCTTACTCTTGCACATTTGAAATTGGTAAATTGTGATGTCTTGGATAAGATAAAGACCAACTAATAATACAATTGTGTGTAGTGTTTGTCTTGATAAGAATCCACACTAACTCTTGAATATTTGTTTGTTAAAAAATGTTTTCTTGACAAGAGAATTGTATATGTCAAGAGGTCAGTGGGAGTCTAAATGATCTTGAAAAGTTTCAAGAACTAATCAAGAGTAAACCTATTATTAAACACTAGCACACGATTTGAGGTTTGTAACCTATCGTGTTGACGTATTCTTGTTTCTGTGCCAATGCAGTTGAGTTGATTATGCATATGAGTTCTACGAGTTCTCAATAGACTGCATAAGGCAAGCACCTTATTCAATGAAAGTACATTGACTGGCATAGGTGAGCTGCTAAATAACTTGGAAGCAATGGTGGGACCCTTGATGGAAAGAAATCAAGAATGAACAAGTTCTGTCCATAGGAGTTTGGATTTGTCACAAACATTATCTTACAATTATGGTTATGGAAAATTCACATGGATAGGAATACGTACAATATAAAATCTAAGTTTAATAAGGTTTCTCTTCTTCATGAAAATTATTATGAGGAAACGCTTTCACTAAGAGAGATTTTAAGAAGATAGCAATTATGTAGATTGCATTCTCAAATTAGATTATGATTACGACATCCCTATTTATAGTTCAAATTGTGAGATTTGGCGATTAGTCTAAACATTCTGGGACTTAGTAATATAAGTTCTGAATTAGTTTAGACACACATGTAAGTTATCTAAGGAAATGTGTATGAGTTTAAGATGCTCAGATAAAGGCTTATCAAAGCATATCGTATTACGAAAATGAACTTTGGAAGTCAATAAGTATTGTTTTCTAAGAAGTTTAGCTGATTTCTGAATACGTGTCAAAGCTAGTGGGAGCATAAATGTTATGTTGGAATGGATATAATCATCATGTTAGTGGGAGCATAATTATTATTTTAAGTGTTGCAAGTTATCAATATTAATTATAGAAAACAAAAGGTTTCACTTTGCAAAGTTGTAGGGGTTGAAAAGTTGTTTTGCTATAATTAAGGGAGAGAATGTTATACTTTGTTTCGAAATCTAAAAGCTTAGATCAAGAAATTTTAATCAAATTTAGTCAAGGGTATATTAATTGCGTCCTCAAATTTTGATTATGATTACGACATCCCTCTTCATAGTTTGAATTTTGAGAATGTGGAAAATAGAAATATTATGGCAAATAGCTGATAAAGTATCATGCTTTTATGTAAGACATCATGAATCGTGTCCCATACATTTCTGGTATAGGATCGATTGCATATGCTATAATATTTGACCGTTCTAAAATTTTCCAAATGCCTAGGGCATTAAGAAGGAAAAAGGACTAGAACCGGATTTGACTAAAATAATTAAACAACTATCAAGGACAATCTAAGGTTCTCCAAAGATTGGTCGCTTGTGGAAAGTTGGAAGTATACTAATGGATAGACCATATTGACTTTATTATGAATAGATAAGACTCTATTTAGAATGAGTTGTCATATGGAAAATATGGAAATGTTTCCATATTGGGAGTTTGACGTTAAAAAAATTTATGTCCAGATTAGAAATTTTTATGCAAGAAGGATGTTCAAAGGAATGTACTTTGAATGTGAGACTTCACATCTATGGAATTGTCTTGTAACAATCTCTAATAGAGCATTTTGTAATTTCATTGGTCGAGTCCTGGTGACTTTTGTGTCGTGACATTACGAAAAGACCGTTGCATAAAATGTTAGAATCTAACATATTCTATTAGTGGCGAGAATTTTGTATTCTTACACTAATGATTAGGAATTGTGAAATGAGCATCATTGGGAATGTGTTGAATTGATCTATTTCACAAAGCAAGAACCATAGGTAAACATAGTGTGCATGTGTGGTGCATGGGACAACTGTTGTTATAATTCAAGTAAGAAGTTGATTACCCAAAACAACAAATAATGAGTAATCAATACGGTGATTAAATACAAGTGTTTTATTTATACTCAAAGGTCTGAGGCCATATATTATTATTATTATTCTTGTGTTTCACTTTGCATGTTTTGACTTCTTGAATAATAAGATTATTCAAACATTCCACAGTCTCTCATACTTTGGGAGTAGGTATGAAAGAAGATTGTCATGAATTGGTTTGTAGATTGTCTAAAGTGTATTAGACATATCAAAGGTTTGCTGCAACATTCATGAGTGTTTATGAATATGATTTGAGCATTAGATTAAACCCATGCTCACTTGAATCACTTCATGGATTTTATCACGGGTGATTAGTGAGACGATAATATCCTATATTCTTGAAACCGAGATGTGTGAGTTGTATTATGCAAGTCGGTTGCACATTGATAATATGTAAACGCACCAGTAACTTGGTGTTATAAAACATATTGTTGTGTGTGATTTGAGGAGTGTGTACAAGCGAGCATTGAGTCAAAGTTTATCCGTTCCTTTTACCCAAAGTGGGATAAAAGTGATATTTGTGGGCCCCTTGATGATTTAGTGATGACACCCTAAGCGTTTGGCCAAGCCTAGACTACGTTGATGTGTTCAATTGTAGTCTGTTGTTAGTCGTCATAAATCGGAAATCGGGAAACAACACATGAACAGAGAGTATGATTAAAATCCATGTCTCAGTTCATACGATATATAGAATGGAGGAATATGTGATCCCTTATCAAAAGGACACGTTTCTGATATGATCAAAGTTTGACAGCGACCTTTGAAAGCTACGATTGCTGATTAGGTTCTGTAGTCATATGCAAAATAGTTATTAGACTTATCCAAGTGGGAGACTGTTGGATTAGGTGTCTAAGCCCATAACTATTTTGGTATGTACTTGACCCGATTGTGAGCATGGTCCTTTTGGGTTGCCTTCACCATAACAACTGATAAGATGAATCAAGGATAAAGAGGTTTAATTATAATTTATTAATATATTATGTGAATAATATATTAAAAGAGAAATCAAATTGTTTAATTAATATTAGTCAAGAACTAATTAAGAATTAATTTTGTGGCTAAAAGAGATTAATTAAACTTGGGGGACTAATATTGTAATTATAAGATAATTGCATTGTGGGCTATGGATTCCTATTGGAAAGAGGATTGGATGAAATCTATGGGAAGCCCATATGGATTTCATCCAAGGGCTTTCTAAAGGGAATCCATGAGTTGCTTAAGGCCTAAGCAGAGAATTAGGGTTTTCCCTGAAAAACCCTAGCAGTCCACACAAGTATAAATGGACCCCTAGGGCACCTAAAACGTGGCTAAGCATTCCTTGGAGTTTCTTGGACGTTTTGGTGCCTCCTCCTTCTCTCCTTGTTCATCTTGTTGCTCATGGTGTTTGTGACTCCATTAGAGGTGCAACATTTGAGGCACTAAGCTTTCAAAATTCAAGATCAATAGGAATTGAGATTGTTATTGCTACTTAACAATCAATGTAAGATCTAAATCCTATTCTTATGTTAATATCTATTATCACATGCTAGTTCTAGGGTTTATTGCTTTGGTATTCAATGTTGTATGTTTAATTAGAAAAACCTAGATCAAAGCAATTAGGGTTCCATGAACACCATAGGAATGATGTTATGCTCATAACCCATCACCTTTACCATCCAGGTAAAGCGAACGTGGTGGCGGACGCTCACTACTAGAAAATAACTCTTTAATGACGCGCAAACAATGACACTCGCTGATAGAGGACGCGCATTAGTGCGTGCCCTAAAAAGTGATGTCAGTTTTGTAAAATTTGAAGGATAGTGGACACACATTTGTGCGTGCCCCAAAAATAGTGTCCAACAAAAAAAATTAAAAACATGGAGGGCACTTATCACAAAAAAGTGTGTCGTCTAAAACTGTCGCTTTATATTTTTCTTTATGAACGTGCGTTCTCCAAATTTTTAATAGCCAAAGGGGGGAATGAAATCCAAAAAAATAAAAAATCTCGCCTTGATACTCTCGTCCTTTTCTTGTTCTTCATATGTGTAAAATCCTCTTCAATCAAAAGAAACCCTAAAAGCCTTGATACTCTCGTCCTTCTTCTTCTTCTTCGTATGTTGTAAAATCCTTTTCAATTAAAAGAAACCCTAAAAGCATTGTGCGTAAAAGATCGATAATTTCATACTTGAAATTCCTAAAATCTTCATCGATCAAAAGAAACCCTAAAACCTCGCCTTGATACTCTCGTCCTTCTTCTTCTTCTGTAATGTTGTTTCAAAATAACGCCAATTTTCTCATTTTCCCCTATTTCTGTTAATCTAAAGATTGGTACTCGACATGATGCAACTCTGATTAGTATTCCGTTTCCGATTTGTCTGAATTGAGGGTTTTTTCCGTAACATTTTAGATTAGGAGTTTTTTTTGATTAATTACAAAAAGGCGTTTACTAATTGCTACTTTGATTATTGGTATTTGGAGTTTGATTTGTGAGATTAGTAAGATAGTCAGGTGATCCGTGTATGGGGACTCAAACAATGGGATCTAACGGTGGAACACAAAAACATGTGTTCGATGGATTGTCAAGGCAAGGATCTCTGCATAACCTAACTTTAGATGAGGTTCAGCAACAATTAGTTGATTTAGGGAAACCTTTCAGTAGTATGAACCTTGATGAGTTTCTGAAGAATGTTTGGTGTGCCGAAGCTAATCAAGGAATCAACAATGGCTCCTCCCCTGATTACTCAGAACTCACCCAACTTGCTTCTGCTTCATCTTTGCCTAGATAATTGAGCCTTACATTCACCAAGGATTTAACCAAGAAGACAGTCGATGAAGAAAATCTCACGTTTGGAAGAGGAAAATGAAAGACTCAGGAGGCAGAAGGTATGTATATCTGTTTCTCATAGTCCTTTCTCTCTTTTTCATGTTATCTAGTCTCTTCCCAATCATTTGTATATTTCAAGTGTAAAATTTGAATTGGAGCTCTCAATCTTTTCAATTGAATCAGAGCACTCAATCTTCTTACAAATCTTTACCTCCCTTAGTGTATTGGCTTGCAATGAAGCATTTTAAAAGACGGGTTTACGTTGTCCAATATCTTTCATTTCAAATCCAGCATATAAATTCTCTTCTTTCTTCTGGAAAATCTCTTTTGATGATCAAATTATCATTTAGCTTTTGTCACTTGCAACTGATAACAGGATATGGAGTAGCTAAAGTTGTAGAATCTGGGCATTCAAATTTCAAGAAAGGTGACCTATTTTGGGGATTCACCGGATGGAAAGAATACAACATTATCACTGCTCCTGATACCCTATTAAAGATTCAACATACGGATGTCCCTTTTTCCTATTATACAGGAATCCTTGGTACGTTTTCTGTTTAATTAAGGATCTTTAAGATTCTGTAAATTAGGGATTTTGAATTCTGTAAAATGATTTTGTTTCTTTGATGGTTTTTCCAAGGTATGCCTGGTATGACGTTCAGTTTTTTTAATGATTATATTAAAAGAATTTTCATTATAATATATTTTTGTAGTGACTTGTGGTTTGCACTTTCTCTGTAGAAATCTGACTTAAACTTGTATTATGTTGTTTCTAGATTCTTGATGCATGCCCACTGTTTGATGTAATGTCAACAACACTTGAGAAACTACCACCTATTAGTATTGTTGCTAGGGCAACTACTGGATCAATGATCATTCTTGCACACATGATTATTGTAGCATCTGTTTCCTCAAATTCACAACAGGTGAGCATAATCATCAAACATTTTTTTTTCAAAATTAAAGTTTAGTTTTCTAAAATCTCTCTTATGCTAGGTGTTCCCTGATGATCTTCTTCTTCAACTTTTGAAACTAATGCTGCATCTAGATGTTGAAATACGTTTTAGTGGACACCAAATCTTTTCTGTTCTTCTCATTCCAAATTCTAACCATGTGAGGCGTGATACTGATGCTTCTACTTCTAATCAAACAATAAGATGGAGTTCTGATATTGCATATGTGTTTGCCTCTGTTACATCTTTACTTGGATAAGCCTCATGGATATTTCTATTTATGGATATCGTCTCCAGGTGCTAGCTTCAAAGATTTTGTGTTTATTTCCCAGTTCATACATTGCACCCTGCTGTCTCTTGCCATTTTATGACATTTTTCCCCTGGAGCTGTTTTGAAGGTTGTTTTGGCCTAGTTTGTTATTGATTTTGCATTTCGAGCTTTGTTGGAGTGCAACTTATTAATATGATAACATCTTTATTTTTTAAAAAGGTTTTCATGTCTAGCAGAAAAGAAAAACAAAAACTTGTGGTTATACTTGAACACTTTGATCAAGTCGTTGGTGACTGTTTTACGGATTGTGTCAACTGTCTAATTGTTTGAGTTGTTTGAGTTGTTATGCAACCTTTTCAATACTTTTTACAAGGTATGTAGAAAGCTATGTTTTTTTATTTACATTAATTTCATAAAACTTTATACTTTTTTTATTTATAAAATATGTGTGTTACTGTTTCAGGATGTATGTTTTATGCTGCCCCACTGTTTAATTTGCTATTGTGATTGAAGATATTGATTGTAGCATACAGTTGCTTGATCGGAAGGGAGCCATGCCCATGTTCTCCAAACTTCCCGATGTTAAACCTGTTCATGATTCCCAGGTTTGTTTTTCTTTAATTAATTTCATATGTATTTATTTTGTTACTCTGAGTTTGATTGACAAGTGGATTCATGCATTTTTTTGGTATAATATAACATTATTTTTTGTGTATTAAAAGGTGTGTATTTATATTTATACAGAATATTCATAAAATATTCATAAATGGTAAAACTTTTGCTTTATTTCGTGAACAAGCAATTATATTGTATCATCTTTTTTTTTGTCATTTGGCCCTTTTTGTCTCGGATTCACACTTCAAATAATTACTATATACATATATATATATATATATATATATATATATATATATATATATATATATGTGTGTGTGTATATATATATATATATATATATATATATATATATCAATGTTATATGATTATAAAATTATAAAAGTATATATGACAACTTTTTATTTTTATTTTTATTGAACTATGCAAAATGACACAATCATAAAATGCAATTTTTTCGTAAATTTTTACCTTTGCATTAATCTTTCATATCTATATGTTGTTTATAAAAGTTGGAGGACACCAGGATTACTAATCAACCGCTGTGTCGCAGCACAAAAAAATCAGGTTCACCCTTCACCATATTGTCGGTACATAATCCTAAATTGTTTTTTATTCTTAATTTTTACTCACATTTATTGATCTTTTATGGGCTTATAGTCATGATATTTTGTCCTTTAAGCCTTCAAATTCAGAAACAATTTGTTCAAATATGGGGATTTGATTCTATACATGACTTACATGGCTTGTTTGGTTTTCCCCTTGTTTTTATAGTTTGCAATTGTACACACATATAGCTATACATACATGCATGTGTATACATACATATATAGATAGAAATACATGTATGTATGCATATAGATACATGTATGTATGCACCTATGTATGGGTACAGATAAAATCTATACCTCATATGGGTTTCTCTTCAGTTTTGCATCAATTCTTTTAGCAATGGCATATATCAACTTCCATTACTTGAGCTATAATTGATCCTCTCTCTGAAGTTGTTGAACCACTGATTGAAGTTGACATGGAAACTTGTATATTTAGTTTTAATCTTCATCTGACAGCACAACCGAACCACCACCAGGTCTTGTGCATGTGAAGTAACTAACATTATTATGCCTATGTTTTTATAAGTTAATTACAATTATTCCATTTACTTTTTATTATTTGCACCTTTAAAGGAATTATGTAGCTATTTGAATTATTTTTTAGATATTCAGATCCGAATAGTGCTCAATCATCATTTTCAATGCTTCTTGGAGATGCTCCACACCTTGATCATGAGGTTTGACTGTTGTTGACTTTCTTTGAATTGATGCAAAGGGAAAAAAATCTATTAACTTTTTTTGGTAAATATCTTGCTTAGTGTGCGATATTTGGTAAAGTTACTAAAGGTGATGAGACACTAAAGAAGCTTGAGGAATTACCCACTCGAAGTGAAGGTATATTTGTAATGGTATATTCCCCCCCCCCCCCCCCTTTTTATAACACCAAATTTAAACCATAAAATATATAATCCTTCATTCTTCATAATTCATACATATTATAATTTTTATATTTTTCTTCTGGTTTAGCCAACTAAGTGCATCACGATTCTGTCAACATACTAGTATGGTGAGTACTTATGTCTTGTTTATATTTTCTTTTCCTTTTATTTCAAATATAAAAGCAACAAATATTATGTAAGTTGTAATTTGAAACTGATATTTATTATTCATATTTTTTTGTTGGTAGTTTTGAAATACATGATTCTGGTGGCAAGAAGCAGAGGCCTTGAATGAACTTCGGCAATTTGAAACTTGTAAAAGTTTGGTCCACATCTTCTTTGCTTGATATAACACTTCCAAAGTTTGGAGTTTGGTCTGGACACCTTTCTTATACTAACAGTTAATGTTGATGAGATCATGACTTGTTACAGATTTCAGGTATAACTGATATGGGGTTGCAGCCAAGGAAAGTAAATAGAGTTGGTGTTATTGGTCTGGGGTCAATAGCAATAGCAACAACTTTTATCCTTGCTAACTTTCCTGTAATATTTAAGGAGGATGATGAGAATTCTCTGGAGGCTTCACTTGGTGAAATCAAAGGTGAGTCATGATATGAGCTTAAAAAGTATGGTCACAACTCACAACTCTTACTTGGTTATCTTCATCTTCAGCCAATTTGCACAGCCATCTTATGGCAGGGAAAATGACCAAGGAGAAGCTTGAAAGAACTGTATCTCTGTTGAAGGGTGTACTCAGTTATGATAGCTTCAAACATGTAGATTTAGTTGTAGAGGTGAGTCTGAGACCCAACTATATAATTCATCTGTTACAACAAGGGTTTTGGCAGATAAGTCCCTGAAAAAGAATTGCATGATGTAAATTTCTTAAATTGGAACACATGAGAAGTAGGTATGTTTCTAAACTTTAACGATTACCGGATGTTGAGGTTTTTGTCAAAGTAGACTGCTAGTGACACACGTATCAAACAGAAACTTGGTAGCCGAATACAAATGATAAAACAAAAACCGATGTCATGTGGTATCATATGTATCAAACACAT
The DNA here is from genome assembly GCF_051521515.1 of Lactuca serriola. Classification (NCBI taxonomy): domain Eukaryota; kingdom Viridiplantae; phylum Streptophyta; class Magnoliopsida; order Asterales; family Asteraceae; genus Lactuca; species Lactuca serriola. The sequence goes on from NC_136416.1 coordinate 183,034,830, forward strand.
GACACTACAAAAGCAATGGGGTATTTTTTAGTTAAAGGACTTGCTCATGCAAATAGTTATTCTTCAGAGGCTTATTTACGACAAGTGTGAAATTATATAAGTTATTTTTTTTAATATAACCCTGAGCAAGAATCACATTTTTGAAAGAAAAAATACCTATAGTTTTCTAGTGTTTCAATTCTCTCTCTTTTGTTTTTTTTTTTAATTAAAACCGTGTAAAATAACCTCAAGACTTGGCTACCAATCAAATTATTGAATAAATACATATAGTTTTCGAATAAAAACATTTTCAGGGATTTGTGTACGAAAAAAGAGTGAAAGTATATTATAGGTTAAAATCCTTTTCTTAGAGCACATTGATTGAGGTGAAATTATGGTGGAAGCTAGGCCCATTATTTATGTTATAAATGAGTTGAATCAAAATGCAGTAATTAAGTTAAAAGTTTTGGTGTGTTGGCAGGCAGTGGAGGGAAGCATCCAGTTAAAGTAGCAAGTTTATGTTGATCTTGAGCAGTATTGCCCTCAACATTTCATTCTTGCAAGTAGTAGTCCCACACTTGACTTAAATCTAATTGGAGAAAGAACAAAATCCCAATTTTGGATTGCTAGGCCCCACTTTTGTAGGTAGGTAATCATAATCATATAGTTTGTTTTGTTGGTAAACAATGAGTTGTAATAATATTTGCAGTTCCTCTATCCTAGACATAGGAAGCGATCCGGTGTACTCAATTGAACGCCTTCGCAAAGAGAATGATGCGGTTATTTTAGCAGTGGGGGCAACAAAGCCACGGGACCTCCCTGTTCCTGGATGTGAGCTCTCAGGTGTGCATTTTGCAATGGAATTTCTACATGCGAATACTAAAAGCTTATTGGATAGCAATCTTGAAGATGGAAACTATATGAGAGGAACCAAACGTAGCACATTATACTCTCATTTATTTTCTAACTATAACAGTATACTTTCATTTTCTTAATAACAATGTAGAATTGGATCCCCTTAGTCGTTCGAACGATTATTTGTATGGCATTAAATTTATGCAATGGATTCTATTTTTTGTATATGATATTTTATTTTCTATTATGAAACATTAAATACAAATTTAATTTGAAAATAAGTAAATCTATAAATAATATTTTTTTTAAACATTTAAAATTATGATACGCAAAAATGTATTTCATCTTCATTTATGACATGGCCTTTCTTGACAAGGGCTTTCTTGATACGCAATGCGTATCATTAACACGCGCGTCGTCAGGTTACGACACGCGAATGCGTGTCGTCTTCCTTTATGACAGGGCCTTTCTTGATACGCATTGCGTGTCGTAAACACGCGTCGTAAATGCACGTCGTCTATAGACGACGCGCAAAAGCGTGTCGTCTCTCTTTATGACAAGGCCTTCCTTGACGCGCATTTGTGCGTCGTCTGAGCCTTTTACGACGCGCAATGAGCGTCGTAAAAGGCTGTTTTTCTAGTAGTGGATCTGAGCTGTAAGTCAGCTAGATCTTCCACACTAGCGACATGTATGAGGATATCGGTGGATTCTCCACTCGTGAGTTTGATTAGAGAGGCACAGGTTGAGGGCATACGACTAGAGAACTGGAAGCCGGAGAGGATCAGGAGCGAGAATGCCCAATTTGTATAAGATAGTCGGGGATTGTTGACCCGATGCGGCCAGGTATGGGTTCCGATGTCAGGAGGGGTCAGACAGACGGTTATGGAGGAGGCTCATAAGTATCACTTCTCTATTCACCCGGGAGCCACCAAGATGTATCGGGATTTGAGTTTGAGCTACTGGTGGCCGTGCATGAAGCGAGAAATCGCTTGGTACGTCGAGAGGTGATTGACTTGCAGGGCGGTAAAGGTCGAGCATCAGAGGCCGCATGGCAAGATGCAGCCTCTAGAGATTCCCATGTGGAAATGGGAACATATCACGATGGACTTCATTACCAAGTTGCGGAGGACGACGAAGGGATTTGATGCTATATGGGTCGTCATGGATCGATTGACCAAGAGTGCCCATTTCTTGGCCATATGGGAGAGTTCGTCGGCCAAGAAGCTGACCAACGTGTATGTCCGTGAGATCGTTGCTCGCGACGGAGTTCCGGTCTTTATTGTTTCCGACTATGATGTTAGATTCACCTCCCACTTCTGGCGGAAGTTCCACGAGGAGGTGGGCACGCGGCTGCATTTTAGCATAGCTTATCATCCGCAGACCGACGGTCAGAGTGGGTGGACTATACAGATGTCACAACTAGGAATTCTGAAATGTTGTAAACACTTAACAAAGAATGACATTGTAGCTAAAACTTGAAAACACGTATGGTGTTTGTTCAATGACAAACAAATTTTTCATCAAATACCATATACAAACATTCAAATAGTCAACAAAAGTTGGAAACCCTAAAAATCCCGATTTAAGTCCATTTTGGACTAGGATTTTCTTATTGGGCCTAATGGACCAATAAGTTTCCAACTTGACTATTTTGGGCTTAGAACTCTTAAATGGACCCTAATTGGACCCATTTGCATGAAACTTAACATTTTGGGCCTCATAAGCCTAGAATGGACTAGTTATCTTTAATGGGCCTTATTGGGCCATACCAAATCCAATTAGCCCTAAAGGGCCATAAAACCCATTCTTTTTGACAAATTGGGCCGTAAGCCATCATAGGAGCCTAATGGGCCGAAAACCATTAACTTAGGCTTCACATTATAAACTTAAGCCCTAAAGGCCCAAATCCTTTTCTCTTCTTCTTATCTCTTGGCCCAAGTAGAAAAAAAAAAGAAAAAAAAGGGAAATTAGAGGATTAAGGAGGATTAGCCACCTCCTTATTACCTATGGGATTTCCATGAAAAATCTCACATGTCTCCATGCACCATCCCTTCACCTTTATCTTCTCCTTCTCTTCTTATCATTCTCGGCCCAAAAGAAAGAACACCCACACACAAATCACTTAAGTTTTCTCTCAAGAACACCGTCATATCTCCTCTTCTTCATCAAAAAATTTCAAGATTTAGGGCAATACAAGGAGGTTATTCCATAAGGATCATCATCATCGTTAAGTTATTGTGTAGATCCATAACCTAGTCTCTTTATTTCATCAAAACTTCTTCCTAACTAACATAATTTTTGTAATCTACTCCTTAGAAGCTTCTTAAGTTTGAAATCAACCCAAGAAAGCTTGCTAGGGCCGAAAAATAGCAAGAAACTCTTCCCTTTCTTCTTCAAATCAAAAACAACAAGCAAAGGTGAGTTCATACCCCTCTCTTTTCGGTTTTCATAAGTTTTATAGGGGAGAATACAAGTAAAATGTGTAGATCTATGTGTATGTGTATGTTATGTGTGATTTCATGTGTTTATGTGGTGAATATGTAACAAAAAATAGAAATCTCGAGATATATGGATCTAGGAGGAAGATAAACATGATCTACGATATGTTACACTAAACAAGTCAAGAAAAATTACCCTCTAAGGTGATAATAAACATATTGCAACACAAAACTCATTTTTGGGCTTAATTTGTCAAATAGACAAAAGTTGAATTGAAAGTTGTCAGTCACAGTTTTCTTAAGGAATAAAAGAGTCAAAACTTTAAAAATAAATGTTTTTATGAATATTATACTCTTTAAAGAACTAGAAATGAAATTTGTAGCTTAATAGGCCAATTTTTGGGCTTTTTGGCCCATAGAGCCAAAAATTGCAAAAAATATGATTTTCAAGGGATTGAAATGGTAAACTTCTCAAAACAGGGGGTAAAAGGGCAAAAAAAACTAATTTAGGGGTTAAAATGATTTTTTCCAAACAAGGATCAAAAATGTAAAGTTTTTGGATTTTGGGCCAAAATTGTAAAAGTTGCGAAAAGTTTGGACTTTAATTGAAAAACTCTTTACTGGAAGGGCTGAAACTGCCAAAGAGTAGATTTTGAGCTAAAAACATCACTTAAACAAGTCTATGGGTCAAAAATGTCAAGAAAATGGTGTAAGGACCTAAAATGTCTATTTTTAAAATAAGGGACCAAAATTGTCATTTTTATTAAAGAAGGGCTGAAAAGGGTCAAACCAATATTTTGAACCAATTATTTTATTATTAAGATATTTGAGTCAAAAATACCAAATTACAACTTATGAAATTAGAAAGATGAATATACATATAATTTCAAATATCGTTATAAACAACCGACCGGCCTCGTGCCGATACGAAATTAACAATCGTTCAATCAAACTTTCCAACAGTTATACTATACCCAAAACAAGTAAATATTCCAATCTTTGGGCTTGAAATTCTCTAATCATTCTTATTGGGCCTTCGTGACCCATTAACATAACTTTTGAGCCCAACGATAAAAATAAATGTTTATTGGGCCTCCTGTGACCCAATTACATGTTTAAGGGACCCTCAATGGCTTTTATGTGCTATTGGGCCTCAGTTGCCCATTAGCATTGCTAGTAAGGTCCAAATTAATCAAAAGTGAAATGGGCAAACACGTCATTCGTATACCCAACAGCCTTAAATAAAACACGTAATTAGTAGGACCTGATAATTCTCTTCTCCTCGTTTGTTAGGCTTACTTTCAATTCAGTAAAAAAATACATGTCGTTAATCAATGGTAATCAAATTCAATTTGGATTCAGTGAGCAATAACGGGCGGAACCTTTATGGGTCGTTTGTAGTTTGCAGTTATAATCAAAGTCTCCTGGAGGGAGAGCGAGAGTTTGTGTATAGATCTATACAGGGGTGACTCCCCCACACCTCAGTTGTTCGCTACAGTTAGACTCAGCCAGTCTAGGGTGACAAAATCTTAAGATCAATTCCGGCGTTCGTTAGAATGCCAAGACAGACGAACTAGTCATTATCATGCATGGTTATAACGACTCACATAAATAAATCCAATACTATTCGAGTAATCAAGGAAAAGCATAATCATTCGTTGTGATGGTATAACAAATTCGAAACAATTATATTATATTATGTTATTGGAAAACATCGGATTTTTTTGAGTAGATCAACACCATTCACTTGTACTTTTCAATAACTATCATGCAAAACTTCTCATTTATACACGCTTTGAAATCACTCACGTACAAAACTATGGATCTTCGCAGTTTGGTATAAACAAATTTCTTTTCAGAAAATATCGGATTTTCTGGGTTTTATAAACTATACACAACATTTTCAAAACAACCCTTCTTATGAACTCACCAACATTCCATATGTTGAATTTTTTCAAAATAACTTGTATTCTCAGGTAACAGGTAAGCTGAGGAGTAATACCAAGTATGTTAGGGTGTTACGCTTTTGAAAACTTTCAAACAATTTATGATATGAATATGTAATATTTAGACAATGTACTTGATGTGAACAATGTTAGTTGTAATGTATTCAATTGGAGTCACGCGAGCCCTCGGACATTTCCGCCGTCTGGTTCAGGGGTGTGACAACAGACCCTTGAGGACATGTTGAGGGTTGCGTTATCAACTTCGGTGGGAGCTGGGATTCCCACTTACCCCTTGCAGAGTTCGCCTACAACAACAGCTATCATTCCAATATTAGTGCCCCACCTTTTTAGCTGTTGCACGGGCAGAGATGTCGCACCCCGGTCTGTTGGGGTAAGGTTGGTCATATATTGATGGGGCGGACAGAGGTAGTTTTGCAAACTACCGAGAAGATTCAGCAGATTAGATAGCGGTTGCAGACCTCACAGAGTAGACAGAAGAGCTACGTCGACCGATGCCGATCAGAATTAGAGTTTCAGGTCGGTGACATGCTACTCCTGAAGGTCTCGCCCTGGAAGGGTGTGATATGCTTCAGGAAGAGGGGGAAATTGGGGCCTATTACATTGGGACACTCAGGATCATTGCTAGGGTCGGCAAGGTGGCATATAGACTAGAGCTATCAAAGGAGCTTATTCAGATCCACAACACCTTCCATGTGTCCCATTTGCAGAAGTGCATATTAGATGAGGCAACATTAGTGTGCCTGGAGGACATACAGGTCTACGAGCGCTTGAATTACATAGAGAGGCCAATAGCCGTATTGGAAAGGAAAGTGAAGGTCCTACGGAACAAGGAAGTAACTTTGGTAAATGTACAATGGGAGCACCGAAGCGGGTCTGAGTGGAATTGGGAGCCGAAGGTGGAGATGCAAGAGCACTATCCAAAGTTGTTCACAGCAGCAAACTACAAGGACGAAGTCTAGTTCAAGTGGGGGAGAATTGTAACGCCCCGACTCTCAGGTATGGACTTTACAACTTTATTTTCATATTTGAAAGGTTTACTCGACGAGTTGGATGCCCTGACTCGTCGAGTAGGAACGTTTTTGGCCACATGTTTAAGTGACCAACTCGACGAGTCGGAGGACACGACTCGACGAGTTGGAGTTGAAGGAAGAAACCCTAATTTCTGGGGGTTTCACCCTATTTAAAGGATCCTTTGCCCCCTTAGCCTCCCTTTATAGCCACTTGTGAGTCCAGAAACCCTAATTCGTGTGTGTGCTCCATTTTGTGTGATTTTCAAGCTTGGAAAGTGATTTGGAAGAAGAAGACTTGAAGTATAAGAGGATTGTGCATAAAGGAGCTGGTCGATCTGACTTGCTTATTTGTTGGATTAGTGTCTAAGCCTGTAACTATATTTGGTAAGTACTTGACCCGGTTATGCATAGTCCTTTTGGGTTGCCTTCACCATAGCAACTTGATAGGGTGATTTATAAAGAGAGAAGAGATATTATTATATTAATATGTTATGAGAATAATATATTAAAGGAATAATAATATTATTTGATTAATGTAAGTCATAAATTAATTAAATAATAATATTATTTGATTAATGTATGTCATAAATTAATTAGGAATTAATTTGGTGACTTAAAGAGGTTAATTGAACAAATGGGCATAAACTGTCAAATGTGTGACAGTTGTGTTTTTGGGCTATGAATCCGTATGGATATTAGGGTGGACGAATTTTAGGGTTGGATATCTTAAATTAGTCCAAGCCTCATATCTAGAAGGATCTTTGGATTGCTTAGGGCCTAAGTTATTCAATTAGGAATAAGGGTGAAACCCTAGTAGCTCATAGTATAAATAGACCCCATGTGTGAGGGAAATCGGCCACTCTTGCAAGAAAGAAACCTTAAAGCCGATTTCCTCACCTCTCCTCTCTCTCCAAATCATCCTCTTGCTAGTTGGTGTTTGTAAGCCATTAGAGGAGTGACAATTGTGACTCTAAGCTCCAAGAACAAGAAGATTCAAGCAAGTAACTTAAGGTATTCTTCTAGATCTGATATCATATGTTATGATTCAATTGTTTACACTAGATCTAGAATTATAAGCCTTGGAAACATTGCATGTTCAATTAGAGAGACCTAGATCCAAGCATTAGGGTTTGTATGTGCACATAAGAAAGTTCTTATGGCTCAAACCCATCATTATTGGTATCAGTTTGAAGGTAACAAGTCGTTACCTTGACCTTCCCTCTTTCTAGATCTCTTTATGTTTAAGATTAGGGCTTTTCTAGCATGTATATTAGCCATTTTTGGGTATGGGCTAGGATATGAAGTTGCAACTTCAGATATGAGCTTATCTTGGTCTCTATAGTTATAAAGTCTCCAGCTTTAGCAAGTATGAACCTTCCTTTTTGAGTTAAACCCCATTATAAGCTTGGATTTGACATTTTAAGCCTTTAGAGCCTTGTATGCCCGTAAAGTTTGCAACTTTACGTGATAAACAATCCTTGGGAAGCTTGATCTGCAATATGGAGCTTTGGAGTGGCTTAAAAAACATCTGAATGGAGAAAGGACTGAAGGGACTCGACGAGTTGCATGGACAACTCGGCGAGTCCGATGAATATTGTCGTGCAAGGATTTCTACATGGACTTGGCGAGTCAATAGGATGACTCAACGAGTCATCTAGGGTTTTTCGGACATTTAGACATGCATGAACTCAACGAGTCACGGGGAAACTCGACGATTCAACAGGGGATTTCATGACTTCTCGAGTTCATGAAGGACTCGAGAAACCAATTGTTGGACAATAAGTATGACAATATTCCATGTAATTGTCCGCACGGTATCTAGAACAGAGGATTATACGATCCCTTATCTAAAGGACAGGATACTGATATGATCAGAGTTTGACAGCGTCTTTGAGAGCTACAATTGCTAATCGGATTGTGTTTGCATTTATAGTTACTAGACTTATCCAAGTGGGAGACTGTTGGATTAGTGTCTAAGCCTGTAACTATATTTGGTAAGTACTTGACCCGGTTATGCATGGTCCTTTTGGATTTCCTTCACCATAGCAACTTGACAGGGTGATCTATAAAGAGAGAAGAGATATTATTATATTAATATGTTATGAGAATAATATATTAAAGGAATAATAATATTATTTTATTAATGTGAGTCATAAATTAATTAGGAATTAATTTGGTGACTTAAAGAGGTTAATTGAATAAAGGGGCATAAACTGTCAAATGTGTGATAGTTGTGTTTTTGGGCTATGAATCCTTATGGATATTACGGTGGACGAATTTTAGGGTTGGATATCTTAAATTAGTCCAAGCCTCATATCTAGAAGGATCTTTGGATTGCTTAGGGCCTAAGTTATTCAATTAGGATTAAGGGTGAAACCCTAGTAGCTCATTGTATAAATAGACCCCATGTGTGAGGGAAATCGGCCACTCTTGCAAGAAAGAAACCCTAGAGCCGATTTCCTCACCTCTCCTCTCTCTCCAAATCATCCTCTTGCTAGTTGGTGTTTGTAAGCCATTAGAGGAGTGACAATTGTGACTCTAAGCTCCAAGAACAAGAAGATTCAAGCAAGTAACTTAAGGTATTCTTCTAGATCTGATATCATATGTTATGATTCAATTGTTTACACTAGATCTAGAATTATAAGCCTTGGAAACATTGCATGTTCAATTAGAGAGACCTAGATCCAAGCATTAGGGTTTGTATGTGCACATAGGAAAGTTCTTATGGCTCAAACCCATTAGTGATATCAGAGCTTTGATTGATTTCTATTGAATTGATGCTTTGGTTGATTGTTTTTTGCTTGAAAAATCGTTTTTTATGTCTCTAACTGATGAACTCGGTGAGTCCCATTATGGACTCGGCGAGTAGCTCCAACTCGGCGAGTTCATAGTGGAACTCGGCGAGTTCTAGCGTCAGTTAGAGATGATTTCGGGATTTCTTGCTCTTTTGCTTGAAGATACTTGCCTTAATTGCTTTGGGTCATTAATATCCGAATTTTATCATATATTTGAGTATATCCTTGACCAAACAAAAGATAATTACCATTTGATTGAATAATATTTTCCTTATATGATAATAATTGATTATTTGAATTAAATTGGTAAATTGTCTTGCAAGTAATATTGACTAGGTCAAATTTAGATAATCATTAAATTAATTAGTTGATTTATATTATTTGCTATTTGATCCTTTATGTTTTGAAAAGTTCAAATTCTTGTCCTCAAGTTTTGAAATTTAAGTTTTGTGATTAAAAGTTTAATTTGAATAATTTAAATTTCAAACCCTAGAATTTTACAAGTTTAAAATTCAACCCTATACTATTATATTATTACAAGCTTAATATATATATGTATGATTAAAAAAAATGCTAGTCTTACCGTTAGTAGACCTCATTCACGAAGCCGGTCTATAAGGTGGGTATAAGGTTGCTGCCTATAAAATGACGCTTAATGGGTGTACACTCACACCCACCGCTTTCTTGACTGGTGGAGGGTCGTTAGCCGAACGGGTAGGATAGGGCAATCCCTTTCTCATTAGTAAGTATAATGAATCTACATAAAGTAACTAAATGTTTATACAAAATTCCCAATCTTAGTTACTTTAGGCAAAGTGAATTGATGCAATCCCATGGAATTACACTTTGCACCCTTACTAAGAAGTTAGTGGAGCGTGGGTGGTTAACCAGCACACTAATTGGTTCTAAGCAAAGGTGGCAAAGGGTGACTCATTGTTTGTCATAGTTCGATGGAGCATGCATGGTTAACCGGCACATCGAATAGGTGACTGTAACAATAAGGGCACCATGTATATTTGCATGGTTATTCACACCCGTTTTGTGATCCTCGGCATCCCAGTCACAAACTAGAGGGGCATATCGAGATTTAAACATGCCATTGAAAAGTTCAATGAATCTCAAAAGAATCTAGGAGTTTTTCAATACATTTAAAACTAAATTTTTGTTTTGTTTTTCATGGTGGAGAATTAGTGAATCATCATTCACTTACCTTCAAATTATTCGCGTGTTAGATTACGGCATCCCTTTTCTAATATGTAAATAATGTTGTTGGATCCTAACCCTAATTTATCATCTTGGGTGTTTAATTAGGGATTCATTTCTAATCAAAATTTATTCTTTTCTATTTTAGATGTCGAACTCAAACAACAACAATGCTTCTGGCTCGAACTCCTCTTGCTCGTTCTCACTCATGAATTTGTGTGGGAGAGTGATATTCGACGGGTCCAATTTCAATTATTGGATCTGCAACATCTGAATGGTCACTCATTGCGAGGATAAATAGTATGTTCTTGATAAGGAGATGAAGGAGGTGAACATCAACACTGCTACTCCCGAAGAGATCGCTGCCTTTGAGGCCCATGAGCATGATGCTACGAAAGTCCATTACATCATGCTAGCGACCATGACTGCTGAACTTCAAAAGTCCTATGAGGACTACTATCCCTATGAGATGCATCAAGACTTGGTGGACCGTTACCATCAAAGTGCGAGGCAAGAGAGGTATGAGATCATAACTTCGATGATCACTGCCAAAATGGGCAGTGGAGAGTCCCTTACCGCTCATCTGCAAAAGATGCAGAGATATGTCGATCGTCTGCAAAAGTTGAATGTTAACTTTGATGAAGACCTGGCAATTGACATTATCCTTCACTCCTTGCCTCCCTGCTACAACCAGTTCGACATGACCTATCACATGAATAAAGAAGAGGTCACCTTGAGCAAGCTCCAAGGATTGCTGAGAACTGCTGAGAGCAATCTGAAAGACAAGTCTATTGCATCAACTCCCACTCCAACTGCTGCTCCTGTCTTGGCCATAGGGCAAGGAAGGGGCAAGAAGAGGAAGGCTCCCTCCAAGAGCAACCACAAGGGTAAATCCCAAGATGGTACCTCTTCTAGTGGAACCAAGTTTGGTTCTGCTAAACCCAACTCTAACCTGAAGGAGGCAGAGTGCCACGACTGCCACAAAATAGGGCATTGGAACAGAAGCTGCCCAGAATATCTGCAAGCCATCAAGGATGGGAAGATCAAGCCATCTTTCGCAGGTATTTACACAATTAAATCTAATAATTCATCACATGCTATTTCTTGGGTTCTTGACACAGGATGTGATTTTCACATATGTTCTGATTTGCAGGGACTAAGAAGAAATAGGGATGTGGAGCATGGAAGAATAAATCTAATCATGGGGAACAGAAGATCGCCGCCTGTCACCAAGATTGGAGTGTATTCTTTAGCGCTTAGTAATGGATTAGGTTTAGATTTAAATAATTGTTGCTATTCGCCAGATATGGCAAGAAACATCATTTCATTTCATGGTTTGTTTAGACAAGGATTTAGATATTCGTTTGATAATGAGAAAGGTTTAATTTATGCTTATCTAAATCGTGTTTTATATTTTGAAGCAATGTCTTGTAATGGAATTTATGAAACTGTTATGGTTGTAAATAACCTAGGAAATGATGTATTGTGTGTGGATTCTTCCAATAGTATGGATAAAGCATGCTTGTGGCATTGTCGTCTTGGACATGTCAACAAGAAATGCATAGCCCAACTCCAAAAGGATGGAGTATTGGAGTCATTCGACCTTAGGGACGATGACGTGTGCGAGTCTTGTTTACTTGGAAAAATGACCAAGTCACCCTTCACTGGCTCTTGTGCGAGGGGTGAGGATTTATTGGATCTCATACATACAGATGTATGTTGGCCCTTTAGATCCACCACAAGGGATGCAAAGCGCTTCTATGTGTCTTTCACCGATGACTATAGTAGATATGGGTATATCTATTTAATCAAGAACAAGTCAGAAACCTTTGAAAAGTTCAAAGAGTTTAAACAAGAAGTGGAGAATCAATTTGGCAGGAAAATCAAGATGCTTCGATCTGATCGATGAGGAGAGTACCTAAGTCTTGAATTCCACGACTACCTCAAGGAATGCGGAATAGTTTTGCAATTGACGCCACCTAGGACACCGCAATTGAACGGTGTGGCTGAGAGGCATATTCGAACCTTGTTGGACATGGTTCGTTCCATGATGAGTCGTGCTTCACTACCTATCTCTTTCTGGGGGTATGCCTTAGAGATTGTCGCCCATATCCTTAACATGGTCCCTACAAAGAAGGTTGCAAAAACACCTCACGAGATGTGGACAGGGAAAGCTCCCTCGTTAGCACATATCAAGGTTTGGGGTTGCGAGGCTTTCGTAAGAAGAGAGACTCACGACAAGCTTGAACCTCGTAGTGAGCGGTGTATTTTCATCGGCTACCCACAGAAATCCTTTAGATATCTCTTCTATAGACCGAGTGACAATGTTGTCTTCGTTGTGAGGAAAGGGGTTTTCCGAGAGCGAGAACTCATAAGCCAAGGGGACAGTGGGAGGCAAATCGATCTTGAAGAGATTAAAGAGTCGAGCGATGAAGGAACCTTTAACGCTGGTGCTCAACCCGAGAAGGAAACTCCGGTTGAACCGATTGACGAGTCCTTACCTCTTGGATGTTCCGAAAGAGTTAGAGTTCAACCCCAGTTATATGGTTTTCATATTACTATAGAAGGGGACACATATATTAGTGATAGTACGCTAATAAATTTAGATGAACCTAATAGCTATAAGGAAGCCATTGAAGGCCCGGAGTCTGCAAAATGGAAAGAGGCGATAGAAAGCGAGATTCAGTTCATGTAAAACAACCAAGTTTGGAATATGGTTGACCATGTGCCCGGACGTAAGACGGTTGGGTGCAAGTGGATCTTCAAGAAGAAGACCGACATGGATGGGAAGGTGCACACGTATAAGGCGTGATTGGTTGCGAAGGGCTTTACTCAAACTCCCGGAGTTGACTATGATGAGACCTTCTCACCAGTTGCTAAAATAAAGTCTATTAGGGTGATGCTGGCCATTGCTGCATATCATGATTATGAAATATGGCAAATGGATGTCAAAACCACTTTCCTTAACGGGAAGTTGGCTGAGGATGTTTACATGGCTCAGCCAGAGGGTTTTGTCAATGCAAAGCATCCCAATAGGGTGTGCAAGCTTGAGAAGTCCATTTATGGACTTAAGCAAGCATCTCACAGATGGAATCTTTGCTTCGATGAGAAAGTCAAAGAGTTTAGATTTGTACAAAGCGAAGATGAATCATGTGTTTATGTCAGAGCCGGTGGGAGTATAGTTAGCTTCCTCGTATTGTATGTCGATGACATACTGCTCATAGGAAAAGACATCCCGACACTGGAGGAGGTTAAGTCCTGGCTCGGGAAGTGCTTCGTTATGAAGGACCTCGGAGACGCTTCCTATATCCTGGGAATAAGGATAGTGAGAGACCGAAGTAAGAGACTAATAGGACTTAGTCAGAATACTTACATAGAGAAAGTACAAAAACATTTTAGTATGGAAAATTCAAAGAAGGGAGAGTTACCAATACAAAGTAATGCCAAGTTGAGTAAGACTTAATGCCCGAGTACCGAAGTCGAGATAAAAAAAATGAGTCGAGTACCATACGCTTCCGCAGTTGGCTCGATTATGTATGCTTTGACTTGTACTCGCCCTGATGTGGCCTTTACTTTGAGCATGGTCAGTAGATATCAAGGGAACCCTGGCAAAGCACATTGGACCGCAGTCAAGAACATTCTTAAGTACCTTCGGAGGACCAAGGAATGGTTTCTAGTCCTCGGTGGGAGTGATGACTTAAAAGTGCGAGGGTATAGTGACGCCAGCTTTCAAACCGACACGGACAACTACCGTTCGCAGTCGGGTTGGGTCTTTACCCTTAATGGAGGAGCAGTGACTTGGAAAAGTTCCAAGCAAGAAACCGTAGCTGATTCAACGTGTGAATCAGAGTACATTGCAGTGAGCGAAGCGTCAAAGGAGGCAATACGGTTGAAGAACTTCATTGGAGACCTTGGAGTTGTACCTGCCATAAAGGATCCTATGGAAATTTTCTGTGATAATGAAGGAGCGGTTGCCTTGACCAAGGAACCGAGGGATCATGGTAGATCTCATCATATTGACAGAAAATATCACTTTATTCGACATCGGGTAGAAGAAGAACACCTCGTAGTAAAGAGGGCATCGTTAAACGATAACCCAGCAGATCCGCTTATGAAGGGACTGAGTAGGGTTAAGCACTTGCAGCACGCTAGGAGCATTGGGCTAAAGGACGATATTAGTTTAGATTTGATAGTTTAGAAACATGTAATAGATAAATGTAATTGACATTTGATGATTAAATAAAGGAGTATTATTTATAAGTAAAGCTACTGTCTTATGTTAATTGTTTAACTATTGTTTCACTTTGCATGTTTTAACTTCCTGAATAATTGAGTTATTGAGAATAATCGAATTATTCGAACGGTCCACAGTCGTTCATTGTGACAACCCCAAATCTATTCCCGTTACAAATCCCATCTTCACTAACGGAATGCGTCACTATACGTTATTTTCTGTAATATTTGGAATCGTCAATAACCGAATATCTAGTTATTTGCATGTCTTGATATTATCTTAAGTAAATATAACTTGTAAATGTTAACCCTGTTTAACTAAATAAAGTTATATTACTTTTCAACCACTTCACTCAGGTAGCCATGTATCGGGTGCAATACCCGAGACATATATAAACAAAGGGACACTACAATTGAACTCTTTTACCACACCCTCACCTCTCTCTCACTACTTTCTCTCTCTAGACCCGAAATCGACCCCAAATCCGCGAATTTCCGGCTTCCAAACGTAAGGACTCATTCCCTATCTTAATCTAGACATACTTCACTGTATTTAGAGGCCAAAATCATAGAAATCAAGGACCAAAAAGGAGTTTACGGCCTAAGAAGCCCCTTAGGCCGTAAACCCCTAGAAACTTGCCAAAAACCTCATTTTCCCTTCCTTTAAGCTTATGGACTAATTAAGGCATATACCTAGGAGAGTTTGGACACTAAAACACAAGGAATTGAAGCTTAAAAAGGAGTTTACGGCCCAAGCTTGTGCTTAGGCCGTAAACACCCCAAAAACCCCAAAAATCCTTGTTTAAGGCCCCAAAAACTCATCTAAGGTGTTTGGTGATTTAGACTTGACACTAAGGAAGGTTTAAATGCATCAAACAACATCATTTGAAGACAAAAAGAGGAGTTTACGGCCAAGGCTAAGCTTGGGCCGTAAACACCCAAGTTTTTGTGTCAAACAAGTCCCAAAACTTCTCTAATGCATGTAAGGAATTTAGCTAAGGCCCTTGGATGTGTGTTGTACCATTAAACTTCCCATTTTGAGGCCAAATGAAGAGTTTACGGCCAAGGATATTCTTGGGCCGTAAACTCCCCAATTTTCATGCCAAATTGTCCCAAAACTCATTTTAAGGCCTTCTAGAATTTATCTAAGGTGAATGAGAACATGTTGTACCATTTAAACAACCATTTTGATGGATTAAATGGAGTTTACGGCCTAAGAACAAGCCTTGGCCGTAAACTCCCCAAAATGTCACAAAAATAAGAGTTTAATCCCTCCATATTGGTCCAAGACGCATACCATTAAAGTAAGGAAGTGAAATAAGGCCTTAAACATACAATTTGGAGGAACACATGAGTTTACGGCCAAGCCTAGTGGGCTTATGGCCGTAAAATCCCAAGGAGTGGCCTTTGGGCCGTAAACTCCAAGGGAGTGAGCTCATGGACCCTCCCGTAAATCATTCTTGGCCTTGTACCACTCCCGGGAACCCCTTCTAGGCCCTAAAACCCCGAAAACGATGCTAGAATGTCCAAATACTATAATGAAAAGCATAAGATGATTAACTTCTTGTAAAATACATATTTCATATGACATTAGGGTCCTAAAAGGTGCTCAAGTCGTTATTTGGTACAAAACGCTCAACTGACACTTTTACCCGATTTACCCGATTCACCCGAATTACGCGAATTCAGGTGAGTTCATACCCCTTTAATGAACCTTTCAAATGTTTTAAATGTTTTAGGGGGGGAGACACAAGTTACTTATATATATTTATGGGAAGTTTTATAGAATGATTTTCCACGTTACGAGGATTAATCACATGTGATTCACTATCCTTAGTTCAAATCACATGTGATTTATCACTATGCCTTATAAACAGGTTTTTACATTTTCAAAACTATTTTTGGACAGCAAGCCAGATTTTAAATGTTCTTTTGGAAAATACTTTTATTAAATCAATTTACGTATAAAATGTAACCACTCTGATATATTTATATAAGTAAGACTTGGAGGACTTAGGACCGATATCTCGCCTTATTTCCTGTTCTTGTTTGATTGTGGGCTTAGGGTAGTAGTTATCTGTCCGACTGTCGTTGATTTCTTAGTTATATAACTTGTATATTAGTATGGGATACAAATATTTCTCTTTTCACTAAATACTAAAGTCACTAACATGTCAAGAACCATCCACACTAAGATAACTATAATAGGTATAGTTAATGTTGCTACTGCTACTACTCGCTAAAGTCACTACTCTCTACACTATAATACTCACTATTACCAGACAATACACTAGTAAGAGAATACACTATGATCAATACTAAAAGATTACTACACTATAACAAAAGAGAAAACACTAAACAAACAATAACACACTAACCCACTACGAGATACTCTACTCGCTACCCACTACGCCCGGAGTTTTCCGGCAGGAAGACGACACTACATGTATAGATCTATACGGGACAGACACTATTACATCCCGACTGTTAATTCCAGTCCGCGCCGTGCAGGCCCAGGGATGCCACTACTTCACTATACTGTGCATGACTGGGAAGGTCATGGGATCCTCTATCATCCTCACTATTAGTAATATACAAGGTATACACTATAATTACTCTAAAATACTACACTAAACGCCAAACTACATCCCGAAGAAAGTAAGTATCTAGCACTAAAGGAAGCTTGCACCTCTATCACTGATTTCAGGCTTAACCTATTCTATCACAATACTATTTGGGGATTTCTAGTAATCTTTTACATTAAACTGTTTTCAAAAATGAAGAATGTATACTTTTCACAGATTTCACTTACAACGTATTTTCTGGAAAATATGGGATTTTCTAGGTTTTCTACTGCTTATGAGTATAAATGGCACAGTTTTCGCGCTATTGCTTTTTATACAAAAACTCACACTAAACTCTTATGAACTCACCAGCTTTATGCTGATATTCGTTTTCAAAATAACTTGTATCTTCAGGTCAAAGATAGACAGGTACAGACGCAGCATTGTTGGAGAAGGTGGAGCATACAAGACCCATCTCTTATTTTTGATTTACTTTTGGGTGATTGTTAAACATTACAAAACACACTTGTAATTAAATTCACTATGTAAATGCAATGGTTGTATGTTTCTTATTTTTACTATTATGCAACTATGATGATACTGTACATGACGTCCTCCACCCCGAAACGTATTCCACCGTTATCGGTTTTGGTGTGTGACAGATTGGTATCATAGCATTGTTTATAGTGAATCAAGTATATCAACCTATAAAAGATATACAAACTATAAACACTTCGGGACTAAAACACTCTGACCAAAAATATATATTGTTAAGTATCTAAAAGATCTAACTAAGTATATGTATATATATACACACATCACTATAAAACACCGAAGTCAGTATCATCCTAGAACAAAACGAAAGTATTAAGATTGTTGGACAGCACAATTGGGTTTAGAGACATATAGTCACATTCAGGGTGATATAGCCTGATCAACTACGTTTTCCTGAGAGTGACTAGCATGTGCCTAAGTTTGGTTGTGATGTTGCAACAAGTCTAAACCTTACCAACAATATCATAATAACGCTATCATAAGAATACTATAGGAGTGTTCTGTATCTCTAGATTATACGTATGTGATAACAAAAAGGGGTCGTTACTAGTAGGACAATAGTTGCTAAGTGGATACATCACGATTACGTGTGATTAGGGCGTTATAGACTCAGAATCTGCAGCCTTTGCTTCATTCCCTGTTCTTGTTTGATTGGGGGTCTGAAGTTAGGGTGGTTTATTCGAAGGACTATCTTGCTTCGGCTACATGTAATCGGTATGCACTATGCAAGTATTGGGTCGACTAATAATGATTCATCCTATAAGTATCTTAGAATAGTACGTCTATTAATCCTCTTTTCCCCCTTTCTCGCGTAGATAGCATGGCTGGCTTCCACCTACCCGGCGATCCGTACTTTCCGAATCAAGGCAATGGAGGATGGCTCGAAGAGGAGTCAGACGACGATCACCCGATTCCTTTGGATGATCATCATGCTGAAGGCTTCTCGGATAGCTCGAGCTCCGAGCCAGAAGTCAACAACCAACCCCCTGAAGCTCCGAACCCTAACCCTCGTCCGGCATTTCAGGGCCCCACCCCTATGTGGGAAATATCCTTGCACCGATGGAGCGAGGAGCAGGGTCAGCCCTTGCCTTTCCATGGAGACCGAAGCTTCTACAACATAGGTGAAGGAGGATCAGCTGATCGGGTTCTGCCCATCATGATCCGAAGGATTGCCAGGAATGTTGAGCAAAGTCAAGATCCTATTGGTCGAGTTGTAGAAGTGGATGCCAACTCCAATCTCAACACTGTTCGCATCCGTCAGCTCGAAGAAGTCGTGGACAGGACAAGGAGGACCAACGAGGCTCTGCAGCATCAGCTGGCTGCATCCTGAGCTGAAGTTAGGGAACTCCGAGCACGCCAAAGGACTTATGAGCGACACCTCCAAGAAGTTATGCGTCAACTAGCGGATCTGAGGATTCGCCCAACAAGCAACCGTCGTCAGTAGAAGACGTCTAGTTACCCCACTCTTTTGTTTAAAAGGACTAGCCTTTTATCTCTATGTTCTGTAGATCTCTTGTCTGTAAACATTCCTAGTTTAAAAGTACTCTAGTTGAACCTCTAAACTGCCAACATTTTCTCTATGGTATGATGTAAGACCTACTGCTAGGTCAAATTTCATGAACTTGTGTTGCATCATTAATACCAGTATATTGGCAGTTGATCTCTCTCTTGCTATGACTCTCATACTGATCTTGGATTACGTTGATTTAATCCATGAAACACTCTATTCATATTCGCAATAGGCTCTTACTATTGCTATCATTTCTATGGTTTTTACAGTGAAGGATGCCTCCTCGAAAGCGTCCAAACCGAGGAAGACCAGCTACTCAAACCCCTCCTCCACCACCTCCTCCTCCGCAGTTCGATCCGGTGTTGTTCCAAACGGCTGTGACTGCGGCTGTAACAGCAGCCATGGCCCAAATGAACTCGGGAGATGCGAGCGGTGGTAACTCCAGGTTCGGTGAAGTCCATCAGAGGGTGCAGGGATGCACTTATAAGGACTTCATGAATTGTAAACCTGTTTTCTTCGATGGTACAGGAGGAATTCTGGCATTGTCCTAATGGTTCGAAAGAACCGAAGCTGTATTCGAGATGTGCTCTTGTCCCGAAGAGAGCAAAATCAAGTTCGCTACTGCTACCCTCACTAACAGGGCCTTGTCATGGTGGAACGGCCATGTCAGTGCACTCTCCTTGGTCACAGCCAATGCCATGGGCTGGGACACTCTAAAGGATCTCATGAGAGGAGATTATTGCCCTAGGGGCGAAGTTCAGAAGCTTGAGGAAGAACTCTGGAACCTCAAGATGAAGGGGACTGACATAGCAGCTTACACTGCCAGGTTTTGCGACTTGGCGGCTATGTGTCCCAATATGATTCCGTCCGAAAGCAAGAGAATTGAACGGTACATCTGGGGTTTAGTGCCCCCGTATCGAGGAAATGTTCTGGCTTCACGCCCTACCACTTTCGACAGCGCCAAGGAATTGGCCCAGAGTCTGATCAACCACGAAATCTCCTCCACTCCAGCAACAACAACCACAACAACCACTGCACCATCCGGATCATCTGACAGAAAAAGGAAACGATGGGATAAGAAGAAAGGCAAGAAAACTCAAACTGCCTCCAAGGACCAGCAAATTGTGGCGGTCCATGCTGCTACCACCCCAGGCACACCAACTGCTCCAGCCCCACCAAAAGCTTACAGTGGAAACTTGCCTAAGTGTCCCAAGTGCCCTTTCCACCACAACGGCCCTTGCCGTGAATTGCAGTGTTCCAACTGCGGCCGAAAGGGCCATACTGTCCGATTTTGCAAGGCCCCTCCCAAACCTATCACACAGGTTCCTGGTACGGGAGTGACTCCAACTTGTTATGGCTGCGGTGAAGCGGGCCATTTTAAGAAGAACTGTTCGAAGGCTGCAAATGCTGGGGGAACTGGAAGGTTACTCGCTATCGGTCATAATGAAGCGGTAGCTGATCCCACGGTGGTCACGGGTACGTTTCTTCTCAACAACTCTTATGCCTGTGTCTTATTCGATAGTGGTGCAGAAAGAAGCTTCATAAATCAAAACTTTAAACACTTACTCAAACAAACCCCTCAACCACTAAAAGAAACATTCGTTGTAGAAATGGCTAATGGGAAGACAGAAAGCTCTAATGAAATCTATATAGGTTGTACTATCACGTTAGATGATCACCCTTTTTTTTAATCGATCTTATACCAGTCTCAATCAAAAATTTCGATGTCATTGTTGGTATGGATTGGTTAAGCCTTCACTACGCCGATATCCTATGCTCCGACAAAGCCATTCGCCTGAACCTTCCGAATCGCGAAACCCTATTGATATACGGAGATAAGCCAAGTACAAGCCTTCGTATCATCTCTAGTATTCAGGCTCAGAAATACTTGCGCAAGGAATATCGCGCCTTTCTTGCTCACGTTGTCGACACTAACCAGAAATCGAAAGATCCAAAAGACATTCCTGTAGTATGCGATTTCCCTGATGTCTTCCCGGAGGATCTTCCAGGCCTACCTCCCAAACGACTGGTTGAATTCAGAATCGACCTAATCCCAGGAGCTACCCCCGTAGCTAAGTCGCCCTACCGTCTAGCGCCCGCCGAAATGCAAGAACTATCCGGTCAACTCAACGAACTGCTCATCAAGGGCTTTATAAGACCGAGCTTCTCACCTTGGGGAGCTCCGGTCTTGTTCGTGAAGAAAAACGATGGATCGTTTCGGATGTGCATCGATTATAGGGAACTCAATAAACTCACGATCAAAAATCGTTATCCTCTCCCTCGTATCGACGATCTATTTGACCAACTCCAAGGAACAAGTTACTTCTCCAAGATTGATCTTAGATCGGGGTATCATCAGTTACGGGTGCTTGAGGAAGATGTTCCAAAGACAACCTTCCGAACCCGCTATGGGCATTTTGAGTTCGTAGTGATGCCCTTTGGACTGACTAACGCCCCCACAGTATTCATGGATTTAATGAATAGGGTATGTCGTCCATATCTAGATCAGTTCGTCATCGTCTTTATTGATGACATACTCGTCTACTCTCGGAGCGAGGAAGAGCACGGAAATCATTTACGATTAGTCCTGGAAACCCTGCGATCCGAGAAGTTGTATGCGAAGTTCTCTAAGTGCGAATTTTGGATCTGAAGAGTTGAATTCTTAGGGCACGTGGTCAGTGAAGAAGGAATCCACGTGGACCCCTCCAAAATTAAAGCTATTGAGAACTGGTCAGCACCAAAGACGCCTACAGAAATCCGTCAATTTCTAGGCCTCGCTGGCTACTACCGCAGATTCATCCAAAATTTCTCTCGAATTGCGAAGCCTCTCACTATGCTAACTCAGAGGGGTGTATCATTCGACTGGGAAGAGAAACAGGAGAAGGCATTTCAGACCCTGAAGCGAGCCCTATGCACCGCACCGGTATTATCCCTTCCCAAAGGGACAGAAGATTTCGTCGTATACTGTGATGCATCCAATCAGGGGCTCGGTTGTGTCTTGATGCAACGAGGCAAGGTTATCGCCTATGCCTCGAGACAGCTAAAGAACCATGAAGTGAACTACACTACTCACGACCTCGAGTTAGGAGCGGTCGTCTTCGCACTAAAAATCTGGAGACACTACTTGTATGGGATGAAGAGTGTGGTGTACACTGATCATAAAAGCCTCCAACATATACTGAACCAAAAAGAACTCAACATGAGACAGCGTCGATGGGTCGAACTACTTAACGATTACGACTGTGAAATTAGGTATCATCCGGGGAAAGCCAACGTAGTAGCTGACGCCCTGAGTAGAAAGGAATATTCCGGTCGAAGGACAAAGTCGTTGACAATGACTATCCATTCGCATCTATCCACACAGATCAAAGAGGCTCAGCTAGAAGCCTTAAAGCCCGAGAACGTGATAGGAGAATCCCTGCGTGGAATGGATAAAAATTTGGAGGTTAAGGGTGACGGAGCCTATTACTTCATAGACCGAATCTAGACTCCACGCCATGGAGGTTTCAGAGATTTGGTTATGAGGGAAGCACACAACACTCGTTACTCCATCCACCCGGGTTCAGATAAGATGTATCTGGATCTCAAAAAGCTATACTGGTGGCCGAATATGAAAGCGGAGATCGCTACCTTTGTAAGTAAGTGCCTCACTTGCGCGAAGGTCAAAGTCGAATATCAAAAGCCATCAGGACTCCTCCAACAACCGGAAGTACCAGAATGGAAGTGGGAGCGAATCACAATGGACTTTATCACCAAGCTGCCCAAGACAGCAGGTGGATTAGATACCATTTGGGTCATCGTTGACAGGTTGACCAAGTTTGCACACTTTCTACCCATCAAGGAGACGGACAAGATGGAGAAGCTCACTAGAACATATATAAAAGAAATAGTGCGACTGCATGGCGTCCCTATATCTATTATATCAGACAGAGATAGTAGATTCACCACTAGATTTTGGCAATCATTGCAAAAGGCACTAGGGACGAGGCTGGACATGAGTACAGCCTACCATCCGCAGACTGACGGACAAAGTGAGAGGACGATACAAACCTTAGAAGATATGCTGCGAGCTTGTGTGATCGACTTTGGGAAATCATGGGATACACACTTGCCTCTTGTGGAGTTTTCCTACAACAATAGTTATCATACGAGCATCAAGACAGCTCCATTCGAAGCCCTCTACGGCCGGAAGTGTAGATCCCTTTTGTGTTGGGCTGAGGTGGGTGACACTCAGTTAGCTAAAGGACGAGTTCCTGACAGCGCCCTCACTGGTCTGGAGATCATTCGAGAGACGACCGAGAAGATTGTACAGATACGTGAACGACTAAAAGCCGCTAGGGATCGACAGAAAAGTTACGCCGACAAACGAAGGAAACCCTTGGAATTCCATGTGGGAGACCGAGTCCTTTTGAAGGTCTCGCCCTGGAAAGGCACGATACGCTTCTGAAAGCGTGGAAAGTTAAACCCAAGGTACATAGGGCCTTTTCAGATTCTCGCCAGAATCGGCCCTGTAGCTTACAAACTAAACTTACCCCACGAGCTAAGTAACATACATCCTACCTTCCACGTCTCAAACTTGAAGAAATGTCTGTCTGAAGACTCTCGTGATCCCCCTCGATGAGATTGAGGTCAATGAGAGCCTCAACTTCGTGGAAGAGCCTGCGGAGATTATGGATCGGGAAGTAAAACGGACGAAACAAAGCCGCATCCCAATTGTGAAAGTTCGGTGGAACGCCAAGCGGGGACCAGAATTCACTTGGGAGCGCGAGGATCAAATGAAACTCAAATATCCTCATCTCTTTGCTTAGTAGTATTGTAATAACTTATCTGTTTGAATTCTAAATTTCGGGAAGAAATTCCCCTAACGGGGGGATGATGTGACAACCCCAAATATATTCCCGTTACAAATCCCATCTTCACTAACGGAATGCGTCACTATACGTTATTTTCTGTAATATTCGGAATCGTCAATAACCGAATATCTAGTTATTTGCATGTCTTGATATTATCTTAAGTAAATATAACTTGTAAATGTTAACCCCGTTTAACTAAATAAAGTTATATTACTTTTCAACCACTTCACCCGGGTAAAAAGTTTTAACCCCGTTAAACGTTAGCATCAGGTAGCCGTGTATCGGGTGCAATACCCGAGACATATATAAACAAAGGGACACTACAATTGAACTCTTTTACCACACCCTCACCTCTCTCTCACTACTTTCTCTCTCTAGACCCGAAATCGACCCCAAATCCGCGAATTTCCGGCTTCCAAACATAAGGACTCATTCCCTATCTTAATCTAGACATACTTCACTGTATTTAGAGGCCAAAATCATAGAAATCAAGGACCAAAAAGGAGTTTACGGCCTAAGAAGCCCCTTAGGCCGTAAACCCCTAGAAACTTGCCAAAAACCTCATTTTCCCTTCCTTTAAGCTTATGGACTAATTAAGGCATATACCTAGGAGAGTTTGGACACTAAAACACAAGGAATTGAAGCTTAAAAAGGAGTTTACGGCCCAAGCTTGTGCTTAGGCCGTAAACACCCCAAAAACCCCAAAAATCCTTGTTTAAGGCCCCAAAAACTCATCTAAGGTGTTTGGTGATTTAGACTTGACACTAAGGAAGGTTTAAATGCATCAAACAACATCATTTGAAGACAAAAAGAGGAGTTTACGGCCAAGGCTAAGCTTGGGCTGTAAACACCCAAGTTTTTGTGTCAAACAAGTCCCAAAACTTCTCTAATGCATGTAAGGAATTTAGCTAAGGCCCTTGGATGTGTGTTGTACCATTAAACTTCCCATTTTGAGGCCAAATGAAGAGTTTACGGCCAAGGATATTCTTGGGCCGTAAACTCCCCAATTTTCATGCCAAATTATCCCAAAACTCATTTTAAGGCCTTCTAGGATTTATCTAAGGTGAATGAGAACATGTTGTACCATTTAAACAACCATTTTGATGGATTAAATGGAGTTTACGGCCTAAGAACAAGCCTTGGCCGTAAACTCCCCAAAATGTCACAAAAATAAGAGTTTAATCCCTCCATATTGGTCCAAGACGCATACCATTAAAGTAAGGAAGTGAAATAAGGCCTTAAACATACAATTTGGAGGACCACATGAGTTTACGGCCAAGCCTAGGGGGCTTACGGCCGTAAACTCCCAAGGAGTGGCCTTTGGGCCGTAAACTCCAAGGGAGTGAGCTCATGGACCCTCCCGTAAATCATTCTTGGCCTTGTACCACTCCCGGGAACCCCTTCTAGGCCCTAAAACCCCGAAAACGATGCTAGAATGTCCAAATACTATAATGAAAAGCATAAGATGATTAACTTCTTGTAAAATACATATTTCATATGACATTAGGGTCCTAAAAGGTGCTCAAGTCGTTATTTGGTACCAAACGCTCAACCGACACTTTTACCCGATTTACCCGATTCACCCGAATTACGCGAATTCAGGTGAGTTCATACCCCTTTAATGAACCTTTCAAATGTTTTAAATGTTTTAGGGGGGAGACACAAGTTACTTATATATATTTATGGGAAGTTTTACAGAATGATTTTCCACGTTACGAGGATTAATCACATGTGATTCACTATCCTTAGTTCAAATCACATGTGATTTATCACTATGCCTTATAAACAGGTTTTTACATTTTCAAAACTATTTTTGGACAGCAAGCCAGATTTTAAATGTTCTTTTGGAAAATACTTTTATTAAATCAATTTACGTATAAAATGTAACCACTCTGATATATTTATATAAGTAAGACTTGGAGGACTTAGGACCGATATCTCGCCTTATTTCCTGTTCTTGTTTGATTGTGGGCTTAGGGTAGTAGTTATCTGTCCGACTGTCGTTGATTTCTTAGTTATATAACTTGTATATTAGTATGGGATACAAATATTTCTCTTTTCACTAAATACTAAAGTCACTAACATGTCAAGAACCATCCACACTAAGATAACTATAATAGGTATAGTTAATGTTGCTACTGCTACTACTCGCTAAAGTCACTACTCTCTACACTATAATACTCACTATTACCAGACAATACACTAGTAAGAGAATACACTATGATCAATACTAAAAGATTACTACACTATAACAAAAGAGAAAACACTAAACAAACAATAACACACTAACCCACTACGAGATACTCTACTCGCTACCCACTACGCCCGGAGTTTTCCGGCAGGAAGACGACACTACATGTATAGATCTATACGGGACAGACACTATTACATCCTGATTGTTAATTCCAGTCCACGCCGTGCAGGCCCAGGGATGCCACTACTTCACTATACTGTGCATGACTGGGAAGGTCATGGGATCCTCTATCATCCTCACTATTAGTAATATACAAGGAATACACTATAATTACTCTAAAATACTACACTAAACGCCAAACTACATCCCGAAGAAAGTAAGTATCTAGCACTAAAGGAAGCTTGCACCTCTATCACTGATTTCAGGCTTAACCTATTCTATCACAATACTATTTGGGGATTTCTAGTAATCTTTTACATTAAACTGTTTTCAAAAATGAAGAATGTATACTTTTCACAGATTTCACTTACAACGTATTTTCTGGAAAATATGGGATTTTCTAGGTTTTCTACTGCTTATGAGTATAAATGGCACAGTTTTCGCGCTATTGCTTTTTATACAAAAACTCACACTAAACTCTTATGAACTCACCAGCTTTATGCTGATATTCGTTTTCAAAATAACTTGTATCTTTAGGTCAAAGATAGACAGGTACAGACGCAACATTTTTGAAGAAGGTGGAGCATACAAGACCCATCTCTTATTTTTGATTTACTTTTGGGTGATTGTTAAACATTACAAAACACACTTGTAATTAAATTCACTATGTAAATGCAATGGTTGTATGTTTCTTGTTTTTACTATTATGCAACTGTGATGATACTGTACATGACGTCTTCCACCCCGAAACGTATTCCGCCGTTATCGGTTTTGGGGTGTGACATTCATATGTTGGAAGTAGGTATGAATGAAGACTGTCATGAATAGGTGTGTAGATTGTCTAAAAGGTATTAGACATAGCAAAAGTTTGCTACAACGTTCATGAGTGCTTATGAATAAGTTTTGAGCATTGGAATAAACCCGCGCTTGCTGGAATCACTTCATGGAATTTATCACGAGTGATCGCAAGACGATAATATCATATGGTCTTAAAACCTAGATATATAGTTTATTGTTTGCTGATTGGTTGTGCATTGATAATGCGAAAACGCATCAGTTACTTGATGTTATAAAACGCATTGTTGTGTATGATTTAATTAATGAATAGTAAATACATATAAGTCGAAGTTTATCTGTTCCTTTCATCCTAAGAGGGTAAAAGCGATATCAGGGCCCCTCGATGATTTAATTTGACTTATGTGTCGGGCCTGGTCAGGACTGAATTGATGTGTTCAATTAAGTTCTACGTCAAATGAATCTGAGATCGAGAAACCAATTGTTGGACAATAAGTATGACAATATTCCATGTAATTGTCTGCACGGTATCTAGAACAGAGGATTATACGATCTCTTATCTAAAGGACAGGATACTGATATGATCAGAGTTTGACAACGTCTTTGAGAGCTACAATTGCTAATCGGATTGTGTTTGCATTTATAGTTACTAGACTTATCCAAGTAGGAGACTGTTGGATTAGTGTCTAAGCCTGTAACTATATTTGGTAAGTACTTGACCCGGTTATGCATGGTCCTTTTGGATTGCCTTCACCATAGCAACTTGACAGGGTGATCTATAAAGAGAGAAGAGATATTATTATATTAATATGTTATGAGAATAATATATTAAAGGAATAATAATATTATTTTATTAATGTGAGTCATAAATTAATTAGGAATTAATTTGGTGACTTAAAGAGGTTAATTGAATAAAGGGGCATAAACTGTCAAATGTGTGATAGTTGTGTTTTTGGGCTATGAATCCATATGGATATTAGGGTGGACGAATTTTATGGTTGGCTATCTTAAATTAGTCCAAGCCTCATATCTAGAAGGATCTTTGGATTGCTTAGGGCCTAAGTTATTCAATTAGGATTAAGGGTAAAACCCTAGTAGCTCATAGTATAAATAGACCCCATGTGTGAGGGAAATCGGCCACTCTTGCAAGAAAGAAACCCTAGAGCCGATTTCCTAACCTCTCCTCTCTCTCCAAATCATCCTCTTGCTAGTTGGTGTTTATAAGCCATTAGAGGAGTGACAATTGTGACTCTAAGCTCCAAGAACAAGAAGATTCAAGCAAGTAACTTAATGTATTCTTCTAGATCTGATTTCATATGTTATGATTCAACTAGTTACACTAGATCTAGAATTATAAGCCTTGGAAACATTGCATGTTCAATTAGAGAGACCTAGATCCAAGCATTAGGGTTTGTATGTGCACATAAGAAAGTTCTTATGGCTCAAACCTATCATTATTGGTATCAGTTTGAAGGTAACAAGTTGTTACCTTGACCTTCCCTCTTTCTAGATCTCTTTATGTTTAAGATTAGGGCTTTTCTAGCATGTATATTAGCCATTTTTGGGTATGGGCTAGGATATGAAGTTGCAACTTCAGATATGAGCTTATCTTGGTCTCTATAGTTATAAAGTCTCCAGCTTTAGCAAGTATGAACCTTCCTTTTTGAGTTAAACCCCATTATAAGCTTGGATTTGACATTTTAAGCCTTTAGAGCCTTGTATGCCCGTAAAGTTTGCAACTTTACGTGATAAACATTCCTTGGGAAGCTTGATCTGCAATATGGAGCTTTGGAGTGGCTTAAAAAACATCTGAATGGAGAAAGGACTGAAGGGACTCGACGAGTTGCATGGCCAACTCGGCGAGTCCGATGAATATTGTCGTGCAAGGATTTCTGCATGGACTTGGTGAGTCAATAGGATGACTCATCGAGTCATCTAGGGTTTTCCGGACATTTAGACATGCATGAACTCGACGAGTCACGGGGAAACTCGACGATTCAACAGGGGATTTCATGACTTCTCGAGTTCATGAAGGACTCGACATGTCGGTGAACTACACTTGATGAGTCGGGTCAACATGGACTGTTGACCTTGACCATTGACTTGGACTTTGACCAAGGGTGGACTAGTTAACTTCTGGGGTATTTTGGTAGATTAGAAATTTATGGAAATGGTCTTATGGTAAATATAGGTGGTGGAGTTCGTGGCCGTGGTTCGAGAGTTTGAGATTATCACTTCAATTTGACAGTTGATAGGTGAGTTATCCTCACTATACTAAGGGGTCTAAGGCACCAATGTCGGCCCATTGGATATGATATCCTAGCACGTGTATTATGTTGAGTATGAGTTAGTTATGCTGGTAGTTGCTATGCCATTTGGTAGATCTATAGGACTACCTGTGTTATTACCTGATTATTTGTATGTGCATTAGTTATGTTATATGTCGACATATTATGTGGGTTGGGTTGAGGTTATACTGCTCCGTGCGGTAGCCAACAAACCCTAGAGTACTCCAGATATGAGCTGAGGGCCGGGCGGGACATGTCAGACTCATACTGAGGACTCGAGAGCATTCCAGATACGAGTTGAGGGCCAGGTAGGGCATGCCAGACTCATACTGTGGGTTCGGGAGCATTCCAGATACAAGCTGAAGGTCGGGTAGGGCATACCAAACTCGTACTATGCGCTCGGTGGCAATCCAGATGTGAGTTGTGGGCCCGAAAGGCAATCCAGACTCACACTGTGGGCCTATGGGTAATCCATTCTGTAAAGCTGTGGACCCAGTACATGCTGTTATTTGTATATGTGTTATTTGTAGTGTATCGGTATTTTGTGGGAACTCACTAAGCTTCAGGCTTACAGTTTCAGTTTTTGTTTCAGGTACATCAGATGATCACGGAAAGGCAAATGCGTGATCGTATAGCTCCTCATGTTTATGACTTTGTTTCTGGGATACTCTGATATTATATAGGGTGCTGCTAAGAAGACACCCCTTAGACACCCTATAATCATTTCTATAAAAAGTCAACCTATAATCAACTATTTGTAATAAGTTTTTTCGGAAAACAATGCAATTTCAACCAATAAAAATATTTCAAACATTAATTAGGGTTGTCTAAATGATAAAATAGGGTGTCTTTTTAGCCAACCCCTATATATATATATATATATATATATATATATATATATATATATATATATATATATATATATATATATATATATATATATATATATATATATATATATAAAATTTTGATTTAAGAATAGAAGGGAGCCTTTTTTTATGATATTAAGGGGGTTTTTTTATGATTTATTCATGTACCAAAATTATGTTTGGATCAAAAGTTAAAATAGGTCAATATTATTTTTTTGGTCGTAATAACAACGGCAAGTACACTGTAGTTGAGGGCTTTGTGCAAAGATAAAAAATGAGCTTCTAAAATTTAGGATTAGCAACACAGAAAAAATTAAGGATGGATAGTCACAGGTTATCGGCAAATTCATGACAGAGTAACGACAGACAATGACAATTTCCCGACGAATTATTGATGGAACCGTGACGAATTGAAAATTTGAGCCTCATGACAACACAATGCCCTATGTTGTCGTACACCGCTCAGGCCTGACTTGGTAATAACCTCAAAGTATCATTAAATAAAAAATCTAACCATTTCTTTTGACCATATTCTATATTTAGCCAAAAATAAAGAATTTTCATTTTTAACCAAAAAATCTAACCATTTCTTTTGACCATATTCTATATTTAGCCAAAAATAAAGAATTTTCATTTTTAACCAGAGAAATCACATATAAGGCAAACGAGCATGCATTTTTATCAAACCATCCATTTTTTGTTGGTGATTTGTTATCATCAATGTTATTTAAATGTAATAAGATTAATTTGTTGATCAAAAGTGATACTTATAATATTAAACAAGTAAGGAAGGTATGAATACACTTGGTTAAATTTGATCAAGTTTCAAAGTACATTGTCATTTAGGGGTGAAACCTTTGAATGAACGGGGGTTCGGGGGCAACGCCCCTGGGAGTGGGGTCCAAAGGGCAAAGCCCCTGGCTGTGGTCGAGCTGCTAAGCCAGCACGAAATTTTTTTATATAGGTTATGTTACTATATAAAAAATGCATCAGAAATCCGGTTTTTTGAAAATTGACCCATTTTTTATTTTTATCCAAATACTCGTTTTTATGACTGTTTTTTGATGGTTTGTGACAATTTGAAATTGTCATATGACAGTTTTTAGACAGAAATCTTAAAATCAGTTTTGGTCTCGTTTTCTAGTACATACGAAAACATCATCAAAACACTTTCTGTTCTTGTCTTTCCGAGTCTTATCCGATTAAAAAAAATTGGGAGTGCCACCCAAATACTTTAATCTAAAAGTGTTCAACACGATTCTTAGAATTTTTAAGTCTTTCTATACCTTAAATTTCTAACATAGTTCCATCAAGCTAAATGTGGTTTCAGTCTTTCACATTGTATATAAAAAAAAATAGATTTTAGCCATTTTCTCATAATACGAAATTGCAAATGAGTCCATATGCGTTCTCCTGTTTACCCATTTCGATTTAATGTTTTTTGTAGGCTAATATCTATGATTGTCCGATCGCAAATAGCCATATGTGATTTTGTCCTCTTTTTTTTTCATAATTCAGATAAAATAACCACCAATAACTACTAGGTTTCAACTGATATTATTTAAAAAAAAAAAAAACAAAAAAAAAACCCTACAATATTTGTTAATAGGAAACCCGTCTTCTATATCAGGTAAAATTTCTAAGACATGAATATAAAAATGAGGAATACTTTTTAGGTTTTAAACATATTAGACAAACAAACCACCAAACTAAAGAGAGGCCATGATTTTTGCTAACCACTCGATGAAACCACCGACGCATTAGCATCATGTGGTCTCTTGGTTAAATTTTAAAAAACTTTAATCTTAAGTATTTTATAAACATTAATTAAAATAAATAGCTACATTTGTCATTTTCCTCAAATTAAATACTTAAGTGGCTAGATATTTTGAGTTATATGATACCCTCAATAATTTCAAAAGTAAAACTTATTACCTTGTCTCCTAATAGGTAAAAGGATAACAAGTTTTGAACCCGTACAATCAAACATGGCCAATTATTTCATTTTCTTAATCACAATCACAATCATCATCTTCCATTATTTACATCACCATGACCATGTAACTATCATTATCTTCAACCCCATTTTTCCATCAATATGATCATAATCACGAACATAACCCTTCATTAATTTCTCATACCCCAATATCACCATGGATTATCATAGTCATGTTCTTAGTAGTAATCACAAAAGTACTCCTCCTCATCGTTGTTGTCCTCGTCATCGTCGTCGTCGTCGTCGTCATCATCATCATCATCATCATCATCATCATCATCATCATCATCATCATCATCGTCCTTCTCATCAGTTTCATCATCAACATATTCATAATCCTCGACATAGCCCTCCTCCTCCTCCTCATCATCATCATCATCATCATCATCATCATCATCATCGTAATCATTGTTATCGTCATCCTCATCAGTTTCATCATCAACATATTCATAATCCTCGGCATAGCCCTCCTCCTCCTCCTCATCATCATCATCAACATCATCCTTTAAACAAAGCCCATCGAACATACGAACAAAACGATCATCATGTAAAACACTCTTCATCTCTAATACACAACCCATATCATCATTCTTCGAATCAACCTTTGGTAAATCATGAGTTTCAACAAACTTAAAAGTAAAAGCATCTCCAATAGGAAAAGTCTTGTTAGTTTGAACATCTCCTCCTCTTTTGTTATGATAACCCTGATACTTACTCTTATCAAACAACACTTTCTCCTTCAACTCCAATCCAGCTTCAACAGCTAGCGAAACAATATCCCATCTATCATACGGAGGATCATCTCTATGCCTTATATGCACTTCACCCCCTTCACTCAACATCTTGCTTGCACTTCTAAAGTAAGCTCCCACCAACTCCCTATGCATCCTATCATCATCATCATATGTACAGTACAACACATTCATGCACACCGGTACAAACATCAATGCATGAGATCACACGTACTTTAATTTAATTTAATTAATTAATTAATTAATTAAACATCTTACTGGATTAATATAGGGCTACTTTCGGATAAGTAATCATAATGACCAGCATGAGGGAAGTTGAAGATGATGATGTCGAATTTTGTGTTTTCGAAAAATGGGCTAGTGTCCATATTGTAGACATCGACTCCGACCAATAATAAGCACCCTAATCTCTCAAGTTCTTGAAGGTGTGGTATACTCGTCCAATGCTTTTTAAATAACGAATCTAATAAAAATGATTAGTAATTAGTTATTTAACCCATAAGATTAATTTGTAATTAAATCAGATTATATTAATTAGGGACCCAATTAACCAAAAGCAACAAATGGGAAGTGACATTTGGACACGAAGGTATACAGAACAAAACATATAACACAGTTGCTCAATTCATATCATTGGATCAAATAATTATTTTAGCAACAAAATGTCCCATTAGACAAGAAAGATAATATATTAAATTAATAATGATAAATTAATATAATATATTATTACGTATAGTTTTTACCTTGATCAAGATACGAAGTGGCAACCATGTTTTTAGCAGTGCCAAAAGCTCGAGCTAAACATGCGGAAAATGAGAAATCACCATCACCCACAAGTAATATCTTCTGGGAACTGTTGTAACAATCGATCCATCTTGACCATCTTGTTTTTCTATCTGATTTCTTCATGTAGTACTCCATAGCAACCAAACTGATACAAAAGCATTTTGTTAATCAATTTTTGATGTAATATCATATGATCATACTTATTTGTTAACGATCGATGCTGATAAGAAGATGCTAAGACACAGTATTATTCATGATTCCTTCGCTGTTAAAATTAATCGGAAGTAAAGTAAACCCTAAAAAATTACACACTTCTTTAGCTATATAAGGTCTTATATTCATATCGATCTATGATGAATAGCATTACCCTTTAGCATTTAGCATTTAGCATTTAGCGATATCGATTTGAGAATACCGTGTGCGAGCAGTGAGTGACTGAGTGACTGATCTGAGAGCGGTGGTAGATTGTGGTGACTGATGGACAGTGGTGGTGGGCGGGGGCTTTTTCCTTAGCGCCGGTGGAAAATCTCCGATTTCAACTTTCTTTCTGCAACTTTACTTTCGTTTCAACTGTATGCAATTTTTTGCTTTCTGCACAAGCACTACGGATTTAACAAACTAGAGAGAGAAAATTTGAGAGAGAAGGTAGAGACAAAAAGGAGAGAATTGTGTAGTATTCCATTATATTATCAAAAGATATGGACAAAGTCACAAAACAGAAAATGTTACTACTAAATAAGAGAAGCTAGGGATAATTTAGTCTCTTAGAAAGAGATATTTTTTCCTCTAAAAAGTTTTAAACATATACGCAAGTACAGGTAATCTACCCTAATAAATAAGAATGATTTTGCCACATGTCTTTCTCTCATTCAATTTGCCACATGTCATTTTGTCATAATTTAGAGATATATTTATTTTCCACTTGTCATTTATTTTATTTTCCATTTATAATATATTATTAATTAGTTTCCATAAATTAAACCTACCATAATGATATTAATTTCAAATTTTAAATTTTAAATTTCAATTTCAATTTCAAATAAATTTACAGTTTAAACCTTTATGTTTAACATTTTGTTATAATTAACCTGTTTAGTATACGAATAACTAAATAATAATTTAAATTTATTTATTTTTTGCATGTTTTTTTTTCTCATAATTTTTATTTATTTTAAATTTCAAATTCAAATAAACTTCTCATTTAATCGTTTCTATTTAACATTTTGTTTTAATCAACCTGTATAATATACGGGTTTCACAACTAGTTTAAGAATAAATTAGAATGCTGATAAGAGTTAATTTCAACTCGTAAAAAGCCCTTTTGCATTATGCCACGGGTTCGAATGAAATGTGATTAACATTCGAAAATTGACATAAGTTACTCTGAGATTATAGAATTGTATTTTCCAAAAGACCATCAGACACATATATACAAGATATAGTCATGTATGTGTGGTTGTGTATATGAGTGTGTGTTCATAAAATCATGGTTGGTGACTAAAATACCATGGTAGCAACAATTCATAAAGATTTCACCTGTTACTGATTGTTTTATATTTTACTTTCATGCTTTCTTATAGTCAGATAAACAAAAGCTAAAGATGAATGTAAAATATTTTTTGGTGTGATAAAAAAACATAACCACATGAACATGTTATTTTTACCTTTAATCAAAATAGATTGTTTGTTTTGTTAAAATAGACCAGGTGATAAAAAAACAAAAAATATAAATATAAATATAAATATATTGTCTTTTCATGTTTTAAATCATACGAGATGACTGCAAACTTAAAAATAATAAAGTACATTACCCTTTCCAGAAAAAGATACCAACCGGTAGAAAACCAAATATTAACATTAAAGTTAAAAAAATGGTCTTTTGTAAAAAAACATATTAAAAACAAAAAACTTACATTTACTCTCTTTTCACTACTTAATTTTTGTCTGCTTAACTTGTTCCAAAAGAAACATAGCATTTAAAGTGGGATAGTATTAATTCCATCTCTTTTTAAAAAACCAATTTGCAAATTGTAGTTTGAGTTCTCATTTTCTTGTAGGTTACGATTTTCTTTTTCGTATGCTTGGACAACCCAAGCTCACATTGGTCTGGTAGCAACAGTCAACAACCGAATCTTCTGTGGAGCCCAAGTTCACAATTCTTCCCTACCAATCTGATCATCCCCTAATGAACCTCCTCATACTAATAACATGTAAATGTTGAAGATTGTTAGATAACTTATTCAGATAAAATGCAAAAATAATTTATATAATCACATTACGTTTTACCTAAATAAAAGTATATTCCCAACCAAACATAAGTGCATCAACAACCTTTTGTATATCGTATAGAAACGAACAACATACATGTAGCAACTGTTGGGTTTTGAGCACTATAACACTTCCTAAGTGCACATGCAACCAAACATACATGCATTTTCTATTTCCAAATCATTCACCCTAACTAGCATACAATTGAAGTTATATAACAAAACTTTGGTTTGGATCCTTACCTCTTGAGTATGGTAGAGTTCTTGACCTTTGAAAGCTTAAGCACCTCAAGTGTGATGCCTCTAATGGTTCACAAACACCAATATGCAAAAGGAGGTTCTAAGAGAATAAGTTATTTGTCTCTATTGAAGGTGCAACTGATTTTGGAGAATAGAGGGGGCTATTAATAGTTGTGGCAAGTGTTAGGGTTACACTTTGTAAACCCTAACGATCCATGACTTTCCACATTCCTATGATCCATGGGTTTAACCTCCATGGACTATCCATTGGTTATATTATTGGTTTAGCCAACTTACATAATCATGGATCTCTTAGCCCATACTATAAGTATCATTGATTTACATAATCAATCCCTCCATATTTAATTAGTCTCTTTTAACTACAAAATTAATTCCAAATTAATTATTGGACAATATTAATTAAATAACCATATTAATATATTATACTTATAATATATTAATAAATTGTAAATAACCTTATTCTCATAAAACCATCCTATCAAATTGCACTAGTGAAGGCAACCCAAAAAGACCATGTTACTATCGGGTCAAGTACATACCAGTTATAGTTATGGGCTTAGACACCAAATCCAACAGTCTCCCATTTGGATAAGTCTAATAACTATAGCTGCCTATGTGACTTCAAGATCTGACTTAGCAATCGTAAGCTTCCAAAAGTCATTGTCAACTATGACCCAGTCAGTGACGCATCCTTTAGATAAGGAGTCATATACTCCTCTGTTCTCAAGATATTAGCTAGACAAATACATGGAACAATGTCATATTTATTGTCCAACAGTTTGTTTTCCGATTTCCAATTTGTCTCACATAGAAAATAACTGAACACATCAATTTAGTTCTGACCGGGTCCGACATATAAGTCAAAACAGAATCATCGAGGGGCCTAAGATGTTGCTTTTAATCCTCTTAGGATAAAAGGAACATATAAACTTCGAAATTATATGCTTGCACCAACTACTCATTAAACCATGCGCAATGACACGTTTTATAACATCAAGTTACTGATGCATTTTCGTGCCATCAATGCATGACTAACTCATAGTCAACAACTAATGTATATAGGTTTGAAGACATATATATATATATATATATATATATATATATATATATATATATATATGATATTATTTTCTCACGATCACTCGTGATAAATTCCATGAAGTGATACAAGTGAGAACAGGTTGATCCAATACTCAAATATTATTTCAGAAGTACTCATGAATGGTGTAGCAAACCTGTTGCAATGCCTAACTCCTTAGACAATCCTACAAGCCAACTCATGACAGTCTTCTTTCATACCTACTTCCAAAGTATGAACGACTGTGGATAGTTTGAATAAATCTTATTTATTCTGGAAGTCAAAACATGCAAAGTGAAACAATAGTAAATAATTGACACAAGACAGTAACTTTACTTATAAATAAAACTCCTTTTATTCATCATCAAATGTCAATTACAATTTAGCTATTACAAATTTTGGTTTATCTAATCACTAAAATTAATATCGTCCTTTAGCCCAATGCCCCTTGCATGCTGCAAGTGCTTAACCCCAGTCAGTCCCTTTGTGAGGGGATCTGCTGGGTTGTCATCTGACGATATCCTCTTTACCACAAGTTTCCCTTCATCTACTTGATGTCTTATGAAGTGGTACTTCCTGTCGATATGTCTGGATCTTCCATGATCTTTTGGTTCCTTGGATAAGGCAACCGCCCCTTCATTATCTCAGAAAATTTCCACAGGCTCCTTTATGGATGGAATAACTCCAAGGTCTCCGATGAAGTTTTTCAACCATATCGCCTCCTTCGATGCTTCGCTTGCTGATATGTACTCTGATTCACACATTGAATCAGCTACAGTCTCTTGCTTGGAACTTTTCCATGTCACTGCTCCTCCATTCAGGGTAAACACCCAGCCCGACTTAGGGTAAGGATCCAGTCCTTAGTCCTCCGCAGGTACTAAATAATGTTCTTAACCACAGTCCAATAACCTTTACCAGGGTTCCCTTGATATTTGTTGACCATGCTCAAAGCAAAGGCCACTTCATGGCAAGTAAAAGTCATAACATACATGATCGAACCAACTGTAGAAGCATATGGTATATGACTCATTTCTGCTATCTCAGCCTTTATACTCAGACTCTAAGTCTTACTCAGTTTGGTATTGCATTGGATATGTAAGTCACCTTTCTTGGAGTTCTCCATGATGAAACGTTTCGACACCTTGTCCAGGTAGGCACTTTGACTAAGTCCTATTAATCTTTTACTTCTATTTCTCAATATCCTTATCCCCAGGATATAGGTAGC
The DNA here is from genome assembly GCF_051521515.1 of Lactuca serriola. NCBI lineage: Eukaryota > Viridiplantae > Streptophyta > Magnoliopsida > Asterales > Asteraceae > Lactuca > Lactuca serriola. The sequence goes on from NC_136416.1 coordinate 183,073,462, forward strand.
TTCTCCGAGGTCCTCCATAGCAAAACACTTCCCAATCCAGGACTTGACCTCCTGCAAGGTTGGGATGTCATTTCCGTTGAGTAGTATATCATCCACATACTGTAAAGCTCGTAGATCCGGGCTAGTCAATTTAAAGACGATAAACATCAAAAATGACTTTTTTATGGAAGATTATTTATAATTATTAATCTTAAACAAGTTGTAGTATATGTCACAAGGTTTCCGTGCATATAAAGAACGCTAAAATCCGAGTTATAACGAAGAAGTTATGACCTGTCGAAGTTTCGCAACAGAACCAGCACGACTCAGCGCGACGTAAATAGTGAATTTAAGGTAGATAGATATCTATCCTTAGTGATCTAAATGAGAGTAGAATATGTCTTCGATAGTAGTCCAACGATAAAAAGACAGACGAAAACGGAGTTCAGATGAAGGAGTTATGAATTTCGAACGGAGTTTTCCTGTCCCGGCCTACTAAAGATAATATATAAGTAATATATTTATAATATATTAAAAATAAATTCAGAATTAGCCAATGGAGTCTAAACAAGAGTTGTAGATCATAATCTCACCCACGCGTCGATATAAAGAACGTCGAAAACGGAGTTCGTATGCGAAAGTTATGAATTTCTTAAGTTCGGGGCGCGAAACCCCAAAACTGTCAGATACCACGACGTGGCAAGCAGTGCCACGATGTGGCAAGTCTTCTGAAACCTTCGGGAGTCCCCCAGATGCAACTTGCGATGAAGCATGCAGTGACGACCAAGCCCACGACGTGGAAAAAGGTGTCACGACGTGGCAATGGCAGATTTTGCCCTATAAATAGATTTGAAGGGCCAGTAGAGTTTGGTTGCTCATTCTCTCATCTCTCTCCCATATTACATCGTTTTACGTGCAATTTTAACCCCCCGAAGCCCCAGTATCATCTCGAGACCCGAAGCAAGTCCCGAAGCCCGAAGATCCCGAGAAAAAAAAAAGAGTTTCCGAGCCGAAGCTCTGCCCGCGTGAAACCCGGTGTGTGAAGTGATCCCGGTTTCACCGAAGAATACTACCATTGCAAGCCGTATTGCTGTCCGATCATCTTCTGATCAAGTGAGTGTGTGGTCACTTTCTTCTTACACATAAATAATAAGTATTTGCTATGAAATACGTGTTATGTGTTTATATATTGTTGTTTATTTGAGATGTTGGTGGAATGCATGAACTATATAGGTTTTAATGAGTTAAACTGTATATGTATTTTGTAACTACAAATATGTTGGGTAAGACATGGGTAGATGAGATCCATGAGTATGGATCAGATCAAGAGATTAGTTTAGATCCGTGAGTAGGGATCAGATCAAGAGGCTAGTTTTAGATCTGTGAGTATGGATTAGACCAAGAGGTTAGTTTTAGATCTGGGAGTATGGATCAGGTAAAGAGATAAAACTTGTTGTTAGTCCGGGAGTATGGATTAAAACTAAGTTAATTGTCCCTAGTCCGAGAGTATGGATTGGGCACAGTTATTGATCCAGGAGTATGGATCAAACCAGGATTAAGGTATAGTTAATCGTCTCTAGTCCGGGAGTATGGATTGGGCACAGTTTTAGATCCGGGAGTATGGATCAGAACAATAGGTAAACTTGTTATTAATACGGGAGTATGTATTAAGACATAGTTAATTGTCCCGAGTCCGGGAGTATGGATTGGGCACATTTTTAGATCCGGGAGTATGGATCAGACCAAGAGATTAGTTTAGATCCGGGAGTATGGATTAGACCAAGAGGTTAGTTTTAGGTCCAAGAGTATGGATCAGGTGGAGAGATTAGTTTAGATTCGTGAGTAAGGATCAGATAAAGAGGAAAAGTTTAGATACGAGAGTTTAGATCGTGGCGTTGTGAGGATCGATGGGGTGGGATAAGAGTTTCTTTTATAGGGTGAAATTATATAATTTTGGATGTTCTATATATATTTATATGATATAACATTGTGGGATGAAAACCCTATATGCTCACCAGGCTCCCAAGCCTGGCCCACTCAGTTTCCTTTGTATCACAGGTATCGATACGAAGATATATTTCACGGAGAGATTAAAGGAGATGGTAAATCTTTAGTGTAAATAATGTAAGTTCTGTTTATGCTTATGTGTCTGTATCGGAACATGACATCCCGAGATTTTGTTATATAATGAAAATACATTTCTTTAAAGAAATGTTTTGATAAATCTTTATCATATTTTCGGAACAAATTCCGCAACTGTTTTCTTTAAAAGATTACTCTGATTTTAAAAACAAAGCATAAACAAATCGGTCTTTTCTGGCCGTGAAATTGGGGATGTCACAGTTGGTATCAAAGCATTAGTTTAAGCGAACTAGGAATTTGTAGGAAATTTCTAGACTTAAACTTAGAATGCTAAGTAATGATTGTGAGGAGTGTGTCTAAAATATGTTAGGTAGTACACCTAAATTGACACAAGCACTAGTTTATTTTCGGAATGATGCCTAAAATGCTTTTATGTGCTAATTGTTTTGTGTGATAGCTAAATTGATGCTATTATTTGTTCGGATCTATGGTCTGTTGCCGACCGGATCTGGAAACCTTATGTGTATAGGATTCTAAGCGTATGACTACGATATTAGAGCTAGCATGTAAACGTTTCGGATTGATAAGGAGGTTTATACGTTTATCGTAAATAAAACTTTCTTATCTTAAGTTCTCGCCTGGTACACCGAACGTCTGCTTGGGTACACGAAAGGTCATGGTGAAGACTCATAGAGAATTGAGTAAATGGAGGAAATTAAGAAGGCTTATGATAGTGGATGACACCTATCAGAAGATATCGTAAGATTGGTATCCTGCCTTTAGAGTATGTCTTATGAAATAACAGTACGTTTAGAGGAGTACGATACGTCTGAAGTACACCTTCGATTGGCAGGATGATGGAACGATTAATGAAATTCTTGAAGTTGTCTCATCGTCTGGTATTTCCATCACCAATCGAGTTGAATTAGAATTGATGATTGAAGATATGCAATGAAGAATTCCTAGTAGAGTCTAGGGAAATTGCTTATGATTATTTGGACACATTTGTATGTGTTAAATTGTTTTGTGATTTTCTTGTATGGTGACTTGGTTGACTGCGGGACAATACTTAGGACGAGTATGAGTAGGTGTGAAAGGTAGTAGATGCATATACTACCAGAAGCACATGACTCACACTTGGATCAGGGAAAGTCACAAGGTTACCAAGAAGCTAGTAATTGATTCCGTTTTGTTTAAGTGTGTCATTACCCTTGTTTCGGTAGTGACTAGTAAGATGGTTGTTATTTTGACCCTAGTGGTCATATCAAATTGAGTCCGACTATGAGGAGTTTGTTACGTGGTTCATAGAACCAAGTTCAAGGTAGCATCTGACTCAAGTCAGAAGATTGAAATCAATGCAATTGATAGTAATGCGCTCGTTAATAAAAAAAGGGAGTTTGTAGCTAGGCATGCTACATGTTAAAAATGTGATTATATCACATTAGAATATGAAGGAAGGTATATTCCATTCTGGAATTTGACTCTAAGAGACTTGAGTCTAAGCGTTGCATCATACGATGAGAGGTCATTAGAACATGACCCATCGATCTATTGCAATAGATGAATGAAAGTACTTATCCTAAGAAGAAGAAGGAGTCCTCAATAAAGATTTATTTTGTAACTCGAAAGTTATGATTGAAAGTGCAGCATAGTACGATAAGCAGATGCAAGATTGAGCATCGTTTGCAGTCAAGAAGCTCTAGAGTTAGATACTCTTTCGAAGAAACATAGAAGTTACGGTTATTACCTAGGATGAAGAGATAGCGTATGGAATCATTATACAAGTCCTATTTCGTTGATCCTTTCGGGACGTAATCATCCTAAGGGGGAGATAATTGTAACGCCCGTAGATCCGGGCTAGTCAATTTAGAGACGATAAGCATCAAAAATGACTTTTTTATGGAAGATTATTTAGAAGTATTACTATTAACCAAGTTGTAGTATATGTCACAAGGTTTCCGTGCATATAAAGAATGCTAAAATCCGAGTTATAACGAAGAAGTTATGACCTGTCGAAGTTTCGTGACAGAACCGGCACGACCCAACGCGACATAAATAGTGAATTTAAGGTTGACAGATATCTATCCTTAGTGATCTAAATGAGATTCGAAGATGTCTTCGATAGTAGTCCAACAATAAAAAGATAGACGAAAACGGAGTTCAGATGAAGGAGTTATGAATTTCAAACGGAGTTTTCCTGTCCCGGCCTACTAAAGATAATATATAAGTAATATATTTATAATATATTAAAAATAAATTCAAAATTAGGCAATGGAGTCTTAACGAGAGTTGTAGATCATAATCTCACCTACGCGTCGATATAAAGAACGTCGAAAACGGAATTCGTATGCGAAAGTTATGAATTTCTTAAGTTCGGAGCGCGAAACCCCAAAACTGTCAGATACCACGACGTGGCAAGCAGTGCCACGATGTGACAAGTCTTCTGACACCTTCGGGAGTCCCCCAGATGCAACTTGCAATGACGTATGCAGTGACGACCAAGCCCACAACATGGAAAAAGGTGCCACAACGTGTAAAGGGCAGATTTTGCCCTATAAATAGATTTGAAGGGCCAGCCGAGTTTGGTTGCTCATTCTCTCGTCTTTCTCCCATATTACATCGTTTTACGTGCAATTTTAACCCCCCGAAGCCCCGGTATCATCCCGAGACCCGAAGCAACTCCCAAAGCCCGAAGATCCCGAGAAGAAAAAGAGTTTTCGAGCCGAAGCTTTGCCCGCGAGAAACCCGGTGTGTGAAGTGATCCCGGTTTCACCGAAGAATACTACCATTGCAAGCCGTAGTGCTGTCCGATCATCTTCTGATCAAGTGAGTGTGTGGTCACTTTCTTCTTACACATAAATAATAAGTATTTGCTATGAAATACGTGTTATGTGTTTATATATTGTTGTTTATTTGAGATGTTGGTGGAATGCATGAACTATATAGGTTTTAATGAGTTAAACTGTATATGTATTTTGTAACTACAAATATGTTGGGTAGGACATGGGTAGATGAGATCCATGAGTATGGATCAGATCAAGAGATTAGTTTAGATCCGTGAGTAGGGATCAAATCAAGAGGCTAGTTTTAGATCCATGAGTATGGATTAGACCAAGAGGTTAGTTTTAGATCCGGGAGTATGGATCAGGTAAAGAGATAAAACTTGTTGTTAGTCCGGGAGTATGGATTAAGACTAAGTTAATTGTCCCTAGTCCGAGAGTATGGATTGGGCACAGTTATTGATCCGGGAGTATGGATCAAACCAGGATTAAGGTATAGTTAATCGTCCCTAGTCCGGGAGTCTGGATTGGGCACAGTTTAGATTCGGGAGTATGGATCAGACCAATCGGTAAAATTGTTATTAATCCGGGAGTATGGATTAAGACATAGTTAATTGTCCCTAGTTCGGGAGTATGTGTGACATCCCCAATTTTCACGGCCAGAAAAGACCGATTTTGTTTATGCTTTATAAAAATCAGAGTACTTTATTTCATAAAAATGTTGCGGAATTTGTTCCCAGAAAAACACGATAAATACGTTATCAAAACATTTTCAAAGAAACATATTTTATTCGTTTAAATTGTTTGGGATGTCATCGTCAATACAGAAACATAAGCATAAACGAAACTTACATTTACACTAGTGGTCTACATCTCTTTAATCTCTCAGTGTAATGTGACTCCGTATCAACACCTGTGGTATAAATAAACTGAGTGGGTCAGGTTGGGAAACCTAGTGAGTACATAGGGTTTTCAACCCACAATAATATAATTATTATGTTTAAACGATCAAACAATCAACCCAATTACCCATCCCCATTATCTTCTTTACTCTTAAGGATTTAACCTAAGAGTCATCTATCCTGCATTCTTTTATTCCCAAGTCCCTTACTTCCAGGGTTATAGGACTGGCACTAAATCCATAGCTGCCAATGTTCGTTCGTAAAGCACTAATTCCATAGCTGCTATAGTCTATTCATCGGGTACTAAATCCATAGCTACCAGTGTTTATCTAATAGGTACTAAGTCCATAGCTACCAATTCCTAACAGGTACTAAATCCATAGCTACCAGTGTTTGTCCAGTAGGCACTAAGTCCATAGCTGCCGATGTTTATAAGGCACTAAGTCCATAGCTGCCAATGTTTACTCGCATCATCTTTTATCTCTCATCATTCATCTACCCATCTCATACCCAACATATTCGTATATATAAAATACGTATACAGTTTAAATCCTTTAAAACATGTATAAAATGTTCATCCGGCATAGACAGCAAGTATTCAGATAATATGCATACATAGCACGTAGTTTATATAAAATACTTCATATCTATGTGTAAGATGAAAAAAACTATGCACTCACTTAAAAAATTGTTTGTTTTGTTAAAACAGACCAGGTGATAAAAAAAACAAAAATATAAATATAAATATAAATATAAATATACTGTCTTTTCATGTTTTAAATCATATCAGATGACTGCAAACTTAAAAATAATAAAGTACATTACCCTTTCCAGAAAAAGATACCAACTGATAGAAAACCAAATATTAACAGTAAGGTTAAAAAAATGGTCTTTTTTGTAAAAAAAAGAACATATTAAAAAAAAAACTTACATTTACTATCCTTTCACTACTTAATTTTTGTCTGCTTAACTTGTTCCAAAAGAAACATAGCATTTAAAGTGGGATAGTATTAATTCCATCTCTTTTAAAAAAACCAATCTGCAAATTGTAGTTTGAGCTATCACTTTCTTGTAGGTTACGATTTTCTTTTTCGTATGCTTGGACAACCCAAGCTCACATTGGTCTGGTAGCAACAGTCAACAACCGAATCTTCTGTGGAGCCCAAGTTCACAATTCTTCCCCACCAATCCGATCATCCCCTAATAAACCTCCTCATACTAATAACATGTAAATGTTGAAGATTGTTAGATAACTTATTCAGATAAAATGCAAAAATAATTTATATAATCACATTACGTTTTACCTAAATAAAAGTATATTCCCAACTAAACATAAGTGCATCAACAACCTTTTGTATATCGTATAGAAACGAACAACATACATGTAGCAACTGTTGGGTTTTGAGCACTATAACACTTCTTAAGTGCACATGCAACCAAACATACATGCATTTTCTGTTTCCAAAGCATTCACCCTAACTAGCATACAATTGAAGCTATATAAGGTTTGGATGCTTACCTTTTGAGTATGGTAGAGTTCTTGACCTTTGAAAGCTTAAGCACCTCAAGTGTGATGCCTCCAATGCTTCACAAACACCAATATGCAAAAGGAGGTTCTAAGAGAATAAGTTATTTGTCTCTATTGAAGGTGCAACCGATTTTGGAGCATGGAGGGGGCTATTAATAGTTGTGGCAAGTGTTAGGGTTACACTTTGTAAACCCTAACGATCCATGACTTTCCACATTCCTATGATCCATGGGTTTAACCTCCATGGACTATCCATTGGTTATATTATTGGTTTAGCCCACTTACATAATCATGGATCTCTTAGCCCATACTATAAGTATCCTTGATTTTCAAAATCAATCCCTCCATATTTAATTAGTCTCTTTTAACCACAAAATTAATTCCAAATTAATTCTTGGACAATACTAATTAAATAACCATATTAATATATTATACTTATAATATATTAATAAATTGTAAATAACCTTATTCTCATAAAACCGTCCTATCAAATTGCACAGGTGAAGGCAACCTAAAAAGACCATGCTACTATCGGGTCAAGTACATACCAGTTATAGTTATGGGCTTAGACACCAAATCCAACAGTCTCCCACTTGGATAAGTCTAATAACTATAGCTGCCTATGTGACTTCAGGATCTGACTTAGCAATCGTAAGCTTCCAAAAGCCGTTGTCAACTCCGACCCAGTCAGTGTCGCATCCTTTAGATAAGGAGTCATATACTCCTCTGTTCCCAAGATATCAGCTGGACAAATACATTGAACAATGTCATATTTATTGTCCAACAGTTTGTTTCCCGATTTCCAATTTGCCTGACATAGAAAATAACCGAACACATCAATTTAGTTCTGACCGGGTCCGACATATAAGTCAAAACAGAATCATCGAGGGGCCCAAGATGTTGCTTTTAATCCTCTTAGGATAAAAGGAACAGATAAAATTCGACATTATATGCTTGTACCAACTACTCATTAAACCATGCGCAACGACACGTTTTATAACATCAAGTTACTGGTGCATTTTCGTGCCATCAATGCATGACTAACTCATAGTCAACAACTCATATATCTATGTTTGAAGACACACACACACGCACACACACACACACACACACACACACATATATATATATATATATATATATATATATATATATATATATATATATGATATATTCGTCTCACAATCACTCGTGATAAATTTCATGAAGTGATACAAGTGAGCACAGGTTGATCCAATACTCAAATATTATTTCAGAAGTACTCATGAATGGTGTAGCAAACCTGTTGCAATGCCTAACTCCCTAGACAATCCTACAAGCCAACTCATGACAGTCTTCTTTCATACCTACTTCCAAAGTATGAACGACTGTGGATAGTTTGAATAAATCTTATTTATTCTGGCAGTCAAAACATCCAAAGTGAAACAATAGTAAATAATTGACACAAGACAGTAACTTTACTTATAAATAAAACTCCTTTTATTCGTCATCAAATGTCAATTACAATTTAGCTATTACAAGTTTTGGTTTATCTAATCACTAAAACTAATATCATCCTTTAGCCCAATGCCCCTCGCATGTTGCAAGTGCTTAACCCCAGTCAGTCCCTTTGTGAGGGGATCTGCTGGGTTGTCATTTGACGATTTCCTCTTTACCACGAGGTGCCCTTCATCTACTTGATGTCATATGAAGTGGTACTTTCTGTCAATATGTCTGGATCGTCCATGATCTCTCGGTTCCTTGGTTAAGGAAACCGCCCCTTCATTATCGCGGAAATTTTCCACAGGCTCCTTTATGGATGGAATAACTCCAAGGTCTCCGATGAATTTTTTTCAACCACATCACCTCCTTCGTTGCTTCGCTTGCTGATATGTACTCTGATTCACACATTGAATCAGCTACAGTCTCCTGCTTGGAACTTTTCCATGTCACTGCTCCTCCATTCAGGGTAAACACCCAGCCCGACTGAGGGTAAGGATCCAGTCCTTAGTCCTCCGTAGGTACTTAAGAATGTTCTTAACCACAGTCCAATAAGCTTTACCAGGGTTCCCTTGATATCTGCTGACCATGCTTAAAGGAAAGGCCACTTCATGGCGAGTAGAAGTTATAACATACGTGATCGAACCAACTGCAGAAGCATATGGTATATGACTCATTTATGCTATCTCAGCCTCTATACTCAGACTCTGAGTCTTACTCAGTTTGGTATTGCCTTGGATAGGTAAGTCACCTTTCTTGGAGTTCTACATGTTGAAACGTTTCGACACCTTGTCCAAGTAGGCACTTTGACTAAGTCCTATTAATCTTTTACTTCTATTTCTCAATATCCTTATCCCTAGGATATAGGTAGCTTCTCCAAGGTCCTTCATAGCAAAACACTTCCCAAGCAAGGACTTGACCTCTTGCAAGGTTGGGATGTCATTTCCGTTGAGTAGTATATCATCCACATACAACACCAGAAAACTAACTATACTCCCACTAGCTTTGACATATACGCAGGACTGATCCTCGCTTCTCGAAAATCCGAACTCTTCGACTCTCTCATCAAAACAAAGATTTCATCTATGAGATGCTTGTTTCAATCCATATATGGATTTCTCAAGCTTACAGACTCTATTAGGGTACTCTGCACTGACAAAACCCTTTGGCTGACTTATGTAAATATCCTCAGCCAACTTTCCATTAAGGAAAGCGGTTTTGACATCCATTTTCCATATTTCATAGTCATGAAATGCAGCTATGGCCAGCATAACCCTTATAGATTTAATCTTCGCTACTGGTGAGAAGGTCTCATCATAGTCAACTCCCAGAGTTTGAGTAAATCCCTTCGCAACTAGTCGCGCCTTATATGTGTGTACATTCCCATCCATGTCAGTATTCTTCTTAAAGATCCATTTGCACCCAACTGTCTTACGGCCCAGTACATTATCAACCAATTTCCAAACTTGATTGTCATACATGGACTGAATCTCGCTATCCATAGCCTCTTTCCACTTAGCAGACTCGGGGCCTGCCATGGCTTCCACGTAGTTGTTAGGTTCATCCAAATTTATCAGTGTGCAATCACTGATAAATGTATCACCTTCAGCTGTTATATGAAAACCATATAACACAAGTAAAACACTAACTCTACTGGAATGCCTCGGAGCTACGGACTTGTTAATTGGTTCAACTGGAGTTTCCTCCTCGGGTTGAGTGCTAGTGTTTGAGGTTCCTTCATCGCTTAACTCTTGAAGATCTTCAAGGTTAATTTGCCTCCCACTGTCCTCTTGGCATATAAGTTCTCTCTCTTGAAAGACTCCTCTCCTCGCAACGAAGACAACATTGTCACTCGGTCTATATAAGAGATATCCAAAGGACTTCTACGGGTACCCGATGAAAATACATCGCTCACTCCGAGGCTCGAGCTTGTCATGAGTTTCTTTTCTCAGAAAAGCCTCGCAACCCCAAACTTTGATGTGATCTAATGTGGGAACCTACCCAGTACACAACCATATTTACTGAAACATCACAAAATGATGACGAATAGAGTTATCATCCTTTGTGGTGGATCTAAATGGTCCATATCAACATGTACTAGATCCATTAGTCCTTCACTTGACAAACATGTGATCAATGAATTAGTTATAATTTTCAAATGAACAAGATTCTCATATACTATACAATGTGACTTGTACAATACCAAGTATTTGTCCACTTGGTGATGAGATTTCTTTTCACTTGGTCAACTATGACAATACCACAAGTGATATCATAAGAATCAAATCCACAATTAATATTGCTAATATTAGTAATGTAACCAACACGTTCATAAATGTCATTGCAAGGAAATATAAAATGAGACAACCAAATAAACCAAATTTTCACTTTTATTGAAAATAAATGAAAAGTTGGAACTTGTCCTTACAACATATAAAATAAAAACTATGTTTCTAGACATCTCCTAACAGTAATAGCAATCTATTTAATTATCCTAACTCTTAAATAGTAGCTCCAAATTATGATCATCGAACCATGTGAAGTCCTTCTTTCAAGATCATATTTAGCTCACTCTGCTTAAGCTTCCTTCTTTCTCCTAGATCCCGCAATAACATCAAAATCTGATCATCACATCATACATCAAGTGGCTATGAATAGGAACTTGTTAAAATAATGGAGTTAGATAATAGATGTACCTGAAGTAGAGTCAAACAACTTGACTTCACTATCATTGAGATCTTTCAGGTACTTTGGGTAGTTTCACAACCAATGTCCCTTCAATTGGCAATAGAAACATATGGAATTTTTGGGGTTAACAGATGGAACTATCTCAGAACTCGCCCTTCTCTTTACCATATGATCAAAATTATTTGACTTTGGCCAACCCCTTTCTATTGGGAAGATAAATATTTTCTGGACCACCATTATCATCATTGTAAATGTCCATGTAATCATTGGAATCATACCCTTTAAGCACCTCTACTTCAGACGTGCTCTAAACATTTCTGCTTCAACAACAATTGACATTTGGGTAAGATCAATTAGGATTACATCGATGTTTATCATATGAAAGTTCTCAATGAACTATTCGTATGGCTTTGGAAGCGAAAGAAGAACCAAAATAATGACTTGATCCCTTGGGATAACGACACCCATTCTATCCAACTTGTCAATGTACAACTTCAATTTCAGAACATGCGCACACATAGAATTTCCATCTTGATGTCTAGATGCCAATACGGCTTGAGTAGTTTCGTATCTTTCAACTCGAGGAAAATGCGACATTGGGAGAGTCACTAGAGAAGGAGGTGGAAGAGTTGAAGAAGCATGATGTCCAGTTCCACCATTTCCCGAAGAAGAGAAAACATTTTCACCTTGATTAGAATGTGGAAGATCATCTTCAGAAGGAAGAGGAAAACCATTTCCAAAATAATGAGGAAAACCATTTCTATCTTCACAAGACATCTAAAAACATGAGAAAAGAGAATTTGAGTTAGTTGATTTTACTCCTTAATAACTAACCCATAAACTTAAATTAAGGCTAGGATCCACATTTTCTATTTGAACTTTGAAGAGGGATGCCGTAATCAAATTCGAATCTATTTTAGGTAGGTAAGGCTTTTACCAATTTCAATCTTATGAAACTCCTAGATCTTTTGAGATTCATTGATTCTTATCAATGGAATGTTTAATCTTAGATTATGCTCTCACTTTTGTGAGTGGGATGCCGATGATCACAAAGGAGATGTGAATAACTATGCAAACCCATTTGACAACCTTGACGTCATTTACAATCTCAAATTGATGTGCCGATTAACCACACATGCTCCATCAACAATGATAATTTTCAAGATGTCCATCCTATCTCTTTATAGTCCCTATTAGTGTGTCGGTTAATCACACATGCTCCACTAACAACATATAAAGCATGATGTACGTTTTCATGGATTAACATACTTTTCACATTTTTCCTAAAGTAACTTAGAGTGGGATTTTAAAAAATTGGTTTAGTTACTTTTATAGCATTATACTTCTTACTGAGATTATGTCCTATCAAATACGTTCGGCTAACGACCCTCCACCATACAAAATAGCGGTGGGTAAGAATGGATACCCCAATAGTAGTCATTTTATAGACCGCTTTCTTAAACTCTCCTTATATTATGGCTTCGTGAATGAGGCGTACTAGCGATTTGACTGACCGTGTCTTTACACAAGGTTCTAAAGAGCTGGCCATGGTGCGCCACGACTCCAAGGCGTGCACCTGCCGCCAAGCTTTACCAAAATGCCGCCTTAGCTCATATATTTATAAAAAGATGAATAATATTTGAAAATACATATAAAAATATTAATTATATAGAAAATTGTCGCCTTAACTCACGCCTTACAAACGTTGTGACTCGCCTAGGCACGGAAAAGCTTGAGGTTTGACATTGCCGTCAAGTCACGCCTTACGTTTTTTAGAACCTTACTTATACATATAGTATATATTAAACTTTTAATTATATATATATATATATATATATATATATATATATATATAAGGTGTATTTTAAACAACTTTAAAATACTAGGGATGTGACATTAGTTAATAAAATTAATTAATACTGAATGGTGTCGGTGAATTTTATAATATCAAATATAATATCACACTTTTTTTACTCTATAAACTCAAGTTTCCATTAATTTAATTATCATCGTACAACTAGTGAGATGACAAACGGGCAACAAGCTGCACCGTTATATTAATTATATTAATCATTTACACATTTAAAATTAATTATATTAAGCAATTAAATAATTAATTAAGTGAAAGATTTATCTCCTAACTTATAAGTTTTTATTTAATTATCAAATATTTAGTAAAATTCGAATTTGGCAGATATAAAATAGATAATTACCAAATAATAAGCATGCAAAATAGATTAGCCAGATCAATATAAAAAAATCAAATTTTCCAGATCTCACGTGGTGAGCATCAACTCTCACATCGTGAGATACAAAAAAAAATTTATTTTTTTGTTTATTCAATTTACTTATGTGTAATTAGATGTAAGACATTCATATGCTCTGATACCACTAATGGAAAACGTAAATTACAAAAATAATGCTCTAAGCGGAAAAACACTTAACAATTAAATGATTAGGGCGCATGCAACCTAAACGAATCTATGTCTTTCACATAAAGGTAACATACTATGAATTATCAAACTACAATAACCCTAATAAAATCAAATTTCATAATGGAAGATTAAATATCTTTTGATTTTTTACAGTAAACAAATCTAAAACCCTTCTTCAAAGCTTTGGAAGCAAGCACCAGAAATCTCGTGTCTCTAATAGTTCACACTCAACCCTAGCAACTAGGAGACTTGAAGAGAGAGGAGAGGGGGAAATAAAATTTCGGCTTTTCCTTGAGGAATGGGGATGCCTAAATTTAGAACCCCATGGAGGGTTTTTATATGTGATCAAAGGAGCTAGGGATAAGGCAATTTCCTAAGATAAGTCGTAATCCCTTAACTTCTTCCCTAAGGAATCCAAGGTACCCTTAATGCCCAAGGAAACCCTAGAAGACCTCTAGAAATTTTCTCCCTCATAGAGATATTCTATAATTGGTCAATGTTCAATCTTTTGAACATTTTCATCGTTAGTCCTTCCACTTTTAATTATTCTAATTAATTCCAATTAATTTCTGATTAATTTATAATTAAACAATACAATTCCTAATTAATATATTATTCTCATAATACACTAATAAATTATTTATTTTGATTTTTATTAATTTATTAATCACATAATAAATTAATAAATCAGTTTGTCTCTCTAAAAGTCATCATTTTTTAATTATTAGGTTTGAGGGCAACCTAAAATGACTTTGCTAATAATTCAAGATTATACTAATTTTGTTATTGGCTTAGACACCTAATCCAACACTACTCTCGAGGAAAAGGAGTTGACATCGAAGAGAGATGGATACTTGCCACGATGTGACATTCTCAAGGCCACGTCGTGGACATCTTTCCGGACACAGAAGATTCCCGAGACATAGGGCGTCCACATTTTTAATTGTCGCCACGCCGTGGAGCCTATTTGCCACGACGTGGGAAGCGAAATTTGGAAATTATATAAATCAAACTTTAGGTCGAATTTTGGGACTTGGTTTGGGAATTAAGTTAAGAGATGATACTAAAACCCTCTGGAGAACCCTTTAAAGTTAAGAATTCATTTGGAGATCAAGCTTTGAAGATAATTAGAAGAAGAACCACTTACAATCATTCGGTTTGCTAACTTTAACCATGTCTAGTCTAATTAGCTTTGAGTTTATGTTTGTTTCTGATTTAGTTACGGGCTAATCACCCTATACTTATGGTTGGTGAAGATGAACATGTATCCTATATGTTGAGTTCGAATTCATGGATGTTTTATGTTGATTTTACTAGTGTTTGATAATCACAATCCTAGCATGTTGAAGTTCTAACTTATATTGCTTATTAAACAAGTTTTTTGTAGTAGACGATCATTATAATTGCATGAATTTGTTACCTAGTTGTTTATGATCATTAAATAATTAGATCTAGTGATTGAACAAATCCTAGGGTTAGGTATATAAAAGTTAGTTACTTTGATTTTGTTAGAGAGCATAATTGATCTATAACTTGTGCTATAGTTGCTTATCTTGATCTAGGATATGTAGTTCACAGATTTACCATTCATAATCCAATTCATGTTTATATCAAATTTGTGTCTAACTTGTGCTTGATCATTGCATGGTAATTCATAAATTAGAAAAACTAGGTATCAGACCATGATAACTAGTGATTTAACGAATTGGTGATCAATATAATTTATCCACTAGAAATCAACCATATGAGAGGGGGAATTTAGAACTAAATGAAATTACTCTTTAAACTTGAATTAAAAATCGTTTTCTTTTCTTGCTTAGTTTTTATAGTTGTTTAATTGTTAATTGTTTAAATTACGTTACAGAACTTGCAAAATCAGTAAAACCCCTCACTTTAAGTTTATTTCTTAGTTTAATTATTTTATTTTCTATATTAAATTTTTTTCCCTGCGGTCGACATCCAACTTACCTAAACTATCCTATAAATTGACTAGGTACACTACCTAAGTGAAATTAGTTAGTTAATTAGGTTAGGTTCATAAATTTAAAATTGGTAGTATATAAATTACACACCACCGACCATTTATGGTTTTCTAAAGGAATACTAGTTCAATACTCTGGTGTGCAACCCATACACGAGCATGTAATAATGCCACATAACATAGCTCTACTCTCTGTTCAAATCTCACACTCACATCCAAAATAAAACTACCCGCTTATGCATCTTACTTTGAACTAAGTATTCTTGAAAAACCTTAGTTTATAATTAGACCAGAATACATCAACTTCTAATACCGTTTTCCTATTCATCCAATACTATCGTAATAGAGGGTATACATTTAACACAGAATAGTAAGTATTCAGTGTATATTTAACCACTTTAAGTAATAATCATTCTATTAAGATTGTCATGTAGTATTATCAAATATTCATTTAACACATATATACTTGTAACAACCCAAAATTTGGAAAGATCTGCCTTTTAGTCAAATATTGACCAAAAGGGCAATTTGTTCATTTATGATAAAAAGATGAGATTATAAAGTTATGACTTCATGAAAAAGTCCAAAAAAAGTTGAAGCCGCTAAG
The DNA here is from genome assembly GCF_051521515.1 of Lactuca serriola. Taxonomy (NCBI): domain Eukaryota; kingdom Viridiplantae; phylum Streptophyta; class Magnoliopsida; order Asterales; family Asteraceae; genus Lactuca; species Lactuca serriola. The sequence continues at coordinate 183,089,923 of NC_136416.1, forward strand.
AAGAGGTTGGATGAGTAAGTTCAAGAGTAAGAATGCATGAGAAGATGCATTTTGGTCAGAAGCGTAAAAGGGAATGTTATGCACTTTAGGCCTACTTTATGACTTAATAGATTAAGACCTGTATTAATTTAGTGAGAAGTGACTTAATAGAGTTGTAGAATATGTTCCTAGCTTCGTGTGATATATAAACATCATCGAAAATGGGTAATAAACGAATAATATATATGCATCTTTGAAGTTGGGACAAAAATGTCTACAAAGGCGGAATGGAATCAGCAATGTACTTTGCTGATTCCCAAAGACCACCATGTGGCTATATACTTATCACGACATTATAACGTACATAAAACACATATATAATCTGTTAGACCTCTTTTCTCGAACATATTTCATGGGCTTCGAATGAAGGTTTTGCTAGGGTAATTCTGAGGTTGTGAAGTTGTCTAGAGAAGGCTAGAATCAAGGGAAACAAGTTCTAGTCTATAGAAAAACATAAAAGAATTGATTTCCTCTTTTATTAAGCCGTTGAGATTTAATAGAAAATGTTCAGTTCATGTTAGAAACTTGAAATAACTTATTGATAACTTGATCATGGTGACATTATCAATGTTTATAACCCAATTACAAACCTTATGTTGAGATTCCATGGTTGAATTCGTTTATTGAAAATTAGGGTTTCAAACACTAATTGATGAAAGTGATAAAATAGTGAAATTGAGTATATAATATAATGAATTAAGTCATATATAATCTTAATTCATAGAACTTAATCGGTTTATTGACAATAAATTGTCGAGTTACTATTTTGGGACAAACAATGTGATTTCGGTGAATTGGAATATTATCAAGATCTTAATCATTTGATATGAGTTCTAAGGAACTCTACATGATATGTGAATATGTTTTTGTCAAAGAAGATTAATCAAGTACATCAATTGGAGATTTGGAGTGAGAGTAGTAGTTAGTATTCGCAAACTAACAAGGTGAGTAACATTATCTTTCTCTATCTTTCTCTCTCTCTCTCTCTCTCTCTATATATATATATATATATATATATATATATATATATATTGTATGATTTGAGTATTTGTGATAATTGAGAATGATAGTTTTTTAATGCTACACGAGTTATTAAATAGAGTAGTCAAAATTTATAGTATGTTAATACTATTCGAGTAAACAGACGGGTATAATTGAGATCCATAGTAAAGTATTATAATTTTAGCGTGTACACTTGAGATATGAAATTGAGTATTAAATAGTGTGTTAATGACTGACTATAGTTGAGATGTATATTTGTATGTTGCTATAGTGGTCTAGGAGTGAGTATTATCACGACACATAATAGAGTACTATTATATTTGCTAATGAGTTAGTATAATTGAGATTTATAAAGATAGAACGAGTGTAAATAAAAAGAGAGAAATAAAGATGTAAGAGAGAGAGAGAGAGAAAGAGAGAGAGAGAGAGAGAGAGAGAGAGAGAGTCGGAGACACAAGATATATATATATATATATATATATATATATATATATATATATATATATATATATATATATAAGGTTAAAATAGAGAGAATAGTCAAAAAGAAGGAGAATTAGTATAGAAAATGAGTAGACAACAAGAGAATAAAAAACGAAAGAAAATGTGTACATAAAAAGATTAGAGAGACAATGAGAATAAGTAAAGAGAAAGTAAAGAATGAGAATGAGTATCATATAAGAGTCTAATGGCAACTTGAGTAGTTGTAAGTACATTACTATTATTATTAAATAAAATGGTTGAGTTGTTTATCCTTAATTGATAAGAGATTCTTGAAAAACTATACACTATTTGATTGGTGTAGTTATGATTTGTGTGTGCTTGAAATAAGGAATTACTCACTAAGTTCTTTGTAGCTTATCCTTTTGTTAAGATAGGTTTTGAAGGTAACTTTATTTAAGAAGCAATGTTTGAAGAAGAGATATTGTGATATTCAATTCATATCATTGTATTAAATTTTCTTAGAATTGATCTTGTTTATAACCACTTGTATTGGATAGTTAATGTAAGTATACAGAATGTGTTTTTATAAATAATAAGTGAAATTTTTTTGGTGTACTTTGTTTCAAAAGAAGGGTGTGACAATAATATATTTGGCCCTTATAATGTATGTCATGTAGTATTACCAAATATACATTTAACATATATTCCTGATAATAAGCATTTAATTCACATATAATCTTTCTACTGATATTTAATACTTTTATTAAAATCATATCTATGAAAGTGACTACACACTCACATACAAGGTATACTTTTAGCATATAATAAAAATAATAAGCTTATAACATATATTCAATCTTTTAAGCAATATATACGTTTATTAAAATCATGCTCTTACAAGTAACTATGCGTTCACCTGATTGACGTGAAAGATTTGTGGGAAAGTTAGTTCTCGACTAACACTTCGACTTTCCTTTGTAACGACCTAAATACATATATTACTAAGACTTAGTATTCATTTATATTATTCAAGACTATAATAACAATATCTCATATTCATCATTAATCCCAAAGGAATACTAACTTCTATCAGATAAGGAAGGACTAGATAAGATCACATTGGAGGTAGGATTCGTTTGGTATGTAGGTATACTGTTTGGAAATCCACTTTAAACACCTCCCTAGATCTTGCCTAGACATCACTCCCGTAAGTACATTGATTGGTATAATAACTAGTATTACTGATAAATCTTTATTTGTAGGTTTATAACAATGACAATAAGCATGAATATAAGTTACACTTAACAAGCATAGTAAATGCACCTCACCTTACGAGGTTTTCTAACAAAACACAGAAACTTCGCGGGTAGGTCTTTTACTCTGAATACTTCTTTCGTCAGACTTTTCATTGTTGAAACGCTTTCGCTAAGATGCTCAAAAACTTAGAAAGTCGGGTCTTGAGAGTGCGGGAATTAGTTGGTAATGGACTAGAGAATGTGTGATAAAATGAGAGAAATTCGTCCAATATATATAGAAGATGACAAATCACGTCACGCAAAAGCTTGAGCATGTTGAAACCTTGTGTCAGAAATCTAGTGGGACACGTCATCGTCAGTTGGTAAGGGAAGTAATATCTGCTGCCACGTGGCACATTCTCATGGCGCCATGTCATTTCCGGGTTGGGAGCTCTTATTATGCTAGGTAGTTTTATGCCTTCTTTGATAAATGTAACTCTCGTATATGGGCTCCATTTTCCACGTTCGTTATATCCACAAATTGGTATTGACGTTGACTACAACTTTTATTTAGATTCCATCAGCTAATTTGAAATCTATTTTCACTTTACAGTCTATAAATATTACACTGTAAAAGACTTTGTGAACTTCATATATTTTTCGTACGAGCTCCGTTCCCGGCGTTCTTTATATCGACATATTCGTATTTACGAGGACATCGCCCCTTCTTTACATTACTTTGGCTAAAAAGTAATCTATCTTCATTTCATATTTTATGAGAAATACTAATGTACTATGTCGAACGCGGAACTTCGAAAAATCATAAGTTATTTATACGATGTCATATTTTGACGTTCTTTATACTCACAAGTTCGTAATCACGACTACTACAACTTTTGTCAAGATTATTTATCCTAATAATATTTTATTTATCGTAAAAAAATGTTTTATTTATTGTAAAGTATTGTAAATTCTACCACAATTTGTGGTTATCAATTTATTCCATATAAATAGTATAGAAGGAGTTTACAACAAGATCCTATAAAATAGCAATTATAATATATACATGGATACAATATAACAAAAAAACTAACTATGATATATATCCTTAATAACCCCCCCCCCCTCAAGAAAGACGACGGAGGACCAACAAGTAATAACGCATGGAAGTGCTCAAACAGAGGTCTAGGAAGACTCGTTGTGAAAATATCCGCTAGTTGAAGCTTGGTCGGAACATAATGAGTATAAAGCTTGCCAGAAGCTACGAGCTCATGTACAAAATGATAATCTAAGTCAATGTGCTTAGCTCGTTTATGCGAAATAGGATTTTGGCCAATGAAAAGAGCACTCCGATTATCACAAAGAAAAGTGGGATGGTCAAGAGGCAAAATATTCAGTTCTCTAAGAAGATGAGTAACCCATACTATTTCTGCAGCAATGTTTACCATGGCTCAATATTCGGATTCACAACTAGAGCGAGATATTGTAGGTTGTTTCATGGTACTCTATGAGACAAGATTTCCACCAATAAAATTTGAATAACCATATGTTGAATGATGAGTTTCAAGACAACGATCCCAGTCAACATTAGAGTAGCCAAGTAGAGATTGTTTGGATGAATGTGTAAAAGAAAGATCATATGAGATTCTCCCTTTCACATACCGAAGAATCCGTTTTACTGCTTGAAAGTGGTCTGTTTTTTGGAGCATGGAGAAATTGACTCACTTGATTCACTGCATATGATAAGTTCGGCTGAGTGATGGTGAGGTATTGAATTGCTTCAAGAAGAGAACGATATGTAGTAGGGTCAGGAAATGGGTCACTGCTACTCAAAATAATATCAGATGTAGATAAAGGAGTTTCCACGAGTTTAAAATCAAGCAGGCGAGCACCGGTACGAACATCATTGGCGTATTTTTCTTGACTCAAAAACCGACCATCGTTAGTGTAGGTAACTTCAAGACCAAGAAAATAGCTAATTAGACCCAAGACATTGATTGCAAACCCCTTGTTAAGGGGAAAAAAATAAACAATTGAATTGGTTACCTATAAGAATGATTTTTTGTTATATATGGGACCACAAGAACATCAAAAAGATGAATATCTTTGGAGAATGAATAGTTTACAACATGTGAAATAGGAAGAGAGGAACCATTACCAATGGTAACCTGAGTAATGCCTGATTAAGGTTTAGTAGCATCAAGATTTGTTGGAGATGGTGTCATATGAGAAGTAGCACCTATGTCATTATACCAATGAGGGGTATTTTCAGAAACATGACAACTTAAGTGAAAAGCAGTGGGAAGATTTGCATCAATAGACGATGTGCGATTGGCATAAGAAGCAAGATCAGGGCAACGATTCACATAGTGGCCATTTTACGACACAACTAGAAATGAGGTGAGCGATGTCCATGACCACGACCACCTAAATAGCCACATCGACCTATAACATGTTTACTGCGGTTGCTTGAAGAACCGTGACCAGAAGAGGTATTAGAGGAACCTTGAGATTTTTCAGTAAAAAAGGAAGCTTGAGGAGTGGACAATCCATGCATAGCTTTGAGAAAGAAGTCATGACCTTCAGCTTGAGCGAGAAGATCACTGAAGGATGGACGTGATTTAATAGCATGTTGAGCAATAGATAAAGTCTCAAACGATTGTCCAAGACCACATAAAAACCAATGTGATTTATCATGTTCATCAACGGGATAGCTAATGGCTGTAAGATGGTCACAGAGAGATTTAAATGGAGACCATAATCTGCAATATACATGGTGCCTTTTTGCAATTGCTGAAGAGAGTCCCATAGATTTTACATGTGTTCAACTAATTCATGATTGTAAGCATTTCAAAAAACACACCACACCTTTCGAGTAGTAGTAAGACTAATAACATTAGCCATGGCTTCTTCAGAAAAGGGATGACAGAAGAATAATAAGTGGATGTTGATCATCTTCTTGCCATAAAAGAAACACAGGATTTGGAGACTGAGTTTATTGAGCGGTAATAGTAGCAGGTGACGCGGGATTAGGAGTCTAAGTTGCTGGAGCACTAATAGTAGCAGGTGGTGGGTTAAGCGATCCATCAACATTCCCAAACAATTTTTGATAGATAAGCAAAGGCAGGATCTGATTTTTCCATAGCATAAAATTAGAAGAAGAAAGTTTGATAGTGAGAAGATGAAGGAGGGTTGAGAAGGGGGGGGGGGTAGTTGGATTGGTCACTGGCGGCCATGAAAATTTAACGATGGAAAAAGGTACGTAGGGTTAAGCTGATACCGTGTAAAGTATTGTAAATTCTACCATGTACACTTTGTGGGGATCAATTTATTCCATATAAATAGTACAAAAGGAGATTACAACAAGATCCTATAAAATAGGAATTATAATATACATAGAAACAATATCACAAAAAACTAACTATGATATATATATATATCCTTGATATTTATCATAAATAATCTTTTATTTATTAATTTTATTTATCGCTCTTTATTAAGTTTATAACAATATTATCTACAAATATTATATCACCATAATATTTATCTATATAACAATAATATAATGTATACACACAAATAACACTTATCTAAACAGATAACACGTACAAAGAATCCTTTATTTATTTATTTATAATCATATTTATATTTATTTATTTATTTATGTAAATAATGATTCTTCTACGAGAGGCTTTAACGAAAAATGCAGACATTACAACAACTCCATTTTGTTGAGGCAAGTGTCGAGTTGTAAGATTCCTTTTTACTCTATTTTCTTCACAAAATGATGAAAATTATTTTGACATAAACTCTCCCCCTTGGCCCGTGTGTAGTTTCTTGAACTCATAACCCTAACTTTTTTCAACCATCAATTTGAATCATTTAAAAGCACCCAAGACTTCAAACTCCCCAAATTAACTATAAAACAACATACACAAACTATAATCGTCTACAAAAAGAAGAAAGTATTTGATTCATGTAATAGAGGTTGGTGTAATGGGACCACAAAAGTCCGCATGAACAAGTTGAAGTGGTTTTTGAGCTCGAAAAAGCGCTTGTTCCAGGAATCTAATTCGGGTTTGTTTTCTAAGAACACACCCTTCACACACTTGATTTATATGTTCGATCCTTGGAACTCTAGTTTCCATATTCCTTTCAGACAACTTTTTAAAGGCAGAAATTAACATGACCAAGTCTAGAGTGCCATATCCAAGCCGAAGCATCCTTAGTGGCTAAAAGGCATGTTGGTCTACTAATTTTTAAAGGAGTTTTTTATAACCGGTTTGGTGATCTTTGAACTCTCAAAAGTAGAATTTTATTTCTATTGTATAATGTCAGAACCGACTCGTATATAATGACTCAAATTTCTTCTTTCGTCATTTATCCGAGACTAATGATGTTATTTCTAAGACTTGGAATGTAATATATACTTCATTTAAAAGGTTTTGGTCGCTATTTTTACAATCGAATAAAATTGACCATTTTCCCAAAATAGCAACATTGGAACCGTTGCCAAATATCACATGACCAATTAACATTTCCATCCAACTCATTGGATTGTTAGTAGTCTCCTGTCATATGATTGTTGGCACCATTGTTGAGATACTACACCTCGGAATCAACTCGACTCTCCTCCGATGCAAGAAAATTAACATAAATATTCTCTTTTAGTGACACCTTTCCGGGTACATATTCATGTGAGATTGCCATCATTAAGATGGATAGTTCTTCATTGACTTGTGTGAGGTTCGCCTCCTCATCGTGGTTCTTTTCTGGGCACTCGCATGCATAATGACCAAAATTTTCACATTTAAGCATTTTACTTTACTTTTTAACCTTTTTATGGTCATTCAATTTTGCATTGGAATCACGTCCACCTCCTTAGCCACACCCTCATCCTCAGCCTCTTCCTTGGCCTCGACCACTATGACTACCTCTATCCTTGAGATGTTTGACGAGCTCCCCTCGTCGAGTTTCTTGGATCATGATGCCTACTCGACATGTATAAGCAACAAGGAAGGTTCGTCTCCTTATTCTCCATAACCCTAAAGTCTCTTTTCATGGGTTTTTAAACGATCCAAAACCTTTTCTGCAGTCATGCTTTTAAGTCTCCAAATTATTCGATAGATATTTCGATTTACATAAATCGTAATGGGACGACTCAAAGAAACTTCTTCGCCACTACTACTTCCTCAATTTTTTTCCTAGAGATCAAATATTGGTCACAATCTCATGAAAAATCATCCATTGTTTCACCGTCTTTTATTCGGATAACCTCGAAGTCACTTATCAAGATTTGTACTTTAGCCTCTTTAACTTGATCGACACTACCAATGTACATCCGTTTAAGCGTTTCACATGCTTCTTTGGCTACGTCCTTCTCAACTAACATAAGTTCCACATCCTCTGGAATCACTTGATATATAGCCCCTAGATCCATTCGATCTTTCCGTTCTTTTACATCTTTATGTTGAATTGCATCTCATACTCTTTGTGCTTGCAAACACCCTCACATCTTTATAACCCACACCGAGTAATTTAACTTAGTAAGCATCAGATAATATAGCATATAACTACCATTCTTCTCGAATTTTTGAACACCATCACCTTTATCTGTCATCAGTAACCTTGGCATATACTTCGGAATACAATAACCACAGTCTAATACCACTTGTTGGAAATTAATTGATCTAATTGCATACAATATTAAAGGTGAATTATCGTTGCTACCACGATGTAATTATACATAAGAGAAAATAAATGAGGCAAATGTTTTTGCAAGCTTAAAAGCTTTAGTCTTTTATAAAAGAAACAGACGGTTACATTTGGATTACAAGAACATAACTGAACACCACACAAATATATAGCCTAAGAAGAGAAATATTATAATAAAACGTAAATTATTCACATCTAGAGAAGATCTCCTAAATCCTGGAAAGTCTATTATATTTATCTACTCTAATAAATGAAAATGACTTTGCCACATGTTCTTCTCTCATAAGATTAGCCACATGTCATTTTGTCATAATTTGAAATATATTTATTTTCCACTTGTCATTACTTTAATTTTCATTTTCAATATATCATTGATTTACTTTCTATAAATTAAACTACCATAATGATTATCAAATTTTAAATTTCAAATTCAATTCCAAATAAATTTATAGTTTAAACCTTTATGTTTAATATTTTGTTATAATTAACCCGTTTAGTACACACTAAACTCATAATTTTAATTAATTTATTCTTTGCATATTTTTTTCTCATAATTTTCACTTATTTCAATTTCAAATTCAAATAAAATTTCTATTTAATCGTTCGTACTTAAAATTTTGTTTTAATCAACCCGTATATTATACGGGTTTCACAACTAGTTTATTAATAAAGTAACCAATAAAGACACGTGTCACTTGCTTTATCAAAAAAAAATCAAAAAGTATCTTTAAACAATTATACCCAACAATTGTTTATTTAGAAAAACTATATTTCCCAAGAGAGAGAAAAATGTCTTTTATTTCTATCATTCCATTCCACAAAGACATAATGCTATCTTTCCTTAGTATTACATTTTCAAAGTTTAACTAAAAAGCTATCTAACAATTCTTTTAATTATTATTATTATTATTATTATTATTATTATTATTATTATTTCATAAAAATAAACTGGAAATTTTGGAGTTTTTATCTATAATTAGATCCACCTAAAGTATTATGAGGTTTCCATCCTCAACAATAATTCGTGACATTGAACCTAATAATCAAAATCAACCACTTGATGATCACAAATAGGAGAATCCATTATCAATCACCAAAAATTAACTTAGGGATTTTAATCAATAGTTTTTCTTAAACATTTGATATATATATTACTTGTATAGGTACAACAAAATTATACTAGTTGTAACAATCTACCTATAAGAGCTAATGAACATTAATTTATCAACTATAAATCTGTAAATTTAACCGTCTCAACCATAACGAGTGCAAAATCATATGATAAACATCATATCTTTTAGCTGGATTATTAACCAAAAAATGTTGTTGTACCTTCTTAACATTCTCTTGCAACTTCTTATACTTATCCTCTGATATTCCCAACAAAATCCTCTTCAAATTCGGTATTTCACTCACCGACACTTGAACCGAAAATGCATCCCAATTAAGAACATCGCTAAATGGAAGAACATAGTTTTGAGAAATCAACACGGGCACACATTCTGCATAAATCGCTTCAACTATTCGTGGACTAGCCACTTCAAATCCACTAGGGCATATGCAAAACCGAGTTCTTTTCATTGTGTCAAGATATGAGACATTATTAGGAACTTTTTCATATACTTGTATGTCTTCATCTTTATCTTTCCAATGTTGGAAAAGTAGTGGTCTAATCTTTCCATGAAATTCACCGCCTGCAAAGAACGCTAGGTTTGTACGATTAGGTGGTGGTAGACCTCCGGTGATTGTAGTGGTTTCGGTTCTGAGAAGATTGATTTCGGGAATAGATGCATCTTTTCTCGGATTGAAATACTCTGAGGTGTTTGCGTTGCATAGTAGTCGTATTGAAGTGAAATATAGTGAATGAACATACCATGTTGCTCTAGGACCCTGCAAACATTACAAGAATTATAATAACTCATTATGATATAAGTAATAGTTAAATGTCTATCTATGCAAAAAAAATAATAATAATAATAAATAAAAATAAAAAAAATAATAAAAATAAATAAAAAATGATGAGGCTAAACTCCATCCAAAGCCAACTTTATTGACCTACAAAAATCTTAAAATCCCCTGCAAATCATGTGGACCGGGCTAAATTTTGTATTAAATTTATCCAACAATTTTTCGTTTTTTTTTTTCTCCAATTAATGCAATGATATTAAATTTTGTATCAATTTATACAACAATGATTTATATTCTTTATAACGTTTATATAAATTAAACGAATTATGTGACCACGTTTCACACCTATGAATATTTACAAATGCCAATACAAGGTAGACAATTCGTTCCATACTTGCATAAATTGTAAGGGTTTGGATCATAGTAGCCAAAGTCTAAGAATTTTAATTTCCAACATGAATCGGTCTCCTTATGGTCACTAGACTTTTATGTCAGCCACCCGCTGATAGTTGTGTACATTATTTTATATCTTCTAAAAAGTGTTGTCATGGGATATGTTAGATAACCATTTGAAGTAACAAGTTAAAATATTCTGTCCTAAAATGAAACGTGATCACATATTTCTTATAAAAAAAATAATATATGAAACCATATTGTAAAAATACATTTTACCTTTTAAGTAATTACCTACCCAATCATGGCAAGAAAGCATGAAATGATCGGATCCAAGGCTTCTATTCCAATAAGGGTATCTTGAAGAAACTATGTGCACATAGTCGCCAATAACACGTTCTAGGACAGCTTTATCACGAACGATAGGATCAAAAAGGGTATCGAGAATCATGACAACACTAAATGGGAGGAAGTAGACATGGGCTTTATCCGGGTTAGATACCTTAAAATTCGGGTCGTTCTCTATAGAGTTTAAAAAGAGTCCTTCCATGGAGTAAATGTTTGTGGTGGGGCCTGTATGGAATAACGGTCGCTCTCCTTCTTTATAGATATATATTTTGAACAACTTTTCCATTAGCAAGTAACTCCTGCATGTAAACCGAATAGCAATGTACTTTTTATAAGTATAACAATAATATGTAAAAAAAATGGCAACGTGGTTTTTTAAAATATAGTGATAATAACGATAGATATAAACTTTTAAATTATAAGTAATTCCAAATTAAGATATTTATGATATGATACGCGGTGTTAGTTTTGGAACTTTTTACTACTAATCCCTGATCGCAAATTTTGACTTTTTATTTAGAAAAGACAAACAATCAATTTTTATCTTTTTCAAATTTTTGGGGTTTTTTTTAAAAGTTTTTTTAGGTTTCTTCGTAACTTACTTTATTTAACAAAAATTAAAATAAAAAAAAAAAATTTACTATATTTTATTTATATAGAAAAACCTTTATATTTTCATTTACTTTGCAAAATAAAGAAAAACTCAACCATTTATCTACCAACAATTAAAAAAACCCTTATATTTTTATTTACCTTTTATATATACCAAAATATTCATTTTTCTCTTTTTAAGAAGTTGCCATTTTTTGTGTCATGGCATTCATTTTTTTTTTTATTTGTTTGTTTTTAGGATGACATAAGAAAAAAATGAACAATATCACTTATTTTTGTTTGAGTAAATGTTTATTTCTCACGGTTTACTTTAGACAAAAAACAAAATCACTTATTTTTGTTTTCATGTTAACCTAAAAATGAAAAAGATAAATGTCATGTCTTTTTCTGATTTTTTGTTTTCATGTTAACCTAAAACCGAAAAAGATAAATGTCATGTCTTTTTCTGATTTTTTTTAAACAACAAACTATCATAGTCCTAATTTAATCCTAAACACCACCTATGTCTCCTAATGAGACTTGAACCTATGATCTCTCATTTGAGAGAGTCACTCCTTACCGCTAGGTTAAAGACCTTTTGATATATTAATATTAATAGATAAATGGTTATGTTTTTTGTAATAATAATATGATGCCTGAAGTATAAATTACGAAACATGGCCACGATAATGAGTGGTCTAAAAGGAAAATACAATAAGTACAACAACGAGATGACACAGATGAAAGGGAAGGGTTGAATGGTGCGTGAGGGAGGAAATTGTTTATGCTGGTCTTTTCTTATTTAATTATATATAAGTTAATTATTCATTTAAATAGATCAAAGAAAATTATAAAAGAAATATATACAAAATTCAAATCAAACATTTTCTATTTTACCAGACTAAAAAAATAAAATAAAAATTTATTGTTAAAAAGAATTTTTTTCGTAATTTTTTATTCGATCTAAACAAACATTTTTTTTGTAATATTCTGAACTTTTTTTTGTTTTGTTTTACAGAAGGAATATTAACTACAAAAGAACGTAAAAAGATCTAGTTAAAAGTCCAAATAAAACTTGATTTTGCAATAATTTTGTTTTTTACCAGGTCATATATATTTATTTATTTATTAAACATTCAAATCAATATAGTTAAAAATAAATCATCTATCTCGAACCATATTCTTTTAAAACTCTGAAACTCTTCATATTTATGCATTATGTATAATTTATAAAATATTAAATTGTTGTGTATTTAAGAAAAACTATACAAATCAACTCTCTTTATAACAAAAAAACTATTATTAATACGAATTTTCTAACATGCATCCTATGAACATATATAAGAAATATTAATTATAAGGAATATTATCATAATAATTTTTATTTAAAAATATGAGATAAAATAATTATGAAAATATTCATTATAATTAATGCATTTCATATTTAATTATCATAATATTCCTCATAATTCATGTTTATTATATGTTAGAAAATTCTTATTTTTTAATACTATGTAAACATTGTTATGCATTTTTATTAAGATTTACTATTCATCTTAAAAATATTAGTCAAATAGTTGTGAGATCCATGTATTACATTAGTTATTTTAAAAAAAAATAAATATAAATGTCAAAATATTTGAAAACTTTGAATTTATAAGAAAATAAGCAAAATATTAAATTATTATAATGTAAATGTTTTTTATCTTTTCAATTTAAACAAATAATTTAAATAAAAAAAAGAAATTAATGAACTTTAATTTTGGAAATTTTAAAATTAAAATGCAAATTTAATAATCAAATTAATATGTATTTATTGCTATATTTATTGCAATTATTGCATTAAAATATTATATAAAATTTAATAAAATAGAAAAACTCATAAAATGACATAGAAAAAAATTCAAAATAACCATAAAATGACATTTGACAAATTAAATGAGAATGTGACAAGTGGCAAAAAAACCTTCATTTATTATATATATATATATATATATATATATATATATATATATATATATATATCCTCCTTAATAAATGAAGATTTTTTTGCCACATGTCAATCTCTCATAAGTTTTTACACTTGTCATTTTGTGATATTTTTGAAGTAAATATTATCCATTTGTCAATTTTTGGTTTGTTACAATTTTTAAAATTAAAGTCATATACTTATATATGTAAAATATTAAATACAATATATATGATATTAAATTGCAATAAATACGTTTATTCCATTTTTATTTTAAAATTGTACATTAAAAAATATTTTCTATTTACACTTTAATTTAATATTTAATTTTTTTTTTAAAATCAGTCCGTGTAATACATGGGTCTCACACCTAGTATATATATATATATATATATATATATATATATATATAGTTGTTAGGCCTAAATTACCCAAAATGCATACAACTATACATATCCATCATAAATACATACATATATAGAATATATACACATACGAAATATGCATATCATTACTATATATAGTCTCATACTCATATCATAAGGATATCATATGTTATTCATGTAAAGCTTGCTAGATTTGTGTCAAAATAAAGTGAAATAAAATACTATAGCATGTGATAATATGAAACATCATTTTGCGTCATCTTATTAAATTATGTATACGTCTTCTTGCACTGAAATTTGGGTTAATATATACAGATTAAAAAGATAATTCTTTGGCTGATTATCAATAATTTTTAAATTTTTATTATAATGTTCATTATTTTTTATGTTCATAATTTGTATTTTAGTAAGAAAATTTAGAAAGACACAAAACGAACCGACAAAGCACCCGCAGGTTTTTGTGAGGCTTGTGGGATATTCTTATATATTTAAGAATAAATTACCAATTTGGTCCTTAATGTTATTCAAAATTATAAATTCAGTATTTGAAGTTGTCTCTTCCTTCAATTTGCACTTCATCACTGATATGCAGTGATAGATGCATAACATTTGGATAGCGGTGACACCAAAAAGATAATAATGACATTTATATTTTAAAGATGTTACACTTAATAGAAAAATATATTTTTTTTACACTGCAGGACAGACTGAATCGGAATAGTGGTTCTGGACCCTTCGAGCACTACAAAGGTCTGCCAATGGTGATATGGTCCCTATGCTTTACATAAAACAAAAATCCAGTCCACTTTTGAAGTCATTTATAAAGGTAAGAGACCATATCCGTAAACAAATTCCATGTTAAGGACAATGTTAAGAATTTCAGATTTTGGACTGAATTTATGATTTCTGGTAAGACATAGGGACCAAATTTGTAATTTATTCTAATTTTTATGCTGTACAACATCACATGCATTAACCAATAAAGCAAGGTTTAAGGGCCGAGAATCATGCATCGTGCCTCATTAATTGCTTTCAGAAGTAGAAAAACATTATTTTCATGCTACACGATATAACATATTATAATATCTTATCTAATCAAACATTAATTGGATTAATACCCAACCATATAATTAATACTTCAATTTGAAGAATTTAATTTCCAGAAGAGTCATATGTTAAAAGAAATATTGGGATTTTGTATTTTTTTTATTACATATAATTATATTAGGAAACTAGTAGAAGGAATAATTAATTTGGATTATTTAACATTTTTAATATCCATTTTCTTAATTCCGATCCTTGTAGTTTCTCTTTACACAAAGAATATAATATCAACTAAATTAATTTTTTTTTAAACGTCAAATATACTAAACTATTTTTAAATTATTCCGTTTATGTCTACAGCAGAAATTAAATTATTTCACTTATTTCTTAAACGGAATTTGAACCCTAAACCTGAAGGACGAGATAGCATCGGATACCGCTGGGCTACACTGGTTTTGAATCACTGTTTTTTTTTTTAAATTAAAATGAACTTATTATTTAAAAAAAAAAATTAAAATAGACTTATTATTGTTGCAAAAATACAAAACGCACTTGAAAAAAGATCGATTTCCAACATAAAGTACCAACAATAATTTATACCGATTTAAATACAAAATTTTTAAAAGCTCCACCATTCTTTTAAGTTTTATCTTGAGGTTGTTTGATGGTTGTATCAAAACATAATTGAGTCACAATAATGATAAAGTAGTACAATTGAAAAGAAATGAAAAACTCACTTTCTTGATTTTTTTTTTGTAACAAGCTAAGAAAAGTCTTTTCATTTGTGCATTGCTTATAGTGTATTAAAACCTGTCTTAATTAAAAGAAAGTCTTTTCATATGCAGAAAAAAGGGGTTTCAAACGTTAAATATGCGATCCACCGACAACCCGAATATCACACAAAACACAATTTTGAACTGAAATGAAAATAAAAATATACCTGTGAAACATGTAAGGATTTCTGTAGATACTTCCATGGGGGACATAATCACGATCATGAAGAGGGTAAGATGAACGGCTGAGATTCATCCCCGCATCTCTGATCAAAACTCTAGCTCTAGCGAGTTCAGCTTCAACTTTCTCCAACTTCTCATCTCTCTTCTTCTTCTTCGATCTCCTCAACAACGTCTCATCTTTCAACTCCTTAATCAATCTACTCACCACCTTATTCATTTTCCCGTTTTGCTTCTTACACGCATCAGAATCACACTATTCAAACAGATAAAAATAATCAATATTCTAACATGTTTAATTCAAAATAATAATTAGATGGCTAATTACTAGAGAGTTAGATTGATGGATTACATGGAACATCGAGTACAGTGCAGTTTTGGGGTTTAACGGTGGTGGTAGCGGTGGTTGTAGGTGGTGGAGATTGAAGGAGTGAATAGAGAAGGATGATGAAGAAGAAGAAGGCCATCGCCATGGCGATAGTGAGGAAGGAAGAGAGAGGAGAGAGAGGCGGTTGGAGGCGTATGAGACAGCGGCGACAAAAGCTACGGCAAAGAGTGTGACGGAGATGAGAGTACACCATTGATTGTTCGATCTGCAAATCTGCGTTCTGCAGATCATCGATCGACAAGTTTAGAGAGAGAGAGAGAGAGAGAGAGAGAGAGAGAGAGAGAGAGAGATAAGAAAACCAGGTGGTTCGGTTTGCATGCAATTAGGAAACTTCCGATTCTCTAGAATTAATGTTAGAGTAATTTACGAAAATAGTCCCCTAGGTATGGTTATATTCGCAGTTTCAGTCCATCTGTAAAAAATTGGATTAATGGTCGCAATTTAATTATTTACATATTTTGCATTAATGGTCATCCGGGCTAACCTGTCAAAAATCAGACATTAAGTACGAGTAAAATGGCCAATATAGTCATAGACTTTTTTTTTATTTTTAGTAAATTTTATATTTTATAAATGCTAGGACTAAATATATAAACTCTAGGTACTAAATGTATAACTGACACTAAATGTTTTTCTATTTTTAGTTAATTTTATATTTTATAAACTCTAGGGACTAAATACATAAACTTAGGGACTAAATAATATAAATGACAGGAAATGAAGTAAAAGCCTTGAATCCCTATTCTAATAAAAGAATACTTTTATTCTCATTTTGACATGTGTCACCTTATTAGACCTCTTAATTAATGTATATTTTATTCTTCTTTTGCCATGTGTTACCCTATTATGTCTCATAATTAATAATTAATACTTGCCACTTGTCAACCTATTGATTATTCATTTTAAATTTTCACTCTATCTACATTAAATTAATAATATTAAAATAAAAATTAAAATAAAATTAATACAAATTATAAAGTGATATAATTTCATATATTTATTTAACTCAATGATTATAATTTTATATAGTTAAAAAAAATCTCTTAATTAATAATCTATTTAAAATAATTGATTAATAACTTTGAATTTTTAGTATAAAAGTTTAATTAATTTTATAACCGTGATTCTCACGGGTTATAAACTAGTAATAGTAATATACCCAATTGTCCATTGTTCAATCCCCCCAAATGATTTATATGGAGCTTCTCATCTCTCTTCTGTGGTGGATACAATTAGTGGTTTTTGTTTTAATCTGGAATTTGCAGGTGGCCGTAGGTTTGTTTTTCTTTTCCAAAAAGACACAACTACATTCGATTTTCAGGGTTTAATTTTGCTGCCCCATTTGTTCTTGAACTTATGTAATTTACTTTTTTGGCATTTTGTGAACCTATAACGAAAATGAAGATGATGTTCATACCATAATCGATTATTGGATTTTATTTTGCTTTTAATTTTTGCCTGACTTTGTGATTTACTGAATCTGGAATAACATTAAAGATAAATTAATGTTTGCTTTTCTAGTTTTCATTTAATATCGATTTTATGAAATTATCATATAATCTATGATTGTGCTTCTTAGAAGAAGACTGTGGCAGTAGTAGTATGTGACGGTGGGGATAATAAAAAAATGTAAGAGTTGAATTTCAGATTTCATATTTTCAAACAGTCCCATAATTAATATTATATTTTTTCTAATAAATAAAAGTTTTTTTTGTCACTTGTCACTTTTATATTAATTTGGACACATGTTATTTTTTGGTATTTTTGAATAGAATTTTTTTCATTTGTCATTTTCTCATTTTTTATATTTTATTAATTAACAATCAAATTTACACACCAATTACTAATTGTCTTAATTAAAAATAGTAAATAAATTACAATATTAATACTTATATATTGTATTTAATATGTTTCCTTTTAAATTCAAAATTTTCAAATCTAAAATTTCAAATTTAAATAAAGTTTTCTTTAAACATTCATATATATTTTTTGTTTTACCAAACCCGTATAACATACGGGTCTCACAACTAGTAAACTAATATAACCTTTACTTTACTATTGATGTACTATCAAGTGGATAGATAATATTATGATTAAATATCCAAAATATTTTCACATAATTAAACAACTAACAATTAATATTGAAGATTAAACGTTGAGATGTCACGAGATAATAAATTCAATTATTGGGTTTCGTCCAGAAACCAAATCGACCATTCGCGATCAAATCTTATTATAAGAAAGAGGTAGAAGCAGAATGTCATGTTATCAGACGAAATTAAAAGACGAAACAACAAAGTAAAGTCAACCTTGTAGTAGTAAATCTTTGACTGGTGAACGACTGCATGGGAGAACTTCTTGTCCTTAAAGGTTTTTATGTCAACCTATAGTTGTAAGTGTCAGCATAAACACCTAGGATTTGATGCAGTTTATTCTTCGGTCCAACAACTATGGAAGAGGAATAAAAGCAAAGTGATTATTCGGAAAGATAGGAGAAATCTCAGAGAGAGAGAGAGGGGGGGGGGGGGAGGGAGGGAGCTTAATTTTTTGTGGTAGTAAATACAACTCCTAGAGAGTTGTATTTATAGTTGTTGGAACCCTATAAGGCAAGTAGACAACAAAAAACCCTATATGGTCGGCCATTAGAAGACCTAAGGCTACGCCTTGCTCTCCAAGCAACTTGTTTTTGAACCTTCCAGAATATTCTTGTGAGAAACATGACGCGACCCCACCGTCGTAGCGCGAAATTCCGTGAATCGGGTTGGTACGACTTGACCGATCCTGAACATTGCTAAAACTAAAGGCTCCCCAGCTCCCAACGACCAATGTGTCGTGCGAATTTCGAGCTGCTCCTAAATTGTGCCATTTGCGCATTCGCGACATCAGCTAGGCTAGACGTATGTGTGGACTTGGCCCAACTCTTGATACACTAAATGTTAGAAAAGGTAACGTCAGTGTTTCTAGGATAAGCATTATTATGATGATGTAATAGTAGGGTCAATAATTGTAACTTATTTTGAAGTAATAAAGATGAATTATTTGAATATTATGTGATTTTATGTGCATTAAACTTACTTATAACGATGTAACAATTAAGAATAAAGACAAAGCGTCAAAAATAAAGTAATAGATAGACCCAATATCTATAAAGAAAGTTGAAGTATTCATAACAAGGATTTCAAGGATATAAGGAACGTTGAATCCGACTTATAACGAAGAATTTATGACATGTCGAAGTTTTATGGCAAAACCGGTACGGCACAACGTAACGTAAAAAGTGAATTTCTGAAAAAATTACTTTTTAGCTATAGCGATCTAAACGAAAGTCGTAGTATACGTTACACATAGAGCATGCACAAAAAGAACGTCCAAATCCATCTTCATATGAGGAAGTAATGATTTCTCTAAGATTTGACATAACAATATGCAACCCAGAATTCGAATTTTAGATCGACCGATTTTTATCCGACACAACCTAAATTAAAATTAAAGATCTCATTAATAGTTGTTCCACGATAAAAAAAAACAGTCGAAAACGGAGTCCGTATGTAGAAGTTATAAATTTTACACGGTCGTTAAACAGTGTAATTTTCTTATACTATTAATTTTAAAATCGGTCGAGAATTAGCCGATGGTTTCAAAAGCATAGTTCCAGATCTTGTCAATACATATGCGTGTATATAAAGAACGTTGAAAACGGGTGTCGTATGCGAAAGTTACTGAAGTTAAAAGTCGGAAGGGTGCTACTGCGAAGGGAGCGACATGGCATGATCTGAGCCCTTGCTTTCTCCCCACGCCTTGCCACTAGATGGTGACACTTTGCACTCAACTCGATGAGTTAGAGGCTCAAAACTCACCGAGTTGGGCCATTTTCCATCCTATAAATACCATGCGAAGGCCAGCATTTTTCCTCACACCATAACCCTTCTCTCTCTCTCTCTCTAACCTCTCTCAAAACCGTCCCAAAGCCCTAGTAACTTCTAAGTGCTAGAGGAAAGCCCCATAACGCCCGAAGGCTCCGAGAAAAAGAGTTTTTCGACTCGGAAATTCTACCCCCACAGAGCCCGGTTCCTAGCCAAACCTCAAGTAAGTGAGATATGCTTACCTTATTTTAAGTATAGCTTAAGTTTAAATTGATTATCATTATTAGGAACTTATAAACCATATATATATATATATATATATATATATATATATATATATATATATATATATATATATATATATGATATAAAAAGTGTTATTATAATATCTTTTAGCTACTCGTGGTATATGGAATCCAGTTTGAAGGGCCGTCTGGGTTGTTGGATTTCAGAAGTGCTATAATGCCAAAATAGTTCTGCCCTCTGGTGTTTCATAATGGCCCCTGTCTGTACATAGTGGTTGAAAAGTATTATTTAACACTTATAAAACAATATCGCTCGTAAATAATCGGGATAAATATTACGTGCTATGTGTGAATATTATTTGTGTACTTGATATCAATGTTGGATGAACAATTTATACATGTTTTAATTGATTAAAACTGTATATGTATATTATATCTACAAATATGTTGGGTAAACATGGGTAGATGAAAAAGATGATGTGTGATGAAATAAAATTGATGACAGGCCTCGATGTTTACGATGATCTAGTCATCTAGCGGAGTATAGATGACGACCACGAACTATTCTAGACAGTCTAGTGGAACGCTAGTAGACTCGTAACCTGTAGGTGTTTATTTGAACTACATGTTCACTAGATGTACTCGATCCCCCTCATGGTTGTCTTATTTGACATGTATTGCTAAGGAATTATCTGAGCAGTGTTGTCACCCCGATGAAAATTCTTAGGATAGGTCCCTTATAATAGTCGCTTTAGGGACGTAAAGTGAGGATAACGGGAACGGGTAATCAGGTTGATTGATTTGATGAAATTAATAAACGTGATTATTGTGGGTTGAATACCCTATGTGCTCACCAGGCTCCCAAGTATGACCCACTCAGTTTCTTGTATTATAGGTAGTGGCTCAAGAGCATAGATGTGATGATCTGATGAAAGATAATGGATTGTAGGCCAACATAAATAAATAAATGTTGTAAGGCCTATGTTGTTCTGTTTTAGCTTTTGAACTGTATTCACAATGAAATCTCGAGGTTTTTAATATAATGAAATACATTTCTTTGGAAATGCTTTGATAAAATCTTTATCATATTTTTGGGAACAAATTATGCAACATTTTTTTTAAAGGTACTCTGATTTTTATATAAAGCATAAACAAAATCGGTCTTTTCTGGCTGTGAAAGTGGGGATGTCACAGTTGGCATCAGAGCATTAGTTTAAGTGAGGATTTATAGATTTAAACTTAGAATGCTAAGCGATGATTGTGAGATGAGTGTCTACTATATTTTAGACACAAGCACTAGCTTATTTTTGGAAAGATTCCTAAATTGCTTTTATGTGCTAAATGATTTATGTTATAGATATAGAAATGCCTTATGTGATATTATTTGACCGGATCTATGGTATGTTGCCAACCGGATCTGGAAAATTTATGTGTTCAGAATTATAAACGTATAATTACGGTATTAGAACTAGCATGTTACTTTTCGGAGTGACAAGGAGGATTTAAACGTCTATCGAAAATAAAGACCTAAATTCGCCTACTTTGGTATATAGATCGACATGGCAAGAACCCGAACCGGATTCGGAAATGCTAACTCTAATGGCAATCAGCATCCCCATCCCCAAGTGATTGAGCATGTACCGGTAGTAGCAGTTGCACCCGAGCCAATCACGATGGAAGGAGTACAAGAAATAATCCAAATGATGTTGGTTTTTCAGATGGAGGAAACATGGAGTTTACTTCAACATAACAGGGATGAGCCAACGATGCATGTTGAACAGTCTGAACTAAATGACAGACAGTCAGAAGAAGGGCATTACAATAGAACCGTTGGTCAAGCTGAACCGCCAGTGGTTAGAAGGAATAACCAAGATGAAGGAATCGAAAGGAACGGATGCAAGTACAAACACTTTATGACTTGCAAGCCATCGAATTTTACTAGGAAGGAAGATCCAATCAAATTATGTTGGATTACTGTCTAAGTCCATAACTATATTTGGTATGTACTAGACCCGACTCGGCATGGTCCATTTGGGTTGCATGGCATCATGCATTTGGATAGACTAAAATGAGAGAAATAACACTTAAGGTTTGGTAATATATTATAAGTTCTAATATATTAATAAGATTATTTAATTAGTATTGATCAAGAATTAATTTGGAATTAATTAAGTGATCAAAAAGGAGACTAATTAAATATATGGGTTGATTGTGTAAATCATCCATACTTATATAGTGGGCTAATGCTCCATGGATTATCAAGTTGGGCTAACACCCTTAGGATGCTCCATGGTGTTTTTGTACCCATGGATCATGGAAATGAAAGGCCATGACAATTAGGGTTTACATGGTGTAACCCTAACTGTGACACACTATATAAGCATCTTATTCTTCTCAAACTTGGAAACCATGTCAGACTATGAAGAAATGGTGAGGGCTAGCCAATTTCATGAAGTGTTCATTTCTCTCTAAGTTATTCCAAGTGCATTTGATGTTGTGTGAACCATTTGAGGTGTCACACATAGGGCACTCGGCTCTTAAGCATCAAGAAATCAAGCTACATAAAAAGGTATGTCTTCTAACTTGTTTTATTACCCAAGTATCAAAGATTGTATGCTAGATAGGGTAATACCTTGGAAATATTCATATTTGCATGTATAATAGAGAAAACATAGATCCAAGGTATTTAGGGTTGCATGTAAACTTAGGACTGTTGGAATGCTCAAAACCCAATAGTGGTATTAGAGACTAGGCTTGTTTTCTTGTTATACTTGCAAAATTGTCTGAAAATTGAAGTTTGTATGCTGTCTGGACAGCAGACTCGCCGAGTCCATGAAGGGTCTCGCCGAGTCCAAGGCAAAACGCATCCAACTCGACGATTTGGTTCATGCACTCGACGAGTTGGACCCCCAGACAACATATCTTCGACTGTTTTGGCTGGAATTGGACTAGGAACATTGCCCTAAGCTGTTTTTCAACTTATAAACTTGTTTTTGATGTGGTAATGTTCATGCTAATCCAATTTCAAAGATAATTGTCAATAGATTCATGTTTTGTATTAGTTTAGTGATTAGGCTAATTACATGAAAAAGTTTGATTGAATTATCTTGTTCTTATGAGTTGCTTAGATTAATAGGAATGTTATGCGGAATTATTGTTTTCAATCCAAATTAATCTAAGTGTTGATTCTAAAATGTGTTTTTTGTAACTTATCCTCAAGTTAGATGAAAAGTCACATTTAAGATTCATAAAACTCATAAATATTTCCATAGGTTATGAATAAAAAAAAGTCATATTCTTTTAATAGTTTAAAGTCTTTCATAACTTGTCCTCATGTTATGGAACTTGAAGAGTTTTTTAAATTAAAACTACTTTAAACACATAAGTTATGGAATTGAAAAGTTTTTGAATAGTTCAAAACTTGCCCTCAAGTTTTGGAATTTGAAAAGTTTTCTTTCATGAATAATTTAATTCCAAACACTACTAGAAAAACAGCCTTTTACGACGTGCAAATTACGACACGCACTAATTTACGATACGCATTTTTAGGGCATCCTAAAAATACTGTCAGTTTTCTAAAATTTGAAGGATAGTGGAAACGCATTTTTGCGTGCCTGAAATTTGTGTCCAACAAAAAAACACGGAGGGCACTCTTATAAAAAACGCGTCGTCTAAAGATGTCGCTTTATATTTTTTTTTTAGGAAAGCGCGTTCTTAAACGTAGAATGGGGGGAAATGAAATCCCAAAAAGATAAACACCCCGCTTGATGCATCTCCTTCTAAAATCCTCTACCAAAGAACCCTAAGCCCGTCTTCCTGTACCTCGATCTGTGCTCTCTCTCCCTTCTCTTTGGAAGCCCTAAGCCACCACCACCAGCATCGAACCTCATTTGCTCTAAGAGTTCGGAGTGCATCTGATGACATCAACATTAACACTGTTGTGTCTGATGAAACCACACATGGAACCGTTTCACAAATTGAAGATGACAACCCAGACCCGCCACCGCTTCTCTCTCCTCGTCCATTTCGTTCTCACATACGTATCTTCTTCCTCTCTTTAACATCCTTTGAAGAAGATAAAGAATCCATGAAATAATCGCAGGTTTTTTTTTATGTGTAGCGGTGGTTCCTCTGTCCGATAATACCATATAAGAACCCTAATTCTATTTCTTAATGAGCTATATATATCACATGTTGGTGAAGAGATCCAATGGCCTTTGGCGAGACATGAGGCTTACGTTAAGTTAGACCAGTCTCATTATTTCTTCTCGTTACGCGCTCCAAAGGAGAAAGAACACGAAGCTATGATGTTAAATTACGGACTGACATTTGCTTGAAAAGGACAAGAGAAGTTGTTGAAAGAAATGGATGAGTTATTGGAGCATTGTAGTAGTTTCTCGGTGCAGAAAGAGGAGGAGAAGAAGGGCGCTTTGGATTTAACAATGGCGGAACGAATGAGTCCCTCAGATCTGAAAAATGGAAGCAAATAAGGAACAGATGGAGCATATTTGTAGAGCTTATTGGACGACATTAGCCCCAAATGTGGAGGATTACAATACGAAGGCTGCAAAATTAATTGTTGCGGGTTCAGGGCAACTTGTTAAAGGGATTCTCTGGTGTGGAGATGTTACAGTGTATAGATTGATCAAGGGTAATGAGATTTTGAAGCTAAAGATCGGACCTGCTAGCAACACAGCAGTTAATCCTGAACTTCTAAAGGCTATACACAGGTTTTGAAGTTCATGTTGAAACTATTTTCTTATATGTTTTCCAAGATTCTTCTGTGAATATTTGCATTTTGATTATGTGGGTGATTCTTCTAGGGTTAATAAGGTGACGAAGATGACAGAGACAGTTGTTGGTGGACTTCTTTCTGGCGTTCTGAAGATTACTGGATTCTTTACAAGCTCTGTTGCTAGCTCTAAACTTGGCAAGAAGTTCTTCAAGTTTTTGTGTCACACCCCAAAACCGATAACGGCGGAATACGTTTCGGGGTGGATGACGTAGTGAACAGTATCATCACAATCGCATAATAGTAAAAACAAGAAACATACAACCATTGCATTTACATAGTGAGTTTAATTACAAGTGTGATTTGTAATGTTTAACAATCACCCAAAAGTAAATAAAAAATAAGAGATGGGTCTTGTGTGCTCCACCTTCTCCAAAAATGTTGCGTCTGTACCTGTCTATCTTTGACCTGAAGATACAAGTTATTTTGAAAACGATTATCAACATAAAGCTGGTGAGTTCATAAGAGTTTAGTGTGAGTTTTTGTATACAAAGCATTAGTACGAAGAATGTATCATTTATATTCATAAGTAGTAGAATCTTAGAGAAGTCCCATATTTTTCCAGAAATACATTTTAAGTGACAATCTGTGAAAAGTATACATTTCTTCATTTCTTTGAAACCGTTTATAGTAAAGTATAACGGTAAATCTCCAAATATTAAATGTAATGGAATAGGTTAGGCCTGAAGTTAGTGATAGAGGTGCAAGCTTCCTTTAGTGATAGATACTTACTTACTTCGGGATGTAGTTTAACATTTAGTGTAGTATTTTAGAGTAGTTGTAGTGTGTTCTTTGTATATCACTAATAGTGAGGATAATAGAGGATCCCATGACCTTCCCAATCATGCACAATATAGTGAAGTAGTGGCATCCCTGGGCCTGCACGGCGCGGACTGAGATTAACAGTCGGGATGTAATAGCGTCTGCCCCGTATAGATCTATACATGTAGAGTCCTCTCCCTGCTGGAAAACTCCGGGCGTAGTGGATAGCGAATAGAGTATCACGTAGTGGGTTAGTATATTATTGTTTGTTTAGTGTTTTCTCTATTGTTATAGTATAGTACTCTTTTAGTGTTGATCATAGTGTATTCTCTTACTAGTGTATCGTCTAGTAATAGTGAGTATTATAGTGTAGATAGTAATGACTTTAGCGAGTAGTAACTGTAGCAATCGTAACCATACCTATTATGGTTATCTTAGTGGGGATGGTTCTTAGCACGTTAGCGACTTTATTGTTAAGTGAAAGCAGTAACATTTATACCCCATACTGATATACATATATATAACTAAGAAATCAACGACAGTCGGACGGATAACCACTACCCTAAGCCCACAATCAAACAAGAACAGGAAATAAGGCGAGATATCGGTCCTAAGTCCTCCAAGTCTTACTTATATAAATATATCAGAGTGGTTACATTTTATAAGTAAATTGAATTAATACAAGTATTTTTCCAAAAGAACATTTAAATTCTGATTCACTGTTTAAAATTAGTTTGAAAAGGGTGAAACCCGTTTATAAGGCATAGGGACAGATCACATGTGATTTGAATTAAGGGTAGTGAATCACATGTGATTAATCCTCGTAATGCGGAATTTGTTCTGTAAAAATTTACATAAATATTTGTAAGCAACTTGTATCTCCCCCCTAAGACATTTAAAACATTTGAAAGGTTCATTAAGGGGTATGAACTCACCTGAAATCGCGGAAATCGGGTGAATCGGGTAAAAGTGTCGATTGAGCGTTTGGTACCAATTAACCACTTGAGCACCTTTTAGGACCCTAATGTCACATGAAATATGTATTTTACAAGAAGTTAATCATCTTATGCTTTTCATTATAGTATTTGGACATTTTAGCATCGTTTTCGGGGTTTTAAGGCCTAGAAAGGGTTCCCGGGAGTGGTACAAGGCCATGGATGATTTACGGGAGGGTCCATGAGCTCACTCTCTTATAGTTTGTAGCCTAAAAACCATCCTTTGGGAGTTTACGGCTGTAAGCCCCCTAGGCTTGGCCGTAAACTCTTGTGACACTCCAAAATGTGTGTTTAGGGCCTTATCTCACTTCCTTAATTTAGTGGTGTTTGTTTTGGACCAAAAGGGGAGGATTAAACATCACCATTTGTGACATTTTGGGGATTTTACGGCCAAGACTTGTTCTTGGGCCGTAAACTCCTATAAATCCTTCAAGATGTAGGTTTTACTTGTACAACATGGTCTCATATGTCTTAGATAAATCCTAGAAGGCCCTATAGTGAGTTTGGAACAATTTGGCATGAATTTTTGGGGAGTTTACGGCCCAAGAACATCCTTGGCCGTAAACTCTTCATTTTGTATCCAAATGTGAAGTTTAATGGTACAACATCCCTCCAATGGCCTTAGATAAATTCCTTACATGCACTTGAGTAGTTTAGGGGCTTGTTTGACACAAATTTTTGGGTGTTTACGGCCCAAGCTTAAGCTAGGCTGTAAACTCCTCATTTTGTCCTCAAATGGAGTTGTTTGATGCATTTAAGTGTTCCTTGGAGTCAAGTCCAATTTACCAAACATCTTAGAAGAGTTTTTGGGGCTTTAAACATAGATTTATGGGGGTGTTTGAGGTGTTTACGGCCTAAGCACAAGCTTGGGCCGTAAACTCCTTTTTACATGTCAAATCCTTGTGTTTTAGTGTCCAAACTCTTCTAGATATATGCCTTAATTAGTATACTAGCTTAAAAGAAGGAAAAACTTGATCTTTGGCATGGTTTTGGGGGTTTACGACCTAAGGAGCTTCTTAGGCCGTAAACTCCTTTATGGTCCTTGATTTCTATGATTTTGGCCCCTAAATTCAATGAAGCATGACTAGATTAAGATAGAGGATGAGTACTTACGTTTGGAAGTCGGAAATTAGCGGAATCGGGGCCGATTTCGAGTCTAGAGAGAGAAAGTAGAGAGAGAAAGTGGGTGTGTGGTAAAAGAGTGTTCAAATGCTGTGTACACCCATTTCATATGTCTCGGGTATCGCACCCGATACACGGCTACCCGATGTTTAAAGTTAACTGGGTTAAAACTTTTTACCCGGGTGAAGTGGTTGAAAAAGTAATACAATGCTATTAGGTTAAACAGGGTTACACATACGAGTTATATTTCTTATGATAATGATCACGACATGTATATAACTAGATATTCAGTTATTGACGATTCCAATATTACATTAAAATAATGCATAGCGACGCATTCCGTTAGTGAAAATGGGATTTGTAACGGGAATAGATTTGGGGTTGTCACATCATCCCCCCGTTAGGGGAATTTCGTCCCGAAATTTAGAATACAAACAGATACGTTTCTACAATACCACTAAGCAAAGAGATGAGGATATTTGAGTTTCATTTGATCCTCGCGTTCCCAAGTGAATTCCGGTCCTCGCTTGGCGTTCCACCGAACCTTCACAATTGGGATGCGGCTTTGTTTCGTCCGTTTTACTTCACGATCCAAAACCTCCGCAGGTTCCTCCACGAAGTTGAGGTTCTCGTTGATCTCGATCTCGTCGAGGGGTATCACAAGAGTCTCGTCAGACAGACATTTCTTCAAATTTGAGACGTGAAAGGTAGGATGTATGTTACTTAGCTCGCGGGGTAAGTTTAATTTGTAAGCTACAGGGCCGATTCTAGCAAGAATCTCAAAAGGCCCTATGTACCTTGGGTTTAACTTTCCCCGCTTCCCGAAGCGTATCGTGCCTTTCCAGGGCAAGACCTTCAGAAGGACCCGGTCTCCGACCTGGAATTCCAAGGGTTTCCTTCGTTTGTCGGCGTAGCTTTTCTGTCGATCCCTAGCGGCTTTTAGTCGTTCACGTATCTGCACAATCTTCTCGGTCGTCTCTCGAATGATGAGTGGACCATTGAGGGAGCTGTCAGGAACTCGTCCTTTAGCTAACTGAGTGTCTCCAACCTCGGCCCAGCACAAAGGGGATCTGCACTTCCGGCCGTAGAGGGCTTCGAACGGAGCTGCCTTGATGCTCGTATGATAACTATTGTTGTAGGAAAACTCCACAAGAGGCAAGTGTGTATCCCACGATCTCCCAAAGTCGATCACACAAGCTCGCAGCATGTCTTCTAATGTTTGGATCGTCCTCTCACTTTGTCCGTCAGTCTGCGGATGGTAGGCTGTACTCATGTCCAGCCTCGTCCCTAGTGCCTCTTGTAATGATTGCCAAAATCTAGAGGTGAATCTACTATCTCTGTCTGATATAATAGATATAGGGACGCCATGCAATCACACTATTTCTCTTATATAAGTCCTAGTGAGCTTTTCCATCTTATCCGTCTCTTTGATGGGTAGGAAATGGGCGGACTTGGTCAACCTGTCAACGATGACCCAAATGGTATCTAATCCACCTGCTGTCTTGGGCAGCTTGGTGATGAAGTCCATTGTGATTCGCTCCCACTTCCATTCTGGTATTTCTGGTTGTTGGAGGAGTCCTGATGGCTTTTGACATTCTACTTTAACCTTCGCGCAAGTAAGGCATTTACCTACAAAGGTAGCGATCTCCGCTTTCATGTTTGGCCACCAGTATAGCTTTCTGAGATCCAGATACATCTTATCTGAACCCGGGTGGACGGAGTAACGAGTGTTGTGTGCTTCCCTCATAACCAAATCTCTGAAACCTCCATGGCGTGGAGTCCAGATTCGGTCCATAAAGTAATAGGCTCCGTCACCCTTAACCTCCAGATTTTTATCCATTCCGCGCAGGGATTCTCCCGTCACGTTTCCAGGCTTTAAAGCTTCCAGCTGAGCCTCTTTGATCTGCGTGGATAGATGTGAATGTATAGTCATTGTCAACAACTTGGTCCTTCGTCCGGAATACTCTTTTCTGCTCAGGGCGTCCGCTACTACGTTGGCTTTCCCCGGATGATATCTAATTTCACAGTCGTAATCGTTAAGTAATTCGACCCATCGACGCTGTCTCATGTTGAGTTCTTTTTGGTTTAGTATATGTTGGAGGCTTTTATGATCAGTGTACACCACACTCTTCGTCCCATACAAGTAGTGTCTCCAGATTTTTAATGCAAAGACGACCGCTCCTAACTCGAGGTCGTGAGTAGTGTAGTTCACTTCATGGTTCTTTAGCTGTCTCGAGGCATAGGCGATAACCTTGCCTCGTTGCATCAAGACACAACCGAGCCCCTGATTGGATGCATCACAGTATACGACGAAATCTTCTGTCCCTTCGGGAAGGGATAATACTGGTGCGGTGCATAGGGCTCGCTTCAGGGTCTGAAATGCCTTCTCCTGTTTCTCTTCCCAGTCGAATGATACACCCTTCTGTGTTAGCATGGTGAGAGGTTTCGCAATCCTAGAGAAATTTTGGATGAACCGACGGTAGTAGCCAGCGAGGCCTAGAAATTGACGAATTTCCGTAGGCGTCTTTGGTGCTGACCAGTTCTCAATAGCTTTGATTTTGGAGGGGTCCACGTGGATTCCGTCTTCACTGACCACGTGCCCTAAGAATTCAACTCTCCGGATCCAAAACTCGCACTTAGAGAACTTTGCATACAACTTCTCGGATCGCAGGGTTTCCAGGACTAATCGTAAATGATTTATGTGCTCTTCCTCGCTTCGAGAGTAGACAAGTATGTCGTCAATAAAGACGATAACGAACTGATCTAGATATGGACGACATACCTTATTCATCAAGTCCATGAATGCCACGGGGGCGTTAGTCAGTCCAAAGGGCATCACTACGAACTCAAAATGCCCGTAGCGGTTTCGGAAGGCTGTCTTCGGAACATCTTCCTCTAACACCCGTAAGTGATGATACCCCGATCTAAGATCAATCTTGAATAAGTAACTTGCTCCTTGGAGTTGGTCGAATAGGTCGTCGATACGAGGGAGAGGATAGCGATTTTTGATCGTGAGTTTATTGAGTTCCCTATAATCGATGCACATCCGAAATGACCCATCCTTTTTCTTCACGAACAAGACTGGAGCTCCCCAAGGTGAGAAGCTCGGTCTTATAAAGCCCTTGCTGAGCAGTTCGTTGAGTTGACCGGATAGTTCTTGCATTTCGGCGGGCGCTAGACGGTAGGGCGACTTAGCTACGGGGGTAGCTCCTGGGATTAGGTCGATTCTGAATTCAATCTGTCGTTTGGGAGGTGGGCCTGGAAGATCCTCCGGAAAGACATCGGGAAAATCACATACTACAGGAATGTCTTTTAGCTCTTTCGATTTCTGGTTAGTGTCGACAACGTGAGCAAGAAAGGCGCGATATTCCTTGCGCAAGTATTTCTGAGCCTGAATACTAGAGATGATACGAAGGTTTGTACTTGGCTTATCTCCGTATATCAATGGGGTCTCTCGATTCGGAAAGTTCAGGCGAATGGCTTTCTCGGAGCATAGGATGTCGGCGTAGTGAAGGCTTAGCCAATCCATACCAACAATAACATCGAAATTTTTGATTGAGACTGGTATAAGATCGATTAAAAAGGGGTGATCATCTAACGTGAGGGTACAACCTATATAGATTTCATTAGAGCTTTCTGTCTTCCCATTAGCCATTTCTACGACAAATGTTTCTTTTAGTGGTTGAGGAGTTTGTTTGAGTGAGTGTTTAAAGTTCTGATTTATGAAGCTTCGTTCTGCACCACTATCGAATAAGACACAGGCATAAGAGTTGTTGAGAAGAAACGTACCCG
The DNA here is from genome assembly GCF_051521515.1 of Lactuca serriola. Classification (NCBI taxonomy): domain Eukaryota; kingdom Viridiplantae; phylum Streptophyta; class Magnoliopsida; order Asterales; family Asteraceae; genus Lactuca; species Lactuca serriola. The sequence goes on from NC_136416.1 coordinate 183,121,909, forward strand.
TGACCACCGTGGGATCGGCTACCGCTTCATTGTGACCGATAGCAAGTAACCTTCCAGTTCCCCCAGCATTTGCAGCCTTCGGACAGTTCTTCTTAAAATGGCCCACTTCACCGCAGCCATAACACGTCGGGGTCACTCCCGTACCAGGAACCTGTGTGATGGGTTTGGGAGGGGCCTTGAAAAATCGGACAGTATGGCCCTTCCGTCCGCAGTTGGAACACTGCAATTCACGGCATGGACCGTTGTGGTGAAAAGGGCACTTGGGACACTTAGGCAAGTTCCCACTGTAAGCCTTTGGTGGGACTGGAGCAGCTGGTGCGGCTGGGATGGTGGCAGCATGAACTACCACAATTTGCTGATCCTTGGGGGTGGTTTGAGTTTTCTTGCCTTTCTTCTTATCCCATTGTTTCCTCTTTCTATCATATGATCCGGATGGTGCAGTGGTTGTTGTGGTTGTTGTTGCTGGAGTGGAGGAGATTTCGTGGTTGATCAGACTCTGGGCCAATTCCTTGGCGCTGTCAAAAGTGGCAGGGCGTGAAGCCAGAACATTTCCTCGATACGGGGGCACTAAACCCCAGATGTAACGCTCAATCTTCTTGCTTTCAGAGGGGATCATGTTGGGACACATAGCCGCCAAGTCACAGAATCTGGCCGTATAAGCCGTTATGTCGGTCCCTTTCATTTTGAGGTTCCAGAGTTCTTCCTCAAGCTTCTGAACTTCGCCCCTAGGGCAGTACTCTCCTCTCATAAGATCTTTTAGAGTGTCCCAGCCCATGGCATTGGCTGTGACCAAGGAGAGTGCGTTGACATGGCCATTCCACCATGACAAAGCTCTGTTAGTGAGGGTAGCAGTAGCGAACTTGATTTTGCTCTCTTCGGGACAAGAGCACATCTCGAACACAGCTTCGGTTCTTTCGAACCATTGGGACAATGCCAGAATTCCCCCGGTACCATCAAAGAAAGCAGGTTTACAATTCATGAAGTCCTTATAAGTGCATCCCTGCACTCGTTGGTGGACTTCACCAAATCTAGAATTTCCACCACTCGCATCGCCCGAGTTCATTTGGGCCATGGCTGCTGTTACAGCCGCAGTCACAGCCGTTTGGAACAACACCGGATCGAACTGAGGAGGAGGAGGTGGTGGAGGAGGGGTTTGAGTTTCAGGTCTTCCTCTGTTGGGACGCTTTCGTGGAGGCATCCTTCACTGGAAGATCATAGAAATGATAGCAATAGTAAGAGCCTATTGCGAATATGAATAGAGTGTTTCATGGATTAAGTCAACATATTCCAAGATCAGGGTAAGAGTTATAGTAATAGAGAAATCATCTGCCCATATACTGGTATTAATGATGCAACAGAAGTTCATGAAAATTGACCTAGCAGTAGGTCTTACATCACACCATAGAGAAAATGTTGGCAGCTTAGAGGTTCGACTAGAGTACTTTTAAACTAGGAATGTTTACAGACTAAAGACCTACGGAACATAGAGATAAAAGGCTAGTCCTTTAAGCAAAAGAGTGAGGTAACTAGATGTCTTCTACTGGCGACGGCTGCTTGTTGGGCGAATCCTCAGATCCTCTAGTTGACGCATAACTTCTTGAATGTGTCGATCATGAGTCCTTTGGCGTGCTCGGAGTTCCCTAACTTCAGCTCGGGATGCAGCCATCTGATGCTGCAGAGCCTCGTTGGTCCTCCTTGTCCTGTCCATGGCTTCTTCGAGTTGGCGGATGCGAACAGTGTTGAGGTTTGAGTTGGCATCCACTTCTACAACTCGACCAATGGCAGCTTGACTTTGCTCAATATTCCTGGAAATTCTTCTGATCATGATGGGCAGAACCCGATCTGCAGATCCTCCTTCGCTTATGTTGTAGAAACTTCGGTCTCCATTGTAAGGTAAAGGCTGACCCTGCTCCTCGCTCCATCAACGCAAGGATATTGCCCACATAGGAGTGGGGCCCTGAAATGCCGGTCGGGGGTTAGGGTTCGGGGCTTCAGGAGGTTGGTTGTTGACTTCTGGCTCGGAGCTCGAGCTATCCGAGAAGCCTTCAGCATGATGATCATCCAAAGGAATAGGGTAATCGTCGTCTGACTCCTCTTCGAGCCATCCTCCATTGCCCTGGTTCGGAAAGTACGGATCACCGGGTAGATGGAAGCCACCCATGCTATCTACGCGAGAAAGGGGGAAAAGAAGATTAATGGACGTACTATCCTAGACACTTATAGGAAGAATCATTACTAGTTGACCCAATACTTGCATAGTGCATACCGATTACATGTGACCGAAGCAAGATAGTCCTTCGAATAAACCACCCTAACTCCAGACCCCCAATCAAACAAGAACAGGGAATGAAGCAAGGGCTGCAGATTCTGAGTCTATAGCGCCCTAGTCACATGTAATCGTGGTGTATCCACTTAGCAACTATTGTCCTACTAGTAACGGCCCTTTTTGTTAACACATACGTATAATCTAGAGATACAGAATACTCCTATAGTATTCTTATGGTAGCGTTATTGTGGTATTGTTGGTAAGTTTTAGACTTGTTGCAACATTACAACCAAACTTAGGCACATGCTAGTCACTCCCAGGAAAACGTAGTTGATCAGGCTACATCATCCTGAACGTGACTATATGTCTCTAAACCCAATTGCGCTGCCTAACAATCTTAATACTTTCGTTTTGTTCTAGGATAATACGGATTCCTGCGTTTTATAGTGATGTGAGTATATATATATACTTAGTTAGATCTTTTAGATACTTAACAGTATATATTCTTGGTCAGAGTGTTTTAGTCCCGTAGTGTTTATAGTTCGTATATCTTATATGGGTTGATATACTTGATTCACTATAAACAATGCTCTGATACCAATCTGTCACACCCCAAAACCGATAACGGCGGAATACGTTTCGGGGTGGATGACGTAGTGAACAGTATCATCACAATCGCATAATAATAAAAACAAGAAACATACAACCATTGCATTTACATAGTGAGTTTAATTACAAGTGTGATTTGTAATGTTTAACAATCACCCAAAAGTAAATCAAAAATAAGAGATGGGTCTTGTGTGCTCCACCTTCTCCAAAAATGCTGCGTCTGTACCTGTCTATCTTTGACCTGAAGATACAAGTTATTTTGAAAACGATTATCAGCATAAAGCTGGTGAGTTCATAAGAGTTTAGTGTGAGTTTTTGTATACAAAGCATTAGTACGAAGAATGTATCATTTATATTCATAAGTAGTAGAATCTTAGAGAAGTCCCATATTTTTCCAGAAATACATTTTAAGTGACAATCTGTGAAAAGTATACATTTCTTCATTTCTTTGAAACCGTTTATAGTAAAGTATAACGGAAAATCTCCAAATAGTAAATGTAATGGAATAGGTTAGGCCTGAAGTTAGTGATAGAGGTGCAAGCTTCCTTTAGTGATAGATACTTACTTACTTCGGGATGTAGTTTAACATTTAGTGTAGTATTTAGAGTAGTTGTAGTGTGTTCTTTGTATATCACTAATAGTGAGGATAATAGAGGATCCCATGATCTACCCAGTCATGCACAATATAGTGAAGTAGTGGCATCCCTGGGCCTGCACGGCGCGGACTGAGATTAACAGTCGGGATGTAATAGCGTCTGCCCCGTATAGATCTATACATGTAGAGTCGTCTCCCTACTGGAAAACTCCGGGCGTAGTGGATAGCGAATAGAGTATCTCGTAGTGGGTTAGTATATTATTGTTTGTTTAGTGTTTTCTCTATTGTTATAGTATAGTACTCTTTTAGTGTTGATCATAGTGTATTCTCTTACTAGTGTATCGTCTAGTAATAGTGAGTATTATAGTGTAGATAGTAATGACTTTAGCGAGTAGTAACTGTAGCAATCGTAACCATACCTATTATGGTTATCTTAGTGGGGATGGTTCTTAGCACGTTAGCGACTTTATTGTTAAGTGAAAGCAGTAACATTTATACCCCATACTGATATACATATATATAACTAAGAAATCAACGACAGTCGGACGGATAACCACTACCCTAAGCCCACAATCCAACAAGAACAGGAAATAAGGCGAGATATCGGTCCTAAGTCCTCCAAGTCTTACTTATATAAATATATCAGAGTGGTTACATTTTATAAGTAAATTGAATTAATACAAGTATTTTTCCAAAAGAACATTTAAATTCTGATTCACTGTTTAAAATTAGTTTGAAAAGGGTGAAACCCGTTTATAAGGCATAGGGACAGATCACATGTGATTTGAATTAAGGGTAGTGAATCACATGTGATTAATCCTCGTAATGCGGAATTTGTTCTGTAAAACTTTACATAAATATTTGTAAGCAACTTGTATCTCCCCCCTAAGACATTTAAAACATTTGAAAGGTTCATTAAGGGGTATGAACTCACCTGAAATCGCGGAAATCGGGTGAATCGGGTAAAAGTGTCGATTGAGCGTTTGGTACCAATTAACCACTTGAGCACCTTTTAGGACCCTAATGTCACATGAAATATGTATTTTACAAGAAGTTAATCATCTTATGCTTTTCATTATAGTATTTGGACATTTTAGCATCGTTTTCGGGGTTTTAAGGCCTAGAAAGGGTTCCCGGGAGTGGTACAAGGCCATGGATGATTTACGGGAGGGTCCATGAGCTCACTCTCTTATAGTTTGTAGCCTAAAAACCATCCTTTGGGAGTTTACGACTGTAAGCCCCCTAGGCTTGGCCGTAAACTCTTGTGACACTCCAAAATGTGTGTTTAGGGCCTTATCTCACTTCCTTAATTTAGTGGTGTTTGTTTTGGACCAAAAGGGGAGGATTAAACATCACCATTTGTGACATTTTGGGGATTTTACGGCCAAGACTTGTTCTTGGGCCGTAAACTCCTATAAATCCTTCAAGATGTAGGTTTTACTTGTACAACATGGTCTCATATGTCTTAGATAAATCCTAGAAGGCCCTATAGTGAGTTTGGAACAATTTGGCATGAATTTTTGGGGAGTTTACGGCCCAAGAACATCCTTGGCCGTAAACTCTTCATTTTGTATCCAAATGTGAAGTTTAATGGTACAACATCCCTCCAATGGCCTTAGATAAATTCCTTACATGCACTTGAGTAGTTTAGGGGCTTGTTTGACACAAATTTTTGGGTGTTTACGGCCCAAGCTTAAGCTAGGCCGTAAACTCCTCATTTTGTCCTCAAATGGAGTTGTTTGATGCATTTAAGTGTTCCTTGGAGTCAAGTCCAATTTACCAAACATCTTAGAAGAGTTTTTGGGGCTTTAAACATAGATTTATGGGGGTGTTTGAGGTGTTTACGGCCTAAGCACAAGCTTGGGCCGTAAACTCCTTTTTACATGTCAAATCCTTGTGTTTTAGTGTCCAAACTCTTCTAGATATATGCCTTAATTAGTATACTAGCTTAAAAGAAGGAAAAACTTGATCTTTGGCATGGTTTTGGGGGTTTACGGCCTAAGGAGCTTCTTAGGCCGTAAACTCCTTTATGGTCCTTGATTTCTATGATTTTGGCCCCTAAACTCAATGAAGCATGACTAGATTAAGATAGAGGATGAGTACTTACGTTTGGAAGTCGGAAATTAGCGGAATCGGGGCCGATTTCGAGTCTAGAGAGAGAAAGTAGAGAGAGAAAGTGGGTGTGTGGTAAAAGAGTGTTCAAATGCTGTGTACACCCATTTCATATGTCTCGGGTATCGCACCCGATACACGGCTACCCGATGTTTAAAGTTAACTGGGTTAAAACTTTTTACCCGGGTGAAGTGGTTGAACAAGTAATACAACGCTATTAGGTTAAACAGGGTTACACATACGAGTTATATTTCTTATGATAATGATCACGACATGTATATAACTAGATATTCAGTTATTGACGATTCCAATATTACATTAAAATAATGCATAGCGACGCATTCCGTTAGTGAAAATGGGATTTGTAACGGGAATAGATTTGGGGTTGTCACATCATCCCCCCGTTAGGGGAATTTCGTCCCGAAATTTAGAATACAAACAGATACGTTTCTACAATACCACTAAGCAAAGAGATGAGGATATTTGAGTTTCATTTGATCCTCGCGTTCCCAAGTGAATTCCGGTCCTCGCTTGGCGTTCCACCGAACCTTCACAATTGGGATGCGGCTTTGTTTCGTCCGTTTTACTTCACGATCCAAAACCTCCGCATGTTCCTCCACGAAGTTGAGGTTCTCGTTGATCTCGATCTCGTCGAGGGGTATCACAAGAGTCTCGTCAGACAGACATTTCTTCAAATTTGAGACGTGAAAGGTAGGATGTATGTTACTTAGCTCGCGGGGTAAGTTTAATTTGTAAGCTACAGGGCCGATTCTAGCAAGAATCTCAAAAGGCCCTATGTACCTTGGGTTTAACTTTCCCCGCTTCCCGAAGCGTATCGTGCCTTTCCAGGGCAAGACCTTCAGAAGGACCCGGTCTCCGACCTGGAATTCCAAGGGTTTCCTTCGTTTGTCGGCGTAGCTTTTCTGTCGATCCCTAGCGGCTTTTAGTCGTTCACGTATCTGCACAATCTTCTCGGTCGTCTCTCGAATGATGAGTGGACCATTGAGGGAGCTGTCAGGAACTCGTCCTTTAGCTAACTGAGTGTCTCCAACCTCGGCCCAGCACAAAGGGGATCTGCACTTCCGGCCGTAGAGGGCTTCGAACGGAGCTGCCTTGATGCTCGTATGATAACTATTGTTGTAGGAAAACTCCACAAGAGGCAAGTGTGTATCCCACGATCTCCCAAAGTCGATCACACAAGCTCGCAGCATGTCTTCTAATGTTTGGATCGTCCTCTCACTTTGTCCGTCAGTCTGCGGATGGTAGGCTGTACTCATGTCCAGCCTCGTCCCTAGTGCCTCTTGTAATGATTGCCAAAATCTAGAGGTGAATCTACTATCTCTGTCTGATATAATAGATATAGGGACGCCATGCAATCACACTATTTCTCTTATATAAGTCCTAGTGAGCTTTTCCATCTTATCCGTCTCTTTGATGGGTAGGAAATGGGCGGACTTGGTCAACCTGTCAACGATGACCCAAATGGTATCTAATCCACCTGCTGTCTTGGGCAGCTTGGTGATGAAGTCCATTGTGATTCGCTCCCACTTCCATTCTGGTATTTCTGGTTGTTGGAGGAGTCCTGATGGCTTTTGACATTCTACTTTAACCTTCGCGCAAGTAAGGCATTTACCTACAAAGGTAGCGATCTCCGCTTTCATGTTTGGCCACCAGTATAGCTTTCTGAGATCCAGATACATCTTATCTGAACCCGGGTGGACGGAGTAACGAGTGTTGTGTGCTTCCCTCATAACCAAATCTCTGAAACCTCCATGGCGTGGAGTCCAGATTCGGTCCATAAAGTAATAGGCTCCGTCACCCTTAACCTCCAGATTTTTATCCATTCCGCGCAGGGATTCTCCCGTCACGTTTCCAGGCTTTAAAGCTTCCAGCTGAGCCTCTTTGATCTGCGTGGATAGATGTGAATGTATAGTCATTGTCAACAACTTGGTCCTTCGTCCGGAATACTCTTTTCTGCTCAGGGCGTCCGCTACTACGTTGGCTTTCCCCGGATGATATCTAATTTCACAGTCGTAATCGTTAAGTAATTCGACCCATCGACGCTGTCTCATGTTGAGTTCTTTTTGGTTTAGTATATGTTGGAGGCTTTTATGATCAGTGTACACCACGCTCTTCGTCCCATACAAGTAGTGTCTCCAGATTTTTAATGCAAAGACGACCGCTCCTAACTCGAGGTCGTGAGTAGTGTAGTTCACTTCATGGTTCTTTAGCTGTCTCGAGGCATAGGCGATAACCTTGCCTCGTTGCATCAAGACACAACCGAGCCCCTGATTGGATGCATCACAGTATACGACGAAATCTTCTGTCCCTTCGGGAAGGGATAATACTGGTGCGGTGCATAGGGCTCGCTTCAGGGTCTGAAATGCCTTCTCCTGTTTCTCTTCCCAGTCGAATGATACACCCTTCTGTGTTAGCATGGTGAGAGGTTTCGCAATCCTAGAGAAATTTTGGATGAACCGACGGTAGTAGCCAGCGAGGCCTAGAAATTGACGAATTTCCGTAGGCGTCTTTGGTGCTGACCAGTTCTCAATAGCTTTGATTTTGGAGGGGTCCACGTGGATTCCGTCTTCACTGACCACGTGCCCTAAGAATTCAACTCTCCGGATCCAAAACTCGCACTTAGAGAACTTTGCATACAACTTCTCGGATCGCAGGGTTTCCAGGACTAATCGTAAATGATTTATGTGCTCTTCCTCGCTTCGAGAGTAGACAAGTATGTCGTCAATAAAGACGATAACGAACTGATCTAGATATGGACGACATACCTTATTCATCAAGTCCATGAATGCCACGGGGGCGTTAGTCAGTCCAAAGGGCATCACTACGAACTCAAAATGCCCGTAGCGGTTTCGGAAGGCTGTCTTCGGAACATCTTCCTCTAACACCCGTAACTGATGATACCCCGATCTAAGATCAATCTTGAAGAAGTAACTTGCTCCTTGGAGTTGGTCGAATAGGTCGTCGATACGAGGGAGAGGATAGCGATTTTTGATCGTGAGTTTATTGAGTTCCCTATAATCGATGCACATCCGAAATGACCCATCCTTTTTCTTCACGAACAAGACTGGAGCTCCCCAAGGTGAGAAGCTCGGTCTTATAAAGCCCTTGCTGAGCAGTTCGTTGAGTTGACCGGATAGTTCTTGCATTTCGGCGGGCGCTAGACGGTAGGGCGACTTAGCTACGGGGGTAGCTCCTGGGATTAGGTCGATTCTGAATTCAATCTGTCGTTTGGGAGGTGGTCCTGGAAGATCCTCCGGAAAGACATCGGGAAAATCACATACTACATGAATGTCTTTTAGCTCTTTCGATTTCTGGTTAGTGTCGACAACGTGAGCAAGAAAGGCGCGATATTCCTTGCGCAAGTATTTCTGAGCCTGAATACTAGAGATGATACGAAGGTTTGTACTTGGCTTATCTCCGTATATCAATAGGGTCTCTCGATTCGGAAAGTTCAGGCGAATGGCTTTCTCGGAGCATAGGATGTCGGCGTAGTGAAGGCTTAGCCAATCCATACCAACAATGACATCGAAATTTTTGATTGAGACTGGTATAAGATCGATTAAAAAGGGGTGATCATCTAACGTGAGGGTACAACCTATATAGATTTCATTAGAGCTTTCTGTCTTCCCATTAGCCATTTCTACGACAAATGTTTCTTTTAGTGGTTGAGGAGTTTGTTTGAGTGAGTGTTTAAAGTTTTGATTTATGAAGCTTCGTTCTGCACCACTATCGAATAAGACACAGACATAAGAGTTGTTGAGAAGAAACGTACCCGTGACCACCGTGGGATCGGCTACCGCTTCATTGTGACCGATAGCAAGTAACCTTCCAGTTCCCCCAGCATTTGCAGCCTTCGGACAGTTCTTCTTAAAATGGCCCGCTTCACCGCAGCCATAACACGTCGGGGTCACTCCCGTACCAGGAACCTGTGTGATGGGTTTGGGAGGGGCCTTGCAAAATCGGACAGTATGGCCCTTCCGTCCGCAGTTGGAACACTGCAATTCACGGCATGGACCGTTGTGGTGAAAAGGGCACTTGGGACACTTAGGCAAGTTCCCACTGTAAGCCTTTGGTAGGACTGGAGCAGCTGGTGCGGCTGGGATGGTGGCAGCATGAACTGCCACAATTTGCTGATCCTTGGGGGCGGTTTGAGTTTTCTTGCCTTTCTTCTTATCCCATCGTTTCCTCTTTCTATCATATGATCCGGATGGTGCAGTGGTTGTTGTGGTTGTTGTTGCTGGAGTGGAGGAGATTTCGTGGTTGATCAGACTCTGGGCCAATTCCTTGGCGCTGTCAAAAGTGGCAGGGCGTGAAGCCAGAACATTTCCTCGATACGGGGGCACTAAACCCCAGATGTAACGCTCAATCTTCTTGCTTTCAGAGGGGATCATGTTGGGACACATAGCCGCCAAGTCGCAGAATCTGGCCGTATAAGCCGTTATGTCGGTCCCTTTCATTTTGAGGTTCCAGAGTTCTTCCTCAAGCTTCTGAACTTCGCCCCTAGGGCAGTACTCTCCTCTCATAAGATCTTTTAGAGTGTCCCAGCCCATGGCATTGGCTGTGACCAAGGAGAGTGCGTTGACATGGCCATTCCACCATGACAAAGCTCTGTTAGTGAGGGTAGCAGTAGCGAACTTGATTTTGCTCTCTTCGGGACAAGAGCACATCTCGAACACAGCTTCGGTTCTTTCGAACCATTGGGACAATGCCAGAATTCCCCCGGTACCATCAAAGAAAGCAGGTTTACAATTCATGAAGTCCTTATAAGTGCATCCCTGCACTCGTTGGTGGACTTCACCAAATCTAGAATTTCCACCACTCGCATCGCCCGAGTTCATTTGGGCCATGGCTGCTGTTACAGCCGCAGTCACAGCCGTTTGGAACAACACCGGATCGAACTGAGGAGGAGGAGGTGGTGGAGGAGGGGTTTGAGTTTCAGGTCTTCCTCTGTTGGGACGCTTTCGTGGAGGCATCCTTCACTGGAAGATCATAGAAATGATAGCAATAGTAAGAGCCTATTGCGAATATGAATAGAGTGTTTCATGGATTAAGTCAACATATTCCAAGATCAGGGTAAGAGTTATAGTAATAGAGAAATCATCTGCCCATATACTGGTATTAATGATGCAACAGAAGTTCATGAAAATTGACCTAGCAGTAGGTCTTACATCACACCATAGAGAAAATGTTGGCAGCTTAGAGGTTCGACTAGAGTACTTTTAAACTAGGAATGTTTACAGACTAAAGACCTACGGAACATAGAGATAAAAGGCTAGTCCTTTAAGCAAAAGAGTGAGGTAACTAGATGTCTTCTACTGACGACGACTGCTTGTTGGGCGAATCCTCAGATCCTCTAGTTGACGCATAACTTCTTGAATGTGTCGATCATGAGTCCTTTGGCGTGCTCGGAGTTCCCTAACTTCAGCTCGGGGTGCAGCCATCTGATGCTGCAGAGCCTCGTTGGTCCTCCTTGTCCTGTCCATGGCTTCTTCGAGTTGGCGGATGCGAACAGTGTTGAGGTTTGAGTTGGCATCCACTTCTACAACTCGACCAATGGCAACTTGACTTTGCTCAATATTCCTGGAAATTCTTCTGATCATGATGGGCAGAACCCGATCTGCAGATCCTCCTTCGCTTATGTTGTAGAAACTTCGGTCTCCATTGTAAGGTAAAGGCTGACCCTGCTCCTCGCTCCATCGACGCAAGGATATTGCCCACATAGGAGTGGGGCCCTGAAATGCCGGTCGGGGGTTAGGGTTCGGGGCTTCAGGAGGTTGGTTGTTGACTTCTGGCTCGGAGCTCGAGCTATCCGAGAAGCCTTCAGCATGATGATCATCCAAAGGAATAGGGTAATCGTCGTCTGACTCCTCTTCGAGCCATCCTCCATTGCCCTGGTTCGGAAAGTACGGATCACCGGGTAGATGGAAGCCAGCCATGCTATCTACGCGAGAAAGGGGGAAAAGAAGATTAATGGACGTACTATCCTAGACACTTATAGGAAGAATCATTACTAGTTGACCCAATACTTGCATAGTGCATACCGATTACATGTGACCGAAGCAAGATAGTCCTTCGAATAAACCACCCTAACTCCAGACCCCCAATCAAACAAGAACAGGGAATGAAGCAAGGGCTGCAGATTCTGAGTCTATAGCGCCCTAGTCACATGTAATCGTGGTGTATCCACTTAGCAACTATTGTCCTACTAGTAACGGCCCTTTTTGTTAACACATATGTATAATCTAGAGATACAGAATACTCCTATAGTATTCTTATGGTAGCGTTATTGTGGTATTGTTGGTAAGTTTTAGACTTGTTGCAACATCACAACCAAACTTAGGCACATGCTAGTCACTCCCAGGAAAACGTAGTTGATCAGGCTACATCATCCTGAACGTGACTATATGTCTCTAAACCCAATTGCGCTGCCTAACAATCTTAATACTTTCGTTTTGTTCTAGGATAATACGGATTCCTGCGTTTTATAGTGATGTGAGTATATATATACTTAGTTAGATCTTTTAGATACTTAACAGTATATATTCTTGGTCAGAGTGTTTTAGTCCCGTAGTGTTTATAGTTCGTATATCTTATATGGGTTGATATACTTGATTCACTATAAACAATGCTCTGATACCAATCTGTCACACCCCAAAACCGATAACAGCGGAATACGTTTCGGGGTGGATGACGTAGTGAACAGTATCATCACAATCGCATAATAGTAAAAACAAGAAACATACAACCATTGCATTTACATAGTGAGTTTAATTACAAGTGTGATTTGTAATGTTTAACAATCACCCAAAAGTAAATCAAAAATAAGAGATGGGTCTTGTGTGCTCCACCTTCTCCAAAAATGCTGCGTCTGTACCTGTCTATCTTTGACCTGAAGATACAAGTTATTTTGAAAACGATTATCAGCATAAAGCTGGTGAGTTCATAAGAGTTTAGTGTGAGTTTTTGTATACAAAGCATTAGTACGAAGAATGTATCATTTATATTCATAAGTAGTAGAATCTTAGAGAAGTCCCATATTTTTCCAGAAATACATTTTAAGTGACAATCTGTGAAAAGTATACATTTCTTCATTTCTTTGAAACCGTTTATAGTAAAGTATAACGGAAAATCTCCAAATAGTAAATGTAATGGAATAGGTTAGGCCTGAAGTTAGTGATAGAGGTGCAAGCTTCCTTTAGTGATAGATACTTACTTACTTCGGGATGTAGTTTAACATTTAGTGTAGTATTTAGAGTAGTTGTAGTGTGTTCTTTGTATATCACTAATAGTGAGGATAATAGAGGATCCCATGACCTACCCAGTCATGCACAATATAGTGAAGTAGTGGCATCCCTGGGCCTGCACGGCGCGGACTGAGATTAACAGTCGGGATGTAATAGCGTCTGCCCCGTATAGATCTATACATGTAGAGTCGTCTCCCTGCTGGAAAACTCCGGGCGTAGTGGATAGCGAATAGAGTATCTCGTAGTGGGTTAGTATATTATTGTTTGTTTAGTGTTTTCTCTATTGTTATAGTATAGTACTCTTTTAGTGTTGATCATAGTGTATTCTCTTACTAGTGTATCGTCTAGTAATAGTGAGTATTATAGTGTAGATAGTAATGACTTTAGCGAGTAGTAACTGTAGCAATCGTAACCATACCTATTATGGTTATCTTAGTGGGGATGGTTCTTAGCACGTTAGCGACTTTATTGTTAAGTGAAAGCAGTAACATTTATACCCCATACTGATATACAGATATATAACTAAGAAATCAACGACAGTCGGACGGATAACCACTACCCTAAGCCCACAATCAAACAAGAACAGGAAATAAGGCGAGATATCGGTCCTAAGTCCTCCAAGTCTTACTTATATAAATATATCAGAGTGGTTACATTTTATAAGTAAATTGAATTAATACAAGTATTTTTCCAAAAGAACATTTAAATTCTGATTCACTGTTTAAAATTAGTTTGAAAAGGGTGAAACCCGTTTATAAGGCATAGGGACAGATCACATGTGATTTGAATTAAGGGTAGTGAATCACATGTGATTAATCCTCGTAATGCGGAATTTGTTCTGTAAAACTTTACATAAATATTTGTAAGCAACTTGTATCTCCCCCCTAAGACATTTAAAACATTTGAAAGGTTCATTAAGGGGTATGAACTCACCTGATATCGCGGAAATCGGGTGAATCGGGTAAAAGTGTCGATTGAGCGTTTGGTACCAATTAACCACTTGAGCACCTTTTAGGACCCTAATGTCACATGAAATATGTATTTTACAAGAAGTTAATCATCTTATGCTTTTCATTATAGTATTTGGACATTTTAGCATCGTTTTCGGGGTTTTAAGGCCTAGAAAGGGTTCCCGGGAGTGGTACAAGGCCATGGATGATTTACGGGAGGGTCCATGAGCTCACTCTCTTATAGTTTGTAGCCTAAAAGCCATCCTTTGGGAGTTTAAGGCTGTAAGCCCCCTAGGCTTGGCCGTAAACTCTTGTGACACTCCAAAATGTGTGTTTAGGGCCTTATCTCACTTCCTTAATTTAGTGGTGTGTGTTTTGGACCAAAAGGGGAGGATTAAACATCACCATTTGTGACATTTTGGGGATTTTACGGCCAAGACTTGTTCTTGGGCCGTAAACTCCTATAAATCCTTCAAGATGTAGGTTTTACTTGTACAACATGGTCTCATATGTCTTAGATAAATCCTAGAAGGCCCTATAGTGAGTTTGGAACAATTTGGCATGAATTTTTGGGGAGTTTACGGCCCAAGAACATCCTTGGCCGTAAACTCTTCATTTTGTATCCAAATGTGAAGTTTAATGGTACAACATCCCTCCAATGGCCTTAGATAAATTCCTTACATGCACTTGAGTAGTTTAGGGGCTTGTTTGACACAAATTTTTGGGTGTTTACGGCCCAAGCTTAAGCTAGGCCGTAAACTCCTCATTTTGTCCTCAAATGGAGTTGTTTGATGCATTTAAGTGTTCCTTGGAGTCAAGTCCAATTTACCAAACATCTTAGAAGAGTTTTTGGGGCTTTAAACATAGATTTATGGGGGTGTTTGAGGTGTTTACGGCCTAAGCACAAGCTTGGGCCGTAAACTCCTTTTTACATGTCAAATCCTTGTGTTTTAGTGTCCAAACTCTTCTAGATATATGCCTTAATTAGTATACTAGCTTAAAAGAAGGAAAAACTTGATCTTTGGCATGGTTTTGGGGGTTTACGGCCTAAGGAGCTTCTTAGGCCGTAAACTCCTTTATGGTCCTTGATTTCTATGATTTTGGCCCCTAAATTCAATGAAGCATGACTAGATTAAGATAGAGGATGAGTACTTACGTTTGGAAGTCGGAAATTAGCGGAATCGGGGCCGATTTCGAGTCTAGAGAGAGAAAGTAGAGAGAGAAAGTAGAGAGAGAAAGTGGGTGTGTGGTAAAAGAGTGTTCAAATGCTGTGTACACCCATTTCATATGTCTCGGGTATCGCACCCGATACACGGCTACCCGATGTTTAAAGTTAACTGGGTTAAAACTTTTTACCCGGGTGAAGTGGTTGAAAAAGTAATACAACGCTATTAGGTTAAACAGGGTTACACATACGAGTTATATTTCTTATGATAATGATCACGACATGTATATAACTAGATATTCAGTTATTGACGATTCCAATATTACATTAAAATAATGCATAGTGATGCATTCCGTTAGTGAAAATGGGATTTGTAACGGGAATAGATTTGGGGTTGTCACATTTTGCCTGGGGAAATTGCACTCGCGACTCTAGATGGATTTAGTAAGTTCTCTCTTACATTATTATCAATTTGACAAAAACTAAAAACTGCAACTTTTAAATTTAAAAGCTATCAACTAATTTGATATAAATGTTTGTCTATAGGCAAAATTTATGATGCTTTTAAAGTTTCTTGAAAGAATGTAATGTCAACATCATCTACTGTGACAACAGAACTTGTCAGCCACAAGTAAGTCTATGAAAGGCCTTCCTAAATCTTTTCTCAATCGCTTTACAAAAGTATATGTTGATGACATTATGAATTTTATCTATCTTTGTGTGTGGCTTTTATGAACACAATAAACATTATATCTTACCTTTTCCTCTTGTTGTTGGCCCCACAATTGAGTATACAGAACTTTGGGACTCAAGCAGATGACAACCAACAAGAACTAACTGTGGGACCTAAGTTATGAGTTATGCTTATGTGATTTTGGGAATTGACAGGAGGTTAACTCAACAAGTCAGATTCTAATATTTTTTCTATGCCTAGGTGAGGGGCAAGTGTGTAAAGATATCAGAAAGCTAGGACAATCATACACTATATTTGCGAAATATTAGCAAAAGATGGAAAAAGGAGGAAGTAAGTTTACTCTTTGAGGCATTTTATCAAATAACTTATGTGCAGAGACAAAGAGTTTACTCTTTGAGGGCTTTTATCAGCCGATCAAAGATATGATTGAAATTGTAGCTAATAGGCTGCGATCAATGGTGGTTGCTGAGGTATGTATTCAAAAACTACTTTCTTTCAACATTATTTATCAAGGGTATATTTGTAATTAACCGAATTAACAGGTGCCTAAGCTTGCTTCAGCAGCTGAGTACTTCTTTAAAATGGGAGTTGAAGGGAAGAACTTTAAGTTCATTTTTATTTCTTTGATTATTGATATCATATTATCATGTTGTTGTTGTAAAATATTGAATTTTTTTTTCAGGTTATTTTATTAATGGCAACAGCTTTAAATGTTCAAATTTCTAAACCAGCATCAGAAGGGGTTGTGGATATGTTCTCAACAGTGTTGAGGTTGAGACAATAATCAATTGCTGAAATCATAGAGATGATTCATGTTAGTTTTTTTTTTAATATTAGTTTTAATATTTCTTTTTACAATTGTATTTTATTAGAAAGAAAATATATATATATATATATATATATATATATATATATATATATATATTTTTAATCTCAGGTTGCTAGTCCCCTTCATGATGATGTATTGGATGATGTTGATGCAACACGTGGGATTTGATGTCTTAACTTTGTGATGGGAAATTAGGTGTTATATCTTTTTTCAGAAAAAAATAAACAAGGGCAAACTAATAAATATGAACATTGAAATTTTGACTATAATGATGATGCAGCTTGTAGTATTGGCTGGAGATTTCTTGCTTTTTAGAAGTTGTATAACCCTCGCCTCTTTAAAAAACACAGAGGTATCCACCATTCCATTCCAATAATATCTTTATTTTTATTTTTTTAATTTTTAATAACCTCTCATTATATTCTACTTTTTTTAATAACCTATGTTGTTGGAACAGTTGCTCTGATGATTGTTCCTGTCATAGGTATCTCCCCTGAATCATCATCACATGCATCAAGCATCTTTAATTATGCTCTCAGTCTTGGCATCGAAAATCAGCTCATGAATATCCTTAGAGATGTAGGAGAAGAGTAAGTTTTCCACTTTGATCAATCCACATTATTGATGTTCCACATCAGCCAAAGAAGGAGCTTCCAAGCTTGACGAAGATAGTCGATGGCCGATATGTTCATATTTAAATTTCAAATCTTTATTACCCCATTATTTACCCCATGTTAGCAATGTATTGTACTTGTTAAATTAAATATTAAATAAAAATCCCATTTACAAAAAAAGAAAAAAAAACATTTCTTTTTGTGCCATTTACCTGAAAAGTCATTTTCAATTTTTTACAAAAAAATCCATTGGTTATCTTCCATGGTCTATTAACAGGTCCACCATTTGCATAACCGAAATTTTCACAAAATGCATTAGGTTTTGATCCCCTTTTGTTATTAAAAGTATCATCATTAGTACTATTACTTTTTTATTTTTTATTTTTTGTTTTCTGGTTTTTGGTTTTTTGATTTCAGGTCAAAAACTTTAAACCGTATTAAACCTGTTCTTTAAAGTTGTTGAAAATCACAAATCATCCTACTAATTTTGCATTTGTTCAATTTTTGACAGCTCTAATTGAACATCTTATTTATTTATTTTTTTCTAATTCAACATCTTGTTTAAATTTTTTTTGAAGGATATTGAATTAGGAGAATATCCAGGAGTTGATGACAGCTGGATGAACACTATCCATCGTCACAAACACTGAATCATCGCGAACCCTCTTCAGAATTGCGAAATCTGGTGCGACTGCTTTCACATCCTCTTGGTGTTTAGCTCCACTGATTGTGAACTTCTGGAGACGAATCAAGAGCATTTCATATTCTTCATAAGGTATAGTGATTCTCTCTCTCTCTCTCTCTCTCTCTCTCTCTCTCTCTCTTTTCTGTTTTCATTTTAAACATCATCAAGTGCCTGGAAATGTATGGAATTCCAGTTCCAAGGTATGCATTAGTAAATAGGGACAAACCATATCAAGATTTGGAGTATTTTGTTGAGGAAGAAGATTTTGTTGAGGTTCATGGGCAGCGATTCTGGAAGCCTTTTGTAGAGAAGCATGTTTATGGTATGCATATCTCACAATCCTTTTCATACACCTTCTCCAACTTTCCCTGTTTGCTAGTAATGTGCATTTATTATCCATAACTAAGTATGGTTGGAATTTGAATTTATTTATTTATTTTCTGTTTTTCCTTGTTTAAAGGTGATGATCACAGCATAATGATATATTACCCAAGTGCAGCAGGGGGTGGTATGAAAGAATTGTTTAGAAAGGTGAGTTTTTATAATTGCTATGTGTATTAAGTACATTCAGTCGCTTGGAATTGCATTGGCACAAAGCTTGCATCGGGATCTGTGGATATACTCTATTGGGTGTGGCATATTGAGCCCCATGGCCATGTAAGTTTTCTTCTTCATTTCGTCTCTCGAGTCTTGATACTCTATTCAAACACCCAATTAGTATTGTTTATATACTCTATTGTGTTGCAGAGCAAGGTTAAGGATCTTGAACTAAAGGGGCATACAAATAGTGTAGATCAGTTATGTTGGGATCCTAAACACGCCGACTTGATTGCCACTGCTTCAGGTGACAAGAATGTTTGTCTATGGGATGTCTGCAGTAAGTTGAAAATACAAAATAATTTTTTTTAAAAAAAAATAATCTTTATTGATCTACATGTGAATAAACAGGTGGAAAATGTTCACAGCAAGCAGAACTTAGTGGGGAGAACATTAACATTACCTATAAACCAGATGGGACTCATGTAGCAGTTGGGAACCGGGTACATTCTCCTTTTCTTTTTTTCACTTACCAAAATTTCCTTTAACAACATTTAGGAAGCTTATGTTAATTCTACTTTATTTTATATATATATATATATATATATATATATATATATATATATATATATATATATATATATATATATATATATATGTTAAATAGGATGATGAACTGACAATACTGGATGTTCGAAAATTCAAACCCATCCATAAACGCAAATTCAACTATGAGGCAAGTATACTCTTATTTGTGGGTTTGAAATTGAAATGGAGTGAAGTTGAATAGATTATTATTAGATTTGTTGAAATAATAATTAATCTTGTTTTTGGCAGGTAAATGAGATTGCATGGAACGTGAGTGGGGACATGTTCTTCTTGACTACACTCCCCTCTGGTGCTGGTAACCCTAGCCTTGCACTGTAGTTAAAAATTATAATTAAAACCTTGACTGTGGAGGAAAAGACATCAATGCCCTTTCCAAATGTAATCATCTAGTAATGTAATTCATACCTGTGAATAAATAGAGAGTTTTAATTAATTAGTTTTTTAATGTTTATATGCATAGTATTAGTTATTAAATATTAATGCATGACAACAGTTGGCATACAAAGTTCTTTGGTCAAGCTTGCAAAGTTGTGGCCATAGGTATTGTACAGTAATGAGGAAGAAGCAAGCCACTATATCTAGAAGTTTTGGAGGAAACGAGACTCAAGAAAAAAAGCAAACACACGGAGAGTTGTTGGCAGATAGTAAGCTAGATAATGCAATTGTATATAAATTATGCTTCTCTTGAGTTCATTTTTTTTAACATTTACTCACTATTGGAATAGACATATTAGTGAAATGAATTATATTTGTTATTTATGGTATTTTATTTGTATGACATTGAATTTTATGCAATGGATTGTATTTTTTGTATATGATATTTATATTATGAGACATTAAATACAAATTTAAATTGAAAATTAGTAAATCTATAAATAATTTTTTTTAAACATTTAAAATTATGATACGCAAAAATGTGTGTCATCTTCATTTATGATATGACCTTTCTTGACAGGGGCTTTCTTGATACGCATTGCGTGTCATTAACACGCGCGTCGTAAGGTTACGACACGCGAATGCATGTCGTCTTCCTTTATGACAGGGCCTTCCTTGATACGCATTGCGTGTCGTAAACGCGCGTCGTAATTGCGCATCGTAAATGAGCGTCGTAAATGCGCGTCGTCTCTCTTTATGACATGGCCTTCCTTGACACGCATTTGCGCGTCGTCTGAGCCTTTTACGACGTGCAATGAGCGTCGTAAAAGCCTGTTTTTCTAGTAGTGAAATTAAGCCCTTAGGATTTTAAAAGTTAAAATTCAACCCTTATACTTTATAATATTATAAGTTACTTATATATATATATATATATATATATATATATATATATATATATATATATATATATATATATATATAAGAGCAAGTCGTCTTACCATTAGTAGGCCTCATTCATGAAGCCGATCTATAAGGGGGGTATAAGGTTACTGCCTATAAAATGGTAGTTTAATGGGTGTCCACTCTCACCCACCGCATCCTTGACTGGTGGAGGGTCATTAGCCAAACGGGTAGGACAAGGACTATAATTCTCCCTTCATTAAAATTATTAATGATAAATAGTAAGTAACTAAACTCTTATTAATACGCAATCTTAGTTACTTAGGAAAATGTGAATTTGGTGCTAACCCATGAAATTACACTTTGCACTTTTCTTAAGTCGGTTAGTGGAGCGCGTGTGGTTAACCAGCACACTATCTTGATTTAACGAGGTAGGCCAAAGGTTTTCTAAAGTTTATCATAGGCCGGTGGAGCGTGTGTGGTTAACCGACACATGGGTTGGGTGATAAACATTTAAGAGTACCAAGTAATTTGAATGGATACTTCACACCTTATTTTGTGATTATCTTTGAAACATAGTTTGTAAACCATTCCTCAATAAATCCATAATAGTGTTCATAGAAGACATTTTGATTTACTCAAAGTGCTAGCAGGAGTATGGCAAGCACATGCGAGAAGTATTGGAAGTTTTGAAGGAGAAGTTGTATGCAAAGTTCTCAAAATGTGATTTTTGGATTCGAGAAGTCCAATTCTTGGGTCATGTGGTTAACCAAGAGGGAATAATGGTTTATCCAACAAAGATTGAAGTTGTGATGAAGTGGGAACATCCGAAAAGTCCCACAGAGATTCAAAGCTTTCTAGGATTAGCTGGATATTATCGAAGGTTTATCCAAGGCTTTTCTTCAACGGCTACTCCATTGACATCTTTGACCCATAAAGGAGCTACATATACATGGAGTGAGAAACACAAAGAAGAATTCGAGAAGCTAAAGAAGAAGTTGTGTTAAGCACCGATTCTTTCTTAACCTGATGGAGTTAAAGACTTCATAGTCTATAGCGATGCATCGGGAGTTGGGTTGGGATGTGTTCTGACCCAGAGGGATAAGGTGATAGCATATGCATCTCGACAATTGAAAGAGCATGAAAAGAACTACCCCACTCATGATCTGGAGTTAGCAGCGGTAGTATTCACATTAAAGATATGGAAGCACTATCTTTATGGCACAAAGTGCAAACACTTCACTAATCACAAGAGTCTCCAATATCTCTTTGATTAGAAGGAATTAAATATGAGACAACGACGCTGGCTAGAGTTACTCAAGGATTACGACTGTGAGATACTTTACCACCCTGGTAAAGCAAATGTTGTAGCTGATGCTCTAAGTCGAAAACTAAACCTTGAAAGAAAAAGGCCAAGAGCATTAAGAATAGAAATTTTCTCGACAATTGTGGAAAGCCTTAAGAAAGCTTAGGAAGAAGCTTCAGAGAAAAATGACTGAAAGGAAGAACGTTTAGGCAAAACATTGGTGTTCGATACAAATAATCAAGGATTGAAGGTATTCAAAGAGAGGATTTAGGTACCTAAGATGGGAGGAATAAGAGAACTTCTGATGGAAGAAGCTCACAAGACCATGTACTCGATTCATCCCGGCAGCACTAAAATGTGGTTGACGATGAAGCTTGATGTTGCAAAGTAAGTGGCAGAGTGTGTAACATGTGCAAGAGTTAAGGTACAACATCAGAAACCGTATGAGAGTTTAGAACCTTTACCTATACCCATGGGTAAATGGGAAGACATCGCCATGGATTTTGTGACTAAACTACCTAGGACGAAGAACAGTCACGACATGATTTGGTTAATCGTGGATCAGTTTACTAAGAGTGAACACTTCATAGCAGCCAATGAGAGATGGTCTATGGATAAGCTTGCAAATGCTTACGTGAAGGAGGTAGTGAGACTTCACGATGTTCCTTTAACGTTTGTATCGGATCGTGATAGTTGTTTCTCATCTAGATTTTGGAAGAGTTTACAAGAGGAAATAGGTACGAAGTTGTGCTTAAATAGATCCTACCATCCGCAAACTGATGGTCAGAGCGAAAGAATGATTCAAACACTGGAAGATAAGCTAAGAGCATGTACCATAGAATTTCAAGGTAACTGGGATGAGCGTTTATCCATGGTAGAGTTTCCTACAACAATAATTACCATTTGAGCATCAAGATGGCACCTTATCAAGCTTTGTATGGGCAAAAGTGTCATATACCGTCTTGTTGGCTTGAGGCCAGAGAAAAGTAGTTTGTGGGCCCCGAGATAGTCCATAAGACTGCTGAAAAACTGAGGGTGATTAGAGAAATGATGTTAGCAGCTCGAGATCATCAAACGAGCTATGTTGACAAAAAGAGATGGCCGATGACATTCAAATTTGGAGATTCAGTTTTGCTCAAAGTCTCACCTTGGAAGGGACTTATAAGATTTGGGAAAAGAGGAAAGTTGAGTCCAAGGTTTATTGGACCATTCAAAGTTCTTCAGAGAATTGGGAACCAAGCTTGCAAGCTAGAACTACCAGAAGAACTAGATGGTATTCATAACAATTTCCATGTGTGGCTGAGATGTCATGGGCTGAGTTTGTTCGACGTTTCAACTCAGAGTTTGCACCGCCTATTGAGGTGCAACGGTTGGTAAGGGAGTTTCACGGTTTGCAGCAAACCACCGAGACTGTGGCGGAGATCACCGCCAAGTTTCGAGAGCAAGCTTTGTTGATCCTACAATATGTTACTGATGAGGAGATGAGGTGGACCCGATATCATTCCATGCTGAGGGAGGATATTCAGGAGTTTCTGACCTTTATGGGGTGTAAAACCCTGAATGAGATGGTGGAGAAGGCCCGTGAGAGGGAGATGGAGTTGGAGTCCTGCACGAAGCGAAAGACTGAGCAGGTGCAGGGAGTAGGGGTTCAGGCTAAGAAGCCTAAGACCTCTGATTCTTTGGGTAGGGGCAATCAGGGCCGGGGTAGGTGTGCCAAGTGCAGGAGGTCTCATAGTGGGGCATGTAGGATAGCTGTGACGTCGGGATGTTACTCTTGTGGTCAGAAAGGCCACATGAGCAAGGATTGCCCCAAGAAGGGCTTCATATGTTTTCACTGCAACCAAACAGGCCATAAAAAGGCCGATTGTCCGAGGTTGCAGGGAGGGGGAGGAGCAGTGGCGGCGCTCGCGCCCACTACTATGAGGATTACCGATGGCCGTCGTGTCAAGGCGGAAGCTCCAGTGGTGAAGAGTCGTGCATTCCAGCTGACTACCGAGGAGGCTCGGGCAGCGCGGGATGTTGTGGCTGGTACATGTCTATTCTTTTCAATTTTATATTTATTTGAAGTGCTTATATATATATATATATATATATATATATATATATATATATATATATATATATATATATGTATATCATGCTTGTATAGGGACCTTTTTGGTCAATGGTATGTTGGCACATGTTTTGTTTGATTCGGGTGCTACCCGATCTTTCGTGTCCCTTGCACTTAGCAAGAGATTCCGAGACGCTCCGGGGACTCTGGATACCCCGCTCGAAGTAGAGATTGCAGATGATCGCACCGTGAGTGCTGCGAGGGTATATCAGGAATGTGTCTTGAATGTGCATGCCGATAGGTTCCACGTTGATTTAGTTCCTATACCGTTGCGAGGATTGAAGGTAATCATTGGGATGGACTCATGATTGATTGTGAGCGGCAGTTGGTCCGAGTTCGAACCCCAAGCGGGGGAGAACTGGTTATTCTTGGTGAGAGGGCCTCGGAGGGATCGACCCTCTGTTCGGCTGCGAGGGCTAGTAGGTTTTTACAGCAGGGCTGCACGGGATTTTTGGCTTATGTTTCGGATACGAGAGTAGAGACTGTGTTAGATATGGGCAGTATGCCAATGGTACAGGATTTCCATGATGTTTTTCCCGAAGAGTTGCCAGGACTACCACCAGAGAGGCAGGTGGAGTTTCGTATTGATTTAGTGCCAGGTGCGGCTCTGATAGCCAAGGCACCATATCGATTGGCACCGCCCAAGATGCAAGAGCTATCTACGAAGCTTCAAGAGCTACTAGATCGAGGGTTCATCCGTCCGAGCAGTTCTCCATGGGATGCACTGGTCCTTTGCGAGAAAAAGAAGGATGGATCGCACAGGATGTGCATCGATTATAGGGAGCTGAACAAACTGAAGGTGAAGAACCGTTATCCTTTGCCAAGGATCGACGAATTATTTAATCAGCTTCAGGGTGCATCTTGGTTCTCCAACATTGATCTTCGGTCCGGGTATCATCAGATGAGGATTCGGGTTGAGGATATACCGAAGATGGCTTTCAGGACTAGATATGGGCATTATGAGTTTGTGGTGATGTCGTTTAGGCTCACCAATGCCCCGACAACATTCATGGATCTCATGAACCAGGTATGTAGGCCGAGACCGGTCAATGATCGTTTTTATTGATG
Organism: Lactuca serriola; assembly: GCF_051521515.1. Lineage (NCBI taxonomy): Eukaryota > Viridiplantae > Streptophyta > Magnoliopsida > Asterales > Asteraceae > Lactuca > Lactuca serriola. The sequence goes on from NC_136416.1 coordinate 183,146,601, forward strand.
ATATTCTGGTCTATTCCATGACCAACGAGCAACATGAGCAACACTTGAGGGAGGTACTGGAGACCCTGAGAGCGGAGAAACTCTATGCAAAGTTCTCCAAGTGTGATTTCTGGTTGAGAGAAGTGCAGTTTTTGGGGCATGTCATCAATTAGGAGGGTATTTCGGTTGATCCAGCTAAGGTTGAGGTCGTGATGCGGTGGGAAGTACCGAAGAATGCATCAGAGGTTCGTAGCTTTTTGGGCTTAGCGGGTTACTATCGAAGATTTATTCAGGATTTCTCCAAGATTGTTGTGCCATTGACCCGCTTGACCAAGAAAAATGTGACTTTTCGGTGGGGTACAGAATAACAAATGGCTTTTGAGACCCTGAGACGGAGGTTATGCGAGGCTCCGGTTCTAGTTCTACCTGAGGGGCTAGATGATTTAGTGGTGTATTATGACGCGTCGATAATAGGGTTGGGTGTGGTGATGATGCAGAGGGGGCATGTGATTGCTTACGCCTCGAGGCAGTTGAAGCCCCACGAGGCGAATTACCCCACGCATGACTTGGAACTGGGGGCAGTGGTGTTTGCCCTCAAGATTTGGAGACACTATTTGTACGGGGTGCGGCCACCATCTACACCGACCATAAGAGTCTAAAGTATTTGATGGATCAGCAGAACCTCAACATGCGTCAGAGGAGGAGGTTGGATGTGTTGAAAGATTTTGATTGCGAGATCCTATACCATCCCGGGAAGGCCAACGTGGTGGCCGATGCATTGAGCCGCAAGATGGCAGGGTTCCTAATTAGGAACGTTTGTATGATGATGACGGTGATTTCTACTCTGTTGGATTTGATTAAGGAGGCTCAGGTCGAGGGAGTGAAGAAGCAAAATTGGAAGATAGAGCGGATTCGGGGGCAATATCTTTTGTTTGTTAAGGATAGGCGCGACCTTTTGACGCAGTGTGGCCATGTATGGGTGCCAGTATTAGGGGGAGTGATGCAGAAGCTACTGGACGAGGCACATAATTCGAAGTTCTCTATACATCCAGGTGCAACGAAAATGTATAGGGACTTGAGACTGAGTTATTGGTGGCCCTGCATGAAGCGGGAGATCGCCTGGTTTGTGGAGCGGTGCTTTACCTGCAGGAAGGTCAAGGCCGAGCATCATCGGCCTCATGGAAAGGTTCAGCCGCTACCCATTCCCATGTGGAAGTGGGAAGAGATCACTATGGACTTCATTACGAAGCTACCAAGGACGCCGAGGGGAGTGGATGCCATATGGCTTATTGTGGACAGGCTGACGAAGAGTGCCCACTTCATTCCGATCTCCAAGAGTATATCCGCAGAGAAGTTGGAGGACATCTATGTTTGAGAAGTGGTGGCTAGGAACAGGGTGCTAGTTTCTGCGGTTTCTTATAGAGATGTTCGGTTCACATCTAGGTTTTGGAAGAAGTTCCATGAGGAACTGGGTACTTATTTGCATTTCAGTACGACATATCACCCTCAGACTAACGGTCAGAGTGAGAGGACAATCCAGACATTAGAGGACATGCTGCGAGCATGCGTGCTGGATTTTGGAGGGAGTTGGGACACGTACCTCCCATTGGCAGAGTTTTCGTACAATAACAGTTATCATGCCAGTATTGATCGGGCTCCATTCGAGATGTTATATGGGCGGAGGTACACGACCCCAGTGTGTTGGGACGAGGTTGGGCAATGGGTCATGGGGAGCGCTGAGGAAGCGCTCGAGACTACCAGATTGATTCAGCAGGTGCGTGATCGGCTGCGAGTCGCGCAGAATCGACAGAAGAGTTATGCTGACCGACGGCGTTCGGATATTGAGTTTCAGATGGGGGATTTTGTTTTGCTGAAGGTGTTGCCCTGGAAAGGGATTATCAGGTTTCGTAAGAGGGGCAAGTTGGGTCCTTAATTCATAGGCCCGTTCAGGATTACAGCTCGAGTAGGAAAAGTGGCATATCGTTTAGAGCTTCCAGAGGACCTTAGTCAGATTCACAATACCTTCCATGTGTCTCAGCTTCGGAAGTGTGTTGTTGACGAGACCACAGTTGTTTCCTTTGACGACATTCAGGTGGATGGGAGCCTGAATTTTGTCGAGAAGCTGGTCGCCATCTTGGATAGGAAGACGAAGGGTCTTCGCAACAAAGAAGTGAAGTTGGTAAAGGTGCAAAGGCAGCACCAGAAGGGCTCCGAATGGACATGGGAGCCGGAGGAGGAGATGCGGGAGCATTATCCTGATCTATTTACAATTGTAGAGTTCGAGGACGAAGTCTAGTTCAAGTGGGGGAGAGTTGTAACGCCCTAAATCAGGTATGGCTTGAAAACCCTCAAAGAACTCCAATTTTGTCATAAATGGTCCCTTGGAGTACGCTGGGCGTACTTATGAGTACGCTTAGCCTACTCTGCATGAATGATCGCGGGGGCATTTCATGTACGCGAGGTGTACATAATGGTACGTCGGGCGTACGCAAGTGAAGGCTAAAACCCTAAATTCGGACTTGAACCCCTATTTAAACATCTTTTGGCCTCTTGGACCAAACCCTATCAACCTATTTAGCCCCATTTCGTCTACTTTCAGCTGAGATAGAGTGTGAGTGAGAGTTTGAGCTTAAGAAGAGGGTTTTGGTGAGCATTTTGGAGTTCTTTCAAGAAGGCAGTTGCTAGGTAAGCTTGCATCGGTTTGGTGCTTCAAGAATCTGTGTTGTGGTCATCTTGCTAGACTTCTAGAGGTAAAAAGCTTGCACCTTTCCATTCTAAATCCTTAGATCCAGCTAGGGATTTCTAGTTTACCCCCTTTTGGTTGGTTATGGACCTCTTTTGGTGAGTTAAGCAACTCCATGAGGTGGGAATGTCAGATATGAGGTCCCTTAGTCATTTAGAAGCATAAAAATGGGATCTTGATGGATGTATTGGTCTCATGCATGGATTAAGGACCTTGGAAAGGTCTTAATGAAAGTGTTGGGTGTTTATAAGACATGCAAGGGCATAAAGTTGGCAACTTTATGCCTTAGGATGTTTAAATAAGTCTAGATCTGACTTTTGGACGTGATGGAATCGAGCATTAAGCACTTAATGGAGAAAGTGCTTAAACTGATTGTATGCTGGGTGTAACCAGCTGTACGCGGCACGTAGTCCCAAAACCCTTAGTACACTACGCGTACCAGGGTGGTACGTTGGGCGTACGCAGCACAGTTGGGCCCTAAACTGTTTTGGGTCTTTGAGCCTTTGGACTTCATTTGATTTTTAGGCTTGATTGGATTCTGTGAGTTAGGGATTTTTCATCTGTTATGGGCCATGGATTCAATGGTTAGGCCTTTTGGTCCAAAAGGCCCATTAAGGATATTGGACTTGGAATTTGGGGCCCATTAGCAAGGATAGGGATTTGGGTCTTGAGTGAGGGTTTGGAGGTTGGGTTGTCCCCTTGGTTAATCTAAAGTCATAATATTGATTATGTTATTATTATTATGATTTAGCTCGGGAGGTTGCGGACAGTTAGGAGAGCAGTATTTGTATTCAGAAGTCTGAGGTGAGTCTTCTCACCATACCCATGGGTCTAAGGCACCAAGGTCGGCCCATTATGTGATTATGTTAAATGTTTTGGTCATTATGTGAATATGTTATGGGAGTTGGTCATTATGTGACTTGATATGATATGTGATTCTGTGTTTTGCATGGAAGACCCCGGGGGGAGCCCATGGCATTGGATGTAAGACCATGTGGGGTAGCCTATGGCAGTCCTAGGTGAAGACCATGTGGGGTAGCCCATGGCATTGGATGTAAGAGCATGTGGGGTAGCCCACAGCAGTCCTAGGTAAAGACCATGTGGGGTAGCCCATGACATTCTTGTTGGTTCGTATTTGCATGGTTTTGTGGTTTGTGTATAACTTTAATAGCTAACAAGATATGTGTATTTGGATTGTGTATGGTGTGATATGGGGGAACTCACTAAGCATTTCGCTTACAGGTTGTTGATTTGTTTCAGGTACTTCTGAGCCCAAGGGCAAGGGCAAGGCGCGATGGCGCGTCATGCACTCTATCTCTCTTTTACTCGTGTGTTTGGGACACTCTGATGTTTTAAAAGTAAAATGATGATGTAATGAATGCGGAATTGAAAACAAATGTTTTGGGGATTTATGGTTATGACAAATGGTTTTGATTAATTAAAAATGAAAAAAATTTCTGTGAAAAATTGGGTCGTTACAAGCTGCTTTCCAAAAGTAACCAAGACCTCCTTGGTTCCAACTTGTTTGCCAACTATCTGAAACATCGGAATCCTGGCCGGTTGCTGAGTCGAAAGTCACACAAGCACAGTAGCCCTACGCGACTTCTGAGAGAAAGCTTATTTGGCAATTAGTGCACAAGCCATCTCGCCACCAAAACCAATGCTAAAATGGATGCTACATGACGAACTGTAGTCTTATATCATATCAAGTCCCCAACGACCTACCATTTCATGATTCCAAACATGTTGTGGCCCTCCCACAACCTTGCGAACGGACCCACCCTGGTCTAAACTATCTGAAGAAATCTATGACCAAATCATAGATTTGCCACCCTCTCACCATTGCATAGGGACCGGTGAATGCTTCGGGCCACCCCACAGTCTTAAAACACTTCCACCCCTAACTGGCCACTAGTGAATGCTACGGGCCACCCCGCAGTCTTACAACTCTTCTACTTTTCCATAACCACCTCCCATGGTCTTATCGCTCATATATCAATCTAAACATACCCATAGTCGAACACGCATTCAACTAAGCACCCAAACTGAACTAGAGACATGACTGGGATCCCCAACCTATGTCCATCAAAATCATGCTAACCATCATCAAGAAGGCGCTAACCAACCATTGGGTAGTTTCCCTAACTCGCACTCGGACAATCACCAAGACGGTTACTTGGGCCGCCTTCATCCCCGACAGGGATGTGAACTTATCCTAGTTTCATGCATGCTTTTGTTCCTGAATACCTGAATGGTTCTCCCCGACTGTGGTTCGACTAAGTTCTTATAACACACAAGATTTGAAGGATTTCTAGTCTATCTTACTCTCTAATGATCAAATTGCTGACCGCATGCGCTTACCAATGCTAATGATCCATTACTAGACAAACCCAAAAGACCGCACCACCCCAGAAGACCATGAAGAACACTCCCCAAAATCCCAACCAAACTGATAACCAACACTCAAATCCTGAATTCCTCTGAACAGATGCTTAGACCAGAACCTCGGCAATAGACCACTTCCTTTGGCACCCCCAAGAGCCAACCAAGCACAATTGCTAAATCCACCGAATCCTGATGATACTAGGAAACTAACCCACTGAGTCCTGACCATAGACCTTCCACACAATACCCCTGAATTGATCTCGACCAAAACCATAACAACAACCAAATACTTCGGAATTCACTACACGAGATACAACCCCTCACTCACCCACTAATAATTCATGGCATGCAAATGGCATATAACAGTCCTTAATGATACAATGAAATCAATAGCCAAGAACTAAACCACAAATGAAGCTTACCCAAACCGATACAAAAATCTCAAATACATAAATATTGATCATAACCAAAAGAAGGAAAAAGATAACATACTCACAATATTGCATGCTAGAGTCCTGGCCTCCCCTATCTGAGACTGCAATGACCGGTTCCTCTCTGCTGGGGCTCCAGCCCTACCCTCACGACCATTAGTGATCCTCAAAGTAGCCGGAGCAAATGCACTCACTACTCCTCCCCTCAACATGTAATAGCCCGAAATCTCAGGTATTATTAAATTATGTTTTTGGGGTAATTTAAGAGGGGACTCGGTGAGTTGGAGCCTAGACTCGCCGAGTAGGATCGCAGAATTGGTCGCGGGTTCGCGACTGGACTCGACGAGTCCAGATATGGACTCGGCGAGTCTACGCTGTTTAGCGAAAACCCTAACCGTTCAGGTTTGGGACGTATAAAGGAGACTTATTGGCCGTCATTATTCATTTTAGCCTTCTGAGAAGAACCCTAAATCGATTGGGTGCATCTGGAGCAAGGATCTTAGGCCATTGTTGATTATAGAAGAGTGGTTGTGCAAGGAAGAGAAGGGATTGGCTAAAGGAGCAGCAAGGGGGTCACATTCTGAGGATTGGGGATACAGAGAATACATCATCCAGGTAAGAATTCGTGTATGCTCTGCTATATTGATGTATTTATGGATTTAGGGTTTATGGAACCCTTGTATGATTAGATTGACTGTTACCCTAGTCCCCTAAACGAGTGTAACCCTGTATTGAGACCTATGGAGGTCCAGAATGTCCCATGTCTATGCATTTTGGGAATTAATGAAGGTTTTGGATTGGAATCCTTATGCCTTAGGTCAAAATGTAAATTATGAATCACATGGTGTATCATGAGCACTGAAATGAGGGCTTCACGTGGTGGATCATCCTAGGAAGGCCAGACCTAGGAATGGTCGAAGCAGTTCTGACCTTAGGATGCAGTTTGAGCGGTTGCATGGCATGGACTCGCCGAGTTCGATGAGCAGACTCGGCGAGTAGCTTGAAGATTAACTGGGACTCGTCGAGTTGTTCTTCAGACTCGGCGAGTTGAGTCGGGGTGGCCCCGCGATTCTTCCAGGAGTAACTCGTCGAGTCAAGGAGGATACTCGACGAGTAGATAGGGAATCCCAGAGAGTTGGAGGACATCTAGACTCGCCGAGTCGCCATGGTACTCGTCGAGTCCGGTCGAGCTGACCGTTGACCGTTGACCAGAGTTGACCTAAGTCTGACTTCTTAGGGATAGTCACACTTAGAAGATATAAGTGTTAATGAGATATGTGATGTTATAGGGAGGTTGTAGCTCGTCGGATTGTGCACGAGTGATTTCAGGATTTGCTAGCTTTCAGCATTTACGATGTGAGTCTTCTCACTATACTGTACCCGGAAGGGTTTGACTGTGTGACCGGAAGGTCGGATATGATATGTGATAGGTATGCTATATGTGGTAAGTTATTTGTTATATGTGCTATGTATGTTATGGGCCGGAAGGCGAATATATTATGGGCCGGAAGGCAATATGTTATGGGCCGGAAGGCGATATGTTGTGTGATGGACCGGAAGGTCGGCGTGGGTAGGACCAGAAGGTTTACCCAGCAGAATCGCAGAATTGGTCGCGGGTTGGAGCCTAGACTCGCCGAGTAGGATCGCAGAATTGGTCGCGGGTTCGCGACTGGACTCGACGAGTCCAGATATGGACTCGGCGAGTCTACGCTGTTTAGCGAAAACCCTAACCGTTCAGGTTTGGGACGTATAAAGGAGACTTATTGGCCGTCATTATTCATTTTAGCCTTCTGAGAAGAACCCTAAATCGATTGGGTGCATCTGGAGCAAGGATCTTAGGCCATTGTTGATTATAGAAGAGTGGTTGTGCAAGGAAGAGAAGGGATTGGCTAAAGGAGCAGCAAGGGGGTCACATTCTGAGGATTGGGGATACAGAGAATACATCATCCAGGTAAGAATTCGTGTATGCTCTGCTATATTGATGTATTTATGGATTTAGGGTTTATGGAACCCTTGTATGATTAGATTGACTGTTACCCTAGTCCCCTAAACGAGTGTAACCCTGTATTGAGACCTATGGAGGTCCAGAATGTCCCATGTCTATGCATTTCGGGAATTAATGAAGGTTTTGGATTGGAATCCTTATGCCTTAGGTCAAAATGTAAATTATGAATCACATGGTGTATCATGAGCACTGAAATGAGGGCTTCACGTGGTGGATCATCCTAGGAAGGCCAGACCTAGGAATGGTCGAAGCAGTTCTGACCTTAGGATGCAGTTTGAGCGGTTGCATGGCATGGACTCGCCGAGTTCGATGAGCAGACTCGGCGAGTAGCTTGAAGATTAACTGGGACTCGTCGAGTTGTTCTTCAGACTCGGCGAGTTGAGTCGGGGTGGCCCCGCGATTCTTCCAGGAGTAACTCGTCGAGTCAAGGAGGATACTCGACGAGTAGATAGGGAATCCCAGAGAGTTGGAGGACATCTAGACTCGCCGAGTCGCCATGGTACTCGTCGAGTCCGGTCGAGCTGACCGTTGACCGTTGACCAGAGTTGACCTAAGTCTGACTTCTTAGGGATAGTCACACTTAGAAGATATAAGTGTTAATGAGATATGTGATGTTATAGGGAGGTTGTAGCTCGTCGGATTGTGCACGAGTGATTTCAGGATTTGCTAGCTTTCAACATTTACGATGTGAGTCTTCTCACTATACTGTACCCGGAAGGGTTTGACTGTGTGACCGGAAGGTCGGATATGATATGTGATAGGTATGCTATATGTGGTAAGTTATTTGTTATATGTGCTATGTATGTTATGGGCCGGAAGGCGAATATATTATGGGCCGGAAGGCAATATGTTATGGGCCGGAAGGCGATATGTTGTGTGATGGACCGGAAGGTCGGCGTGGGTAGGACCAGAAGGTTTACCCAGCAGAATCGCAGAATTGGTCGCGGGTTGGAGCCTAGACTCGCCGAGTAGGATCGCAGAATTGGTCGCGGGTTCGCGACTGGACTCGACGAGTCCAGATATGGACTCGGCGAGTCTACGCTGTTTAGCGAAAACCCTAACCGTTCAGGTTTGGGACGTATAAAGGAGACTTATTGGCCGTCATTATTCATTTTAGCCTTCTGAGAAGAACCCTAAATCGATTGGGTGCATCTGGAGCAAGGATCTTAGGCCATTGTTGATTATAGAAGAGTGGTTGTGCAAGGAAGAGAAGGGATTGGCTAAAGGAGCAGCAAGGGGGTCACATTCTGAGGATTGGGGATACAGAGAATACATCATCCAGGTAAGAATTCGTGTATGCTCTGCTATATTGATGTATTTATGGATTTAGGGTTTATGGAACCCTTGTATGATTAGATTGACTGTTACCCTAGTCCCCTAAACGAGTGTAACCCTGTATTGAGACCTATGGAGGTCCAGAATGTCCCATGTCTATGCATTTCGGGAATTAATGAAGGTTTTGGATTGGAATCCTTATGCCTTAGGTCAAAATGTAAATTATGAATCACATGGTGTATCATGAGCACTGAAATGAGGGCTTCACGTGGTGGATCATCCTAGGAAGGCCAGACCTAGGAATGGTCGAAGCAGTTCTGACCTTAGGATGCAGTTTGAGCGGTTGCATGGCATGGACTCGTCGAGTTCGATGAGCAGACTCGGCGAGTAGCTTGAAGATTAACTGGGACTCGTCGAGTTGTTCTTCAGACTCGGCGAGTTGAGTCGGGGTGGCCCCGCGATTCTTCCAGGAGTAACTCGTCGAGTCAAGGAGGATACTCGACGAGTAGATAGGGAATCCCAGAGAGTTGGAGGACATCTAGACTCGCCGAGTCGCCATGGTACTCGTCGAGTCCGGTCGAGCTGACCGTTGACCGTTGACCAGAGTTGACCTAAGTCTGACTTCTTAGGGATAGTCACACTTAGAAGATATAAGTGTTAATGAGATATGTGATGTTATAGGGAGGTTGTAGCTCGTCGGATTGTGCACGAGTGATTTCAGGATTTGCTAGCTTTCAGCATTTACGAGGTGAGTCTTCTCACTATACTGTACCCGGAAGGGTTTGACTGTGTGACCGGAAGGTCGGATATGATATGTGATAGGTATGCTATATGTGGTAAGTTATTTGTTATATGTGCTATGTATGTTATGGGCCGGAAGGCGAATATATTATGGGCCGGAAGGCAATATGTTATGGGCCGGAAGGCGATATGTTGTGTGATGGACCGGAAGGTCGGCGTGGGTAGGACCAGAAGGTTTACCCAGCAGAATCGCAGAATTGGTCGCGGGTTGGAGCCTAGACTCGCCGAGTAGGATCGCAGAATTGGTCGCGGGTTCGCGACTGGACTCGACGAGTCCAGATATGGACTCGGCGAGTCTACGCTGTTTAGCGAAAACCCTAACCGTTCAGGTTTGGGACGTATAAAGGAGACTTATTGGCCGTCATTATTCATTTTAGCCTTCTGAGAAGAACCCTAAATCGATTGGGTGCATCTGGAGCAAGGATCTTAGGCCATTGTTGATTATAGAAGAGTGGTTGTGCAAGGAAGAGAAGGGATTGGCTAAAGGAGCAGCAAGGGGGTCACATTCTGAGGATTGGGGATACAGAGAATACATCATCCAGGTAAGAATTCGTGTATGCTCTGCTATATTGATGTATTTATGGATTTAGGGTTTATGGAACCCTTGTATGATTAGATTGACTGTTACCCTAGTCCCCTAAACGAGTGTAACCCTGTATTGAGACCTATGGAGGTCCAGAATGTCCCATGTCTATGCATTTCGGGAATTAATGAAGGTTTTGGATTGGAATCCTTATGCCTTAGGTCAAAATGTAAATTATGAATCACATGGTGTATCATGAGCACTGAAATGAGGGCTTCACGTGGTGGATCATCCTAGGAAGGCCATACCTAGGAATGGTCGAAGCAGTTCTGACCTTAGGATGCAGTTTGAGCGGTTGCATGGCATGGACTCGCCGAGTTCGATGAGCAGACTCGGCGAGTAGCTTGAAGATTAATTGGGACTCGTCGAGTTGTTCTTCAGACTCGACGAGTTGAATCGGGGTGGCCCCGCGATTCTTCCAGGAGTAACTCGTCGAGTCAAGGAGGATACTCGACGAGTAGATAGGGAATCCCAGAGAGTTGGAGGACATCTAGACTCGCCGAGTCGCCATGGTACTCGTCGAGTCCGGTCGAGCTGACCGTTGACCGTTGACCAGAGTTGACCTAAGTCTGACTTCTTAGGGATAGTCACACTTAGAAGATATAAGTGTTAATGAGATATGTGATGTTATAGGGAGGTTGTAGCTCGTCGGATTGTGCACGAGTGATTTTAGGATTTGCTAGCTTTCAGCATTTACGAGGTGAGTCTTCTCACTATACTGTACCCGGAAGGGTTTGACTGTGTGACCGGAAGGTCGGATATGATATGTGATAGGTATGCTATATGTGGTAAGTTATTTGTTATATGTGCTATGTATGTTATGGGCCGGAAGGCGAATATATTATGGGCCGGAAGGCAATATGTTATGGGCCGGAAGGCGATATGTTGTGTGATGGACCGGAAAGTCGGCGTGGAAAGGCGTATGTGCGTAAGTTGTATATTGGGGAACTCACTAAGCATTTATGCTTACAGTTGTTGTGCATGTATTTCAGGTACTAGCGAGGACCGTGGGAAGGCGCCGGCGTGATCGATACACACTGAAGAACGCTTTTATGATCTTGGGATTTTGATTATTTGTATTTGACAGAATACTTAAACTATTTATGCCTTGTTTTGAATGGAAATAAATTCATTTTTAAAATGAAAAATTTTGTTTGAGAATTTGTGCTGTTACAATTGGTATCAGAGCTTTGGATTGAGGGATTCGGGTTCACCTTCGGGGGTAACTGAACTCAAACCGAGGATTTGAGGAAACTTTTTAAATAAAGGCATAAACTTTTGTAAATGGTTTTGTGGTAAGCAAGAAAGAAGCAGTGTGTACGATCAGTCAGCGCCCGAACGGTAAAGATCCCCAAAATACCTTACAATATTATATGATATGAATTGTTATGCATGCTAGAAGACTAGGTATTCATGATAGGACTAGAGTGGCCTGATTTGTGATGCCTTAGTCTAGGGAAGTTTGCCTATATGAGATGCTTTGCTAGTATGCGGGTAGATAGTGCATATCAGAAGTAGAGTACTCACTATCCGGAGTTTGGGGAGGAAGACTTGGGATGAATGCTGATGCGGTGTGGTCGGTAGTATTGGGCCTGTACTACCGAGGACACCGGGTCAGTGGGAGACCCAAGTAAGAATCCCTGGATATCGGGGACTGAGTAGGGTTGCGTATCGAGTACGATTATACTCGGTGGAATCTCTGATAGTTTTATGTTGTATTTCAGAGATATCATGGTTAGACCGCGCCACGGAGCGAGTTCGAGCGGTGTGAGTGACGAGGAGATTCGTCAGATGATTCACGAGGAGGTAGCGGCGGCGATCCGGGCTGAGATCCCGGAGATGTTTGGGTCTATTAAGACCACCCTGATGGAGACGTTTGATGAGCGGTACGCCACATTGACTGAGGCTGCAACCGCTGCAGCTACCGCAGCTGTGGCCGCTGCTAGGCCACAGGGGGGTGACTCGTTGCTGTTCCGAGAGTTCAGCAACACGAAGCCACCAGAGTTCGATGGGACGTAGGATCCGATTGCTGCGATGAGGTGGATCGCGGATATAGAGGGGTGCTTTTACACTTGTTCATGCCCGGAGCACCTGAGGGTACGGTTCGCATTGAACCAGCTCCGTCTGGGAGCGAAGGACTGGTGGAAGTTCGTGACGGCGAACTTCACTTTGGCAGAGACTACAGCAGTGACATGGGAGGGGTTTACTACCATGTTCAGGGATGAGTACGTTCCCCCGGTGGAGAGGGAACGATTGGTTCAGGAGTTCTTAACCCTCAAGCAGGGTACTGATTCTGTTGCGGTGATCACGCGGAAGTTTCACGAGAGGGCGATGTTCTGCCCCGAGCTGGTGTCCACTGATCAGGCTCGGATAAGCCGGTACTTGGGAGTGTTGAGGAGGGATATCCGGGAGTTTGTGTCAAACTCCACTTACCATACTTTTGCTGAGCTTCAGGCGAATGCCAAGAAGCGCGAGATTGAGTTGGAGACCCAGGCCAGGGAGGAGGCCGTGTCTCAGCGGGTAAACCGGCGACCGGCTCAGTTCCAGCCGGCAGCCAAGCGGATAAAGTCCGCCGATGCGAGCAAAGGAGGTTCGAAGGGCCGCACTTGCGGAAAGTGCGGCAAGGGTCATGAGGGGGTGTGTCGATCTGGTGCTTGCTACAAGTGTGGCAAGGAGGGGCACATTGCTAGGGAGTGTCCCAAGGGATTTACGGTTTGCTTTCATTGCAACCAGACAGGCCATAGGAAGGCCGAGTGCCCTCAGCTTCTTCAGGGATCTGCACCTGCTGCCGGAGCTACTGCGACTCGACCGGTGAAGGCCGAGGCCCCGAGGGCTCGGGGAAGAGCCTTTCAGCTGACTGCAGAGGAGGTCCACGCTGCGCCCGATGTCGTGGCAGGTATGTTGTAATTCATGTATTTATTTTAACGTCGAGATGTTATGCTTATGTTATTATATGCGTAGGTACTTTCCTTGTGAACTCTATGCCTGCCTTAGTGTTATTTGACTCGGTGCGAGTAGGTCCTTTGTGTCCTTAGTCTTTAGTCAGCATATCAGCGTTAGTCGTGAGTCGTTGAGTCGACCTTTGAGAGTTTCTATAGCTGACGAGAAAGTGATTTGTGCCACGGAGGTTCTGCGGGGATGTGTACTAGAGATTTTCGGGGTTGAATTCCCGATTGACCTGATTCCCATTGCGATGGGTGATGTTTGTGTCATCGTGGGCATGGACTGGTTGAGCCGATTCGGCGCTGTCATCGACTGTGAGCGTCAACTGGTGACGATACGAGACCATAGTGGGGGAGTCCTTTCGGTGTACGGCGAGGGTACCCGTTCAGGATCAGCTTTTTGTTCGGCCGCTAGGGCGAGGCAGTGTCTACAGCAGGGCTGTAAGGGTTTTGTGGCGTATGTGATGGATACGCGTGAGGTTTCCGAGAGACCGAAATCAGTTGAGGAGGTCCCTGTGGTGCGCGAGTTTCCAGATGTTTTCCCCGAGGAGCTGCCGGGAGTACCTCCTGTGAGGCAAGTAGAGTTTGGTATCGATCTGGTTCCGGGGGCCGCGCCTATTGCGAAGGTGCCTTATCGTCTTGCACCTCCAGAGATGCAAGAGTTGTCCTCGCAGCTCCAGGAGTTGCTGGGGAAGGGATTCATTCGGCCGAGCAGCTCGCCGTGGGGAGCTCCTATTCTGTTCGTCAAGAAGAAGGATGGTTCACACCGGATGTGCATTGATTACCGGGAGTTGAACAAGTTGACGGTCAAGAACCGTTATCCGTTACCGAGGATCGATGACTTATTCGATCAGTTGCAGGGAGCATCTTGGTTTTCCAAGATCGATCTGAGGTCAGGGTACCATCAGGTGAGAGTACGGGATGAGGACGTCCAGAAGACAGCGTTTAGGACGCGATATGGGCATTATGAGTTTGTGGTGATGCCTTTTGGACTCACCAATGCCCCGGCTGTGTTCATGGATCTCATGAACAGGGTATGCAGGCCGATGTTGGATCGGTCAGTGATTGTATTTATCGACGACATTCTGGTGTATTCGAGATCTAGAGAGCAGCATGAGGAGCATTTGAGGGAGGTCCTTGAGGTATTGAGGTCGGAGAAGCTTTATGCAAAGTTCTCCAAATGTGACTTCTGGTTGCGGGAGGTCCAATTTCTAGGACATGTGGTTAATCAGAAAGGGATATTGGTCGATCCGGCCAAGGTTGAGGCGGTGATGAGTTGGGAGGTGCCGAAGTCACCCTCTGAGATCAGGAGTTTCCTTGGGTTGGCAGGGTATTATCGGAGATTCATTAAGGATTTCTCCAAGATCGCAGTGCCGCTCACCAGATTGACCCGGAAGGGTGTTGTATTCTCATGGGGGCCCGAGCAGCAGACCTCCTTTGAGACACTTCGCCAGAGGTTGTGCGAAGCCCCGGTATTAGCTCTCCCTGAAGGGATGGAAGATTTTGTGGTTTATTGCGACGCATCGATTTCGGGACTGGGTGCAGTGTTGATGCAGAGGGGTCATGTGATAGCTTATGCGTCGAGGCAGCTGAAGCCTCATGAGGCGAGATACCCTACGCATGATTTAGAGTTAGGAGCAGTAGTGTTCGCTCTCAAGATTTGGCGTCACTATCTGTATGGGGTTCGATGTACGATATATACGGACCATAAGAGCTTGAAGTATTTGATGGATCAGCCCAACCTAAATATGCGTCAGAGGAGGTGGCTGGATGTGGTCAAGGATTATGATTATGAGATCCTGTACCACCCAGGCAAGGCTAATGTGGTAGCCGACGCGTTAAGCCGCAGGGCGGAGAGCACTCCATTGCGAGATGTATGCTTGAGACTGACTGTGATGACTCCAGTATTGGACGCTATTCGTGGGGCACAGGCAGAGGCTGTGCGACCAGAAATGCAGAAGAAAGAGCGGGTTGTAGGGTTAATTTCAGAGTTTGTTAAGGATAGTCGAGGGCTTATGACGTTTCAGGGTCGGATCTGGGTACCGTTCGTGGGCGGTACGCGTATTACTTTGATGGAAGAGGCTCATAGATCGAAATTCTCGATCCATCCCGGTGCTACAAAGATGTATTTGGATTTGAGGAAGGGGTATTGGTGGCCCTGTATGAAGAGGGACGTGGCATGGTTCGTTGAGAGGTGCTTGACCTGCCGTAGGGTTAAGGCCGAGCACCAGAGACCGCATGGCAAGCTACAGCCATTGGAGATCCCCGAGTGGAAGTTGGAACAGATCACTATGGATTTCATCACCAAATTGCCAAGGACTGCTAGGGGAGTTGACGCAATTTGGGTGATTGTGGATAGATTGACGAAGAGTGCACACTTCCTTGCCATCAGTGAGAGTTCTTCAACGGAGAAGTTGGCAGAGATATATGTGAGAGAGGTGGTATCTCGGCATGGGGTGCCGATCTCGATTGTTTCAGACCGTGATGTGCGCTTCACTTCCAGATTCTGGAAGAAATTCCATGAGGAGCTGGGTACTAAATTGCATTTTAGTACCGCATACCATCCCCAGACAGACGGTCAGAGCGAGCGGACGATTCAGACGCTGGAGGACATGCTTCGAGCGTGTGTGTTAGACTTCGGGGGTAGATGGGATGCATATTTACCCTTAGCAGAGTTTTCCTACAACAACAGCCATCATTCGAGCATTGGTATGCCACCTTTTGAGCTGTTGTATGGTAGGAGGTGTCGGACTCCCATTTGTTGGGGAGAAGTGGGACAGAGAGTGATGGGTAGCACAGAGATCGTGCTTCAGACGACAGAGCAGATTCAACAAGTTAGACAGAGGTTATTGACCGCCCAGAGTCGACAGAAGAGTTATGCAGACAGGCGCCGATCCGAGCTTGAGTTTCAAGTCGGCGACTTCGTTCTCCTGAAGGTCACTCCTTGGAAAGGAGTGATTCGATTCAGGAAGAGGGGCAAGTTGGGGCCCCGGTATATTGGGCCATTTCGCGTGATTGCAAGGATAGGCCGGGTAGCCTATCGGTTGGAGTTGCCAGCGGAGTTGGGACAGATCCACAACACTTTTCATGTGTCACAATTAAGGAAATGCATAGCCGATGAGTCGGCAGTGGTTCCATTGGAGGATATTCAGGTGGATGCGAGCCTGAATTATGCTGAGAGACCGGTGGCCATCAGGGATCGGAAGATCAAGGTTCTGAGGAACAAGGAGGTACCCCTGGTGTTGGTCCAGTGGCAACACCGGAAAGGTTCGGAAATGACTTGGGAGCCGAAACGTGAGATGCGGAAGCAGCATCCGGAGCTATTTGCAGAGTGAGACTTCGAGGGCGAAGTCTAATCCTAGTGGGGGAGAGTTGTAACAGCCCGAAATCTCAGGTATTATTAAATTATGTTTTTGGGGTAATTTAAGAGGGGACTCGGCGAGTTGGAGCCTAGACTCGCCGAGTAGGATCGCAGAATTGGTCGCGGGTTCGCGACTGGACTCGACGAGTCCAGATATGGACTCGGCGAGTCTACGCTGTTTAGCGAAAACCCTAACCATTCAGGTTTGGGACGTATAAAGGAGACTTATTGGCCGTCATTATTCATTTTAGCCTTCTGAGAAGAACCCTAAATCGATTGGGTGCATCTGGAGCAAGGATCTTAGGCCATTGTTGATTATAGAAGAGTGGTTGTGCAAGGAAGAGAAGGGATTGGCTAAAGGAGCAGCAAGGGGGTCACATTCTGAGGATTGGGGATACAGAGAATACATCATCCAGGTAAGAATTCGTGTATGCTCTGCTATATTGATGTATTTATGGATTTAGGGTTTATGGAACCCTTGTATGATTAGATTGACTGTTACCCTAGTCCCCTAAACGAGTGTAACCCTGTATTGAGACCTATGGAGGTCCAGAATGTCCCATGTCTATGCATTTCGGGAATTAATGAAGGTTTTGGATTGGAATCCTTATGCCTTAGGTCAAAATGTAAATTATGAATCACATGGTGTATCATGAGCACTGAAATGAGGGCTTCACGTGGTGGATCATCCTAGGAAGGCCAGACCTAGGAATGGTCGAAGCAGTTCTGACCTTAGGATGCAGTTTGAGCGGTTGCATGGCATGGACTCGCCGAGTTCGATGAGCAGACTCGGCGAGTAGCTTGAAGATTAACTGGGACTCGTCGAGTTGTTCTTCAGACTCGGCGAGTTGAGTCGGGGTGGCCCCGCGATTCTTCCAGGAGTAACTCGTCGAGTCAAGGAGGATACTCGACGAGTAGATAGGGAATCCCAGAGAGTTGGAGGACATCTAGACTCGCCGAGTCGCCATGGTACTCGTCGAGTCCGGTCGAGCTGACCGTTGACCGTTGACCAGAGTTGACCTAAGTCTGACTTCTTAGGGATAGTCACACTTAGAAGATATAAGTGTTAATGAGATATGTGATGTTATAGGGAGGTTGTAGCTCGTCGGATTGTGCACGAGTGATTTCAGGATTTGCTAGCTTTCAGCATTTACGAGGTGAGTCTTCTCACTATACTGTACCCGGAAGGGTTTGACTGTGTGACCGGAAGGTCGGATATGATATGTGATAGGTATGCTATATGTGGTAAGTTATTTGTTATATGTGCTATGTATGTTATGGGCCGGAAGGCGAATATATTATGGGCCGGAAGGCAATATGTTATGGGTCGGAAGGCGATATGTTGTGTGATGGACCGGAAGGTCGGCGTGGGTAGGACCAGAAGGTTTACCCAGCAGAATCGCAGAATTGGTCGCGGGTTGGAGCCTAGACTCGCCGAGTAGGATCGCAGAATTGGTCGCGGGTTCGCGACTGGACTCGACGAGTCCAGATATGGACTCGGCGAGTCTACGCTGTTTAGCGAAAACCCTAACCGTTCAGGTTTGG
Organism: Lactuca serriola; assembly: GCF_051521515.1. Taxonomy (NCBI): domain Eukaryota; kingdom Viridiplantae; phylum Streptophyta; class Magnoliopsida; order Asterales; family Asteraceae; genus Lactuca; species Lactuca serriola. Next base: position 183,164,651 of record NC_136416.1, read on the forward strand.
GACGTATAAAGGAGACTTATTGGCCGTCATTATTCATTTTAGCCTTCTGAGAAGAACCCTAAATCGATTGGGTGCATCTGGAGCAAGGATCTTAGGCCATTGTTGATTATAGAAGAGTGGTTGTGCAAGGAAGAGAAGGGATTGGCTAAAGGAGCAGCAAGGGGGTCACATTCTGAGGATTGGGGATACAGAGAATACATCATCCAGGTAAGAATTCGTGTATGCTCTGCTATATTGATGTATTTATGGATTTAGGGTTTATGGAACCCTTGTATGATTAGATTGACTGTTACCCTAGTCCCCTAAACGAGTGTAACCCTGTATTGAGACCTATGGAGGTCCAGAATGTCCCATGTCTATGCATTTCGGGAATTAATGAAGGTTTTGGATTGGAATCCTTATGCCTTAGGTCAAAATGTAAATTATGAATCACATGGTGTATCATGAGCACTGGAATGAGGGATTCACGTGGTGGATCATCCTAGGAAGGCCAGACCTAGGAATGGTCGAAGCAGTTCTGACCTTAGGATGCAGTTTGAGCGGTTGCATGGCATGGACTTGCCGAGTTCGATGAGCAGACTCGGCGAGTAGCTTGAAGATTAACTGGGACTCGTCGAGTTGTTCTTCAGACTCGGCGAGTTGATTCGGGGTGGCCCCGCGATTCTTCTAGGAGTAACTCGTCGAGTCAAGGAGGATACTCAACGAGTAGATAGGGAATCCCAGAGAGTTGGAGGACATCTAGACTCGCCGAGTCGCCATGGTACTCGTCGAGTCCGGTCGAGCTGACCGTTGACCGTTGACCAGAGTTGACCTAAGTCTGACTTCTTAGGGATAGTCACACTTAGAAGATATAAGTGTTAATGAGATATGTGATGTTATAGGGAGGTTGTAGCTCGTCGGATTGTGCACGAGTGATTTCAGGATTTGCTAGCTTTCAGCATTTACGAGGTGAGTCTTCTCACTATACTGTACCCGGAAGGGTTTGACTGTGTGACCGGAAGGTCGGATATGATATGTGATAGGTATGCTATATGTGGTAAGTTATTTGTTATATGTGCTATGTATGTTATGGGCCGGAAGGCGAATATATTATGGGCCGGAAGGCAATATGTTATGGGCCGGAAGGCGATATGTTGTGTGATGGACCGGAAGGTCGGCGTGGGTAGGACCGGAAGGTTTACCCAGCAGGGACGGAAGTCCCCTGAGACACATGGACCGGAAGGTCAAGGCCTGGAAAGGCGTATGTGCGTAAGTTGTATATTGGGGAACTCACTAAGCATTTATGCTTACAGTTGTTGTGCATGTATTTCAGGTACTAGCGAGGACCGTGGGAAGGCGCCGGCGTGATCGATACACACTGAAGAACGCTTTTATGATCTTGGGATTTTGATTATTTGTATTTGACAGAATACTTAAACTATTTATGCCTTGTTTTGAATGGAAATAAATTCATTTTTAAAATGAAAAATTTGTTTGAGAATTTGTGCTGTTACACAACATCAGATAGTCGGCCTTCTTATGGACTACCTGGTTGCAGTAAGAACATAACGGGCTTGCCCCCTTGAGGGCAATCCCTACTAACATGACCAACCCTGCCACACTTGTAGCAGCCCATATCCCTGAAACGACAAACTCCATTATACAGTTTCCCGAATGTGCTGCACTGACTCCGGCCTTACTGGCCTCTTAAACATTTATCAGAGTCTTGGGTCTCTTCTTGAGACCCTCCACAATATGCACCTGATATGGCTTCCTCTTCCCATGGTTCCCCCAAATTGATCTCCCTCTCTCGGGCTCTAGAAATCATATCATTCAGGGTCTTGCACCCTGAAATACTCACAAACTTCCTGATATCATCCCACAACATATCATGATACCTCAGCTTCTTCATTTCCTCATCTGCTACATATTGCGGAACCAATAAAGCCCTCTCCCAGAACTTGGTAGTGATCTCTTCCACAGTCTTAATAGTCTGGTAGAGATCCTGAAATCTCGCGTCAACTGCTGTACCTCGACCATCGGAGCAAACTCAGCTCGAACCTGGTCCAAAAATCATCCCAAGACATGTCATCAACTTCATCATCACCAACCTCACGACCAACCTCCTTCCACTAATATCGTGCCCTGTCCTTCAAAGGAAGGAAGCATATCTGACCTTCACCTCCTCAGGGAAGAAAGTTGTCCTTGTTGGATTAGTGTCTAAGTCCATAACTATTTTGGTATGTACTTGACCCGATGGTGCAAGGTCCTTTTGGGTTGCCTTCACCAAAGCAACTTGATAGGATGAATTATGGAGAGAGAGGATTAATTATGATTTATTAATATATAATGAGAATAATATATTAAAGGAGAAATCATATTGTTTAATTAATATTAGTCAAGAATTAATTGATAATTAATTTTGTGGCTAAAAGAGATTAATTAAACTTAAGGAACTGGAACTGTAATTATAAGATAATTGCAATTGGGCTATGGATTACTTAATAATATATAAGTTGGACGAATTCTATGGGGAAGCCCATTAGAAATCGTCCAAAGGATATACCAAAGGAATCCATGGGCTGCTTAGGGCTTAAGCAGTCAGATTAGGGTTTCCTAGTTGAAAACCCTAATAGCCTACATGTATATATAGCACCCTTAAGCCCCAAAAACGTGGCTAAGAGTTCCTCTAGGGTTTTGGACGATTTTGGGCAGCCTCCCCTCTCCTTATTCTTCATCCTCTTGCTCTTGGTGTTTGTGAACCATTAGAGGAGTGATACTTGTGACTCTAAGCTTTCTAAAGTCATTACAAGGAGGATTTGAGATTGTTATTGCTACATAACAATCAAGGTAATATCTAAACCCCATTCATAAGTTAATTTGATTAATTGTATGCTAGATCTAGGGTTTAAAGTCTTGGATGAACTGCATGTACAATAGAGAAACCTAGATCCAAGCATTAGGGTTTGTATGAGCACATAGGATGTTCTTATGGCCAAAACCCATCAGTGGTATCAGAGACTTGATTGGTTTCTATTGTATTGATGCCTAGTATATTCATTCTTGTTGCAAAAATCGTTTTTGGCTCCCTGACTGATGAACTCGGCTAGTTCCAATGTGGACTCGGCGAGTAGCTCCAACTCGGCGAGTTCGAGCGTCAGTTAGGCGGATTTTCGGGATTTTTACCTATTTTAACTTAGGATAATTTCCATAATTTTTTAAAATTAATAAAATACGAATTTTATTGATTCCTTATGATTATCTTTGTCAAAATAAAAGATTTTGGTCATCTAATTAGATAGTTGTTACCTTATTTGATAAATGTTAAGTTATTTGAATTATTTGATCATTGTCTTGCAAGAATTTGAACCAGATCTAATTAGATAACCACCAATTAATTGTTAATTGCCTTATTTGAATTATGTGATCTAGAATATTCTTGACAAAGTTTGGAAAAGTTTCAAATTAATCCCTTTAGGTTTCATAGTTTAAATTTGAACTTAAAAGATTTGTTTTTGAAATTTAAATAGTTAAAACCCTAATGTTTTGAAATGTTTCAAAACTTGCCCTCAAGTTTTTGAATTTAAAAGTTGATTAAAAGTTAATTTAGAAATTTTAAATTCTAAAACCCTAGTATTGTTTTGAAAAGTTCAAATCACACCCTTATGGTTTTATTAATTAATTTAAGTGTATAATTAAAAGAGGTTTAATAAATCCATAAAGTTTTGGTTCCCAATTTAATTGAATTAAAAGTATCATTATTAAATTTGACCACCTAGTATTTTAAAGTGTAAAATACACCCTATACTATATATAACATTAAAAGTCTAATATTATATATGTATGAGTAAAAGTCAGTCTTACCATTAGTAGGCCTCATTCATGAAGCTGGTCTATAAGGGGTGCTTAAGGAAATTGCCTATAAAATGGTGATTGAATGGGTATCCACTCTTACCCACCGCACTCTTGACTAGTGGAGGGTCGTTAGCCGAACGGGTAGGATATGACAGAAACCTTCCATTATAAGTATAATGAAGTAGAAAAGTAACTAAATGCTTTTACAAAATTCCCAATCTTAGTTACTTTAGGCAAAAGTGAATTGATGCAATTCCATGAAATTACACTTTGTACCCTTGCGAAGACGTTAGTGGAGCGTGTGTGGTTAACCGGCACACTAAATGGTTCTAAACAAAGGTAGCAAAGGGTGACTCAATGTTTGTCATAGTTCGGTGGAACGTGTGTGGTTAACCGGCACATCGAATAGGTGACTGTAACATGTGGGGGCACCATGTAAGTTTGCATGGTTATTCACACCCGCTTTGTGATCCTCAATATCCCAGTCACAAACTAGAGGGGCATATCGAGATTTAAACATGCCATTGAAAAGTTCAATGAATCTCAAAGGATCTAGGAGTTTTCATAGATTTAAAACTTAAATTTCTTTTTCGTTTTTCATGGTGAAAATTGGTAAATCGTCATTTACCTACCTTCAAATATTCTGCAACTAGATTACGACATCCCTTTTCTAGGTTGTAGCGTATTGTGTTGGATCCTAGCCTCGATGTTTCATTTGGGTGTCACATCGAGGATTCTAATCAAATAACTTGAATTTGTTTTCTCCCGTTTTGTAGATGTCAAAGTATGACAACTATGGTATTCCCAAATCCCGTGGAACAAGCTTTTCACATGAAGATGATATTCCACGATTCGATTGAGGAACAAGAGATCTTGCTTCACTTACTCCACCTCCTCCAATTATTCTCCTTAACCCACAAGTTCGAAAGCTTGAAATGTTCAAGCTCACTCAAGCCCTTTTGGCAAGTAAACATGAAGAAGGAAAGTCGGTGTGTGCACACGTCCTAGAGATGAAGTCACACATTGATTGGTTAAGAATGTTGGGATCCGTTGTCTGTGAGGAGCTGGCTGTTGACTGGTTTCTTCAGTCACTTCCTAACTCGTACAGTAAGTTCGTAAAAGAGTACTATATGATGAACCACGACGTGACCCTTATAGATCTCACCTACATGCTTATTGCTGCTGAATCAACGATGGTTTGGCACACTGGAAAAGCAAAGTTGATTGGTGAATCTGCCTTCCAGACCTCTATGGATATAGGCAATGGCAACGAAAGGCATGCCATGATCGAAAAGTTTGATCATAAGAGAAAGGCAAAGTCTAAAGTAGTTCCATGTGCTGTTCCAAAAGAGTCAATTTTCTTTTATTGCCAAAAGAAGGGGCATTGGAGATGAAGCTGCCCTATTTACCTAAGAGATCTAAGAGATGGGAGAGTCAAAACATATAGCTCTACTTTAGGTAAAATCCATTAACTAACTCTTTTAAGTTCCTATTCTAGATTCTTAATACATAATGTGATAAGATTACAATTGATGTTTTAAAGGATCAAGGAAGACAGAGGAAGCTTAAGGGAAGAAGTGAGCGGAATCTAATCGTGAAGAAATGGATTTAGATCGCATTCCTTGAAGATTGGATTCTTGAGCTACTGCTTGGAGTTAGAATAAATTGCTATGAAATATGTATTAACATAGATTTTCAATTAATTGCATTGTAAGGACAAATTTTTCCGCAATAAAATAAATTTTGATTTTATATTATTTATTTATCCTTGCAATGGCGTATATGAAAAATTGATGTTTGCATGTTTCTATTGTTAGCAATAATGGGTTTGATTCTTAATTATGTTATTTGTGGAAATGTCGAGAATTTACCAAATAGGGAGAGTTTCTCATCGCTCAAGTTTCAATTGGACAGAAACTTGGAATCATAAAAATTTCATATTTGGAAATTAGACTAGTTCGTTGACAAAGTGTCAAGTGAAGGACTAGGAGATCGAGTACATAAGGTTGTGTGTAGATCAAGTCCACCACAAGAGTAACAAGATATCCGTCATGATTTACTAAAGGTTTAGTAAATATGATGATACTTATAAGATTAAGTGTAATTCTGAATTGATTGAAGAGTTTAAATCAATAGCAAAACGAATAAGAAGAATCAAGTAGGCAGAAAGATAAAAGTTTCTCTATTCTAAGAAGAAGGGAGAGTACCTTTTATTATGTTTTATGATAGGTCTTAATGATTAAGAACCATATCTCAATTGATCCTCTAAGTAAGTCTAAGTACAATTGTATGTCTGAGAAGAGGAATCAAGAATTGAAGAAATGGTTAAATCAAGAAGTCAATCATACTTCGCTCCAAAACAAGTCTTAGAGTTAAGATCGTGACATTGAGTGACAAGTCTTAAGAAGGTTTATAACATTCATCAAATGTGGAATTGAAAAAAGGTTTTCTTATTCTTGCGCATTTGAAATTGGTGAGTTGTGATGTCTTGGATTAGACAAAGACCAACGAGGACCAATTTGTGAAGTGTTTCGTCTTGATAAAAGCTACACTAACTCTTGAATATTTGTTTGTCAAGAAATGTTTATTGACAAGAGAATCTTATATGTCAAGGAGTCAGTGGGAGTCTTAATGGTCTTGAAAGGTTTCAAGAACAAATCAAAAATAAACCTTATCGAACATCACTAGCAGACGACTTGAGGTTTACAACCTATCGTGTAGACACTATCTTGTTTCTGTGCCGTTCCAATCGAGTTAATTATGCATGTGAGTTCTATGAGTTCTCATTTGAACGTATAAAAGGCAAGCACCTTGATCAATGAAAAGTACATTGATAGGAAAAGATAAGTTGTTTAACTACTTGGAAGACATGGTGGGCACTGGTGTTACCATAAGGCAAGAAATCAAGATTGAGAAAGTTTGGTCCATATGAGTTTGGATTTGTCGCAAACTTTGGTTTTGACAAATTCACATGGATAGGAACAAATACACCATTAAAATCTAAGTGTCATAATATTCCCTCCTTCATGAAAATGACTGTGAGGAAATGCTTTCACTAAAAGAGATTTTAAGAAGATAGTGATTGTGAAAATTGGATTCTCGAATTCGATTATGGTTACGGTATCCCTTTCCATGATTCGAATTGTGAGATTTGGCAATTAGTCTTAATTGTTTAGACACACATATGAGCTATCTAAGGCAAAGGTGTATAAGCTTAGATAAAGGATTATCAAAGCATTAGGTATTAGAAACATGAGCTTAAGAAATTCAACAGGTATTGTTTTTCTGGAAATTAAGCTGGTTTCTGAATACATGTCAAAGCTAGTGGGAGCATAAGTATTATGCTTACATGATAATAATAATCATGATAGTGGGAGCATAAAAGTTGTGCTTGTATGATTATTAAGGCAAGTATTGCAAGTTAGCAATATTAATTATAGAAAACAAGAGTTATACCTTGCAAAGTCGTAAGGATTGAAAAGTTGTTTTGCTATAATTAAGGGAGAGAATATTATGCTTCATTTCAAATCTAATGGCTTAGGTTGTGGAATGTTAATAAATTTAGTCAAGGATACATAGTACCTTCTCAAATTCCGATTATGATCATGGTATCCCTCTTCATAGTTCGAATTGTGAGAACGTGACACATTAAATATTATGGCAGAAGATTGATAAAGTATCATATATTTATGTAAAACATTATGCATCGTGTCCTATACGCTTCGGGTAAAGGATCAATTGCAAATTCTATAATATTTGGCCATTCTAAAATTTTCCAAATGTCCAACGCATTTAGAGGGAAAAAGGACAAGAATCGGTTTTGACTAAAATGATTAAACAACTATCAAAGGACGATCCAAAGTTCACTGAGGATTGGTCGCTTGTGAGTAGTTGGAAGTATGATATTGGATGGACCATATCGCCATTATTATAGATAAGATTCTATTAAGAATATGTTGTCATATGGCAAATATGGAGATGTTTCCATATTGGGAGTTGGATATTGAGAGTCTATGTCTAGATTAGAAATTTTATGCAAAAGGATGTTCAAAGGAATATACTTTGAGTGAGAGACATCACGTCTATGGAATTGTATTGGAACAATGTCAAATAGAGGACTTTGTAATTTCATTGGCAATAGTCATCGTGACTTTCGTGGTATGACATTACGAAAGGATCATTGCGTAAAATGTTAGAATCTAGCATATTCTATAAGTGGCAAGAATTTGATATTCTTTCACTTGTGAAAAGGATTAGGAGTTGTGAAATGAGTATGACTGGAAATGTGTTCATTTGATCTATTTCACAAAGTAAGAACCATAGGTAAACATTGTGTGCATTCTAAGAGCATGGGACAAGTGTAGTAATAATTTAAGTAAGAAGTTGATTACCCGAAACAAGAAATAATGAGTAATCGATATGGTGATAAATAAAAGGGGTTTTATTTATACTCAAAGGTTTGGGACCATATAGGATTAGTATTATTCTTGTTTTTCACTTTGCATGTTTTGACTTCCTGAATAATTTAATTGGTTTAGAACAGTCAAATTATTCGAACGGGCTACAGTCGTTCATATGTTGGAAGTAGGTATGAATGAAGACTGTCATGAATTGGGGTGTGGATTGTTTAAAGTGTATTAGACATAAGCAAATGTTTGCTGCAACGTTCATGAGTGCTTATGAATATGATTTGAGCATTGGATTAAACCCACGCTCACTTGGATCACTTCATGATTTTTTCACAAGTGATTGGTGAGACGATAATATCTTATATTCTTGAAACCGAAATGTGTGAGTTGTATCTTGCAAGTCGGTTGCACATTGATAATATGTAAACGCACCAGTAACTTGGTGTTATAAAACTAATTTGATGTGATCAATTGTAGTCTGTTGTCAGTCGTCATAAATCGGAAGTCCGGAAATAGTATAGATGTTGGATAAGGTGTCTAAGTCCATAACTTATTTGGTACATACTTGACCGGACCCGGCATGGTCCATTTGGGTTGCACTTCACCCAAACGATTTATGGATAATTTTATGAGAATTGTATACTTACGATTTATTAATATATTATAAGTTATAATATATTAATATGAAGTCATGTTATTTAATTAGTTTTAGTCTTAAATTAATTATGAATTAATTTAGAGATTAAAAAGAAGACTGATTAAATTATGGGCTATTATATTTTATATAGTGTGGGCTAATACTCATTTGTTAATGGGCTAAGCTAATATGGAAGTCCATGGATGGTCCATGGAGCTTTTAACCCATGGATCCTTGGAAAGGAAAAGACATGGGTTATTAGGGTTTCACCCTAACCATGCACACTATATAAAGAAGCATATGATGCAAGAAATGACACTAGTTGTGTGAGACTTAGTGGTGGCCGATTTCATAAGAAAGTATACTACTGTCTCAAAGTTTTCCAAGTGTTTGTGGTGATTTGTGATTCCATTTGAGGCGTTCACACTATTGGTGCTTGGCTCTCAAACTCCAAACAATCAACCATCATCAAAAGGTATGTATTTCTACTAGTAGTTTTATGATTCATAATCCTTATGCTATGTTAGTTAGGAAGAAACCTTGGAAATTATTATTTGCATGTATTTTAGAAGAAAACATAGATCCAAGGTTTATTAGGGTTGCATGCACACTTAGGAAGTGTTAGATTGCTCAAAACCCAACAGTGGTATCAGAGCCTAGGCTTGTTTTCTTGAATACTTGATGCAAATTGCTGAAAATCGAAGTTTATGTGCTGTCTGCACAGCAGACTCGCCGAGTCCATAAAGGGACTCGACGAGTCCAAGACAAAATTCATCCAACTCTGCGAGTTAGTTCATGCACTCGACGAGTTGGACCCCCAGACAGCATATCTTCGAGTTTTGGTGCTGGAATTGGTCTAGAATCATTACCTTAAACTTTTTTGGACTCATAAAACCTGTTTTTGATGTGGTAATGATGATGGTGGACCAATTTCAAAGTTATAATCAAAATTTCAAGTTTATATGTGTTCATATGATTCTTGAAATTATTGATGTGGATGTTCATGTTCATATGAGTTTTGTTAGATCATAGGAATTATTTGCAAATTGTTTGTTAGTTAGTTCTTGATCTTAATGTGTTTTAATGGAATTCATAATTTGTCCTCAAGTTATGGAATTCCAAAATTTTTTCTTTTAAATGTTTTTTTAAGAAGTCATAAGTTACACTTTTGAAGAGTTTTTCTAATAAATGCTTTTATGGACTTCATAACTTGTCCTCAAGTTATGGATTTCCAAGAGACTCTTCATTAAAAGCTTTAAAACACTTAGTTAAAAGTCATAAGTTATGAATATCCGAAAGTTTATGAATTGTTCAAAACTTGCCCTCAAGTTTTGGAATTTGTAAAGTCTCACACAAACTTTAATTCCACATCCTAGAGTTTTAAAAGTTAAGAACAAGTCGTTTTACCGTTAGTAGGCCTCATTCACGAAGCCGGTCTATAAGGTGGGTATAAGGTTGTTGCCTATAAAATGGCAACTTAATGGGTGTCCACTCTCCCCCACCGCTTGCTTGACTGGTGGAGGGTCGTTAGCTGAACGGGTAGGACAATGACTTTAAATTTTCATTAAAAAGTATAATGATTATTATAAAGTAACTAAATGTTTTATTTAATTCCCAATCTTTGTTACTTTAGGAAAAATGTGAATTTGGTGCTAGCCCATGGAATTCACACTTTGTACCTTACCAAGTCGTTGGTGGAGCGTGTGTGGTTAACCGGCACACTAACTTGGACTAGTAAGGATCACGAAGGGTGACTTAATGTTTGTCATAGATCAATGGAGCGTGTGTGGTTAACCGGCACATTGATTGGGTGATAATATTAAGGATACCAAGTGAATTGGTATGGTTATTCACACCTTGTTTTGTGATCCTCAGCATCCCATTCACAAAATTTGAGAGGGCACACTCGAGATTGAAACATGCCATTAAAAAGTTCAATGAATCTCAAAAGATATAGGAATTTCAAATCCAATTAAAACCTAATAAATTATTTCATTTTTCATGGTGGAAATTGGTGAATCGTCATTCGCCTACCTTCAAATATTTTATAGCTTGGATTACGGCATCCCTCTTCCAAATTATAAAATATTGTGTTGGGTCCTAGCCTTAATATTTCATATTGGGTGTTATATTAAGGACTTTGAATCAACTAACTTGATTTTCTCCCATTATAGATGTCTGGTTCAGACAACTATGATCTTCCCAAATCTCTTGAAGATGGTGTCCCTCAACATCATGCTTCACTTCCTCCACCTCCTCCAATTATTCTCCCTCACCCATAAGTTCTTGAAAAGTTTAAAGTCACTCATCCCTATTGGCAATCATAGTCTATGTGTGCTCACATCTTTGAGATAAAGTCACATATTGACATGCCGGGAGAGTTGGGTGTCAAAGTCTCGTGAAAGTTGGATGTTCAATCACTTTCTTAGTAACATAGTGAGTCTCTTTGGGACTACTATGAGACAGACTATGACATGACCCTTAATGATGTTATCTATTTACTTGGTGTTGTGGAATCAGCAATGATTTGGAACACCAGTAAAGCAAATTTGATTAAAAGAACAACTTCCCAAGTCTTAAATGGACATTGACAATGGTAGCATTGGATATCTAGAAAAGCATTTCTCTTCCCAATGGAAAGGGATCGGCCATAGTCAACTCGGTTGACCAAATGGTAAAGAGAAAGGCTAAGTCTGAGATAGTCTCATGTGCCATTACCAAAGGGTCTATATGTTTTATTGCCAAAGGGAGGGACACTGATTGCGAAGCTGCCATATTTACCTGAAAGATCATAAGATTGATCAAGTCAAAAAGTTTGAATCTACTTCAGTTAAAGTCCACTGACTAACTCTATTAAGTTTATATTTGGAGATTCTTATTACATAATGTGAATGGGTCACATGTTGATGTTTTTAAGAATCAAACAAAAGATAGGAAGCTTAAAGTAAGTATATGATTGCAGATCAGGATTAGTGTCTAAGTCCACTGACTAACGCTATGATTGCAGATCAGGATCTGAAGTCATACGCATAATAGTTATTAGACTTATCCAAGTGGGAGACTGTTGGATTAGTGTCTAAGTCCATAACTATTTTGGTATGTACTTGACCCGATGGTGCAAGGTCCTTTTGGGTTGCCTTCACCAAAGCAACTTGATAGGATGAATTATGGAGAGAGAGGATTAATTATGATTTATTAATATATTATGAGAATAATATATTAAAGGAGAAATCATATTGTTTAATTAATATTAGTCAATAATTAATTGATAATTAATTTTGTGGCTAAAAGAGATTAATTAAACTTAAGGGACTGGAACTGTAATTATAAGATAATTGCAATTGGGCTATGGATTACTTAATAATATATAAGTTGGACGAATTCTATGGGGAAGCCCATTAGAAATCGTCCAAGGGATATACCAAAGGAATCCATGGGCTACTTAGGGCTTAAGCAGTCAGATTAAGGTTTCCTAGTTGAAAACCCTAATAGCCTACATGTATATATAGCACCCTTAAGCCTCAAAAACGTGGCTAAGAGTTCCTCTAGGGTTTTGGACGATTTTGGGCAGCCTCCCCTCTCCTTATTCTTCATCCTCTTGCTCTTGGTGTTTGTGAACCATTAGAGGAGTGACACTTGTGACTCTAAGCTTTCTAAATTCATTACAAGGAGGATTTGAGATTGTTATTGCTACATAACAATCAAGGTAAGATCTAAACCCCATTCATAAGTTAATTTGATTAATTGTATGCTAGATCTAGGGTTTAAAGTCTTGGATGAATTACATGTACAATAGAGAAACCTAGATCCAAGCATTAGGGTTTGTATGAGCACATAGGATGTTCTTATGGCCAAAACCCATCAGTCCTGAACACGTTAGCCATATCCACTGATATTGCCATATTTATACATATTTTTAGGCAATATTTAAGTACATTTTTATATATTTTTTGGTTATTTGCATAGAATAATGGTACTTATAAGGTTAAATTATATTTTGCAGCAAAAAAGAAGACATTTTGAAGAAAAGGGACTAAAAGCGTTAAAGAATGGAACTTTGGAGGTTGAAGACTTGAAGGACAAGATAATTAGGACAAAGCGTGTTCACGAGGTGAATCTTATAAAACTCATGAGGTGAGTATGGCTTTTTAGAGATAAACATCACGGATCAGGAATCCGTGTTGAATACGGATACTATGGGCTCACGAGGTGAATTTGGAGAATTCACGAGGTGAGTCGGGAGAAATTAAAAACTATATATATCCTTGAACCCTACGCCTTAAGGAGACGTGTGGTGGCTGAGAGGGGTTCCTGGAGACGAAAATTCAGAGGAGAAGAAGACCTGGAAGCTGGTTTCAACACCAAGGAAGTAGAAGTACATAAATCGAGTCATAGTTTGGTACACTTTAACATGTTTTGGATTATAGTATTCGTTCGTTTAGCTGTTAATATGTCCAGCTAAATCTAGCTACTTCTGTTAGCTAGATTAAGCTAGAACTCGTGGTTTTAATGCATTAGATTTAACTTTAATTGTTGGTGATATGCTTGTGTTGATTGATTTTACCTAGCATGCTTGAATTAGTTATTTGATTGCTTTGAATTCTTGTTCTGTGTAACAAGTGAACACAGTTCTGCATGAACTTGAATACCTAATAATATAGTGAACACTAGTTATTGGAGCTACGATCAAACCAATCTTAGATTAGTAACTGAATAATTAAATTAAGTTGTGTTAGAGAATTCATATTATGACTGTAATTGTGTTTTGATTAATCAATCTTCATGGCTCTAATCTTATTTAATAATTGATTCTATGTTAACTATTGTATGAACATAAATAGAATTACATGAATTGATTAATGATTAGTAGATTTAGAACTAAATTACTAATACTATCTTAATTCGTCACCAACAATAATAGTTATAGCTAATGTATAACCATTGATTGAAAGTGGATTCGAACTAAAAGAAGTGTTTTGTTTATTGATTAAGTTTTTGTTAAAGATTTAAGTTCATCTAAACTTGCAAAATTAGATAAAAAAATCCTTTTAGCTTGTTAATAATTAGATTAAATTAGTAGTAAATAAAGTAATTGAGAACACCGTTCCCTGTGATCGACACCCGACTTACCTAAGCTATACTGTAATCCAACTAGGTACACTGCCTATAAGTGCATAGTTAGTCTAAATTTGTTAGGTTATAAATATATAAATTAGTGGGTACTTCCGTGCACATCATCCACTAACCACATCCTACTGGAAATGGGGTCCCTGTCCCCATAGAACGTAGAAGCTCCACAAGCACGGAACGCACAAAAAGAGAGAGTGCAAGCTCCAACGATAGCCATGACCTCAGCACGGGACACCCTTCAGTGCTCATCCAACATCTCCAAAATACTACAAGAAATCTCTGATGAGATGAACTCCCACATCTGCTCGCTAATCGGCTCAGTACCTGCACCTGAGCCGGAACCAAAACCTGTACCTCCTCCCATAAGCTTCTTAGATTCTCCAAGACTCTCCCTGATTCAAGTATGGATCATATGCTTTTAGTATTACGAGCCTAATACTACCTTCCACACCTATCCATACTTTCCTCAGGAATCATCCTGAATCCTCTAAGTCAACTTCTCAAAATGATGCACCAAACTCACTGAACAACGCCACTAAACCTAGTGAAACATATCCTAGGCTCTCCTAGGCTCCTGACCTTACCCTGCCCTCAGCTGCTGAAAAGCTCCCACCAGTGTCAACTAACTACCCCATGAACACAGTCACATACGGAGATCAGATAATCCTTCGAGTAGAAGACTCAACCATAGAACGGTTAGACTTAAACAAGAGATGTGCAATAGGTTCAGATCCACAACTGTAAGATTATTTAACCCGTGCCACATGTGACTTAGCATATTCACTTAGTAGTTAATCCACATTGCTAAAGCAAGCAACATTCAGGCAACAGAAAATCTAACCAACATACACTAAACAAGTTATTATATCCACGTATCCAGAATTCATACTAGCATGTAATTCTAAAGATCATACAATCAAGCATATAAAGGAACCTCTCCTATCATATAATATTGATCAGATCCTTAGCCCTAATCTAGAATGCAATTCTCACAATCATATCACATATCATAATAAACATGTATTGGTATTCTAGGAACCACTTACTTGAGATCAGACGATTGCATGCATACCCGTTTCTTTGATTACAAATCCTTTTTGATAAACATTTATTTTATGAAAAATTTCACCAAACCATTAGTTTGAGTCCATGCATACCCAAGAGTATGCCTGAATCCCTCAAAACCAAGGCTCTAATACCAACTTGTAACGTACCGAAAATTATAGGGTAAAATTTTCATTTTTAATACATATTCAAACATTCATTTATCTTTATTCAAATATTTATAAGTATTCCAGAGGAAAACAATTATCAAAGTAGAATCCCAAAATCACGAATTGCGGAAAAATACGGGTGTATGCGCTGCGATCAAGCTGGACCCTTCCCTTTCGAACCGGAAGTACCTGAAACCATAAACCACAAACTATAAGAACAAAGTTTAGTGAGTTTCGAAAATACCAAATACCAAACATAGCAAACATACTGCCAAGCATACCTTTGTGCTAGCCTACCCCTTCGGTTTATTTCAACCGGATGCTGTCGAGCATATATCTGAGGGCTCGACCTGCCCCCTTCGGTTTATTTCAATCGGATAATGCTGAGCATATCTGTGTGCTCAACCTGATCCTTCGGTCTATTTCAACCGGATAATGTCGAGCATATCTAGGTGCTCGATCTGCTCATTCGGTCTATTTCAACCGGATAATGTCGAGCATATCTGGGTGCTCGACCTGCCCCTTCGGTCTATTTCAACCGGATACCGGGTCTATTTCACCCCTACCACTACCACATAATATCACATAGAAATCATCAAGTAAAACATGCACAACTGACACTCATCATACTATAACATAACTAGTGGGCCGGCCTTGGTGCCTTCAACCCACGGATTTTACGAAGGGAGACTCACGTCGATAGCTGAACCTACGAATATATCTCTGACTATAGATCCGCTAAAATCCATACGCTAATAAACAAGAAGACATTAAATTAACATTTGGGTTCCAATATCCAATCCAATAATCGATATATGGGGTAAAAAGACCATTTTACCCCTCACCTAGTTTGGTCCAATACTACGGCCAAACTCACAATCAAAGGCTTGCAAACCAAATATTCATCTAAAGCCCCCCCCCCCTTATGGCCTAATTGTTCATGTTGGGCCCAAACCCTTACATGGGCTTTACCCTAAAGACCACTAACTTTTCCCCAAACCCAACACTTGTCTATAGATGGCCCCACAAAGCCCTAAGCAATCTAAGCCTGAACGATAGCCCAAACCCAAAATGACACCATAAGACTCATTAAGGCCCAAATATCCAAATTGGAACCAAACCCATCATGGGCCTAACCTGAGAAGGTCCAACATCCAAAAAGGCTCAAAATAACTAATGGTCAAACCTGGTCAACACTCCATGAACAACAAGTCAACTAAACAAGAAAATTCCAACAGGCCAAGTACGTATCGCGTACTCAATTGGTACGTCTAGCGTACACCCTTTGGGGCCAGTACGCACAACGTACCAGATGGGTACGCCCATCGTACTCCCTTAAACGCCAACATTCTCCATTATGCACTTAACCACTTAAGTCCTTGCTTCAAGTTCTCAGATCTGCTTCCCATGGATGACTTATCGGAATAAAGTTGGCAACTTTACTTGCATACATGGCTTAATGGGACTCTAGAGCTCAAAAGAGCTAAATGAAAGGTAGCACATGCATCAGTCCAAATAAACCATAAAGATCATATTTTTTTATGCCTTTGGACACCTAAAACGTCCAGATCTACAAGATCAAAACTCTGAAACAGCCATAGCTCACAAGGACCACCAAAAGAGGCTAAAAGGACTATGAACAAACCCAAAAAGAAGATCTAACCAAAGAATGAGCAAGATTAAAGCTTTTTACCTTCAATGGATTGCAAAAGATGGCAAACTTTTGATGTACTAGCTCATTTCCAGGTGGTGATTCTTCAACAAGCTCCAAGCTCTTCAAATTGCACAAAAATACTCCAAGATCCTCACAATGGCTTAAAAGATCCAAGATATAGGCTAAGGGTCGACTTCTAGGGTTTAGGAGGCTTAGAGGTTGATAAAAGATGAGGCTCATGAAAGAAATCAGGTTTAAATAGGGTTAAGGGTCCCAATTTAGGGTTTCATGGCTAAAGGGAGTACACCCTGCGTACCTCTTGGTACGCTCGACGTACTCGAAGACCACCCGAGACTACTCTACTCAGTACGCCATGTGTACATATCTAGTACGCCCCGCATACTAGATGGGCCTCCAAAACACTCAAACTTCATTCAACCATAACTCCTTCATCCCAAGTCCATTTCCAATGAACTTTATATCCACAGAAAGGTAAAGAGAAGCTCTACGCTTCTAATAACTCACAATTGCCATAAAACTTCCCGAACAAGAACCCAAAATTTATAAAGGCCAAAACTAGCAAATTACGATTATACCATTGGGCTCCGAAACGCCATCGAACGCTCGAATCACTTAAATTGTAGCACCCACATCCAAAAAGGGTCAAATCCTTTCTTCCCTAAGGCCCTAAGCCTCATGATAATTGATGATTGGGCTACATCCCCAAATACTGAAGCAATCCGAAACTGATTGTAACATAGACCATTTATGAAGGTTTTTTTATTAAAAAAATATAATTATTTAATATACAAAGAGTCTCTCTCTCTCTCTCTCTCTCTCTCTCTCTCCCACCGTTAACACCTATTTCCTCTTTCATTCCTTCACTATGGCTCTTTAATGGCGTCTTCCCCAAAAATGATGTCAAAATCCCATTGAAATCAACAAAAATGAAATCCAAATCGATGATGATGAAAGAACCACATGTCTGCATTAGATTTATGAGTTCTAATGGTTGATCATGTCCTCTTTCACACTGATTTCTCCGATCTAAAATACATGGTTGTTTGGATCTGTTTGGACAATACGTTTCAAGAATATCTCCAACCTTCTATGGTTTGACGGATTACATAAACAAAACCCTCCACATCACCATTATGTTTCACTCCTAGACTTCAAGATGCATTTAGCCTAGATTGTTCCATGCACAAACTGGAATCTCGAACCGATTTGGGTTTTGTTTTTGTTGAAAT
Source organism: Lactuca serriola (assembly GCF_051521515.1). Classification (NCBI taxonomy): domain Eukaryota; kingdom Viridiplantae; phylum Streptophyta; class Magnoliopsida; order Asterales; family Asteraceae; genus Lactuca; species Lactuca serriola. The sequence goes on from NC_136416.1 coordinate 183,182,779, forward strand.
GGAGATGTAACATAAGGAGAGACATTTTAAGCATGCGAATCTTTGATAACTTGGTTGGACTCCGATTATGGTTTTGTGAGATAGATTTAAGATTTTGAGTTTTTGATGACCGAATTTCTTTATGATGTTGATGGTGGGTGATGTTCTTAGTTTGTAATGTAGTAGATGGAAGGATTTTCTGGTGTACATGAGCCAGGCGATTACAAGGGCAACAAAGAACTCGTCGATGTCGTACATGATGATAGAAAGAGATTAGAGGTCGGTGGTTTGGAAGATTGTTTGAGTGATGAGGATTTCGAGTCTGCTTGTTGTGATTTCGTGATAAACAGGCCCGTATTTTGAGTTGAAGGAGACTATGTGAAGGTGGTTGCGCCAGGCTTCTCACCATTTCTGGCAATTGGTTACCACGTTATGAGCGGCGCCGAGAGGAAAGAGGATGTTGTCGATGACTTCAACAGGAAGATGCTCCATATTCGATCAATCAATCAAATATGATCTCTTTGGTGAAGCCCTGCAAAATGGAATCTCGCCAAATCATCATCTAGCTCCATATGCAAACAATCAATTTTCAAATTCTCAAATCCAAAAAAAAACGTAAAATTGTTTGTATATAAAAGGCTTTCAAATTGAAAACGGAGAACATATAGTTAAAATCGCAACCCCCAAAAACAAAAGAAAATCCAGATTTAAGAAAACTGTATACATAGTAACCACACAAATCACACACACACACATAGAGATAGAGAGAGAGACCTTTTCTATATTAAATAATTATATTTTTTTCTATGTTTTAAATAACAAAAAACTTCATAAATGGTCTATGTGGTAGTGAAATGATGGAAATGTCCTTCAGTTAACGGAAAAAATTTGATGAAGTGAGCAACAATGATCTTTTGTTAAAAGTTTTGAAGCCACAGTTTTTTGAACTTAATGACTATCTCAGATTTTTAAAAAACACAGGGACCATTTATAATGTTTTTTCCATTTTAAATTACTGGGAAAATTTCATATATATCCTTGCAAACTCTAAATATTACTTTAATATCCTTGCAAACTTTGAAATTACACCCATATCCATCCAAAACTATAACAAATACATACATATCCAAAATCATATTTTACTTAGAATTACATTAATTTTTTATTAAGGTTTTATCTAATATTCAAAATTATATATTAGGTTACCAAAATACCTTTTTCTAATTAAATTCCAAATTAAATCACAAGCCTTCAATATTGGTATATCGTCTTCTTCTGTATGTATTTCATCTCAATCCAAAGTGAAATGAGACCATTGATTGAAATGAGGTTTTGGATTGGGATTTTATGAGTTCTGCACTCTTCATCTGCTTATAAAACCCATCATAGCAACCTTTCCTGAAACACAGATGCATTACTTCTATCAAACAACAATAATTATAATTAAGAATCCACACCAAATTGGATGAAGCCATGCCAACATCCCCATAAGATGAAGAATTAAGAATCTAATTCTATTAGGGAAAAGAAATAGCTCTTCAACACATTTACAATCTCACCACCAACCATCTCCATTGAGAATTGATTGTGGGAACGAAACATATAAAGATTAAGCCATAAGCTTTCGATAAGCCACAAAGGTCAAAGAATTGATCATAAAAATAGGACATGTAGCTGCAATTTCTTTGTCGACTCCTAATAAACTTACTATAAGTAATAAAGATTCTTCTTGGGGCTGGAAATTAATAGACACAAAAGGAAAGGATCTAATGGGAACATCAATTTAGTCGATTCGGTTCTTGAGGCCAAATGCACCAAACTCTCAAAGTACAGTTACCAGAAATGAAAGCAATACACAAACACTAGGGTATCAATGGAAAAACCCAACCATAAATTATACACATATCAGTATAATGCAACACAAATTAAGCCGTCCAAAATAAATTACTTCACAAATTAAGCATCTAATTCCAAACAGATTATAACAAAGCATTAACCAGGAAACCAATAATCCATCATTGAGGACCAATCATAATTATGAGTAGTCGGCTTACTGGTTATTCGAAGTAGCATGACAGGAATGGCCGCACGGAGGTTTCCTGGTGGTGGTAGTTGGTAGAGCAAGGAAGAGAAGACGAGGGAGACAGTTTGTTAAATTTATCGAGCGAGATGTATTGAAGTAACAAAGAAGAGAGCATAATTGAGTGAAGAAAGAGAAAAGAGCAATTTGGTAAACTAGGACATAATTCTGAATATTATATAAAAAGTTTAATAAAAAATTGATATAATTCTAATTAAAATATGATCTTAGATATTTATTTAATTTTTATAGTTTTGGATGTATGTAAGTGTAAATTAAAGTTTTCAAGGATATTAAAACAATTTTTAGAGTCTGCAAGAATATATATATATATATATATATATATATATATATATATATATATATATATATATATATATATATATATATATGTAAGTGTAAATTAAAGTTTTCAAGGATATTAAAACAATTTTTAGAGTCTGCAAGAATATATATATATATATATATATATATATATATATATATATATATATATAATTTTTTGTATTATAATTTCAGTTTCAAATGTAAATTCTCTTACCTTCTCTCCTCAAAAGGTAACAATTTTTGAACTCGGTCATACGATCAAACATTGCTGATTCATTCATCCTTTTCATTAAAATTCACCATAATCATCATGCATGAACATGATCTTTGTTTGATCTCCATTAAATCGCCATTATCATCATGGTTGAATATGATCTTGATGAGCATGTAGATAACCATCTATATTATCTTCAAACCCATCTTTCTTTTCTGTAACAATATGATGATCATGAACATAACTCTTCATTTCTGATACATTGACATCACCATCTTTGATTGCATCCATTAAATTAAGAGCATCCAGTATGGTGAGTTCAATGGGAAAGTTGAATGAGGTGGCAAGTCTAGTTGTCATTCAATGGATGAAACTCTACCATAGTGAGATGCCACCTTGGCATTCAATGGACTTGGAGTTCAATGGCCATTGAACTCTTCAATGGGAAAAAGGAAAGTTTTCTAATCTTAAATACATACTATAAATTAGCTTTTGTAACTTTTTATTGAACTTTGTAGAGTTGAAAGGTAGGAAAAATTGATTGAGTTGTATGGAATTTAGAAAAATGATGTGGCAATCCATTGAACTCTATGGAGTTCAATGCATTGTGGATGCCCTAATAAACCCCTCTTGTTTATGAATATCATTATGATTATCTTTATTTTGTTTATGACCATGATCCTTCGTCTCTAACAGATGAACATTGAGATCATCATAATTATCATTCTTCATATGTTGTTCTTCAACAAGATTCGTCCTCTCTAGTACATTAACAACAAGATCCACATTAACCTCATCATTCTTCACATGATGTTCATGGACATGGTTATGGACATCATCACTCATCTCCAATACATCATGAACTTGATCATTCTTCTCTGTATCCTTCATCTCTAATACATGAACACCATCATCTTCTACTTCATATTTCATTTCTAATACATCAACTTCATCATCATGATCAGGAATTTCATCATTCTTTGGATTCTGGTCATAAACTTGATCTTTCATATGTGATGCATGAACCTCATCGCCATAATCTTGATCCTTCATCTCTAGTACATGAACTTCAAGATCCACATTAACTTCATCATTCTTCATATGATGTTCATATTCATGGATGTCATCCTCTATCTTTAATACATAAACATCAAGAAACTGATCAGACGTGTTTTCATGTTGCTCATTGACAATACTCCTCGTATGTGATACATGACCCTCATCACCATAATCTTGATCATCCTTCATATTTGATGCATGAATCTGATCATCACCATGAACCTGACCTTTCATCTTCAAAACATGAACTTCATCACCATGATTAGCTATGCCATCTTTTTCTGGATGAACATGAACTTGATCCTTCATCTCTAATGATTGAGCATCATGAAGATCTTCATGTGCTTGATCTTTATTCTTCATTGCATGAGCCTCATCACCATGAATTTGACCCTTCATCTCTGATATATAAACCTCATCCCCATGAACTCGATCCTTCATCTCTAATACACAAACTTCCTTATCATGAGCCTCTAATACCCTAACTTCTTCATAATTCTTTGGATGAAGATCATCCACCTTTGGTAAATCAAGAACAAACTTAAAAGTAAAAGCGTATCCGATAGGAAAAGTCTTGTTAGTATTTATACCCCTCCTCTTTTGTGATGATAACCAGGATACATACTTTTATCAAACAACACTTTCTCCTTCAAATTCAAACCTGCTTCAGCAGCCAGCGAAATAACATCCCATCTGTAATACGGAGGATCATCTCGATGCCTTATATGCACCTCACCTCCTTTACTCAACATCTTGCTTGCACTTCTGAAGTAAGCTCCTACCAACTCCCTATGCATCCTGTCATCACATCACATATGTACAACACAATCATGCACACTAGTACAAACATCGATGCATGCATTGGTACTCTAACTAAGAGGATAAACATCTTACTGGATCAATTCCTGGTCACTTTCACGTAAGTAATCATAATGACCCGCATGAGGGAAGTTGAAGATGATGATGTCGAACTTCATTTTCTTGAGAATGGGGTGAGTGTGCATCTTGTAGACATCAACTTCGTACAACAATAAGCAGCCTAATCTCTCCAGTTCTTCAAGGTGTGGTACGCCCGTCCAATGCGTTTCGACTAGCCAATCTATGAATAATTTGTAGATTTTGAAAAAAAAAAAGCTAGCTAATTTCTTTTATAAAATAATTTTATATATATTAATATGATTATAAAATTAACTAATTAATCGTACAACACATCGCCTAGACAAACAAAATGTTATTTCATCATCAAAACGTCACATAAACTGATATGAACACAAAAAATTTAAGAGTTGTCATTCTCTAAAATAGCATAACAGAAACATGAAAAGCCTACGAAAAGAACAAATCAAGTTTGACTCATTTCATAGATATAAAAAAAAATATAATTTATTCTTCCGTATATACGCCTACCTTCATCAAGATATGAAGTAGCTACCATGTTTGTAGCAGTGCGAAAGGCTCGAGCTAGACATGCGGAAAATGAGAAATCACCTTCACCTTAAAGGGGGGCAAAAGGGACATTTGCACAGGGCCCAAATTCTTTAGGGGCCCAAAAAAAAAATATAAGATACACTTCGAGATTTTGAGAGTAAACTGTTAAGACTTAAGAGTATTCTAACCCGATAAAATCTAAAAAAATAACCCGATAAAATCTATAAAAAAAATTAGTAATCTGAAATCTAAAAATTAAAACTTTACAAATCATAATCAACATTTAAACTCATCGGATTCAGAAAGCCCACAAATTTTAGATCATCTAAACTTTTACAAAAATCACAAATAACAGAGAAAACAAATCTAAAATGTAAAAACTAAAAACCCTAACCATGGTACTCTAGTTCTTGTCGCCGCCTTAAAGATGGCTCTGGTCAATGCCGTAAACCTTCTCCCCCATAGCCCCAGTGCGTCGCTCTGATCGAATACGCATCTTGCCCATCTCAGATTCAGAGATCTCGCTGTTTGGAGCTCTCACTGTATGTGTATTACTCTCCCTCTCTCTAATATATCTCGTTTTGCTCTTGCCTCTCTATTTGAATGTGTTTTTATTATTTGTCATTGATATACGAAAAACTCTTGTCGCCTATTCAATGCTATGTTATAGTAGAGTAGAAAGCTAAAAGCGTACAAGGTAAAAAGCTAAAAGCTTTTTCTTTTGACAGCTTTTGCTTTTCAAGTTCTATTAGTATATTGGAATTAAAAGGTTTTTTTTGGATTCCTTTTTTTCTTTTAAACAACAATAAATTAACAATAAACTGGCATTAACTTGACTATGTGTTCCTTCTGAATTATGGATCATTTGTTAATTTTAAGATTGTCAATTTTGTTTTAGTTTTACTAGAGGATGAATGTACTTTAAACATTTGTTATTTCAATTGCGAAAGACGAATCGATTGAAAATGCTAATATGGATAAAATAGAATAGTTGTAAAATATGATTTTGTTTTCCATTTCTAGTAACATCATACTAAATAAAAATATAAATTAGCTTTTGAAAAATAATATGTATTCGCTTCCTTTGGTATCTCGGTCTCTTTAGTTTTAATGGTTATGTTCCGCCCTTGGTAACAATCGATCATTCATTCATTACATGTTAGGGCCCAAGGGCCTTTTTTTTCCCGGCTCGTCTTAGGCATTTGAATCCTCAGGACCGGCAATGAGTAATATCTTCTGGGAACTGTTATAACAATCGATCCATCTTTCTTTTCTGTTTGATATGTTCATGTCTATTAAAAACACGCATTGAAACACACAGTAATTGGGATATGCTTATATAGATGTGTGTGTCCAGATTGCAGTTAAAGTAAAGGGAGATGTAGCATTCTGAGATACTCTTCATCTTCCCTAAACAAGAGTTACAGGTTAATGCAATGACCAATAAGAAGGCACAACCTGTTATATAATGATGTGATGTGGAAGATGAGATCACACAGCCATTTAAACCGATCTAATTTAATTTTCTTTTATTTAGTCAGACTTGAGAATTGAGATCCATATATAAGAAGGGCATCCCCTGAGTTTTGTATCCTCTAAAATAATCAATGTGTCATGTAATTATTTGTTCGAAAATCTTCTTGTTCTAGACCCTCCATATATAGCCCATATGATACCTAGAAACAAGAATGGAGGAGGTGGATACCTAGAAATATTCCAAACAAGATGCCGTTAACAAAAAAAAGTTATAGATATTATAATTTGTTTTTATTCTATAAACCTTTTAAACATATAAAAAATAATATGTGAAATTAAAAAATAAATAAGAGTCAAAAAATCTGAAGATTAATTCGTCAAGTTCTTGTAACCTTTTCATTTCATTGATACGTCCATCACTTTCCTGAATCAACTTTCTTAAAAAATCAAAGACAATTACTATTATATGGCTTTCTTTTTCAGTAATGTAGTGCTTATGTTTAGTATTTATTTTGTGGATGCTAATTTCGATTTAAGAAAAATGTTTAATTTTGCTATTTATAAAAATACAAGATGAATAGTAAAGATGATGACTAATGAATGTTGTATTTCGCATATAAATTAGATAACGACATGCTATAGTATAGTTTGAAACCTGTAACTTCTTTTAAATTTAAAATATATATTATTAAATTGTAAAGAGGAAAAGAAGAAAACGTCAGTTACGAAGAAAGCGACAAAAAGCCGCGACAACCGTGGTTGTGTAAACTGTCATTGGTGTTGTGGCGGGAAGCTATTTTAAGGCAGCCACGTGCAAAGAACAGCCATGGCTGTGCTCCACGTAATCTCCTTTCTTCATCCACTCTCTTCCTTTTTTCAGAAAAAAGAAGTTAAGAACTTATTACGAAAAGTTGGAGTTTGGTACAGTCAAACCCTTATACCTAAATTACACAAACCAAATCATCCCCTTTGATTCCTCTGTTTGAATCACGCACAGATTCTCTCTCTGTTTTCTAATCCAGAGTTCTTGATGAACCCCAACCCTTAATCGCACACCTCAGAACAAGACAAGAGATGAAAACCTGATAATTGCTCGATATTTTAGAGTTCTTGACAAATCCTCTTCTTAAATCCACACCAACGAAGAAGAAACCCTGTAAATTGGGATTGAATATCTTATGTTTCTAGATTGATTAGAGAATGAAAGTACCAAGAGGGTTTATCGCTAAACTATGGAGCTTCGTCTCCTTCCTTCCTTTCTTCCTCCTCCTCCTTTCTCTCGGTCTGCTTAAAGGTATAAAAAAATCCATTTTGAAGTTTATGGGTGAAAAGTTTCACAATAACCATTTAAGAAATCGACAATCTTTTGAGTTTCAGGGGTGATAATTGGCCCAATTGTGGTAATGATAATGGTGGTCGGAAATTCGTCGGTGGCTATCGGACTTTGGCCGGCGCATTTCTTCTGGACATACTACTGTGTTCTCAAGTAACTTCGTCAGAACTCAGAACAATAGAATCAATTACTAATTATTTCATATTGCAATTTTCAGATCTATTTGGAAACTGAATTTGCAGGACTAAAAGGGTTGGATGGGTGTTGAAATTGCTTGTTCTTCTGTTCTTACCTCTTCCTCTTGTACTATGGCCTGTTGTCGCCATCGTCGGTAGCCTCCTCGGCGGAATAGGTTTTGGGTTTTTCTCTCCGTTAATCGCAACTTTTGAAGTTATTGGCACAGATCACAAAGACAAGTGCTTCCATTGCTTTGTTGTAAGTAGCACTATTATCAAACATCAAAAAATCCCGATTAATGAATAGTCAACAATTTCTCTTCTGATTTCTTGCTTCAGGATGGATGTTTTTCTACACTCGAAGGAAGTTGCACTGTGGTTCGAGATTTTACAGATTTTTGCTTCCATTCTTACTTCTCATTCATGGACGATCTCAGTGAAGAAATTCCCGCCGGCGAGAAACCAGTCGACATCAGGTACCTAAAATGATAAAAATCCAATCTTTCTTATAGTTCTCAACAACACCCAGTTTGTAAAATTCATGGATTTCCGAACTTTTCCGATGACATCACAGATTATCCAAATTGCCAAAGAGTCTATTCATCATCCCCATCGCCATCGCCATCGACGTACCTCTGATAACCGGCGTTGCTCTATGGAAGAGTCCATACATGTTGATTATCGGATGGAAGAGACTATTAGAAGACTTAATCGGGAGAGAAGGCCCTTTTCTGGAAACTGTCTGTGTGCCTTTCGCCGGACTTGCCATCGTCTTATGGCCTTTAGCAGTCGCCGGAGCTGTAATCGCATCTCTCTTCTCCAGTTTTGGTCTTGCTCTATATAGCGCCATAATCGTCCACCAGGTTTGACTAAAAACCAGAAACCCATCACTAATTCCAAATTCGTAACACAAAGTCGCTAAATCTGCTTTTCTTTTTCAGGAAGATTCAATCAAGTTTGGATTTGCGTACATCGTGGCTGTGGTTTCATTATTTGATGAGTACACAAACGACTTGCTTTACTTAAGAGAAGGATCATGCTTTCCTAGGTATACGTATATAACTATATATCGTCACTACTTTTCAATTTTGATCGTGTTCTTGATGGTTTTTTTTCTGGAAATCTTTTCAATTGCAGACCAAGATATCGTGAGAACATGAAAGCATCTGATGGATTAGAGAGAAGGAATTCAATTGATATGAAGAACGAAAAGGAAAGCTCAAGAGGGTCAAGATTGGTTTCACAACGTTCAAAAACTTTGAAACAGGCTCTTCAACAGTACACACCTGTGCAAGTTTGGGATTGGTTGTTCAAGTCATGTGAGGTGAATGGAAGAATACTTTTTCGCGATGGTTTGATAGAAGTTAAAGACATTGAAGAATGTATAGTGAAGGGGAAATGTAAGAAACTAGGGATCAAATTACCCGCATGGTCTATATTACAGTGTCTTCTCGCTTCAGCAAAATCTGAATCATCGGGTTTAATTATTTGTAAGTTCTGCTAACCATTAGCGACACCCGTAATTTTTGTCGCGAAAGACTTTTTGTATGATTTGTAATTGTTGTTTTAGCGGATGAGGTGGAGCTAACGAGGACAAATTTACCGAGGGATAAAGTATTTGAGTGGTTCATTGGGCCACTTTTGATAATGAAGGAGCAAATCAAGGGGCTTGAATTGAGTGAAGATGAAGAGTTTTGTTTGAAAAAGCTCGTGATGAGGAACAAGAACGAGAGACCCGAAGATTGGGATGATACCGGTTTCCCATCCGCGGATCATGTCAGACGAGCACAATTACAAGCTATCATACGACGGTATGTTATATTTCACATCTTATTGAATCAGCATCAGTATCAGTCTCAGTCTCAGTCCAATGCATGTTCTGATTACAGGTTGCAGGGTATAGTGGGTTCGATGTCTAGATTGCCAACTTTTAGGAGGAAGTTGAAGAATTTGGTGAAGGTATTGTACCTTGAGGCACTTCAGTCGGGAATTATAGCGAGCCAGGGACAGGGTGGGGGTAGTTCGAAAAGTAGGCGTAAGGGTCAGGGTTCGGTTGGAACCGTGGACACAAAAGGTCCAGTTGTGACCCAAGAAGAGAGGCATAGACACAACCCTCAGGTTCCTGAGGATTTGGTATGATTTGTATCGAGTTTAATTTCCAAATCACATGGATGGTGTTTCAGTTGGATGTGGATGCTCGTAATGCTTTATCATTCGGCATCATTTGTAAACAGAAGGGTAAATTGGTCATTTACTTTCATTTACTTTCATCGGACATGTCATTTGGTCCGAAAAAGAAAGTCCTAATGTAAGCACGAAAGTTAGCGAGTCTCCCCAAACTACCACATAGCATGCACATAATCACATAACTTGGGCCTTGCCCGCTACATCGGGCCCTGCCTGGCATCGAACTGAGTCCGACATCTGGCCCTTCCCGGCATCGAGCAAAGCTCACATATGAACATATCAACATATAGATAAACAATCATACAACATAAACATATAAACATTCCTCGGGCCCCGCCAAACATTGGACCGAAATTCGGAATCATACAAACATTCCTCGGGCTTTCCCAAGACCGATGTCCGAAACATATAAAAAAACACATGCAAGAATCAAGAAGACATTAAGCATACAAACGTTCCTCGGGCTTGCCTCGGCATCAGACCGAAGTCCAGAACACATAAACATATAAACCTACATCGGGCACTGCCCGGCATAGGACCCTAGTCCGGAATCTACTATCACACATAAATGGGCTGGCATTGGTGCCTTAGACCCGTTTCTATAGGAGAAGACTCACCTTGCAAAGCTAACTGCTAAATCTCATAGTAAGGAATCTATAACGGCTGCTCTCGCGACTCCCCGACTATCATTACCAAAATGACACTTAGTTAAAATCCAATAATCCTTCTTAGGGTAAAATGACTATTTTACCCCTGGTCTAGTTTGGCCCATGACCTAGGCCCAAATCCATAACGTGAAGGCCCAATTCAATATAACTTGTCCCAATCCCACTACTGGCCCACTTATGGCCTAATTTTCTAAATTGGGCCCAACTCCTCAAATGGACCCTTCCATCAAGCCCAACATGTGACCTATTCCATTAACAGCCCAAAAATAATCCAGTAAGCCCAAACGGCATAGTCCAAGGGAATAGCCCAAAAGGCCCACTGAGTTACGAACGCAAGGCGTTCCCTTGTGGAATGTTGGGCGTTCCATTGCAATCCAGGTCGCGAGTCTCAACGGGAACGTAGCGCGTTCCCAAGCCTTACGCAGGGCGTTCGTGTCCAGAACCCAAAAAACCGGCCATTAAGCACTTAATGCTTAAGCCATGCTATCTAAACATATATCTGAGCTATGTAGGACCCCTAAAATCATAAAGTCACGGACTTGGTGACTTTGCATGCACCTAGAAGTCCCAATCTCAAGAAATAACAATCAACTTTCATAAAGATGGCCATAACTCTTGCATAAACCCATTAAGACCTCAAAGATGGCACTTTTCTATCTTAGGGACTCAAATGACACTAAGGGTAACAACCATGGGCCTAGAAACGAATTTGAATTGTAAAGATCCATTCTTGGGACCAAAAGGTCCAAAACATCATTAATCTAGATCTAATCATATTTGAGGAAAGTTGTGAGCTTTATACCTCCAAATGTCCCAAATGATGATGCTATCCCGGGTCTAAGAGCTCAAGATACTCAAGTTCCTCTTCACTAGCTTCTCTTTTCTTCTTTCAAGCTTCTAAACACCACCAAGAACTTCACAAATTTAAAAAACATACAAGGATGAGGGATGAGAGGCTATCTAGGGTTTATGATGTTGAGAGGCTGGTAAGGAGGCTGGAGGATAGGACATAATGTTATTTATATAGGTCCTAAACCCTAAAATTTAGGGTTTACATTCAAAACTGGAACGCAGTGCGTTCCTCCGGGGAATGCCCCGCGTTCGTGCTCCGCCTCTATTTTCCTGTTTTGGCAGAAATGGTCCTTATTTTCTCCAAACTTAATAATCACAAGGTCCTTAATCAATAATTAAATATATAAAGGACCAAAATGTAAATAATACCTAGACCGGGCATTACAATTCTCCCCCACTTAAATCAGACTTCGTCCTTGAGGTCTGTCGCCATGAACAACTCCGGGTAATGCTCCCTCATCTCCTCCTTTGGCTCCCAAGTCCACTCCGAACCCTAAAGGTGTTGCCATTGTGCTTTCACCAACTCTACTCTCTTATTCCTTAGATCCTTTGTTTTCTTGTCAAGAATGGCTACTGGTCTCTCAATGTAGTTCAGACTATCATCAACCTAAATATCCTCTAAAGGTACAATTGCAGAGTCATCCACCAGGCACTTCCGTAGCTGGGAGACATGAAAAGTGTTGTGGATCTGGCTGAGTTTTGCTAGAAGATCCAAACGATAAGCAACCCGGCCCACCGGAGCCAAAACCCTGAACGGACCGATGTACCTAGGGCCCAACTTGCCCCGTTTCCTAAACCGGATGACACCTTTCCAAGGTGACACCTTCAGGAGAACTATGTCGCCCACCTAAAACTCCAAGTCTGAACGTTGTTTATCGGCATAACTTTTTTGTCGACTCTAAGCAGTCTGAAGCCTGCTCCGGACCTGCTGTATCCTCTCAGTAGTCTTGAGCACTACCTCAGTACTCCCCATGACTCTCTGACTGACCTTACCCCAACAGATTGGAGTCCTACATTTCCTCCCGTAGAGCATCTCTAAGGGAGGTCGATCTATGCTAGCATGGTAACTATTGTTATACAAAAATTCTACTAACGGAAGATAAGTATCGCAACTACCTCCAAAATCTAATACGTATGCGCGTAGCATTTCCTCTAGAATCTGAATCATCCTCTCACTTTGTCCATCTGTCAGAGGGTGAAAAGCGGTACTGAAGTGAAGACGAGTACCCATCTCATCGTGAAACCGCTTCCAAAATCTGGAAGTGAAATGTACGTCTCGGTCCGACACAAGCAAAATCGGCACTCCATGATGTGCCACTACCTCGCGTATGTAGATCTTGGCTAGCTTCTTAGCGATACTCTCCTAGATCGGGATGAACAGTGCACTCTTGGTCAACTGATCTATGATGAACCATATCAAATCTACTCCACGTGCGGTCCTAGGAAGCTTCGTGATGAACTTTATAGTGATATCTTCCCATTTCCACACGGGAATATCCAACAGCTGCACCTTGTCGTGGGGTTGCTGGTGTTTGGCCTTGACTTTCCAGCAAGTGAAGCACCGTCCTATGTACCAAGCTACATCCCGCTTCATGCAGAGCCACCAATAATCAGGGCGAAGATCTTGATACATCTTCGTCGCCCTGGGACGGATGGAGAACCTCGACTTATGAGCCTCATCCATCAGAACCTTGCGTGCACCGCCCTACTACGGAACACAGACCCTCCTATGCAAGGTCAACAACCCTCGACTGTCATAATCAAATGAAGCCACCTGGCCTACGATTCGCTCACACTTCGACACTCTTCCTTCATACCCTCAACCTGCGCCTCCCGGATCCGTTCCAGCAACAGAGTAATCACTATCATCCTCAGACATATATCTCGAATCGGAGTGACATCTGCCTTGCGGCTAAGCGCATCGGCCACTACATTGGCCTTCCCCCGGGTGGTAGTGGATCTCATAATCATAATCCTTCACCACATCTAACCATCAACGCTGGCTCATGTTCAGATTCGGCTGATCCATAAGGTACCTCAAGCTTTTGTGGTCCATGTAAATGGTACAACGAACCCCATAGAGGTAATGCCACCAAATATTGAGGGCGAAAACTACAGACCCCAACTCCAAATCATGCGCCGGGTAGTTCGCCTTGTGAGGCTTCAACTGCCTCGAAGCATATGCTATCACGTGATCTCGTTGCGTCAACACTGCACCCATGCCTGTGATCGAAGCGTCACAATAAACCACGAAATCGTCGACGCCCTCCGGCAAAGTCAAAATTGGTGCCTCACATAACCGCTATCTGAGAGTCTCAAAGGCTGTCTGCTGCTCAGTCGCCCAGTAAAATGTCATCGACTTCTTGTTCAGTCGGGTCAGTTGAACAACAATATTGGAGAAATCCTGGATGAAACTCCGATAATAACTCGCCAGACCAAGAAAACTCATAATCTTAGATGGACACCTCATAACCTCCCACTGCATCACGGCCTCTATCTTGGCTGGATTGACCAAAATACCCTTCTGGTTGACAAGGTGCCCTAGAATCTCAGATGGGCACCTCGCACAACCAGAACTCACACTTGGAGAACTTTGCAAAAAGTCTCTCCCTCCTCAGTATCTCCAGCACCTCTCTTAGGTGCTCCTCATGCTGCTCCTGAGTCTTGGAATAAAACAAGATATCATCTATGAAGACTATCACAGACCAGTCCAGCATCGGTCTGCACACACGGTTCATGAGATCCATGAACGCGGCTAGAGCATTGGAGAGCCCAAACGGCATCACCACGAACTCATAGTGACCATAGCGAGTCTGAAAAGCTGTCTTCAACATGTCGTCATCCCTGACTCACATCTGGTGATAACCTGATCGCAGATCATGATGGGTTTTGAGTATTACATCATTTCTATGGTGCACATGCAACCCTAATTGCTTTGGATCTAAGTTTTTCTCTATTGAACATGTAAATACAAACTCCAAAGCAATAACCCTATGAACTAGCATACAATTTCGAAAATCACATATGATTAGGGTTAGATAATTTACCTCACTTGTCATATTGTAATGACAAAAACAATCCTTGACTTCTAAAAGCCTAGTTCCCCAAGTGTTCCACCTCTTATGGAGTCACAAACACTCAATGCAAAGCATAATTTGGGAGAAAGGTGAAATCGGCTAGGATTTTTTAGAAGATATACATAGATCGAAAATCCATATAGAGGGGTTCTTTATATAGCTATGGTTGCTAGGGTTTTCAGTGGAAACCCTAATACCTTGCTTAGGCAACAAGCAGCCCATTGATTCCCTCCTTAGAGCCCTTAGAAGAAATCTATTGGGCTTCCCAATAGGATTTCGTCCACTCCACTCTATGGAGTCCATCAGCCCAGTTATTGCAACTATCAATGATTTGCAGAACAGTCCCTCTATTATTAATCAGTTCCTTTTAATCCCAAAATTAATATCAAATTAATTTCTAATTAATTACTAATTAATAATATGATTTCCATATAATATATTAATCATATAATATATTAATAAAATCATTATGAGTACCAATTTGTTATTCATATAATAAATCCTACTCTCTCTCCACTTGTCGTCTTATCAAGTTGCATGAGTGAAGGCAACCCAAAAGGACCATGTTACATATCAAATCAAGTATATACCAATAATAGTTATGGGCTTAGACACCTAATCCAATAGTCCCCTACTTGTATAAGTCTAATAACTATTATTGCAAGTATGATTTCAGAATTTGACTGACAATCGTAACTTTCAAAACCCGTTGTCGAACTCTGATCTTATCTGTAACACATACTTTAGATAAGGGATCAAATATTCCTCCATTCTACAAGATATCATATGAACATGAGACATGGATTAAAAATCATTCTCTCTGTCTATGTGTTGTGTCCCGATTTCCGATTTATGACGACTGACTTCAGACTACAATTGAACACATCAACTTAGTCCAGGCTTGGCAAAGAGCTTAGGGTGTCATCACTAAATCATCAAGGGGCCCACATATATCTCTTTTATCCGACATTAGGTAAAAGTAATGGATAAACTTCGGCTCATATGTGTCACACCCCAAAACCGAGAACGGCGGAAACGTTCTGGGGCGGAGGATTTCATGTAATGTATCACAACACAGTAATAGTAAACAAGAAAACAACATCATCCATTGCATTAAATATATAATTTTTAATACAAGTGTGTTCTGTACAGTTATAGACACCAAAAATAATGTAAATCAAAATAAAGAGATGAGTCCTGAATGCGCTCCATCTTCTCAAAAGCTGGTCTCGGTACCTACCTACTGATGACATGAGAATACAAGTTATTTTGAAAGCGAGTATCCGCATTAAGCTGGTGAGTTCATAAGTATTTTAGTGTCGGTGTTTGTTATCAAAACGTTTGAACATGTCTCAAGTGTAAGTTTGTAAAATGTATGTAAATGTTTGTAAGTGTTTGTAAAAGTTTGAATGTCTTAGAAAAACCTATATTTTCTATTAAACTAGTCTTCTACTAAGGCTTAACTGTTTTGTATGTTCGTTTGTTGTAAAAGTGTGTAATTTCCCAAATGTAACTATCATTATCAAAATATAGTTTGTACATTAATGTTTAAGTGAAAATAATCACTAAATGTATGTAATCGGTAAATTACTGTAGTACTGTAGTATTGTATTATAAGAACTACTGTTGTACTAACTACCTTAAACCGGATTTATATTAAGGTATTATGTGATTAATTGTACCATACTATCGACTGAGTAACAACGACAAATGTAGGTCGTAAAAAGGTATGACGTTTGGCACCCGCAGACCTGCAGGTCCGGCTGTAGCTAGCAGCAAGGTGTAGGATAGTCAATCCAATATAGATCTATACGCAAACTCACGCTCTCCCTCTAAGAGACTTTGGTTACAACTCGGGCCATAACATTTAAGGCATGCTCCGATACAGTGGATCACATTTATGTAAGTGTATGTATGTATATGTAATGTATTGTTCCTGTTCTAGTATCGTTGTATATGTTCTCTTTCTAGTATAGTTGTATATGTTTTCCTTCTAGTATAGTTGTATATGTTCTCATAGTAATATCATGTATATGTTCTCGTAGTAATGTAATGTATATGTTTTCATAGTAATATGTATTGACTCATGAATGAACTGACTCATTGATCTAGAAATTGTAGTAGTATGATCCTATGTTACCCCGATGGTAACTTACTAATGATGTAACTAATACACATGAATATGGGAGTACTTTTATGTCTATATATGCATATATGATATATAATTAATATTGAAACGACCCTCGGATGGCTACCCGACATCCCACCAGACCACATCCAAATCGAGGAAAAGGAAATAGGGAGGATGGCCTTCCTAAGCCTTTTAAGCATTTCTTATATATCTATACATATATGGACATGCAATTTATAAGAAGTATGATAAAGTTTAAATAAAAGTATTTGATAAGTAAAAGAGTTTGTAAAACATTTTGAAGTAAAATAGTTTAATAAACATTTTGAAACAGTGATGAAATCATTGGTTTTGTAGTTATTAATCACATGTGATTGATGTAATAACTATAAGTATTCAACTTGTATCCCCCCCCCATAAAAGCATTTAAAACATTGAAAAGTATTTCAAAGGTTAATTAAAGGGGTATAAACTCACCTGTAGTGAGTGGTTCTGATGACAAAGTTGGATTTGATGCTAGGTGTCAAGTGGTGACTTGAGTACACGCGTGAATCCTATTTAGTATATATTGGCACACATATGGATTTAATTAGTGTTATGAACAACTAATTGATGATTTTGGGACCAACTTTGGGACTAGCAAACACTTATAATGAAGTGTTATAATCATGTATGATTGTATGAGGGTTTATAAGGCTATACAAGAGGGTGTATGGCCAAAATACACACTATATGTGTGTGTGTGGCCAGGTGTGCGGCCTAGTGTGCTGCCAGCACATGTGTGCGGCCCTGTGTGCGGCCATGTGTGCTGCCAGATGGTGTGTGCTGCCATGTGTGCGGCCAGATGGTGATCTTGGTGTTCTTGGTGTTCTTGGTACCTTTTTATGAAGATCTTCAAGGAGAATGGATGATACTTGAGAGGATTTTCGTGTTCTAAGCTTGAAGAAGTGAAGCAAGTGTTCAAAATGATTTAAGTGTGCCATATATAGGTGGAGTGTGCGGTTGGGAAAGGTGTGAGGCCGCAAACAAGAGTGTGTGGCCGCACACTCCATGTGTTGGAGTGTTTGGCCCGGTTTTGATTCCTACACTTCGAGTTAACCCTTTTTAACAATCCTACCTTGATTATATCACATTTAGAATGCTTCATTAGACTCTAAAGGGTACTACTATATAGTAAAATAAGTCTAATATTGGAAAGAATTGAAGAGTGCATGCGAGAAGTTTTTCGGGTTGTCACATCATCCCCCTGTTAAGGGAATTTCGTCCCAAAATTTGAGTTTAAGTTAATAGATTATTACAAATACCTAAGTAAAAAGATGAGGATATTTCAGTTTCATCTGATCCTCGCGTTCCCAAGTGAATTCTGGGCCGCGCTTGGCGTTCCAGCGAACCTTCACAATCGGGATACGGCTTTGCTTCGTCTGCTTGACCTCACGGTCCATGACTTCTATGGGTTCTTCCACGAAGTTGAGGCTCTCTTTGATCTCGATCTCGTCGAGTGGGATTACAAGAGTCTCGTCGGATAGACACTTTTTCAAATTCGAAACGTGGAATGTAGAATGTACGTTAGGAAGTTCGTTCGGTAGATTGAGTTTGTAAGCCACTGGGCCGATTCTTGCGAGAATCTCGAAAGGCCCAATGTACCTTGGATTTAGCTTTCCACGCTTTCCGAAGTGTATCAAGCCCTTCCAGGGTGAGACTTTGGGAAGGACTCGGTCTCCCACCTGAAATTCCAAAGGTTTTCTTCGTTTATCAGCGTAGCTCTTCTGTCGGTCTCTAGAGGCTTTCAATCGTTCACGGATCTGTACGATTTTCTCTGTCGTTTCCCGAATGATTTCCGGATCGGTGAGAGTACTGTCAGAAGCTTGCCCCCTAGCTAATTGGGTATCACCCACCTCAGCCTAGCACAGAGGGGATCTGCACTTTCGGCCGTAGAGGGCTTCAAATGGAGCAGCCTTGATGCTCGTGTGATAACTGTTATTATAGGAAAACTCGACAAGGGGTAAATGAGTATCCCATGCCTTTCCAAAGTCAATCACGTAGGCTCTCAACATATCTTCCAGTGTTTGGATGGTCCTCTCACTTTGTCCGTCGGTCTGAGGATGGTAGGATGTGCTCATGTCTAGCCTTGTTCCTAGGGAATGTTGCAACGATTGGCCAGAATCTTGAGGTGAACCTACTATCTCTATCGGAGATAATGGATATAGGAACACCATGTAGTCGCACGATTTCCCTAATGTATGTTCTCATAAGTTTCTCCATCTTATCGGTTTCCTTGATAGGTAGGAAGTGTGCAGACTTGGTCAATCTATCGATGATGACCCATATGGTATCAAGTCCACCCATTGTCTTGGGCAACTTAGTTATGAAATCCATAGTGATCCGCTCCCACTTCCATTCTGGGATCTCTGGTTGTTGCAGTAAACCAGAGGGTTTTTGGTACTCGACCTTGACATTTGCGCAAGTAAGGCATTTACTTACGAAGGTAGCAATCTCTGCTTTCATATTAGGCCACCAGTATAGCTTTTTAAGATCCAGATACATCTTATCTGAACCTGGGTGGACGGAATACCGAGTGTTGTGCGCCTCGGTCATGACCAAGTCTCGGAAACCACCGTGCTTCGGGGTCCAGATCCGGTCCATGAAATATAGGGCTCCGCCACCCTTGGCTTCTAAGTTCTTATCCATTCCTCTGAGGGATTCACTCGCCACATGTTCAGGTTTCATAGCTTCAAGTTGAGCCGCCTGAATTTGTTTAGACAAGTGTGAATGGATAGTCATTGTTAACGACTTGACTCTTCGACCAAAATATTCCTTCCGACTTAGGGCGTCCGCTACTACGTTGGCTTTACCCGGATGATAACGAATGTCGCATTCGTAGTCATTGAGTAGCTCGACCCACCGTCGTTGTCTCATGTTGAGCTCCTTCTGATCGAATATGTGTTGTAAACTATTGTGGTCGGTAAAAATAGTGCTTTTTGTGCCATACAAGTAATGTCTCCAGATCTTCAGGGCAAACACAACTGCCCCCAGCTTAAGATCATGTGTGGTGTAGTTGACTTCGTGTGTCTTCAGTTGTCTCAAGGCGTAGGCGATGACCTTACCCCGTTGCATCAGGACACAACCGAGCCCTTGGTTTGACGCATCGCAATAGACCACGAAGTCTTCTATTCCTTCGGGTATGGATAGTATTGGTGCGGTACGCAAGGCTCGCTTGAGCGTTTGAAATGCTCTCTCTTGTTTCTCTTCCCAGTCAAAGGCCACGCCCTTCTGGGTCAGTGTTGTAAGAGGTTTTGCAATACTGGAGAAGTTCTGTATGAATCTGCGATAGTAGCCAGAAAGACCTAGAAATTGACGAATTTCTGTAGGCGTCTTTGGTGCTGACCAGTTCTCAATAGCCTTAATTTTGGATGGATCCACGTGGATTCCCTCTTCGCTTACCACATGTCCTAAGAATTCGACTATTTGGATCCAAAATTCACATTTTGAGAACTTCGCATAGAGCTTCTCCATTCGTAAAGTTCTTAAAACTTGTCATAAGTGATTGTCATGCTCTTCCTTACTCCGGGAGTAGATCAGAATGTCATTGATGAAAACAATTACGAACTGATCCAAGTAAGGTCGGCATACTCGATTCATCAGATCCATGAAAACTGCGGGCGCATTGGTCAGTCCGAATGGCATCACCACGAACTCGTAGTGTCCGTAACGAGTTCGGAATACTGTCTTCGGAACATCCTCCTCTAGCACTCATAATTGGTGATATCCGGATCTCAGATCAATTTTGGAAAAGTAGTTCGCCCCTTGCAGTTGGTCAAATAGATCGTCGATGCGAGGCAGAGGGTAACGATTTTTGACCATCAGTTTGTTGAGTTCCCTGTAGTCGATACACATACGGAATGATCTGTCTTTCTTCTTAACAAACAAGACTGGTGCTCCCCAAGGCGAGAAACTTGGTCTTATGAAGCCCTTGCTGAGCGGTTTGTTAAGTTGACCAGATAATTCTTGCATCTCAGCTGGTGCTAATCGGTAGGGCGACTTAGCTACTGCGGTAGCTCCTGGAATTAAGTCGATTCTGAACTCGACCTGTCGTTGCAGAGGTAATCCTGGTAGCTCTTCTGGAAAAATGTCGGGGAAGTCGCTCACTACTAGGATGTTCTTTAGTTCTTTTGTTTTTAGGCTTGTATCGACAACGTGAGCAAGGAATGCGCGATATTCCTTACGTAGATATTTCTGTTCTTGGATACTGGAGATAATACGAAGACTTGTACTGGGTTTGTCGCCGTAGACTATAAGAGTTTTGTTAGACGGGAGGTTTAGGCGGATTGCTTTCTCGAAGCACATGATGTCGGCGTGATGAAGACTCAACCAATCCATGCCGATGATAACGTCGAAGCTTTTAATTGAAATCGGAATGAGGTCGATTGGAAATGAATGGTTACCTAGAGTTAAGGTACAACTTAAGTATATGCTCTTGGTGCTTTCAGTTTCCCCATTAGCCATTTCTACCGTGAATTGTTCTTTAAGTGCGTGTGGTTGATGTTTAAGTATGTGAGCAAATTTATGGTTCACGAAGCTTCACTCCGCTCCACTATCGAACATAATGCATGCATCGGGGTTATCGAGAAGGAACGTACCAGTCCCCACCGTCGGGTCAGCAACCGCTTCCCCATGGCTTATTACCAGTACTCTCCCCGATCCACCTGTATTATTTGCTTTGGGGCAGTCCCTCTTGTAGTGGCCTGTTTCACCACATCCATAGCAGGTTGGGCTCGCGCCTGAGCCAGGGACTTGAGTGATCGGTCTTACTGGAGACCCACAGAAACGGACAGTGTGTCCTTTCTTGTCGCAGTTAGAACACTGCATTTCACGGCAAGGGCCGTTGTGGTGGAAGTTGCATTTGTTGCACTTAGGCAAACTTCCTGCATACTGCTTTACCGGAGCAGTAGCAGCAGTAGGGGTTATCGCAGCATGTACAACCACAATTTGCTGCTTTTTGGCAGCTCGCTGCTTCTTCTTGTCATCCCAAAACTTCCGCTTAGAGTCAGCGGGTTTGGAGGGTTCTGAGATAGCTTGAGTTGTTGTCGCTGTTGGGGATTGAATTCCATGGTCGATGAGTCGCTGTGCCAGTCGCTTGGCACTGTCGCAAGTAGCGGGGTTTGATGATAGAACATTTCCTTGATACGGAGGCACCAGCCCCCAGATGTACCTCTCAATCTTCTTTCCTTCAGTGGGAACCATATTGGGGCAGAGAGCCACCAGTTCACTGAACCTGGTGGTATAAGCGACTATGTTGGAGCCCTTCATGGTTAGGCCCCATAGTTCCTGTTCCAATTTCTGGATTTCGCCCCTCGGGCAATACTCCTCAATCATGAGGTCTTTCATTGTTTCCCAGCCCATGTCGTTGGCTACAACGAGAGTTAGAGCTTTAACGTGGCCGTTCCACCACGTCAGGGCCTTTCCTTCAAAGGTGCATGCGGCATATTTGACTTTGCTCGCAGCAGGGCATGAACAGATTTTGAAGACCGATTCAGTCTTCTCGAACCATTGCGATAGGGCAATGACTCCGCCGGTTCCATAAAAGGACTTCGGCTTACAGTTGGTGAAATCCTTGTAGGAGCATTCTCTCGTGCGCACATGGATCTCAGCATGGGTAGATTCAACAAGGGTTCCACCTTGGCTGTTGTAAGTTGAGTGATATTGAGCCATGGCAGTTTCCACTGCCGCAGCTACTACAGCATTTAGAGCCGCGGTATCGATGACAGGAGGAGGAGGTGGTGGAGGTGCAGGGTTATTTTGGGGAGATTTGCGAGGAGGCATCTTTCAGCTATAAGTTTATAAAGACAATTACAATGGTAAGAATCAATTGTAAGCAAGTTGAGAGTGACACATGGACTAACTAACCATAGCTCAACAGTTTGAATGAGTGTACGAATTGAGATTACAATAGGGAAGAATAGTAAGAAAACACAAGTGCAAAGATTTTCTCACAGATTAGTTAGCTGTTAATATTACTGGTATTATTGATGTAATGGGTTCCGGGGAAAAATTGACCTAACAGTAGGTCTTACATCATACCATACGGAAAAGTTTGACAGTTACTAGATTCCTAGTTAGCGTACTGAGAGTTAGGAATATTTTACAGACAAGCGTTACCAAAAGCCCAGATACTAAAGGCTATTCCTTAATTTAAAAGACAAAGATGTACTAGACATCTTCTAATGACGACGGGAATTCCTAGGGCGAATCCTCATATCTGCCAGTTGACGAACCACTTCTCAGAGGTGTCGTTCGTGAGCTCTTTGGCGAACTCGAAGTTCTGCGACTTCGGTGGTTAATTGCTGTCGCAGTGCGTCATTGGTTCTCGTCGTCCCTTCGAGTGCTTCTTTTAGATGTCGTATGCGGACGGTATTAACGCCTGAGTTGGCATCAATTTCCATGACTCGGTCGATGGCTGCTCGACCTTGTTCGACGTTTCGAGCAATTCTACGGACCATGACGGGCAAAGCTCTATCCGTAGAACCACCTTCGCTAACGTTGTAAAAGCTTCGGTCCCCAAAGTAAGGTAAGGGTTGACCCTGTTCGTCGCTCCAGCGATTCAAGTTGGTTGCCCACAAAGGTGTAGGACCTAGAAAGGCTGGTCGGGGGTTGTTGTTCGGGGCTTGACCTACTAGCGGTAGGTTGTTGACTTCCGGCTCGGAGTCGGATCCATCATAAAAGCCTTCTGCGAGGTGATCATCCAAAGGGATTGGATGCTCATCTTCGGGCTCTTCTTCGATCCATCTTGCGTTGTCTTCATTTGGGAAGTACGGGTCGCCGTGATGGAATCCAGCCATTTAAATATGCGCGAGAAGAGGGGTATAAGAATATAGTATATATGTAGCTAGTAGTACAAAATACACCTATAGTATTTTAAGTTTAGGTTCTACTGGTCTTCTTGTGGTATTGTTGGTAAGTTTTTAGACTTGTTAAACCATCACAACCATTCTAGGGCATATGCTAATCACTCTTCGGACCAGCATAGTTGATCAGGCTATGCCATTCCCAAGACTGACCATACATCCCTGAGCTTACCTGTGATATTTAACAATCATAATACTTTTGTTCTTGTCATTGTGACACTGATTTTAGTATGAATGCAGCCTAGTATACTTAATTAAATATTTTGGTATTTAATGTATAGACTCTCGGTCAGAGTGTTTTAATCCCAAATGGGTTTATAGTTTAGTATATCTTTTATGGGTTGATATACTTAATTCACTATAAACAATGCTCTGATACCAATCTGTCACACCCCAAAACCGAGAACGGCGGAAACGTTCTGGGGCGGAGGACTTCATGTAATGTATCACAACACAGTAATAGTAAACAAGCAAACAACATCATCCATTGCATTAAATATATAATTTTTTAATACAAGTGTGTTCTGTACAGTTATAGACACCAAAAATAATGTAAATCAAAATAAAGAGATGAGTCCTGAATGCGCTCCATCTTCTCAAAAGCTGGTCTCGGTACCTACCTACTGATGACATGAGAATACAAGTTATTTTGAAAGCGAGTATCCGCATTAAGCTGGTGAGTTCATAAGTATTTTAGTGTCGGTGTTTGTTATCAAAACGTTTGAACATGTCTCAAGTGTAAGTTTGTAAAATGTATGTAAATGTTTGTAAGTGTTTGTAAAAGTTTGAATGTCTTAGAAAAACCTATATTTTCTATTAAACTAGTCTTCTACTAAGGCTTAACTGTTTTGTATGTTCGTTTGTTGTAAAAGTGTGTAATTTCCCAAATGTAACTATCATTATCAAAATATAGTTTGTACATTAATGTTTAAGTGAAAATAATCACTAAATGTATGTAATCGGTAAATTACTGTAGTACTGTAGTATTGTATTATAAGAACTACTATTGTACTAACTACCTTAAACCGGATTTATATTAAGGTATTATGTGATTAATTGTACCATACTATCGACTGAGTAACAACGACAAATGTAGGTCGTAAAAAGGTATGACGTTTGGCACCCGCAGACCTGCAGGTCCGGCTGTAGCTAGCAGCAAGGTGTAGGATAGTCAATCCAATATAGATCTATACGCAAACTCACGCTCTCCCTCTAAGAGACTTTGGTTACAACTCGGGCCATGACATTTAAGGCATGCTCTGATACAGTGGATCACATTTATGTAAGTGTATGTATGTATATGTAATGTATTGTTCCTGTTCTAGTATCGTTGTATATGTTCTCTTTCTAGTATAGTTGTATATGTTTTCCTTCTAGTATAGTTGTATATGTTCTCATAGTAATATCATGTATATGTTCTCGTAGTAATGTAATGTATATGTTTTCATAGTAATATGTATTGACTCATGAATGAACTGACTCATTGATCTAGAAATTGTAGTAGTATGATCCTATGTTACCCCGATGGTAACTTACTAATGATGTAACTAATACACATGAATATGGGAGTACTTTTATGTCTATATATGCATATATGATATATAATTAATATTGAAACGACCCTCGGATGGCTACCCGACATCCCACCAGACCACATCCAAATCGAGGAAAAGGAATAGGGAGGATGGCCTTCCTAAGCCTTTTAAGCATTTCTTATATATCTATACATATATGGACATGCAATTTATAAGAAGTATGATAAAGTTTAAATAAAAGTATTTGATAAGTAAAAGAGTTTGTAAAACATTTTGAAGTAAAATAGTTTGATAAACATTTTGAAACAGTGATGAAATCATTGGTTTTGTAGTTATTAATCACATGTGATTGATGTAATAACTATAAGTATTCAACTTGTATCCCCCCATAAAAGCATTTAAAACATTGAAAAGTATTTCAAAGGTTAATTAAAGGGGTATAAACTCACCTGTAGTGAGTGGTTCTGATGACAAAGTTGGATTTGATGCTAGGTGTCAAGTGGTGACTTGAGTACACACGCGAATCCTATTTAGCATATATTTGATGGGTTTTAGCCATAAGAACTTTCCTATGTGCGCATGCAAAACCCTAATGCTTGGATCTAGGCTTTCTAATAAACATGCTTTGAATCCAAGACTTCTAATAACTAATTAGGCTAAACAACAACATTGAAATAGATCTAGAACCATACCTTTGAGTTCCTTGTTGATCTTGAGGTCTTAGAGCTTCTAGAGTCACAAATGTCACTCCTCTGATGGCTTACAAACACCAATAGCAAGGAGGATGATTTAGGAGAGAGGAGAGGGGAGGAATTCGACCAGAGGTTCCTTACTTTAGGTTATCACACGAATTCCTTATGCCATGGGGTCTATTTATACTTGTAGACTCCTTAAGGATTACAGATAAGTCCCTATCAGATAATCTTCTCTTAAGGCTATCCAAATCCATTCCTAGATAAGCATATGGACGATTTTAGCTATCCTAATCGTCTTAGAATCCGTCCATAGTATATCCAAATGGATTTACAGTCTAAAGTTTAACTATCAAACAATTGACAGTTTATACCCCTTTATTTAATTAATATCTTTAAGTCACCAAATTAATTCTAATTAATTCTATGACTTATATTAAACAATATATTATTCATTATATTATTCCCATAATATATTATATCAAGTTGCTATGGTGAAGGCAACCCAAAAGGACCATGCACAACCGGATATAGTTACAGCCTTAGACACTATTCCAACAGTCTCCCACTTGGATAAGTCTAGTAACTATACAAGTACAATTCGGTTTGCAATCGTAGCTCTCAAAGACGCTGTCAAACTCTGATCTAATCAATCTTGTCCTTTAGATAAGGGATCGTACAGTCCTCTGTTAGATATCATGCTGACAATCCTATGGAATGGTTAGTCAAGCATTTAGGTTTCTCGATCTCTGATTTATTTGACATAGAACTTAATCGAACACATCAATTCAGTTCTGACCGGGCCCGGCACATAAGTCAAATCAAATCATCGAGCGGCCGAGATATCGCTTTTACCTTCTTAGATAAAAGTTACAGATAAACTTCGACTTATATGCATTTACTTATTCATTAACCAACTATACACAACAATGCGTTTTATAACACCGAGTTACTGATGCATTTTCGCATTATCAATGTACAACCAATTAACAAATAACAAACCATATATCTAGGTTTTAAAACTATATGATATTATCGTCTTGCGATCACCCTTTTTATATCTTATTCCATAAGGTGATTCCAGCAAGCGCGGGTTTGTTCCAATGCTCAAAACTAGTTCATAAGCACTCATGAACGTTGCAGCAACCCTTTGCTATGTCTAACACCATTTAGACAATCTACACACCAATTCATGACAATCTTCATTCATATCTACTTCCAACATATGAACGATTGTGGACAATTTGAACAATTCTATTATTCCTAATAATTTCAATTATTCTGGAAGTCAAAACATGCAAAGTGAAACAATAGTTAAACAATTAACATAAGATAGTAACATTACTCATAAATAAAACTCCTTTATTTAATCATCAAATGTTAATTACATTTATCTATTACACGTTTCTAATACTATCTAATCTATGCTAATATCATCCTTCAGCCCAATGCTCCTAGCATGCTGCAAGTGCTTAACGCTACTCAGTCCCTTCGTAAGCGGATCTGCTGGGTTATCTTCTGATGATATCCTCTTCACTACGAGTTGTCCTTCTTCTACACGATGTCTAATGAAGTGATACTTTCTGTCGATGTGTCTTGATCTACCATGATCCCTTGGTTCCTTGGTTAAGGCAACCGCACCTTCGTTATCACAGAAAATCTCCATGGGCTCCTCTATGGCAGGTACGAATCCAAGATCACTGATGAAGTTCTTTAGCCATATTGCCTCCTTTGACGCTTCGCTCGCTACAATGTACTCTGATTCGCACGTTGAATCAGCTACGGTTTCTTGCTTGGAACTTTTCCATGTCACTGCTCCTCCATTTAGGGTAAAGACCCAGCCCAACTGCGAACGGTAGTTGTCCCTGTCGGTCTGAAAACTGGCGTCACAATACCCTCGCACCTTCAAGTCATCACTCCCTCCGAGGACTAAGAACCATTCCTTCGTCCTCCGAAGGTACTTAAGGATATTCTTCACCGCAATCCAATGTGCTTTGCCAGGATTCCCTTGATATCTGCTAACCATGCTCAAAGCGAAGGCTACATCAGGGCGAGTACAAGTCATAGCGTACATGATTGAGCCAACTGCGGAAGCGTATGGTACTCGGCTCATTTCTGCTATCTCAGCTTCGGTACTCGGACTTTGAGTCTTACTCAACTTGGCATTACTTTGTATGGGTAATTCTCCCTTCTTTGAGTTTTCCATACTAAAACGTTTTAGTACCTTCTCCAAGTAAGTGTTCTGACTAAGTCCAATTAGTCTCTTACTTCTTTCTCTCACTATCCTTATTCCCAAAATGTAAGAAGCCTCTCCGAGGTCCTTCATAGCGAAGCACTTCCCGAGCCTGGACTTAACTTCTTGCAGAGTCGGGATGCCGTTTCCTATGAGTAATATGTCATCGACATATAGAACGAGAAAGCTTACTATACTCCCACTGGCTTTGACATATACACAAGACTCGTCTTCGCTTCGTACAAATCCAAACTCTTTGACTTTCTCATCGAAGCAAAGATTCCATCTGCGAGACGCTTGCTTAAGTCCATAAATGGACTTCTCAAGCTTACACACTCTATTAGGATGCTTCGGATCCACAAACCCCTCGGGCTGAGCCATGTAAACATCCTCAGCCAACTTCCCATTAAGGAAAGCGGTCTTGACATCCATTTGCCAAATCTCATAATCATGAAATGTGGCAATAGCTAGCATCACTCTTATAGATTTAATCTTCGCAACTGGTGAGAAGGTCTCATCATAGTCAACTCCAGGAGTTTGAGTAAAGCCCTTCGCAACCAATCGCGCTTTATATGTGTGTACGTTTCCATCCACGTCGGTCTTCTTCTTGAAGATCCATTTGCACCCAACGGTCTTACGTCCGGGCACATAATCAACCAAATTCCAAACTTGGTTATCATACATGGATTTGATCTCGCTATCCATTGCCTCTTTACATTTTGCAGACTCCGGGCCTGCCATGGCTTCCTTATAGCTATTAGGTTCATCAAGATTTATTAGTGTACCATCACTAATATACGTGTCCCCTTCGGTAGTAATATGAAAACCATAAAACTGGGGTAGAACTCTAACTCTATCAGAACGTCTAAGAGGTAAGGATTCGTCAATCGGTTCAACCGGAGTTTCCTCCTCGGGTTGAGTGCCAGCGGTAGAGGTTCCTTCATCTATCGACTCTTGAATCTCTTCAAGTTCGATTTGCCTCCCACTGTCTCCTTGGCTTATGAGTTCTCGCTCTCGGAAAACTCCTCTCCTCGCAACGAAGACCACATTGTCCTTCGGTCTATAGAAGAGATATCCAAAGGATGTATGCGGGTAGCCGATGAAAATACATCGCTCACTTCGAGGTTCAAGCTTGTCGTGAGTATCTCGTCTTACGAAAGCCTCGCAACCCCAAACCTTGATATGTGCCAACGAGGGAGCTTTCCCTGTCCACATCTCGTGAGGTGTTTTGGCAACCTTCTTAGTAAGGACTCGGTTAAGGATATGGGCGGCAGTCTCTAAGGCATACCCCCAGAAAGAGATAGGTAGTGAAGCACGACTCATCATAGAGCGAACCATATCCAATAAGGTTCGATTACGCCTTTCTGCCACACCATTCAACTGCGGTGTCCTAGGAGGCGTCAATTGCGAAACTATTCCACACTCCTTGAGATAATCGTGGAATTCAAGACTTAGGTACTCTCCTCCTCGATCGGATCGAAGCATCTTGATTTTCCTGCCTAATTGATTCTCCACTTCATTCTTGAACTCTTTGAACTTTTCAAAGGTTTCTGACTTTTTCTTGATTAAGTAGATATACCCATATCTACTATAGTCATCGGTAAAAGTCACGTAGAAGTGGTTCCCATCCTTCGTGGTTGATCTAAATGGTCCACATACATCGGTATGTATTAGGTCCAATAGACCCTCGCCCCTTTCACATGTACTCGTGAAGGGTGACTTGGTCATCTTTCCAAGTAAACAAGATTCACATGTGTCATCTTCCCTAAGGTCGAATGACTCCAACACTCCATCCTTTTGGAGTTAGGCTATGCGCTTCTTGTTGACATGTCCAAGACAACAATGCCACAAGGATGCTTTATCCATACTAGTGGAAGAATCAATATTCAAAACATCATTTCCTAAGTTATCAACAACCATAACGGTTTCATATATTCCATTACATGGTATAGCTTCAAAGTAAAAGACACCATTTAGATAAGCCAAAATAGAACCATTCTCATTATTAAAAAAAAATCTAAATCCTTGTCTATACAAACCATGAAATGAAATGATGTTTCTAGCCATTTCTGGCGAATAGCAACAATTGTTCAAATCTAAAACCAAACTATTCCTAAGCACTAAAGAATACACTCCAATCTTGGTCACAGGCGACGATCTTCTGTTCCCCATGATTAGATTTATCCTTCCTTGCTCCACATCCCTACTTCTTCTTAGTCCCTGCACATTAGAACAAATGTGGTAACCACAACCGGTATCAAGGACCCAAGAAATAGCATGATTAGAATCGTTAGATTTAATTGTGCATATACCTGCGAAAGATGGCTTGATCTTTCCTTCTTTGATTGCTTGCAGGTACTCTGGGCAGCTTCTCTTCCAATGTCCTATCTTGTGGCAGTGGTGGCACTCTGCCTCCTTCAGGTTAGGACAGGGCTTAGCGGGATCAACTTTGGTCCCACTAGAAGAGGCACCATCTCGGGCTTTCGCCTTGCGATAGTTCTTCGATGAAGCTTTCCTCTTCTTTCCCTTTCCTTGACCAATAGCCAAGACAGGAGCAGCGGGCGGATTGGGAGTAGGTGCAACAGACTTGTCCTTGAAGTTGCTCTCAGCGACTCTCAAGAGACCTTGGAGTTTGCTTAGGGTGACCTCTTCTTTGTTCATGTGGTAGGTCATCCTAAATTGGTTGTACATCGGAGGCAAAAAGTGAAGCACCATGTCGATCGCCAAGTCTTCCCCGAAGTCAACATTTAACTTGCGAAGGCGGTCGACATACCTTTGCATCTTTTGCAAGTGCACGGTAAGAGATTCTCCATGACCCATCTTCGCGGAAATCATGTTAGTGAAAATCTCATACCGCTCTTGTCTCGCGTTTTGGTGGTACCTCTCCAATAAGTCTTGGTGCATCTCGTACGGGTACATGTCCTCGTAGGACTTTTGGAATTCGGAGTTCATGGTAGCGATCATGATGCAATGTACCTTCGTTGCATCTCGCTCATGAGTTTCAAAGGCGGTGATTTCGGCTGGAGTAGCGATTTCGGTGTTGATTTTCTCGAGCTTCTCATCAAGGACATACTCTTTGTCCTCATAGCGAGCAATGGTGCGAATGTATCTTATCCATTCGCTAAAGTTCGTTCCATCGAAGGTGACCTTTTGGCAAAGGCTCATCAACGTGAAAGAACTAGCAGCAGCGTTGTTTGCGTTCGACATCTATAATTAGAAAAGGACAAAGATAGATTAGAATAAGAATCCCTAATAATCACCCAATAAGAAAAATTAGGGCTAGGATCCAACAATGACATTTACATATTAGAAAAGGGATGCCGTAATCTAACATGCAAATACATTGAAGGTAAGTGAATGACGATTCACTAATTCTCCATCACAAAAACCTAAACTATTAGTCCTAAGTGTTTTTGAGAATTCCTAGGTTCGGATGAGATTCATTGAAACTATTCAATGGCATGTTTAAATCTCGATATGCCCCTCTTGTTTGTGACTGGGATGCCGAGGATCACAAAGCGGGTGTGAATAACCATGCAAATTCACGTGGTGCCTTCATTGTAACGATCACCTATTCGACGTGCCGGTAAACCACACACGCTCCATCGAACTATGATAAACAATGAATCACCCTTTGCCACCTTCGCTTAGAATCAATTAGTGTGCCGGTAAACCACACACGCTCCACTAACTTCTTAGCAAGGTGCAAAGTGTAATTTCATGGGATTGCATCAATTCACTTTTCCTAAAGTAACTAAGATTGGGAATTTTAAAATATGTATAGTTACTTTATATTTCTTATTATACTTTTAATGAGAGGATGAGGTTGCCCTATCCTACCCGTTCGGCTAACGACCCTCCACCAATCAAGCAAGCGGTGGGTGTGAGTGTACACCCATTAAGCGCCATTTTATAGGCCGCAACCTTATACCCACCTTATAGATTGACTTCGTGAATGAGGCCTACTAACGGTAAGACTAGCATTTAGTTATACATATATATATTATACTAGTAATATCATATTAGTATAGGGGTGTATTTTAAACCTTTTAAAATCTAGGGTTTTGAAATTTAAGTTGTCTAAATTAAAACTTTTAATCACAAATATAAATTTCAAAACTTGAGGGCAAGTTTTAAACATTTAAAACATGGAGGATCAAATAACAAATAATTCCAATTAACAATTAATATCCTAATTATCTATATTTGATTTATTCAAGATTTCTTTTAAGATAATTACCAAAATAATCAAAATAATTAATTAATTATCATATAAGGAAATTAAATATTTAATTAGTTGATAATTACCTTTAACTAGATCAAGATAACAGTTATATTTATCAGAAAAACGAATTAATATTGATCTAATTAGTTTATGGTAAGTTTGGATAAGATAATTACAAAGAAATCCCGAATCTGGCCATTCCTGACGCCTGGACTCGCCGAGTGCACAAAGGGACTCGCCGAGTCAGGCCTACTCGCCGAGTCCACTTTGAGACTCGCCGAGTCCATGACTCAGAAACCTAAAAATCGAATTTTGCAGGTTTGTTTCAGTTAATCAAGCAACAATTTACAGAAAACCAAGCTAGGCTCTGATACCACTGATGGGTTTTAGCCATAAGAACTTTCCTATGTGCGCATGCAAAACCCTAATGCTTGGATCTAGGCTTTCTAATAAACATGCTTTGAATCCAAGACTTCTAATAACTAATTAGGCTAAACAACAACATTGAAATAGATCTAGAACCATACCTTTGAGTTCCTTGTTGATCTTGAGGTCTTGGAGCTTCTAGAGTCACAAATGTCACTCCTCTGATGGCTTACAAACACCAATAGCAAGGAGGATGATTTAGGAGAGAGGAGAGGGGAGGAATTCGACCAGAGGTTCCTTACTTTAGGTTATCACACGAATTCCTTATGCCATGGGGTCTATTTATACTTGTAGACTCCTTAAGGATTACAGATAAGTCCCTATCAGATAATCTTCTCTTAAGGCTATCCAAATCCATTCCTAGATAAGCATATGGACGATTTTAGCTATCCTAATCCTCTTAGAATCCGTCCATAGTATATCCAAATGGATTTACAGTCTGAAGTTTAACTATCAAACAATTGACAGTTTATACCCCTTTATTTAATTAATATCTTTAAGTCACCAAATTAATTCTAATTAATTCTATGACTTATATTAAACAATATATTATTCATTATATTATTCCCATAATATATTAATAATATTTACTCTCTCTTATTAAATCATCCTATCAAGTTGCTATGGTGAAGGCAACCCAAAAGGACCATGCACAACCGGATATAGTTACAGCCTTAGACACTATTCCAACAATATTGGCACGTATATGGATTTAATTAGTGTTATGAACAACTAATTGATGATTTTGGGACCACCTTTGGGACTAGCAAACACTTATAATGAAGTGTTATAATCATATATGATCATATGAGTGTTTATAAGGCTATACAAGAGGGTGTATGGCCAAAATACACACTATATGTGTGTGTACGGCCAGGTGTGCGGCCTAGTGTGCTGCCAGCACATGTGTGCGGCCATGTGTGCTGCCAGATGGTGTGTGTTGCCATGTGTGCAGCCAGATGGTGATCTTGGTGTTCTTGGTGTTCTTGGTACCTTTTTATGAAGATCTTCAAGGAGAATGGATGATACTTGAGAGGATTTTCATGTTCTAAGCTTGAAGAAGTGAAGGAAGTGTTCAAAATGATTTAAGTGTGGCATATATAGGTGGAGTGTGCGGCTGGGAAAGGTGTGAGGCTGCAAACAAGAGTGTGTGGCCGCACACTCCATGTGTTGGAGTGTTTGGCCCGGTTTTGATTCCTACACTTCGAGTTAACCCTTTTTAACACTCCTACCTTGATTATATCACATTTAGAACACTTCATTAGACTCTAAAGGGTTCTACTATATAGTAAAATAAGTCTAATATTGGGAAGAATTGAAGAGTGCATGCGAGAAGTTTTTCGGGTTGTCACAATATGCTTGCTTAATTTACTCATCAAATCACACACAATAATATGTTTTATAACACCAAGTTACTGGTGCATTTACACATCATCAATGTGCAACCGACTTGTAAACTACAAATCATATGTCTCTGTTTCAAGAATATATGATATTATCGTCTCACAATCACTCGTGATAAAATCCATGAAGTGATTCAGATGATCGTGGGTTTAATCCAATACTCAAATCCTATTTTAGGAGTACTCATAAACATTGCAGAAAACATATGCTATATCTAAACACTTAAACAATCTACAGTTGGATTCATGACATTATTACCTCTTTACTCACTTTCAAAGTATGATTGATTGTGGATGTTTGAATAACCTAGTTATTCGAGAAGTAAAACATGCAAAGTGAAACACAAGAATAATCTAATTAACTATGGTCTCAAAACTTTTGAATATAAATAAATCACTTGTTATTTAATCACCATATTAACCAAACTTTATTCATTGTATACTGTTTCGACTACTCAACTCAATACTCGAATTAAAACAATAGTTATCCCATGCTCCTAGCATGCACACTATGTTTATCTATGGTCCTTTCTTTGTGAAATATATATCAATTGAAATCATTTTCAATCACGCTCATTTCACAATTCCAAATCCTTATCATAAGTGTAAGAATACCAAATTCTTGTCACTTACTAGAATCTGTCAGATCTAAACTTACATGCAATGATCCTTTTGTAATGTCAAGGCACCAAAGCCACAAAGACTTTGCCAATGATATTGCAAAGTATTCCACTGGAGATTGTTACAAGACAATTTCATGGAAGTGAAGTCTCACATTCAAAGCACGTTCCTTTGAACATCCTTCTTGCATTAAAGCTTCTAATCTTTACTCAAATTTTATTAACCAACTTCCATTATTCAAACATTTCCATATTTCCATATGACTATCAATTCTGAACAAGAGTTAACTCTTCTCAGAACATATCAATATGGTCCTACCAAAATTATACTATACTTCCAACTGTCCACAAGCAACCAATCTTTGGTAAACCTCAGATTTTCCTTGACAGTTGTTTAACTACTTTAGTCATATCTGGTTCTCTTCTTTTTCACTCTTAATGCCCTAGGCATTTTGAAAATCAGAATGATTGAATATTTATAGCATATGTGATCAATCCTTTATCTCAAGCATATGGGATTCGACACATCATTTCTTACATAAAGACATGATACTTTATCAGTCTTTTGCTATAATATTTCCATATATAGAATTTCCTTATGTTGAATCATTTAAGGTTTTAGATTTGAAATGAAGTATCAGTATTTTCTCCCTATAACCTTTTATAGCAAAACAACATCCAAACTTGCAACCATGCAAACTTCTAACTTTTGTTTCCTATAAATAGCATTGCCTACTTGCAACACTAGGTATAATTATGCTCCCACTAGCACAAAAATTATACTTTTACTAGCATAACACTTATGCTCCCACTATCTTTGACATGTACCCAGAAATCAACTGCACTTCTAGAAATCAATACTTATTAAATTTCATACCAAAGTTCAGATTTCTAATACATGGTGCTTCAATCAGTCTTTGCCTAGACTTCTAAGGCTCATACACTTTTCAAATTAAATAGCACAAGTGTGTGTTTAAACCTTTCAGAAACTTATACCAATAAGTCCTAAATGTTCAAACTACTTGCCATTTCTCAAAGTTCGAACTATGAAAAGGGATGTCGTAATCATACTCAAATTTGAGAACATAATTATTACAACTGCTAACTCTAATCCTCTAAAATCTACTTAGTGAAATCGTTTCCTCATAAACATTTTCATGAAGTAGAGAGAAACCACTTGCCACTTAGATTTTATGGTGTATGTGTTCCTATCCATATAAATATGTCATTCCCAACCATTATCATAAGACAAGGTTTATGACAAATTCAAACTCATATGGACTGAACTTGTTCAATCTTTATTTCTTGCCATCTGGTAGCTCAAGGGCCTACCATTGCTTCTAGGTAATTGAGCAGCTCACCCATACAGATCAATGTGCTTTCACTGATCAAGGTGCTTTGCCTTAAGCAATCAAATGAGAACTCATAGAACTCACATGCACAATCAACTTAGCTGAAATGAGCACATAAATAAGAATATGTCAACACGATAACTTATCAACCTCAGGTCGTGTGCTAGTGATAACTAAAAGATTTACTCTTGATTAGTACTTGAAATTATTTAAGACCATTAAGACTCCCACTGACCTCTTGACATATAAGATTCTTTGTCAATGAACATTTTTGACAACCATATGTTCAAGAGATAGTGTGAGATCTTATTAAGACAACACTTCATGTAACTGGTCTTAGTTGATCCTTGTTTTATCCAAAACATCACAACTACCAATTTTAAATGTGCAAGAGTAAGAAACATTTCTACTCCACATTTCATGAGGCGTTATAAACCTACTCAGAACATGTCACTCAAGGTTCAACTTGGAGTAACTAGAGTATGACTCTAAACTTGTTTTTGGAATGAAGTATGACTCATCTTCTTGATTTAACCATTTCAACAATTCCCGATTCCTGTTCTCAGCCATATAAGTGCATTAAAGTGTCCTTAGAGGATCAATTGTGATATGGTTCCATAATCATTATGATGATCATAAAACACGATACTAAAGTAATCTCCTTTCCTTTTATATTGGAGGAGCTTTTATCTTTCTGCCCAATTTGATTCTTCTTATTCGTTATGCCATACTTTGAATCTTTTCAAGGTATCATAATTATACTTAATCTTGTAAGCATAACCATATTTACTGAACTTTCAGTAAATCATGACGAATAGACTTTATCTTCCTTTGTGGTGGATCTAACCAATTCACATCAATGTGTACTGGATCCTTTCATCTTTCACTTGACTTACATACATATGTAAACAAGGAATTAGTCCTAATTTCCCAAGTACCAATATTTTCATACATCACATAATTCAAATCATATGATTCCAAGTTTCTGTCCAATTGAAACTTAGGCGATCAGAATCGTTCCTTACTTAGAAAATTCGACACTACCACAATCAATATAACTAAGAGCGAAACATTTTCAACATTGCTATTAATAGAAACATATCAACAATAATTTTCACAAATGCAATTGCAAGGAAACATAAAAATAAGACAAAATCAAAACTTTCCTTATTTAAAAAATTACGGAAAAACTTGTGCTTACAACGCGAATACATATGAAAACTATGTTTCTAAATATTCCTAAGCAATCTATCATAACTCTAAGTAGTAGCTTCAATAATCTGATCATCAAACCATGAGATCGAAATCCATCTCTTCACAATCAGACTCATCTTACATCTTCTTCTAAGCTTCCTTCTTTCACTTAGATTCTACAAAACATCAAACTGCAATCTTATCATATCATGTATCTAGAATCTATAAACAGAAACTTAATAGAGTTAGATAGTGGATGTACCTGAAGTAGAACCATACAATTTGATTTTACCATCTCTTAGATCTCTCAGGTAGTCAGGGCAGCTTCGCTTCCAATGTCCTTTTAATTGGCAGTAGAAACAAATAAACTCTTTAGAAGTGACACATGGACTTATCTCAGAATTTTCCTTTTCTTATGCTCAAATATTTTGATCATGGCCAATTTCTTTCCCTTAAGAGAATAAATCATTTCTGGACTATCATTGTCATTTCCTATGTCCATGGCAATTTGGGAAGTAGATCTTCCAATCAACTTTGCTTTACCAGTGCGCTAAATCATTGCTGATTTAGCAGCAATTAGTAAATATGTCAGATCGATAAGGATCACCTCGTGGTCTTTCATATTGTAATCCTTTAAGAACTCACTATACGACTCAG
This sequence comes from Lactuca serriola, assembly GCF_051521515.1. NCBI lineage: Eukaryota > Viridiplantae > Streptophyta > Magnoliopsida > Asterales > Asteraceae > Lactuca > Lactuca serriola. The sequence goes on from NC_136416.1 coordinate 183,221,005, forward strand.
GAAGTGATTGAAGAACCAAGTCAACAGCCAACTTCCTTGGGAAGATGACACACAATATTCCCAACCTGTCAATGTGTGACTTCATCTCGAGGATGTGTGCACACACAAAACTTCCATCTCCATGCTTGCATGCCAATAGGGCTTGAGTAACCTTGAAATTTTCAATTCGACTAAAAAGTGGGTCAGGGAGAGTCACTGGAGGAGGTGGAGGAAGAGAAGTATGATTTCCAGTACCACCAATTTACGAAGAAGGGATTAATCTTACCCTAGATCGACACATGGAATATCATCTTCATGAGGAAAGCTTTTTCCAAAAGGATAAGGAAGACCATAGTTTTCAGAACTAGACATCTATAAAAGGGAGAAATTCAAGTGACTTGATTTAATCCTTAATATAACACCCAAATGAAATATCAAGGCTAGGACCCTTACACAATAATTCACAATTTAGAAGAGGGATGTCGTAATCTAATTGCAAATTATTTGAAGGTAGGTAAATAATGATTTACCAATTTTGCCACTCAAAAATGAAATTTAAAAGAATTAAGTTTTATGAATTTCCTAGATCTTTGAGATTCATCGAACTTATCAATGGCATGTTTAAGCTCGATTATACCCTTCAAGTTTGTGATTGGGATACTGTAACATCCAAAAATCAGAAAGTCCAAGAAAGGAAAGAAAACCCTAAGTCAAAGGGTCGACTCGCCGAGTCCAGGGAGGAACTCGACGAGTCCGAGCGGGATCTGGGTCGAGGAGTAAGTGACCGACTCGGCGAGTTGGAGAATGGACTCGACGAGTCTGGTCTGAAGAGAGAAACCCTAATCCCGGGGGTTGTACCCTATATAAAGGATGTTATGTCCCTTCTTCAACCTCTATATCATCCTAGAGAGCCTGTAAATCCTAGATTTCGTGTGAGCTTCCATCATTTGAGAGAAAATAGATTTGGAGGAGGGAATCTTTGAAAGGAACTTGAAGATCAAGAGGGTTGCTCCAAAGGAGAGGTGTAGATCTGAGATCTACTTCAATTTGTGCTCATCTTGGAGGTAATAAGCTGTTATCTTCCATCCTTTGCATCTAGGTATACTTTTGTTATGAGATGTCGTGGGGGGGGTTATGGTTGTTTAAGATCTATTTCGGGTTTGGGGCTTAGATATGAGGTTTCCACTTCAGATCTAGTGTGGAGAAGGTCCTAAATGTCGTAAAGCATCAGCTATTGAGTAGTTGGTGAAGCCCTTTTTGTCTTAAGCCTAGCCCTAGAGTGTTTTGAGCCTAGATCTCCTTAGCTACACGTAAAGTTTGAAACTTTACTTGGGGAATAGGCTTTGGAAGAACAGATCTACAATTTGGAGTCACTACATAACTCAAAAAGCCTCTAAATGTATGAAGGTATGAATAGACTCGGCGAGTCCTTTGAGTGGACTCGGCGAATAGTATGAAGAATAGGAGGAACACGACGAGTTGGATGAACAACTCGTCGAGTTGGTTGAATATTGCCTTGGACTCCGCGAGTCTGTTCTTGGACTCGGCGAGTCATGTCGAGAAACCCCAAACCCTTCGAGTTAATACTCGAATCAGTGAGTCGAGTGGAGACTCAGTGAGTTGGACAGGAAAGTACTCGGAAATCGGTGGACTCGGCAAGTCATGGGTTGACTTGGCGAGTCGAGTCGCGAATGGAAGGACTCTGAGCATATGAACTCGGCGAGTCAGTAGGCAGACTCGGTGAGTAGGGTTGACCTGGAAGGTTGACTTTGACTAGGACCTTGACTTTGACCAGAGTTGACTTAGTTGACTTTCGGAGGACAGTTAAGCTAAGTGATATATGTTTTGATATCGGTAGCTTAGGGAGCTAGTGGAGCAGCGGTTCAGAGAATATCGGACAACAGTCATCAGTAGCAGCAGAAGTTCAGCAGTCGAGGTGATTCTCCCTTTTGTGTGGAAGGGTCTACGGCCACATTGCCGGCCCATGTAGTTATGAGTAGGAAGACCCGGGGGTTAGCCTAGTCACAATATGCTAGTATGATATTCAGGACGAGGTCTAATGTTAACGGGCGGGTGCCCAAGGAATGGTTTGCATGATAGTTATACTTGTTGTCTGTGTGATACATGTATGTGTCTGGTAGGAAGGTGAGTGTGGGCGAGGTCCCATATCTCACCAATAGCAGAGTATGGATAGTGTTCCATATCTCATTATTAGTAGAGTAGGGGCAAGGCCCAGGTTAGGGAAAGAGGGAGTGTGGGTCGGGCCCGTATCTCACTATCAGTAGGAGCGTGGACGGGGTTCCATGACTCATCAGTTGCAGGACATGGGCGAGACCCAAGACAGGTGAGGCCTTAGAACAAGATTCGGTAGTATATGTTTAGTTTATGTGTTGTGGCATGTTTATGTGTTAGTATATGTTGGCGGGCGAGGCCCAGTGACAGGCAAGGCCTAAGTGAAACAGATCTGTATCCGAGTGGGGCTCGAAGCCAGGCGGGGCCTGGAGCGGCGGGGCCGTTGTAGCGGGTGAGGCCCGAGGTGGGGGGCGTGGCCCAGTATGTGCAGTATGTGTCTATGTATGGTATGTGGTAGGCTGGGGGAACTCACTAAGCTTCGTGCTTACGGTTTTCAGTTTTGGTTTCAGGTACTTCTGGTAGTGGAGGGAAGAGCTCGGGGTGATCGCATGGCACACACCATAGATTAGACAACCTGGGATGTTTTACTCTGATAATGAATATATGTTTTGAAAATTAATACTCTGATTATGTTATGGATTGATAATTGTGTTTTAAGTAATGTTTTATAAAAGAAATTTTTAGTTTTGAATTTTGGGACGTTACAAGTTGGTATCAGAGCCTTGGTTTGAGGGATTCGGACATACCCTCAGGTGTGTCTGAAATCAAACTAAGGAATTGGTATATAAGTTTTCAAAATGAAAAGACAGTTTTGTAAAAAGAGTTTTGAGAAAGAAAACAGTTTTAGAAAAGCAAAAAGAGTTCAGAAAGAAAAGAACTTTGAAAAGAGAAAAGGGGTGTGGTGCATGCAATCAACCAAGCTCAAGTAAGTACCCCAAAATACCCATACAAGTTTATGTTATGATTATCAGTTAGTAGAACAACATGCTAGATTAGGACTAAGGATCTAGAGAGGATGCCTTATGTGCCTGTTATATGTGCTTTTTGAGCTGCATGATAGTACTGGTTAGACCGTAGTAGGATAGCCTGTTTAGGTTATGCCTGAGTTTATGAGCTTGTGTTGCATGCTAGTACAGATTCCTGATATGAGATTATGATTGCTTGAGTATGTTATGGTTAGATTTTTTTTCCTTGTCTAAATGTTGCTTCCTTTGTGCATTGTGGGATTCTGAGTGATGGGAGTTAGTCATTAGGTGGATACGTCATGTCACGTGTGATCAGGGTTGAATAATCTCAGAGTGCTGGATTTGGCCCTATTGCGCAGCTCTTGTTTGAGTCCAACCGTTGTAGGGACGAATCTTTTACTCGAAGGATTATCTGAGCCTCGTCACATGTGATGGTATCCAAGTGATGGCTAATTGGCATCATAAGGAGGCTGTCAGCAGTTGAGGACTGGTTTGGTTTGGGTCAGAGGTTTCCCTAGGGCAAGCCTAGGATGAGGTAGTGCTGGGAGCAGTAGTAGTATAAAAGGGACCTGGTGGAGTTGAAGCAGTTCTTGAGGAAAGTACGGATAGATGTGGAAGGTAGTATGGGCCCGTACTACTGAAAGCAGATGATCCATACTCAATTCGGGAAAGGCCGAGACGAGACCGGGAACCTGGTAGTGCGTGTGTTTGATCTCGCAGCAGTGATAAGTATTCTGATAAGTGGTTGTATTATATTTTTCAGCATGGTGATGTTGCGAGAGAGACCAGTGGGCAGATCAGGCGCCGGAGAGGGATCAGGCTTAGGTTCAGGAGCCGAGCAGCTTGAGGAGCGGATGAGGGAGTTGATATCAACTGAGGTTACGCGCAGCATACTAGACCAGACTCCTGTAATTTTTGGCACGGTCAAGGAGGGTATACTGGAGATATTGGATGAGAAGCTGGGAGCCTTCCGTATTGAGATGATGGCTTTGATGGGAGCACGTACTTTGACATTCCGAGGGTTCAGGGTTGCGGGGCACCAAATTATCATGGGGCTAGGGACCATATTGCTAGCAGCAGATGGTTGGCTGATTTCGCCAACGCATTCCGTACGAGCCGGTGTCCCGAGGGGGACAAAGTCAGACTCGCCTCCTGTCTTCTAAAGGACAGAGCGAGTGATTGGTGGGAGGAGATTGGTCATGCCATTGTTGATGATGCCGCGTTGGACGCGATGACATGGAGCGATTTCTAAGCCAGGTTTAGGGCTGAGTTTTCACCGATTATTGAGGTGCAGCAGTTGGCACGGGAGTTTCAGGATTTGACGCAGACTACTGAGGATGTGGCGGAGATCACCGCCAAGTTTAGGGAGAGGGCCCTTCTTGTTCCGCAGTATGTCGCGGATGAGGAGATGAAGAAGGCCGGGTATCACGAGATGTTGAGGGATGACATCAGGCAGTTTGTGGCAGATCCAGCTGCAAGACGTTGGAGGATATGATCACTCGGGCTAGAGAGAGGGAAATCGATTTGGAGCAGATCCGGAAGAGGAAGCCGGATGAGATTCAGATAGTCACAGGTTTAGGCAAAAGGCCTAGGGGATCGGATTCAAGATCGAGGGATTATCAGGACCGCAGCCGATGCGGCAAGTGTGGCAGGACGCACGGGGGTGCGTGCAGGAGTGGTAGTGGTGGTGAGTCTGGCTGCTTCAAGTGCGGTCAGACTGGTCATTTTAGCAGGGATTGTACTGTTACCACCACACAAAGATCAGACTTGATATGTTTTTAGTGCAATCAGCGGGGCCAAAAGAAGTCTCAGTGCCCCAGTTTGTTTCCGGCAGGACGGGTGATGGCACCCGCCCCTGCAACGTCGAGGATCACAGACGGCCGTCAGGGCCGTGCAGAGGCGCCTGCGTTCGGAAGCAGGGCTTTTCAGATGACTACCTTGGAGACACGAGCAGCATCGGACGTTGCAGGTATGCAACATCCGTTTTCTATTTTATTTATGCATGATTATATTGTTATGGTTCTGCACCATTATCGGTATGAGTATTTTAATTTGGTGAGGCTTGCTTGTAATTGAGTTATATGCCATCTGCATACCTTGGATATTTGTATGGTAGTTAGGGGATGTGCTCTATTGGAGAAGGTTACTTAGGATGCAGTAATTGTAGCATGCCTGGGAGGGACTTGGTATGTCTCGCTAGTTCGGAGTTGTATAGTTTTAGAGATGGACTGGTTAGATCCCGAGCTATGGTAAGCTTGGGTTCCTCAGCAGATTGATTATGGAATGGTAGCAAGGATCGGGGATTCTTTTCGAGCATTGAGAAGTGAGGAGTAAGCAGGATTGAAGTGGGGGAGAACCCTCCGAGTGTACAAAGGCAAGAGCACGCAGATCCAAGATGGGTACACGATCTCTAAGAAGGAACAGGAGCAGCATAGCATTTGATGGATTGAAGAGTTCAGGGTTGGGAGTTTGAGAAACTCCCCATCAGTTAGTGCATGTAATGGTGAGGTTAGTACGTGGTTGGGAATTCAGGTCGAAGGATCGTCTGTAGGACTCGGGTGAGTCGGAATGAAGATCTTGAAGACGGATAGCATGGGATGCTTTCGTGTTAATAGTCAGTGGCAGAGTCAACATGTAGAGCATGGTAGAGCGACGGGAGAGTCGCAGCCTTCTCCAACAGCAGTCAGTGGAGGAAGTCTTGTAAGACAACAGGGCAGCTGTAGCATTCCCTAGCAGCTAGTTAGCGGTGTATGGGCGGAGGCCCGTATCTCCTAGTTAGCGGAGTTGGAGCGAGGCCCTTACCTCTTAGCGATCCAGGAAGGAATCAGGATTGGGTAGTGGATAAGGATAGTATGGAGCTTGCCTGCATATCCCCAGAAAGGTGAGACCTTGGGAGAGGCTGCTCTAGGATGTAGTGAGGTGGGACCTGTGGGCGAGGCCCGTATGTGAGTAGCAGTGTAGGTGAGACCTGAGAGCAGGGTTGCTCAGTAGTAGGGTTGGGTAAGACCCGTGGGCGAGGCCCGTGCAAGAGTGGGTAGACAAGTGAGACTAGAAGGATAGATCACTTAAGTTTATAGGCGGGTGAGACCCGTGGGCGAGGCCCGTGAGTTTTAGTAGCGCAGGTGAGACCTGGTAAGGACCTTAGGGTCAAGTTAGGGGATCGAGGATCCCAGGATTTGTAGCGCCAGAGTGGCAGAGTAGAGGGGGCAGTATTAGATAGCCTAAGTTTCTTCGGAAGTCGCTGGGAGCGACTAGGTGTTGGTGTTGGGGCTAGCGACTGGTGGGAGCCGGTAACCCAGATATTGATACATCAGTAGGGACCAGGGTGGTCTCGGTTCATCCGGAAGGTGGATAAGGGACAACAGATATTTTCATTCAGTGACAGTGATGGTAAGCAGTCCATGGTGGAATTCGACTAGTTGATTGATGGGTGCTCAATACTAAGTTATAGTAGCGAGAAGTGTCCAGTGGATACTAGTGGTAATGACCCGTACTGGGAGTAGCGGGAGTAGTGGATTTGGTGAAGGATGGGTCCTTCACCGTGTCAGAGAAGTAGTTGGTTATGGAGCGTTGCCTTGGAAAGGCCGTAAATCCCGCAAGGAAATAAAGGGGTGAACCCCTAGGGTGTTTAGCATAAGTACTCGAGAAGTATCAGAAGGTTTGTCAGTCGAGTAAGTTGTGTTCCCAGAATGTTCAGGGTCAGGGTTAACCTGACATTATTATCCACAAGGATTAATGTTATTCAGAATGACCAGGTGAAAGGCCAGCGGAGGTGGTCAACGGACGTTAGGTCAACCAAGCAGCGGACGTTAGGTCAACCAAACATCGAGGACGAAGTTTAGTTTAAGTGGGGGAGAGTTGTAACACCCAAAAATCAAAAAGTCCAAGAAAGGAAAGAAAACCCTAAGTCAAAGGGTCGACTCGCCGAGTCCAGGGAGGAACTCGACGAGTCCGAGCGGGATCCGGGTCGAGCAGTAAGTAACCGAATGAGCGAGTTGGAGAATGGACTCGGCGAGTCCGGTCTGAAGAGAGAAACCCTAATCCTGGGGGTTGTGCCCTATATAAAGGATGTTATGTCCCTTCCTTAGCCTCTATATCATCCTAGAGAGCCTGTAAATCCTAGATTTCGTGTGAGCTTCCATCATTTGAGAGAAAATTGATTTGGAGGAGGGAATCTTTGAAAGGAACTTGAAGATCAGGAGGGTTGCTCCAAAGGAGAGGTGTAGATCCAAGATCTACTTCAATTTGTGCTCATCTTGGAGGTAATAAGTTGTTATCTTCCCTCCTTTGCATCTAGGTCTACTTTTATTATGAGATTGGGGGGGGGGGGGGGTTATGGTTGTTTGTGATCTATTTCGGGTTTGGGGCTTAGATATGAGGTTGCCACTTCAGATCTAGTGTGGGGAAGGTCCTAAATGTTGTAAAGCATCAATTATTGAGTAGTTGGTGAATCCCTTTTTGTCTTAAACCTAGACCTAGAGTGTTTTGAGCCTAGATTTCCTTAGCTACAGGTAAAGGTTGCAACTTTACGTGGGGAATAGGCTTTGGAAGAACATATCTACAGTTTGGAGTCACTGCATGACTCAAAAAGCCTCTGAATGTATGAAGGTCTGAATAGACTCGGCGAGTCCTTCGAGTGGACTCGGCGAGTAGTATGAAGAATATGAGGAACATGATGAGTTGGATGAACAACTCGTCGAGTCAGTTGAATATTGCCTTGGACTCGGCGAGTCTGTTCTTGGACTCAGCGAGTCAAGTCGAGAAACCCCAAACCCTTTGAGTTAAGACTCGAATCAGTGAATCGAGTGGAGACTCAGTGAGTTGGACAGGACAGGACTTGGAAATCGGTGGACTCGGCGAGTCATGGGCTGACTTGACGAGTCGAGTCGCGAATGGAAGGACTCTGAGCATATGAACTCAGCGAGTCAGTAGGCAGACTCAGCGAGTAGGGTTGACCTGGAAGGTTGACTTTGACCAGGACCTTGACTTTGACCAGAGTTGACTTAGTTAACTTTCAGAGGACAGTTAAGCAAAGTGATATATGTTTTGATATTGGTAGCTCGGGGAGCTAGTGGAGCAGCGGTTCAGAGAATATCGGACATCAGTCATCAGTAGCAGCAGAAGCTCAGTAGTCGAGGTGAGTCTCCCTTTTGTGTGGAAGGGTCTACGACCACAATGCCGACCCATGTAGTTATGAGTAGGAAAACTTGGGGGTTAACCCTAGGCACAGTATACTAGTATGATATTCAGGACGAGGTCTAATGTTAGCGGGCGGGTGCCCAAGGAATGGTTTGCATGATAGTTATACTTGTTGTCTGTGTGATACATGTATGTGTCTGGTAGGAAGGTGAGTGTGGGCAAGGTCCCGTATCTCACCAATAGCAGAGTATGGATAATGTTCCATATCTCATTATTAGTAGAGTAGGGGCGACGCCCAGGTCAGGGAAAGGGTGAGTGTGGGTCGAGCCCGTATCTCACTATCAGTAGGAGCGTGGACGGGGTTCCATAACTCATCAGTTGCAGGACATGGGCGAGGCCTTAGAACAGGATCGGTAGTATATGTGTAGTTTATGTGTTGTGGCATGTTTATGTGTTAGTATATGTTGGCGGGCAAGGCCCAGTGACAGGCGAGGCCTAAGTGAAACAGATCTGTATCCAAGCGGGGCTCGAAGCCAGGCGGGGCCAGGAGCGGCGGGGCCGTTGTAGCGGGTGAGGCCCAGAATAGCGGGCGTGGCCCAGTATGTGCAGTATGTGTCTATGCATGGTATGTAGTAGGTTGGGGGAACTCACTAAGCTTTGTGCTTAGAGTTTTCAGTTTTGTTTCAGGTACTTCTGGTAGCGGAGGGAAGAGCTCAGGGTGATCGCATGGCACACACCATAGATTAGACAGTCTGGGATGTTTTACTCTGATAATGAACATATGTTTTGAAAATTAATACTCTCATTATGTTATGGTTTGATAATTTTGTTTTAAGTAATGTTTTATAAAATAAATTTTTAGTCTTGAATTTTGGAATGTTACAGATACCGAGGATCACAAACACGGTATGAATAACCATGAAAATTAGCTTGGTACTCTCGATGTCATTTATCGCCTAATTAGTGTGCTAGTTAGCCACACACTCTCCATTGATCAACGATAATTTATGAGTAACCCATTGTCATGCTTCATTAGTCCCAAATTAGTGTGTTAGTTTACCACACACGCTCCATTAACGACCAATAAGGTGTAATGTGCAATTTCATGGGTTAGCACCAAATTCACAATTTTTCTAAAGTAACTAAGATTGAGAATTAATAAAAGCATTTAGTTACTTATATATTCATTATTCTTATAATGCGGATTAAGTGTCCTATCAAACCTGTTCGGCTGATGACCCTCCACTGGTCAAGGGTGCGGTAGGTAAGAGTGGATGCCCAATGACAGTCATTTTACAGGCCGCTTCCATATTCACCCCTTATAGACCAGCTTTGTGAATGAGGTCTACTAGCGGTAAGACTGATTGTTTACTTATACATATATAATATATTAGACTCTTAATTTTATATAGTATAAGGGTGTATTTTATACATTTAAAATACTAAGCTTTAATCTTTTAATAAATTAGACTTTTAATTTAATTAAACTTTAACCTATCTATGGACTTATTAATTGTCCTTTAATTAAAACACTTAATTAATTAATTAATAAAATCCATGAGGGTGTAATTAAAACTATTAAAAATACAAAGGTTCTAAATTTAAGATTTCAAAATTAAATATATTTAATCAAATTTTAAATTACAAAACCGTGAGGGTGTATTTTTAAACTATTTAAAGTACTAGGGTTTAACTATTAAATTACCAAAATTAAAACTTTTAATTTCAAATTTAAACTATAAAACCAAAAGGATACAATTTGAAACTTTTTCAAAATCTAGGTTAAATCCTTGAATCAAAATAATCATATATTATCCATATTTAACCAAATCTTTAATTTTAATAAGGATATAATGTTACCAAATAGCAAAGTCAATTTTAGGCAATAAAAACACGTTATAGTAATTATCCAAATCAAAATCTGGCCAAAAAATCGAAATTTTAGGAAACTGACGAGTCAACTCGTCGAGTTGAGTTCTGAACTCATCGAGTTCACCCAACGCGTCGAGTTCATGATGAACTCGTCGAGTTCTAGTGCTGGACAGAATTTTTTTGATTTCTTTATCTTTTGGCAGTTTACTCTTACATCTATTCAGTTGAAAAACATCATATGCTTTGATACCACTGATGGGTTTTGAGTATTACATCATTCCTATTGTGCACATGCAACCCTAATTGCTTTGGATCTAAGTTTTTCTCTATTGAACATGCAAATACAAACTCCAAAGCATTAACCCTATGAACTAGCATACAATTTCGAAAATCACATATGATTAGGGTCACATAATTTACCTCACTTGTCATATTGTAATAAAAAGAACAATCCTTGACTTCTGAAAGCCTAGTGCCCCAAGTGTTGCACAATTAATGGAGTCACAAACACCCAATGTAAAGGATAACTTGGGAGAGAAGTGAAATCGGCCAGGGTTTCTTAGAACACATACATTGGCCAAAAATCCATATAGGGGGGTTCTTTATATAGCTGTGGCTGCTAGGGTTTTCAGGTGGAAACCCTAATACCTTGCTTACGCAACAAGCAGCATGTGGATTCCCTCCTTAGAGCCCTTGGAAGAAATCTATTGGGCTTCCCAATAGGATTTCGTCCACTCCACTCTATGGAGTCCATTGGCCCAGTTCTTGCAACTATCAATGATTTGCAGAACAATCCCTTTATTATTAATCAGTTCCTTTTAATCCCAAAATTAATATCAAATTAATTTCTGATTAATTACTAATTAATAATATGATTTCCAAATAATATATTAATCATATAATATATTAATAAAATCATTCTGAGTACCAATTTATTATTCATATAATAAATCCTACTCTCTCTCCAGTTTTCATTCTATCAAGTTGCATGAGTGAAGGCAACCCAAAAGGACCATGCTACATTTCAAATCAAGTATAAACAAATAATAGTTATGGGCTTAGACACCTAATCCAACAAGTCAATCTTGGAGAACCAAGATGCACGCTGAAGCTGGTAAATCATCAATCCTCGGGAGAGGATAAAGTTTCTTCAACGTTACCTTATTCAGCTATCGGTAGTCTATATACTTCTGATGTGACCCGTCCTTCTTCTTCACAAACAGGATCGGGGCTTCCCTTGGCGAACTGCTCGGTCTAATAAATCCCTTGTCTAACATCTCTTGTAGCTGTGTGGACAACTCCTGCATCTAAGGAGGAGCCAACCGATAGGGTGCCTTGGCTATGAGAGCCGCACCAGGAACTAGGTCAATCCTGAACTCTACCTGCCTCTCCGAAGGTACCCTAGGAAACTCCTATGGGAACACATCCGGGTACTCTCGAACGACCGGTACATCATGTACATCCGGGTATCCATAACATAGGCGACATAACCTGCGCAAGCCTACTAAAGGTAGCGCCTTACCCTCGCTTCCGAGTACAAAGTCGGTTCACACTGCGACCTATCGCCCTATATCACTAACCCTCCCCCACTAGGAGTCTGAATTCTCACCAACGTCTGCTCGCAGTTGATCATTGCCTCATTGGGGTTCAACCAGTCCATCCCAACTATAACCTTATTCCCTCGTAGGGGAATGGGGACCAAATCCACCGAACACTGCTCGTCAAACAACCGCAGTGTACATTACCGATGAACCCTCGCAACCCAAACGGTCCTATCATATGCTTCTCTACATCAAGTGGACAATCCAACTCCCCTTGAGCTCCCACAAGTCGCTTGCTAAGCGCGAGTGACACAAAAGATCGGTTATCCCCCGAATCAAATAATACCAGAGCAGATATACCATTCACAAGGAACGATCCTATAATGAAACACATAAACATAAGCAATAATCAATATGAATAAAAAGATAAGGAGAAGATGCATACCCGTCACTACATTGCGAGTTGCACGCGCCTCCTCGGCTGTCAACTGGAAGGCTCTGCTCTTCACCACTAGTGCCTCCGCCGGCCCTGGAAGCCGTCGGTAATCCTCAATGTAGTAGGAGCGGGTGCCGCCACCTGTCCTGCTGCTGCTAAACTCGGGCACTGGGACCGCTTACGTCCCCTCTGATTGCACTGGAAGCAAATCAGATCTGATATTGTGGTGGTGGTAGTTGTACAGTCCCTGCTAACATGACCAGTCCGGCCGCACTTAAAGCAACCCGAACTACCCGCCCTGCATGTCCCCTCGTGCCACTTGCCATAATTTCCACAACGGTTGCGGCCCTGCTGGCTCCTCGATCAGTGATCTGATACCTTGGGATTTTTTCCCACACTCCTTGCATGAATCCCCTCTGGTTTCCTCTTCTTCTCCATCTCCAAATCCAACTCCCTTTCCCGAGCCCTCGAAATCATATCCTCTAGCATCATACAGCTGGATCGACTCGCAAACTAGCGGATATCACTCCATAACATCTCATGATATCGCGCCTTTTTCATATCCTCATCCACCACATACTGCGGAACGAGAAGGGCCCTCTCCCTGAATATAGAGCTGATCTCAGTCATCTATTGGAGATCCTAAAACTCCCTAGCAAGCTATTACACCTCAATCACGGGTGCAAACTCGGCCTTGAGCCTGGTCACGAAATCACTCCAGGTCATCGCATCTAAAGTTGCATCATCTTCAAGGGCATGTCCAACCTCCTCCCACTAATCACGTGCTCTATACTTCAGGAGATAGGAAGCAAGTTGAACCTTGTCCCCCTCGGGACATCAGCTCGTACGGAAGGTGTTGGAAACATCATCCAACTACCTGCTACTGGAAATGGGGTCCCAAGCCCCATGATAGTCTGGAGCTCCACAAGCCCAAAACTCCCTGAAGGTCAGCGTACATGCCCCTATCATGGCCCTCATCTTGGTGCGAATGCACCCATTCTCTCATCCAAAATCTCCAGGATATGCTCCTTGACCATACCGAAGATCACAGGAGTCTGGTCAATGATACTGCATGTGATCTCAAATGAGATGAATTCCCGCATCTGATCGTCAGGCTGCCCGACTTTAGTGCCCGAGCCTGATCCCTCACCGACACTTGAACTGCCAACGGGTCTAGTGTGTAGCGTTACCATGATGAAAATACACCATAACAAACATCAGTATACTCATCATAACTCGAGGGATCTCATATACTACAAGTTTCCTAGATTCATCTCAGCCTTTCTTGATTCGAGTACGGATCCTCTGCTTTCAGTAGTACGGACCCATACTACCTTCCACATCTATCCGTACTTTCCTCAAGAATTGCCTTGAATCCACCAAGCCCTTTCTATTGCTACTGTTGTTCTCACGCTATTCTCATCAAAGGCTTGCCCTAGGGTAATCACCAAACCACTCTCTGCCATCAGCTGCATAAGAAGTCGTTGCTATCTCCCCTAACTAGCCTACGAATACCATTACATATCACTAAGACTAGATAATTCTTCGATGAGAGGTTCTACCCTAAAACAGTTGGACTCAAACAAGAGCTATGAAATAGAGCTAAACCTAAGCTTCTGAAATTATTTAGTCCTTGAAATATGTAACTTAACATATTTGTTTATTAGTTAGTTAGAGGTAACTAGAACTCCTAAAAGCACAAATCAAGCAGCATTCGAGCATTGAGTAAACATAATCAAGTATATCCTAATCAGGCCATCATATCACAAACTAATCAATACTAGTATGCACTTCATAAAGCTCATACACATATAATAGGAACATAAGGCATCCTTCCTAGATCCTTAGCCCTAATCTTACATGCAGTTCTCATAAGCAAATCATAACATAAACTTGTATGGGTAATTTAGGAGTACTTACTTGAGCTCGGCTGATTGCATGCACCACACCCTTTTCTCTTTTCCAGAATCCTTTTCACTTTTCAAATTTCTTTTATAAAAATGATTTTCTTTTGAAAATTTTCATACCAAGTCCTCAGTTTGAGCTCAGACACACCCAAGAGTGTTGATATTTGCATATTTAGCCTCATAATAAGTATAGATTTTTATCATTTATTAGCTAATTTACTGCATATCATGGACAAAAGGTACTTAATAATGCTCAAATTATGTTTTCACTCCAAAAGGCATGCTTGGAAGTAAAAAGGAACAAGGAGAAGCAATTAGAGACCAAAAAATGAAGAATGAAGGACAAACACACACCTACTCGGCGAGTAGGCGAGTCTACTCGACGAGTACGCAAGAATGTTCCCGAAGATAAGTCAAGAATCCTAGTCAAACGCGGATTCCATGCCTCTACTCGGCGAGTTGGGCGATCTACTCGCTGAGTAGCCCCTGTTTTGTGATAATTATAAATATCGAACCTTCATCCGAAAGGGGGGAATTTTTCTGACTTTTAGGAGTTGCACCTACGATTGAAGAACCCTTTGGAGACCCAAGGAACCCTAATCTTCGATCCTTTGAAGAATCAAGGCAATTTAGGTTATACATTCCACTTAATCTTAGAATTTAAGCATGTCTAGCGTAGTTGAAATTGTTTTTGAGTTTGTTTTTACTGCAACTATAAACTAAATTCGTATTGTTTCTATTTGGGGAAGACCAAGTAACTCCTATGGTTTAATTATTACTTTTTGATTGATTGTTTATTGGTGATCTTATTAAATTAAGTTTGTTAAAGAACCTTATGCATTAACCACAACTATTTTCTGTTAATTGGAAGACAATTAAGCTTCATGAACATCTCTTAGTTGTTAACCTCATATGTTTATGTGAACACTTTATCATATGCCTAGGAATAATGAATATGAAGCTAGGATTAATAAGAGAATGGGTAAATTAATGTGTGAGCTTGTTTGAGAAACCAACAAACAAGAGGTTAATTGAAACACCAATTTGATTAACCAATTACAAATCTTATTTAATCCAAATAATTTAACTTGGGAATTAATTAGTTTAAATCTAGATCTAATCTTAGAATGAATAATTTTCATACTTTATACCTTCAATAAGCTAGAAATGATGCATAAATGTTGGATCCACAAGCTCCTTCTTCTCCTTTGCTTTTCCTCAAACTTCATTCTTCTTCAAAACCACCAACAGAACACCCAAACACTTCAATTAAGCTCAAAATGTAATCAAGATGGATAGGGTTTTGAGATTGGCACTAAAAGGCAATGGAGGCTGAAAGGGTGATGGACTTGAGGGACTTAAGGACCTTAAATAGGGTGCAAACCCTAAAAATTAGGGTTTGCCCCTAACTTGAGTACGCAAAGCGTACACCGGATCACCCCCGATGATGTGTATGCTAGGAGTACGTCGTGTGTACCTAATGTACTCCCAGCGTACTCATGAATCCTTCACCACCTTTAATTGAATTAAAAGAATATAGAGCGATTTCATACCCGGCGACTCGGTTGCTACATATATTTTCCGCAATTGGATGATTTAACTCATTTTTCTTATGTATAATATTATATTTTCATCAAAAATAATCAAACATTACATATTAGCTCTATTATTTTGATATTCGTCACATTTGCAATCAAAGATCGTAGACCAACTTTTGATGGTTGTCGCACTATGTGGACCAACACTCATTGATTTCCAAACATGATAACCAACTTTATAGATACTAGTAATGTAATCCTCTATATAAGGTACCCAAACTTCATAATTATAATGGAAAATAGTAGGAACTCTATTATTAGAACCAATGTTGCTTGCCAAATTGAATCCAACGATATGAGAATCATCTTTTGCCATGATTTTAGAAAATTTAAATAGTGAATCAAATCAATGAGTAAAATACAATATTCAAATCAAAACGAGTTTTCGATCGAAGAATTCTAGATCAAAATGCAAGTATGAATGTAATGTATTACTATAATTTACAATATTTTTGTAACACCCCATTTCTAAAATCAACCCAATATCCGGAAACGTATCTTAAGTATTATTTTATTCCGATAGATGAAATTTAAATAAAGGGTTTGGTAAGAAAGGGAGTAATTGGCATTATTTTTGTCTTGGAGGACTTAAAGGTACTTTCAGGGTTTGTGGTGTAAAGAATCTTTAAGCATGCGGCTAAGGATAAAACATTTTGGACTTATTTTATAGCTTTTAGACTTAAATTGAAAGGATTTTTGGAAGCCAACGGCTGAATGGTAATTTATAGATTTATTTTGAAAGAATTTGGATAGGAGGGACCACAAGTGTATATTGGCTTTAAGAGTTTGAATTGGAGACGGGGCTTAAACCCATCCCCTTCCCATCTTCCTTTCCACCCGGATTCATGATAACCCTAACCTTACTCCTCATGCAGCCACCACTCGTGACTCTCCAGCCGCCGCCACCCTTCTTTATCATTTTCCGATCAGCCAATGCCACCAAGCGACTACCGTTCCCATCCGACGTCCTTGCCGCCGATGTGAGCCGTTGTTGCTCTCGTTTCTGACGACGAGGACCACAAGCGGGCTTCCTTTCCGCTGCTACTGTTGCTGTTGTTCGCCGTCACAACTCTTCTTCTCCATTTCTTCGGTGCTACACCATAGTCATGTCCGCCACCGCTCGTACGAATTTTGTCCTGCTGCTTCGGTCAACATTCACCACTCCGAGGAAGGGGTTGTTGTGTATATCTTGGCGTGTGTGTCGCTTGTATGTGTGTACTTGTGTGTTGCTATTCGTTGTGGGAAAACTTTTTTGGCCAATAAACCGAGAACAACCACCATTGCAACCAACCATGGTGTCTGCCGCCGTTCTACCACCTCTAGCCACCATCTCCGGTGGCTGTGGACTTATGTATGTGTTTGGAGTGATGAATGGAATGCTTTTGATTTTTTTTGGACCAAAAATCATAACCACCACCACCGTGATGTGGTGGCAACCATCGTGAACTACCATCAACCATCACCGCCAAAGGTGGCAGTGGGTGGAGCCCGACCTAGTGAAACCCAAATTAATCTAAAACTCAACCTTGGACCTAGTTGGCGGGTGTATGGATTGGAAACCCTAACTAGGGTTTAGAAAACCCTAATGTCAAGAAACCCTAGTTTTGGAGTTGGTCGGGACCAACGTTAAAGTCGTTAATTAAATTCTAAATAATACTTAATAATGCCCCTACAATTAACTTAATGTGATTTTGGGCTTAATGTATTAAGTCCTTAATGGGTTAAGTGTTCTTACTTAACCCTAATCGTCATTTTATGTGAAAACCCTAATTTCATTTGGGATTTGTGTTGGGCCTTTCGTTTGGGCTTAGGTGTTGGGGTTCTTGTTGGGTCATTTGTGCACATGTGTATGGACTAGGATACTTGGATGGGCATTAGGGTAAGGCCAATATAAGGGGTTTGGGCCCACTTTTGGGCCATATATTGGGCCTTGGTTGATTGTTTGGCTTTTGGGCCTTCAAAGTGTGAGTTTGGGCCTTGGGCGTGGATGAAGCTAGGTTGGGATAAAGTAGTATTTATACCCCAAGTATGGATTTGTGGTTATGCATTGTAACCCAATTATTAATTGGGTGTTTTTTTCATGTTTATAGTTCGGGGATTTGTCAGGCAGCAGCTAGAGTTTTATCCACGGCACTTCAGCAGTGTGAGGTGAGTCTCCTCACTGTATTTAGCGGGTCGAAGGCACCAATGTCGGCCCATGGTTTGTTATGCTTAGTATGCTTGTTGTCTACGTGACTCTTGCATGTGTTATGTATTTTATGTTTACCGAGCGGGGCCTGATGAGTGTATTGTATGCTAGTTATCTGTATATGTTTTCACGATTACCGGGTACGACCCGATGTCAGGTGGGGCCCGAAGACTAGTCTGTATGGTATTTATCTCTGTAATTGTGGCATGTTTTGCATGTTTATATGATATGTTTATATTTTTATTTGTTTACATGTTTATAGCGGGCGGGGCCCGATGCCAGGCGGGTCCTAATAACTGACAGATCTGTGTACCTAGCGGGGCTCGATGGCGGGCGGGGTCCAATGTCGGGCGGGGTCCATTATATGTTTTGTTATGTATGGTATGTGGTAACTTGGGGAACACACTAAGCTTTGTGCTTACAGTTTTCAGTTTAATGTTTCAAGTACTTCGGTTTTTAAAAAGAAGAGCTCGGACTGATTGCAGAGCACACATCATATGTTTCTGCATTCTGTGTTTTACTGTCACACCCCTAAAACGAGATGGCGGAAACATTTGGGAGCGGAGGACATCATGTATAGTATCATAACAATGCTCAATAGAAAACAAGCAACAACATCCATTGCATTAATAATATAGTTAATACATGTGTGTTCATTGTATACTTGTATGACACCAAAAATGTATAGCAAAATATAAAAGACGAGTCTTAAACATGCTCCGTCTTCTCAAAACCTGGTCCAGTGCACCTGTCTACTGGTTCCCTGAGAATACAAGTTATTTCGAAAAAGAGTATCAACATTTAAGTTGGTGAGTTCATAAGTATTTAGTGTCAAATGTTTGTAATTGTTTAGTGAAAATGTTTGTATTTGTTTAGTGAAAATGTTTGTATATTTCCCAAAAAATCCTATATTTTCTTCTAAAAATGAAAAGTAGTCTTTTAACCAAGACTCAATTGTTTGTATGTTTGTTCTCTAAAAAATGTATGTTTTCCATATTTATAACCCATCTTTACTAGAAAAATAGTATGCAATTCTCATGTGAGAATATCACTATATGAATGTAATGGAAAAATGAAGGTTTACAGTAGTATTGTATAAAATACTCTACTAATGCATTATCTTCCTTGTAACCAAATTGGTTAATTAAGGTTTAAATGTGATTAGGTTATAACCATGCTTGATTGACTAGTATAAAACACGACGTTATTCAGGCGTCAAAAATGATATGACATTTGTCACCCGTAGACCTGCAAGTCCCACTATATTTAGCGGCAAGGTGTGGGATGGTCAATCACATATAGATCTATACACAAACTCACGCTCTCCCTCCTGGAGACTCTGGTTACAAAACGTGACTTAGCAAGAATATTGTTACGCCATGAAATAGTATCTCACATTTTAGTTATCTTGTTCACGTATAGTATGTAAGTTCCTTTTTGTTCTTGTAAAATGAATAGTATACTTTCTAATGAATCGTACTAGTAAATATGTAATGATTCATGTATTGTTTCTTTGTTGTAGAAAATAGTATGTATTGATCCTGTAAACTATACCTATTATAGTTTACTAGTATTTTATTTGAACTGTAATGATTTGGAGAAAAGACTCAATTGTTCAACATATGCAACTGAGTTAAGTATGTTCTTTGAAAATGGGGTTTAATATTCATGTATATGTTTAGCAAGTATAGTTATGATTTAGTCGACAGTCGGACTAGTGATCCTACCCTAAGCCCACAACCAAACAAGGAACAGGAGTTACGGTATTTAGCAATAGTCGTAAGTCCGTTAAAGCATACTTATACATAAATATGTAAATTAATATGATTTTGATCTAAATAGAATTCTAAAAATAGTTTAAAAGAGTTTTTTAAATGATTTTGACAAATATTAAAGCATAAGAAATCCTTTTGTTTGTTCCCACATGTAAATGTTAACACAATTAAATGGTGTTCAAGTTGTATTCCCCCCCCCCCCCCCTTAAAAGCATTTAAAATGGTAAATTGTAGGGGTATGAACTCACCTTATGTGAGTGATTCGTTTGAATGTTCGATATAGGATGTTATTTCCACGAGTGAAGTCCCATAGCAAAACCGAGTCCTAATTAGCATTTTATGTAATATATATATATATATATATATATATATATATATATATATATATATATAAATTAGTGTATATAAACATAAGATTGATAAGGAATTAGACTAATTTGTAAGTTTAACTTACAAATAAGAGTGTTAGAAGCAAAATGGAAGACTGTAATGAGTTCACGGCTAGCCCCAAGAGTTCACAGTCCAAGAAGATCTTGGTGTTCTTGGGTTTACGGTTGAGTGTTCTTGATGAAATGAAGGAGATTCAAGGGTTTTCGGCCTAATGATCTTGATGAATGAAGAACACTTAATGATCTTGGCAAGATACTAAGGAGATTCAAAGGGATTCTCGATGATAGTTGAGAGAGAATGAGTGTTTTTGGTTGGTGTTCTTGAGTGTGAGGTGGTTGTTTTCAGATGGGATTGAAGAAGTGAGGAGGAGTTCACGGTCCAGCCCCCATATAGGGTCAAAACTGATGGGACACCTTCGTTGGTTTCCACACCGAGTGGATAAGACCGAGTTTTACGGTCCGAGAAATGAGTTTGCAACTACAAACCTCATTTGTGGTCCGAAGTCTCAAGCCATGTGAGGTTTCTCGGATCTATGTAATTCACTTATAATTCAATCAACACTTCTAATTTAAAGGCTTTTAAACCAATTTAGAATTTAAATCTACTTAAATAAGGTATATCGAAATAAGAAGTTTGACTTTAGTTCGACTTTTACAATAATTAAATAACGGGTTGTCACATCATCCCCCCGTTGGAGGGAATTTCGTCCCGAAATTAAGTCTAAGAGATACACATGGACTAAGGGAAAAGATGCGGGTACTTATGTTTCATTTGATCCTCCCGTTCCCAAGTGAATTTAGGTCCCCGCTTTGCCTTCCAACGAACCTTCACTATCTAGATACGGCTTTGTTTTGTTTGTTTGACTTCACCATCCATGATTTCTACTGGTTCTTACACGAAGTTGAGGCTCTCATTGATCTCGATTTCATCAAGTGGGATAACAAGAGTCTCATCAGATAGACATTTCTTTAGATTGGATATGTGGAAGGTAGGGTGTACGTTGCTAAGTTCTTGAGGTAGTCGGAGTTTGTAAGCTACCGAGACGATTCTAGCGAGAATCTCTAAAGCCCCAATGTACCTTGGATTTAGTTTACCACGCTTTCCAAAGCGGATCATGCCCTTCCATGGTGATATCTTCAATAGAACAAGGTCACCAACCTGAAATTCCAAGGGTTTCCATCTTTTGTCAGCGTAGCTTTTCTGTCTGTCTCTAGAGGCTTTCAATCGTTCATGATTCTGAAAAATCTTTTATGTCGTTTCCCGTATGATTTTCGAACCAGTGAGAGTTCTTTCAGGAACTTTTCCTTTAGCTAGTTGCATGTCACACTCCTCAGCCCAACATAGAGGGGATCTGCACTTCCGACCATAGAGGGCTTCGAATGGAGCAACTTTGATACTAGTATGGTAGTTGTTGTTGTATAAAAACTCGACTAATGGTAAATGGATATCCCATGCTTTATGAAAGTCGATCACACAAGCTCTCAACATGTCTTCCAATGTTTGTATAGTCCTCGCACTGTGTCCATCAGTTTGTGGGTGGTAGGTTGTACTCATGCCCAGCCAAGTTCCCAGGGATTTTTGTAGCGACTGCTAGAATCTTGAGGTGAACCTACTGTCCCTATCAGAGATAATAGATATGGGAACACCCTGCAATCATACGATCTCCCTAATGTATGTTCTTGTCAGATTCTTCATCTTGTCGGTTTCTTTGATTGGTAGGAAGTCTGCGGACTTAGTTAACCTATCCACGATCACCCAAATGATATCGAGACCACCCGTTGTATTAGGCAACTAGGTTATGAAATTCATTTTAATCCGCTCCCACTTCCACTCAAGTATCTCCGGTTGTTGTAGTAAACCTGAGGGCTTTTGGTATTCTACCTTAACTTTGGCGCAAGTAAGACACCTTCCCATGAAGGTAGCAATCTCTGCTTTCATGTTAGGTCACCATTATAACTTTTTGAGATCCAGATACATCTTGTCTGAACCTAGATGAACGGAGTATCGAGTATTGTGTGCTTCGTTCATGACAACGTCTCTGAAACCACCGAGTTTTGGTGTCCAGATCCGATCCATGAGGTGTAAGACTCTGTCACCCTTGACTTCTAAGTTCTTATCCATCCCTCTTCGGGTTTCACCTTCCATGTTTCCAGGTTTTAAGGCTTCCTATTGAGCCTCCTTAATTTATATCGACAGATGTGAACGGATTGTCATAGTCAATGCCTTGACTCTACGAGCTGAGTACTCCTTCCGACTTAGGGCGTTCGCTACTACATTGGCTTTACTGGGATGATAACGAATTTCACATTCGTAATCATTTAGTAGCTCGACCCACCAACGTTGTCTCATGTTGAGCTCCTTTTGGTCGAATATATGTTGGAGACTTTTGTGGTCTGTAAAGATAGTGCTTTTCGTACCATACAGGTAGTGTCTCCAGATCTTCAGAGCAAATACCACTGCTCCAAGCTCAAGATCATGAGTAGTGTAGTTGACTTCATGTGTATTAAGTTGTCTTGAGACATAGGCAATGACCTTTCCCCATTGCATAAGAACACAACCAAGCCCTTGGTTGGATGCATCGCACTATACCACGAAATCTTCTATCCCTTCTGGGAGGGATAATATCAGTGCGCTGCATAAGGCTTGCTTAAGCTTTTGGAACACCCTTTCTTGTTTCTCTTCCCAGTCAAAGGTCACACCTTTCAAGGTCAATGTGGTAAGTGGTTTCGCAATCATTGAGAAGTTCTGAATGAATCTGCCATAGTAGCCGGCGAGACCTAAGAATTGACGAATTTTCGTAGGCATCCTTAGTGCCGACTAGTTCTCGATGGCCTTGATTTTGGAAGGGTCCACATGAATTCCCTTTTCGCTGACCACGTGACCCAAGAATTCGACTCTTCGAATCCAAAATTCGCACTCAGAGAACTTCACATAAAGCTTCTTTGCTCGTAGTGTTTCCAAGATATGTCGTAAATGCCGACTATGTTCCTCCTTACTGCATGAGTAGATAAGTATGTAATCAATGAATACTATCACGAAATTATCTAAGAAGGGATGGCACACCCGGTTCATTAAGTCCATGAACACTGAAGGCGCATTGGTTAATCCAAAAGGCATCACTACAAACTCGTAGTGACCCTAACGAGTTCAGAAGGCTGTTTTGGGAACATCTTCCTCTAAAACTCGTAACTGGTGATACCCGGATCTTAAGTTAATCTTTGAAAAGTAGCTTGCTCCTTGAAGTTGGTCAAACAAGTCGTCTACTTGTGGTAGAGGGTATTGGTTCTTAACGGTAAGTTTGTTTAGCTTGCGATAGTCGATGCACATACGGAACGATCCATACTTCTTCTTTACGAACAAGACCAGGGCTCCCCAGGGTGAGAAGCCTGGTCTAATGAATCCTATGCTGAGTAGTTTGTTCATTTGACTGGATAGTTCCTGCATCTCAGTTGGTGCTAGTCGGTAAGGCGATTTGGCTATAGGGGTAGCTCCTGGGATTAAGTCAATTCTGAACTCGACTTGACGTTGTGGTGGTAATCCTGGAAGATCTTCGAGAAAGATGTCGGGAAAGTCGCGGACTTCTGGGATGCTCTTTATGTCTTTTACCGTTTGGCTCACATCTACTACGTGAGCAACGAATGCATGATATTCCTTTCGTAAGTACTTCTGGGCTTGAATACTCGAGATGATTTGAAGGTCCGTGCTTGGTTTGTCGCCATAGATAAACTAGGATTTCTCTATTCGGTAGATTAAGACGAACGACTTTCTCAAAACACAATATGTCCGCACGATGAAGACTCAACCAATCCATGCCGATAATGACGTCGAAGCTTTTAATTGAGACTGGCATGAGGTCGATTTGAAATGAGTAGCTATCTAGAGTGAGGGTACATCCTATGTATATATTGTTAGTGCTCTCAATCTTCATGTTAGCCATTTCTAAGCAGGCCCGTCCCAGAAGGTGGGTGATAGGGGCGACCGTCCAGGGCCCATCTTTTAAAGGGGCCCAAATTTTTTATGGAAATTTTTATATTTAGAAGATAGTACAAATAGTTTTCTTACAATTATTGAGTTATTATAAAAAAAACTTGATGAAATTTGTGTATTTTAAGGGCCAATTTTTTGCTCTCGCCCTAGGCCCAAAATATATTTGGAACGGCCCTGTTTCTAAGGTGAACGTTTCTTTTAGTTCTTGTGGTGGTTGTTTAAGTAAGTGTTTAAATTTTAATTCACGAAACTCCTCTCCGCTCCACTATCAAATAGTGTGCATGCATAAGAGCTATCGAGGAGAAACATACCCATGACCATTATAGGGTCTGCCAGGGCTTCCTTATGGCCTATCGACAAAACTCTCCCTACTTCACCAGTATTCCCCGCCTTGGGACGGTTCCGTTTATAGTGTCCAACTTCACCGCACGCATAGCAGGTGTGGCCTACTCCAATACCAAGGACCTGGGTGATTGGTATTGTCGGTGCCTTACAGAAACGGGCAGTGTGCCCCTTCCTGTTGCATTTAGCACACTGCATTTCTCGGCAAGGT
Source organism: Lactuca serriola (assembly GCF_051521515.1). NCBI lineage: Eukaryota > Viridiplantae > Streptophyta > Magnoliopsida > Asterales > Asteraceae > Lactuca > Lactuca serriola. The sequence continues at coordinate 183,245,468 of NC_136416.1, forward strand.
CCATTGTGATGAAAGTTGCACTTGCTGCATTTTGGCAGGCTTCCAGCGTACTGCTTTGCTAGTGTAGGGACGACATGGGTCGTTGCGGCATGGAGAGCCACAATCTGCTATTTCTTGGTGGAGTTCTGTGCTGATTGGTTCTTCTTTTGTCCCAAAACTTTCTCTTGTTGTTGGTCGCTTTGGCTGGTTCTAAGACAACAAGGGTTGTTGCTTGCAGACGGATTCCATGGTCGATGAGTCTCTGTGCCAACCGCTTGGCACTGTCGAATGTAGAGGGGTTTGAAGACAATACGTTCCCCTGAAATAGAGGTACCAGTCCCCAGATGTACCTCTCGATCTTCTTGCTCTCCATGGGGACCATCCATGGACATAGAGCTACTAGATTACTGAACTTAGTCGTGTAGGCTACTATGTCAAAACCTTTCATAGTAAGGCTCCAAAGTTCCTATTCAAGTTTCTGAACTTCGCCCCTCGGGCAATACTCCTGTATCATAAGATCCTTTAGCATTTCCCAGCCCATCGAGTTAGCTACTATTAGAGTAAGTGACTTGACATGGCCATTCCACCATGTGAGGGCTCTGTTGGAAAAGGTGCAGGCAGCAAATTTTACTTTGCTTCCTTCAGGGCAGGAGCAGATCTAGAAGATCGACTCAGTTTTCTCAAACCATTGCAATAGAGCAATGATTCCACCGCTACCGTTAAAGGCTTTGGGTTTGCAGTTAGTGAAGTCCTTGTATGTGTTGGGTTTTGAGCATTCTAACACTCCTAAGTGTACATGAAACCCTAAATACCTTGGATCTATGTTTTCTCTATTATACATGCAAATATCAATATTCCAAGTAACTATCATAATATAAAGTACACATAATATAAATTCTAGTAGAATTACATACCCCTTGTTTAGTGCTTGATTCGATATAGCTTGAGATCCTAGTGCCCCAAGTGTGACACCTCAAATGGTTCACACAACATCAAATGCACTTGGAATACCATGAGAGAAACTATAACACTTCTAAAATCAGTTTGCCCTCCATACATAGACTTAGTGGCAGACTTTCCCAAGAAAGAGATCTTTATATAGTGTATCATAATTAGGGTAAACCCTAATTGTCATGGCTTTCCATTTCCTTGGATCCATGGGTTCAAATACACCATGGAGCATCCATGGAGCATCCTATGGGTTTTAGCCCAACTTGATAATCCATGGAGCATTAGCCCACTATATAAGTATGGATGATTTACACAATCAACCCATATATTTAATTAGTCTTCTTTTGATCACTTAATTAATTCTAGATTAATTCTTCATCAATACTAATTAAATATCTCTATTAATATATTAGAACTTATAGTCTATCCAAATGCATGATGCCATGCAACCCAAATGGACCATGTGGGGTCGGGTCAAGTATATACCAATTATAGTTATGGACTTAGACACTAATCCAACAGTCTCCCACTTGGATAAGTCTAAAACTATTATTGCAAGTACAACTCACCTGACTAGCAATCGTAGCTCTCAAAAGTCGTTGTCGAACTCTGAACAAATCAATGACGCGTCCATTAGATAAGTGATCATATATTCCTCCATTCTAGATATCATATGGACTGATACATGGATTATAATCATTCTTTCTGTCCATCTGTTGTTTCCCAATTTCCGATTTATGATGACTGACTAACTGAACAAATCAAATCAGTCTAGGCCCAGCCGAGCACTTACATTTTGTCATCACTAAATCATCGAGGGACCCACAGATATCGCTTTTATCCCATTAAGGGTAAAAGGAATGGATAAACTTTGACTCATATGCTTGTACTGACTACTTGTTGAATCATACACAAAGGCACGTTTTATATCATCGAGTTACCAATGCGTTTTCGTGCAATCAATGTATAACCAACTCGTAGTCAATAACTCATATCTCTAGGTTTGAAGAATATAAGATATTATCGTCTCATGATTCACTCGTGATAAAATCCATGAAGCGAATCCAAATGAGTGTGGGTTGAATCCAATACTCAGGCCTTACGAGTACTCATGAATGTTGCAGCAACCATTGCTATGTCTAATACACATTAGACAAATCATACAAGCCAAATTCATGACAGTCTTGATTCATATCTACTTCCAACATATGACTGCTTGTGGATGGTTTGAATAACTTAGTCATCTGGGAAGAATAACCTAGTTATTCTGGAAGTCAAAACATGCCAAGTGGAACACTAGAATAATACTAATCGTATATGGCCCCAACACTTGGGTATAAATAAAAACAACTTTTATCTAAGCACCATATTGATTACTCATTATTTATGTTTTGATTTATCAACTTTATACTTGAATTAAAACAATAGTCATGCCATGCTCCAAGCATGCACACTATGTTCGTCCAAACAATAGATATGCCATACTCCAAGTATGCACACTATGTTTACATGTGGTCGTCTCTTTGTGAAACAGATCGATTGACAACATTTCAATGACACTCATTTCAAAATCCCAAATCCTTTACAATAAATGTAAGAACACCAAATTCTTGTCATTTACCATAATCTTGTTAGATTCTAAACTTATATGCAATGATCTTCTTGTAATGAATATGCACACAAGTCAAAAAGAATTGGCAACAAACATCACAAAGTATTTCCAATGAAAGCAATTCCATGGAAATGAAGTCTCAAATTCAAAGTACATTCCTTTGAACATCCTTCTTTGCATGAAGTTCTTTAATCTTACACAGATTCAAAGAATAACTTCCACTTATGGAAACAATTCCATATTCCCATTTTGATCATCACTTTTGAACAAGAGTTTCCACTTTTCAAAATATATCAATATGGTCCTTACTCTATACTTCCAATTGTCCATGAGTAATCAACCTTTGGAAAACCTCAAATTGTTCTCGACAATTGCTTAATCATTTTAGTCATATCCAGTTCTAATCCCATTTCCATTCTTAATGCCCTAAGCATTAGGAAAATGTAGAATGAATGAATATTATAGCACATGCAATCGATCCTATATTCGAAGCATATTGGACACGACTCATGCTTATCAAATTTTTTATTTTCCATGTTCTCATAATTCGAACTATGAAGAGGTATGTTGTAATCACAATCGAATTTTGGGAACACAACATATATATAATTTCCTTATGTTGAACCATTCCAACATAACATTCATATATATCATTGACTAAAGTTGATTAAAATCTCAAACCACTACAAGAAAAATACCCTTTAATGACGCGCAAACAATGACACTCGCCGATTTACGATACGCATTTTTGTGTGATCTTAAAAATAATGTCAGCCTTCCAAAATTTGAAGGATAGTGGACACGCATTTTTACGCACCTTCTAATTAATGTCCAACAAAAAAAACACGGAGGGCACTTGTTTTAAATGTGTGTCCTCTAGAAATGTCGCTTTATATTTTTTTTATCTAACGCGCATTTTTAAAGGCAGAAAATGAAATCCTTTGCGATTCTAAAATTTTGAAGTGCCCGCTTCTTCACTTTTTCCTCTAGAGCTTCTCTCTACAAACCCTAAGGCATCGCCACCTCCCTTCTCTCTAGGACGTGCTAGGGTCCAGAAATCATCTCTTGCGGCTGAACATGCAGTGGCCGGAAACTTCGACACCGCTATGCGGTTTCTCAACCGCCAGCTTGGCATAAAGAACTTCACACTGTTGAAATCACTATTTCTTGATCTTCACATGGGGAGTGATGCTTTCCTGCGTGCTTTCTCTTCGGCTCCATTGATCTCATTGGCTATTGAGCATGGCTGGAGTAAGTCAGCAAGCCCTAACGTATGGGCCCCACCTGCACTCGTGTTCAATTTCTCTCAGTTAGAAGAAAAACTCAAAGCTGGCTAGAAAGCCACCACCACTGGTAAATTCACTGAAGATTGAAAGTCAAAATCAGATTAATCGCCACCAAGAAATGATCACAGCGTTCTCAGAAATTACTTCTGCTACCAAAGAAGAAGCCTCCTTCTTCCTCGAATCGCACAACTTCGATCTCGATTCTGCCGTCTCCACCTTCTTTGAAAAACCCCTAGGGCTTCGTCTTCATACGATAATTGATCTTGCTTTCGTTGGTACATGGAGCGCCGGGGATTCCTCGCCTTGGGATCTACGCTTACGAGCGACGGTGGTTTAAGGGAAGGAAAATGGCACTGGGTTGGTTCAATCCCTTAGATTCGCTTCTAATCCCACCTCCATCTCATCTAACATTTTTCGATCTTACAATGAAGAAGACGATAGGTCGGACTCGGTAGACGAATCCCTAAATGATGTTCAAAAGGTAATTGGTTTTGCTTTCTCTCATCTCCTGTGTGAAGGTTTAACTTTTTCCTCCTAATATGTCTCCTTTTATCCAGTAATCATTCATTAGTTTTCAATGTATAGCTTCTTTATCGTAGACCCAGACTATTCTTGACATTTTGAATAAAATCGTTTCTGGGATCTTCTTATTCTTATCTTAGGAAACTATACCAATATCGATATAACGTTACTCAATGGAGATATTTACAGGTAGATTACCAGAGTTTTCAGTATGGGTTGTGCTGGATCATCGCATGCGAAAGGGGATGGTAAAGATTCCAATTTCTGATTTTCTATTGGGGTTCGATTATTTTTTGTGCTTTTGGAGACTTTTTTTGCTGTGCTGGATCATCGCATGCGAAAGGGCTCGTAACATACATATAAGGCACTATAAAATCTTCAATTTTCCAATTCATATCAGTTTTGCTCCTTGTTTATGTCGATTTTCTAGATTAATAACAGCTCAATACATTAATTATTGATATTGATCAACGATTCTGTGTTCGATGTTTGTAGTGTTTTTACGTAAGATGCAGAGAATACGGTTGGGATTTCCCTGTTTCCTTGATTTCAATTACGGAATTGTTTAATTTGCGTTTAATTCGTTACGGTTTCTGTTGCTTTACCTAATTGATTATTAAGTATTTAAGAGAGACGAGAATACAGTTTTTTGGAACTAACTGAGATATTTTTAAGAAGATAAATGGTCGATATAAATTTTCCCCTATGCTATTGATTACAGTAGTGCGTTAGTCTCAGAGCAGAAAGTTTTAGCAACTGTAAATGTCATTCATTTTGCATCCGTTTGTATATGGTATGGATGGGTGATATTTGAACCTTCAGTAATTTACTAGAACTAAATCTCTTTAAGGTACACCATGTGACTCTGTTTTATGTCATCAGAACAATTGGTGATATGAAACAACAAGAAACACATGCAGATATTATGTAATGATCATTTATTCCATTCAATTATTCTTTTGAAACATGAGTAATTCACTAGGATATTCAATGCAAGTGCACAGGGGCTTAAACTGAATTTCTCCACAAAGGTGCAGATAAGTATAACTAAGAATGCCCGGCATATCTTTAGTTGCTCGTGAAACCACGTACCGTACCTTCCATTTCAGGCTACTATATCATATGTGATCTTTCTGTATAACTAAGAATTGTTTAGAATTGTTTAGTATTCTTCCAAGTCAAAACAGAGTAGTATACAGATACATATATGTGAATACGTGTGAATATAGATGTGTACATGCATATACATATATAGATATGTGAAAAACATATACATGCATAAATAGTCAGAAGTGGGATCCATCAAGCATGTCATCCATGTAATTTGAGATAGTTTTACAGTCCCCCTCACTGCAAGTTTCCCAAAGGCTGGTTCACTACTCTTTCTCTTTCTTAATTACTAAACTACCCCTCCCTCAAATTCAAATACCATTTTCACTTTCGTGCAGGCCCTTTTATGTTATTGGATTACCTCCAACTTGTTCTGCCTAGTATATGGATTAAGTAAGTTGATAGAAGTATTTTGGCATGATTCCACCGGGTCAATGGAACAATTAAAGTCAACAGTTGACCAATTTTTGACTAATAGTCCTCTCAGCAAGATGTTATACAATGTTTACCCTGGCCTTCATTATTTCTTTGTTACTGAATTTGGAGTAGCTGAAAATCCTCCTTTCCTTGGCTACCTTCAATCATTGCTAAAATTATCATCCACAATTTTGCCATCACAAGCAGCTAAAACAGTGAGTGTCACAAATTGGAATCTTTTTAATTTTATCCATTTAATCCAATAACATTTTTTGTTTCATGTGTTGTTAGGTTTTCCAAGTTTTTGAACAGTGGAATGATGGAATGGAATCTAGGATTCTGAGTACACTAAAAAATGTCTCAGTATCATCAACAGTTCCTGATGCTACTTTCATTGAAATTTTACTTGATAAGGTTTGTTCAAAATTTTATAGGATTAAAGTACACTAAAAAATGTCAATGGCTAACTTTTTTGGGATTTTTCAGTTAAAATTGTGCAGAAGCATTTCTTATGCTGCTGTTGCTGCTCATGCAGATCAGACTAGCAGGAGAAAATTAGCTGCTATGCTTGTTGAACATGAACCTCTCTCCTCAAAGCAGGTTTAGGGTTTATTACTTATATATGAAGTTGAAAAACTCAATATATGCAAAATTGAATGAATGATATAGTATATAATATAATTGAATATCACTTTTCTAGGTTCCTCTGTTACTAGGCATTGGGGAAGAAGATACAGCCCTCACTAAGGCAACTGAAAGTGGCGATATTGATCTTGTTTATCTTGTTCTCTTTCATATATGGTAGAAGGTATTTATTGTTTTTAATTTATGATGATCATATGTGTATATAGTTTTTTGTCTCATTATTTTAAGAAATTTATATGTGCTTGCTGATTAAACTTACACCATGCATGTTAATATATGGTACACATCACAAACTGATAGAAATGATAAAAATATATGGAAATAATTTTAAATTTGACTTACAGAATACAAGAGTTATAATTCATAGTGGAATAATCTATTTTATCATTATGAAAAACTTAAACTTTGTAATATATTATGAACAATTTTGTGTCGATTGAACAATGGTCGCGTTGAATATTAGGTAGAAATAGGTAACTTGTAAATGTATAGCAAAATTGGTCAGTTGGATTATAGGTTGAAATTGGTAACTTGTAAATGTATATCAAACTTGGTCAATTGGTAGTGTATTTCTTTATAGTTAGCTCTAAAATGATGTTTTTTAACTGCAGAAGAAAACAGGATGTGTTGCTCTCGTTTTATGTTTGAATATCAGTGTGGACCCACCCAATGTTATAAAGATTTCACCTTGTGCTACAATTATAAGCAGACTACAGTTAAGTTAATTCATTGTCTTTGTGCTTAAACATGTTATAATCAATTAATCATTAAAAAATTATATATGAGAATAAGCGCGGTTATATTAATTATTAAGAAGATATGAGAGGAACATGGACTGGCTCTTGTCCAAAAGACCTGAATGCCCTCCTCAAAAAAAGCTTAGCTTAATTGGAGTGTTATAAAGATATAAAAATGTAGCAACAGATAAGGTTGTATAGTTTTAATATTATTAGGAATGTGTAGATATGTTGGGCATTTTCTATCTATTTGGAAGCCGTTGCTATTCTCCCACAGTTGGTTCTGCTGCAGCAAAGTGAAATGTTGACAATTTGACCGGTCAATATGTTTTCTTTCTTGGGTATTCTCCCTTATATATTTTGGCATGATATCATTATGAAGCTGGATAACCATGAAAAATGGTTTCTTAAATGATGAAAAATAGTATAATAATCATTAAGAAAATAGGATGATATGAATGAAAATCTGTTTGTTTGCATTGTATTGTTAGGGCATACCGTGCATTGTATATTCTCAACTAGATTTGTCGGTATCTCACACAGCCCCATTTCAATGGATGGATATGTAAGTTAAAGCTTTTCTCTTATTCTTATTGTCTATACATGTATTTCATTTGACTTTTGTTTTGTTTGTTTGTTTGTTTGTTTGTTTTCAGCCTGTTTCTCTGGCTTAATACAAACAACTCTTTATGCTGATTTCTTCTACTATTACTTCATAAGGTACTCAACCTCCATTCCCATTCTTTCTGTTCTGTCTTTTACTTTAAGCATAATCATAATAGCACGGGCTTTATGAGGAAGGGCATTTATGTCTTTACTCTTCGATTAGGTGGCAGTGGGACAAAATTTGCAATTTTCCAGACTGAATAAGACTACTACTACATTACATGACCATGACCATGACCATGACCATGACCATTTAATACTTGCTTTCAATAAACCAAGTTTCAGAATATTTATTCAGATGAAATGAATATTTTTAGGAAGAAAGACAAATAGGTGAAAAGTTAATAAGTCTAAGACAAGATTTTTGGTTATTATTCTTTCTCATTCTATACATAATAACTTCTAGCACATTCCCCTTCCTTAGCTTATTATTAGCTAAACCTAATCAAATACAGTAGTTTCTTATTCTCATCTCATGTGTATGTGTACGTACAGTTGGAAAAGCAATTCGAAGCTTTAATTGCCAGCATGAGCATCACCTACCTGGCTTGGCGTTTGAAGCTTCAATTGCCAGCATGAGCATCACCAAGCTTCAATTCCCTTTCTACCCTTCACTTGCAGGTTGATGATTTGTCAAGAATGTTTAGACTATTTTCCAAAAATACCCCATGGATTGGATCCTGTCTCTAGTATGTTTAAAAAGGTTTGTAATTTAGGAGTTGGATTCTTTTTTTTAAGTAGAATGCAGTTATTTGTATTTGTTGTCATATGTTTTTATCTTTTTGACGCAATGCAGCATGTTGCTGCTGAAGGCACAGCCTTGGTCAAACAGGCAGAAGATGCTGCAAGTAATAAGAGATTGCAGGTTGATCCAACTACATGGCCAATAATGATCTTTAGGGTCTGCTAGAAGGATTGGAGATTGCAGTTAAGCTTCTATCTAAGACTTCACGCCAAGGACTTGATGAATTTAAGCTAGCAATGTTTTACTTGATTTGGACATGAACCCTAAGATATCGTGTACGTGTTCTTCTGCTGCTATTGTGGATTCGGGAACATCCTTGCTTACTGGTCCAACTGTATGTATCTCACGTGAAGCTTCTGCTAGAATTATTAATCTTAGAGATTTCAAGTTTTTCATATTTCTTGTATCTAATTAGTTTGTAAATTTTCCGTTATAACTTTTATTGATTTCTTTTATCTTTCCATGGAACGATTATTTGTATGACATTATATTTTGTGCAATGAATTGTATTTTTGTATATGATATTTTATTTATAAGAGACATTAAATGAAAATTTAATTCAAAAACTAGTAAATCTAGAAAAAAATATTTTTTTAAACACATAAAATTACGATACGCAAAAATGTGTGTCATCTTCATTTATGACATGGCCTTTCTTGACAGGGGCTTCCTTGATACGCAATGCGTGTCATAAACACGCGCGTCGTAAGGTTACGACATGCAAATGCGTGTCGTCTTCCTTTATGACAAGGCCTTCCTTGATACGCATTGCGCGTCGTAAATGCGCGTCATAAATGCACGTCGTAAATGCGCGTCGTCTCTCTTTATGACAGGGCCTTCCTTGACGCGCACTTGCACATCGTCTGAGCGTTTTACGACGCGCAATGAGCGTCGTAAAAGGCTGTTTTTCTAGTAGTGAACTAAGCTTGTAGAATTGGAATGAAGTATAAAATCCTCTCCCTTAATTATAGCAAAACAACCTTTTCAAAGCGAATTGAAACTTTTGTTTTATATAATTAACATTGCTTACTTGCAACAGTTAATATAATAATCATGCTCCCACTAGCATAATGATTATTATCTTAATAGCACAACACTTATGCTCCCACTAGCTTTGACATGTACCCAAAAATCAACTGGACTTCTAGAAATCAATACTTTATTAACTTTCTTACCAAAGTTCAGATTTCTGATACGAAATTGCTTTGATAAGACTTTATCAAAATCATACACCTTTCTTTAGATAGCTCACATGTGTGTCTAAATAATTATGAAAAGGAATGTCGTAATCATAATGTTTAGACCTTTTGTCATTCTCACAATTGCTATCTACTCAAAATCTACTTAGTGAAAGAGTTTCCTTACCATCATTTTCATGAATCGAAGAGAAACCTTATGACACTTAGATTTTATGGTGTAAGTGTTCCTATCCATGTGAATTTGTCATAACCATAATTACAAGACAAGGTTAGTGACAACTCCAAACTCATATGGACTGAACTTGTTCAATCTCAATTTCATGCCAACTGGTACACAATGCCCACCATTGCTTCCGGGTTGTTATGCCAACAATTGAGAACTCATAGAACTCACATGCATAGTCAACTTTTACTGGAATAGACACAGAAATAAGAATATGTCAACACGATAGGTTACAGACCTCAAGTCGTGGGCTAGTGATTAACAAAACTCTTGATTAGTTCTTGAAACCATCTCAATATTCCCACTGTCCTCTTGACATATAAGACTCTCTTTGTCAAGAACCATTCCTTGACAAAACAAATATTCAAGAGTTAGTGCGGATTCTTATCAAGTTAAACACTTCTCATAATTGGTCTTAGTTGGTCTTTGTTTTATCCAAAGCATCACAACTTACCAATTTCAAATGTACAAGAATAGGAAACATCTTACTCTACATTTGACAAGTGTTATGAACTTTCTAAAGATTAAGTCACTCAAGTTACAATCTTAGAGTATAACTTCATGATTTGTTTTTGAAACGAAGTATGATTTATCTTTTGATTTAACCATTTCAACAATTCATGATTCCTCTCCTTAGGCAAACAAATGTACTAAGGTGTCCTTAGAGGATCAATTGTGATATGGTTCCATAATCACTAAGATAATCATAAAACAAGATACACAAGTACTCTCCCATCTCTTCAGATTTGAGAAACTTTTATCTTTCTGCCTTATTTGATTCTTCTTACTCATTCTGCCATACATTGAAACTTTTCCAATGTTTCAGAATTACACTTAAACTTGTAAGCATAATCATATTTACTAAACTTTAGTAAATCATAACGAATAATCTTATCAACCTTTGTGGTGGACCTGACTAGTGCACAACCTAATGTACCCGATCCTTTAGTCGTTCACTTGACTCACATGCGAATGTGAACAAGAAATTAGTCTTAATTTACCAAAGATGAAAATTCTCATTCATCACACAATACAACTTGCATGATTCCAAGTTTCTATCCAACTGAACCTTGGGTGATGAGAATCTTTCCTTATTTGGTAAATTATGACACTACCACATATGAAAGAATCAAATCCATTTTCCAATATTGCTATCAATGGAATCATATAGGCAACAATTTTTCACAAAAGCCATTGTAAGGATACTTAAAATAAATAAAATCAAAACCATTTTCTTTTTTTTTTTTAAACTTTGCGGAAAACCTTATCCTTACAATGTAAATTCATATGAAAACTTTGTTGTTATCTATTCCTAAGCAATATCTCATAACTCTTATGCTGTGGCTCAAAATTCTGGTCATCGAACCATGTGATCAGAATCAGTACACCTTTTCTTTAAGCTTCCTTTGATTCTTCAAAAACATCAAAATGTAATTACATTACATCATGTATTAAGAATCTCCAAAAGAGACTTAATAGATTTAGATAACGGACTTTACCTAAAGTAGAGTCAAACTTTTGACTTTACCATCCTTACGAGGTTTCATGTAAATTCGGCAGCTTCGCAACCAATACCCCTCCTATTGGCAAAAGGAAACATATAGACTCTTTGAAAATGGTACACTGGACTATAACAAACTTAGCCTTTCTCTTTACCATTAGGTTAAATGGCTTGACCATGACCGATCCCTTTCAATTAGGAAGAGAAATTTTTTCTAGACTTCCAATGTCACCAATGTCAATGTCCAACTAGGTTTGGGAAGTAGATCTTCCAATCTAATTTGCTTTACCAATTCTCCAAATCATTGTTGATTCAGCATCATCAAGCAAACATGTAAGATCATTAAGCGTCATGTCATAGTCTGTTATCAGGAAGTGACTAAAGAACCTAGTCAATAGCCAACTTTCCTCAAGACTTTCACACCCGACTCTCCCGACTTGTCAATATGTGGCTTAACCTCTTGTAACAGCCCGGATTCCCAGGTATTATTCATTCTTATATTTTTGGTATTTTGTGAGGATACTCGGCGAGTTGGAGCTCAGACTCGCCGAATAGGATCGCGGTTTGGACGCGGGTTCGCGCCTGGACTCGGTGAGTCCAAGGAGTGGACTCGGCGAGTCCATGCTGTTTAATGAAACCCTAAATCCACGGGTTTGGAGCCTATTTAAGGGCACTTATAGCCTCCCATTGCGGCTACCAGTCCCTTGAGAGAACCCTAAGAGAGCTAATTCGTTTTAGGAGAGAAGAAGTCACTTTTGGGCCTTTGTATTCCTTGTTTAGCAAGAAGAAGGTGGCAAGAGCAAGGAGGAGGTGAGATTCTAGCAGATCCAGAGTCCAGAGGCTTCATTGTGAGGTAATGATTCGAATCTCCTTCAGTTTTAGGGCTGATCTTTAGAGTTAGGGTTTTATAATCCCTTTGAAGAGTGATTATGTGAATCAAATGGTCCCTCTTCGAGTTTGCGCCTTGGATCTGGACTCAAAGAGGTCCAGAGACCTTAACCCTTGGGGCTTTTTGGGTTATTATGGAGTTATTAGACCTAGGTGGTCATTTTGGGACCAAATCATCTTTTGATGCCTTGTGGGGGTTATACAAGCATCAAGTTCCAAACTTTACGTGACATTCATGCTTGGGGAGGCTAGATCTATGGTTTGGGAAAGCAGATCTGACCTTAGAAGGTCAATAGAGTTTGTGCATGGCATGAACTCGCCGAGTTGTTCTTGAGACTCAGCAAGTAGGGTTGGGGTTTCACGTAAAGTGTTCATCGAGTGGACTCGCCGGGTTGGGGGTTGACCCAGTGAGTCAGGGAGAGTCATTAGGGGGCTGAGTCAAGCCTAAACTCGCCGAGTTGTTCTTGAGACTCGGCGAGTTGAGTCGTAGTAGCCCCGTAATTCATGCCAGGTGGAACTCGTCGAGTCAGGGAAGCACTCGACGTGTCAAGGGAGGATTCTAGGGAGTCAGTGAGCACGTATAGACTCGCCGAGTCCGGTCAAAGTTGACCGTTGACCGTTGACTAGAGTTGACCAGTGTTGACTTGATAGGGGTAGTCAACCTTAGTTGTGAAAGTGTTAATTAGAGATATATTGTGTTATAGGAGGATTATAGCTCGGAGGATCGAGCGCGAGTGATTTTCGGGATTTGCGAGTTATCGAGATACGCGAGGTGAGTCTTCTCACTATACTTTACCTTGAGTAGGTAATCAGAGTTATCTGATAGAGTATTTGTATGCTATATGTATGTTATGTTTTGTACTGCATTATTTCTATGTGATTTATGATGTGCATGTTTATAGAGTTGGAACCGGAAGGTTCCCAGAGTTAGAACCAGAGGGTTCACTGAGTAGGGTCTACGGACCCACAGAGTTATAGCCTTGAGTGGCTAATATGTGTTATGCGTGGTATTTTGGGGAACTCACTAAGCTTTATGCTTACAGTGTTGGTGTTATTTTTTTCAGGTACTAGTGATGATCGTGGGAAGGCGCCGGCTTGATCAGTACACACACATGGGATTTTTATGATATGTGATCTTGGGATTCTTTGTATGACATGGATTGGAGATTTAAACATTGATGTTTTATGAAAATTAAATGAATATGTTTTTATATTATGCGAAAAATTATTTTGAAATTTATGGTGTTACAAGTTGGTATCAGAGCCTTGGTTTGAGGGATTCGAGTACACCTTCGGGCGTATTTGAACTCAAACTAAGGATTTGAGAAGTATTTTCAAAAAGAGTAAAAGATTTTTGGAAGAACGCAGAGTAGAGTTGTGTGTACGATCAGTCCGTGCCCGAACGGTGATTTCCCAAAATACCCTCATGTTATGTGATATTGATATTGATATGATGTATTCTCATGCTATAGTAGGCTAGGTACTCCTGTTAGGACTAGAGTGGCCTGATTTGTGATGCCTTAGCCTAGGGAGAGGTGAGCTGCTATGAGATGCTTGAGAGTGATTAGGTAGCAGCGAGGGGCTTATGAGAGATCTGTTAGAGAGTGGATTATGCATGATAGAGTACTTGGAATTTGGGATCCGAAGAGGAGGACTTGGGGTGTATTCTGATACGGTGCGGACAGTGGTATTGGGCCCATACTACTGAAAGCACCGGAGCGGTGTACAGCCCAAGTAGGAATCTTTGGAATGCCAAGGATCAAGGAGGAATGAGTTGTCGAGTGTGAGTATGCTCAAATGGATTCTAATTTATTGTATGATGTATTTCAGAGGTAGATCATGGTGAGGACACGTCTGATGCCTGAGAGCAGTGGGGCCAGTGATTAGGAGATCCGCCGGATCATCCATGAGGAGGTGGCTGCGACCATCAGGGCAGAGATACCAGAGATGTTCGGGTCTATTAAGGCCACGTTGATTGAGACCTTCGACGAGCGTTATGCCGCTCTTTCTGAGGCTACTATTGCAGCGGCCACCGCAGCTATTGCTGCCGCGAGGCCGCAGGGTGGTGATGCGTTGCTGTTCCGAGAGTTCAGCAACACAAAACCGCCAGAGTTTGATGGGACCCAGGATCCGGTGGTGGCTATGAGATGGATTTTTGACATAGAGGGGTGTTTCTTCACTTGCTCATCTCCTGAGCATTTGAAGATTCGGTTCGCGCTGAACCAGCTTCGCATGGGAGCGAAGGACTGGTGGAAGTTTGTGACGGCGCACTTTACGCCTGCTGAGCTTGCAGCAGTGACCTGGGAGAGGTTCACTGCCATGTTCCGAGATGAGTACGTTCCCCAGGTGGAGAGGGAGCGTTTGGCCCTGGATTTTCTGACCCTCAAGCAGGGTACTGAGTCTGTTACGGTGATTACCAGGATGTTCCATGAGAGGGCGATGTTCTGCCCTGAGCACGTGTTCACTGAGCAGGCACGTATGAGCCGATATTTGAGTATCTTGAGGCGAGACATTCGCGAGCTCGCGGCGAACTCCTCGTACCGTACATTTGCCGAGCTTCAGGCAAATGCCCGGAAGAGGGAGATTGAGCTAGAGACTCAGGCCAGGGAGGAGGCAGAGTCTCAGGGGAGGGATCGGCGACCGGCGCAGTCTCAGCCGGCAGCCAAGCGGGCCAAGCCCGCTAATCCCAAACCAGGGAGCCAGAAGGGCCGCACTTGTGGAAAGTGTGGCACGGGTAATGATGGAGTCTGTAGAGTGGGATCTTGCTACAAGTGTGGCATGGAGGGGCATATGGCCAAGGACTTCCCCAAGGGGTTTGCGGTGTGTTTCCACTGCAACCACACCGGACACCGGAAGGCAGAGTGTCCGCAATTGCGAGGATCATCTCAGGGAGCACCTCAGCGATCTGTCCCTGCCGCCATCAGAGCTACCGAGAGTCGGCCAGTGAAGGCCGAGGCGCCGAGGGCACGAGGGAGAGCTTTTCAGTTGACCGCGGAGAAGGTCCGCGCAGCGCCCGATGTTGTGGCTGGTATGTATTCTTTCGTGTATTTATTTTGATGTTGAGATATTATGCTTATATTATGTTATGCGTAGGTACTTTTCTTGTGAATTATGTACCTGACTTGGTGTTATTTGACTCGGGTGCGAGTCGGTCTTTCGTATCTTTGGCTTTTAGTCAGCATATCAGTGTTAGTCATGAGGCGTTGAGTCAGCCTCTGAGAGTTTCCATAGCTGACGAGAGGGTGATATATGCCACGGAGATTCTCCGAGGGTGCGTAGTCGAGATTTTCGGTGTTGATTTCCTTATTGATCTGGTTCCTATTGTGATGGGTGATGTCTGTGTCATTGTGGGGATGGATTGGTTGAGCAGATTCAGTGCGGTTATCGACTGCGAGCGACAGCTGGTGACCATACGAGACCCTAGTGGGGGATTTCTTGCGGTGTACGGAGAGGGTACACGTTCTAGATCAGCGTTTTGTTCGGCCGCTAGAGCGAGGCAGTATCTACAGCAGGGCTGTACGGGTTTTGTGGCGTATGTGATGGATACGCGGGTGGATTCTGAGAGACCGAGGTCAGCTGAGGAGGTTCCGGTAGTGCGTGAGTTCCCGGATGTATTTCCTGAGGAGTTGCCGGGTGTGCCTCCTATGAGGCAAGTGGAGTTCAGTATCGATTTGGTGCCGGGGGCCGCGCCTATCGCTAAGGTGCCTTATCGCCTTGCACCTCCTGAGATGCAAGAGTTATCCTCGCAGCTTCAGGAGCTGCTGGGGAAGGGGTTTATTCGGCCGAGCAGCTCGCCGTGGGGAGCGCCTATCCTGTTTGTCAAGAAGAAGGATGGTTCACACCGGATGTGCATTGATTACCGGGAGTTGAACAAGCTGACGGTCAAGAACCGTTACCCGTTGCCGAGGATCGACGATTTGTTCGATCAGTTACAGGGAGCATCTTGGCTCTCCAAGATCGATTTGAGGTCTAGATATCATCAGGTGAGGGTGCGAGATGAGGACGTCCAGAAGACAGCGTTCAGGACGCGTTATGGGCATTACGAGTTTGTGGTGATGCCTTTCGGGCTCACCAATGCCCCAACAGTGTTCATGGATCTCATGAACCGAGTGTGCAGGCCGATGCTGGATCGGTCGGTGATTATATTTATCGACGACATTTTCGTATACTCGAGATCTAGAGAGCAGCATGAGGAGCATTTGAAGGTGATTGGATGTGGTCAAGGATTATGATTGCGAGATCCTGTACCACCCAGGCAAGGCTAATGTTGTAGCCGATGCACTGAGCCGCAGGGCGGAGAGCACCCCGCTGCGGGATGTATGTTTGAGATTGACCGTGATAGCTCCAGTGTTGGACGCCATTCGTGGGGCACAGGCTGAGGCTGTGCAACCTGAGATGCAGAAGAAAGAGCGGGTTGTTGGTTTGGTTTCAGAGTTCGTTACCGATGGTCGGGGGCTTATGACATTTCAGGGGCATATGTGGGTGCCGTTTGTGGGAGGAACGCGTGCCATTTTGATGGAAGAGGCTCATCGGTCGAAGTTTTCGATCCATCCTGGGGCCACTAAGATGTATTTGGACCTGAAGAAAGAGTATTGGTGGCCCTGTATGAAGAGGGATGTTGCGTGGTTTGTTGAGAGGTGCTTGACCTGCCATAGGGTTAAGGCCGAGCACCAGAGGCCGCATGGTAAGTTGTAGCCGTTGGAGGTTCCCGAATGGAAGTGGGAACAGATCACCATGGATTTTATCACCGAATTGCCAAGGACTGCCAGGGGAGTTGATGCAATTTGGGTGATTGTCGACAGGTTGACGAAGAGCGCTCACTTTCTTGCTATCAGCGAGAGTTCTTCAGCAGAGAAATTGGCAGAAGTGTACGTGAGGGAAGTGGTATCTCGGCATGGGGTGCCGATCTCGATTGTTTCAGACCGTGATATGCGATTCACTTCCAGATTCTAGAAGAAGTTTCATGAGGAGTTGGGTACTAGGCTGCATTTTAGTACCGCATATCACCCCCAGACAGACGGACGGAGTGAGCGGATGATTCAGACGCTCGAGGACATGCTCCGGGCATGTGTGGTGGATTTCGGGGGAAGTTAGGATACGTATTTGCCCTTGGCAGAGTTTTCCTACAATAACAGCCATCATTCGAGCATTGGTATGCTGCCCTTTAAGCTGTTGTATGGGAGGAGGTGTCGGACCCCCATTTGTTGGGGAGAGGTTGGACAGCGTATGATGGGCAGTACGGAGATCGTGCTTCAAACGACCGAGCAGATCCAGCAGGTCAGGCAGAGGTTGTTAACTGCTCAGAGTCGTCAGAAGAGCTATGCAGACAGACGTCAGTCCGAGCTTGAGTTTCAGGTCGGCGACCTTGTACTCCTGAAGGTCTCCCCTTGGAAAGGAGTGATTCGATTCAGGAAGAGGGGCAAGTTGGGGCCCCGATATATTGGTTCATTCCGAGTGATCGCGAGGGTAGGCCGGGTAGCCTATCGTTTGGATTTGCCAGCAGAGTTGGGGCAGATTCACGACACTTTCCATGTGTCGCAATTGCGGAAGTGTATAGCCGATGAGTCGGCAGTGGTTCCATTGGAGGATATTCAGGTGGATGCGAGCCTGAATTATGCAGAGAGACCAGTGGCAATCAGGGATCGAAAAATCAAGGTTCTGAGGAACAAGGAGGTACCCTTAGTTTTGGTTTAGTAGTAGCATCGGAAGGGGTCCGAGATGACTTGGGAGCCGGAGCGTGATTTGCGCGAGCAGCATCCGGAGTTATTTGCAGAGCGAGACTTCGAGGAAGAAGTCTAGTTCTAGTGGGGGAGAGTTGTAACAACACGGATTCCCAGGTATTATTCATTCTTATATTTTTGGTATTTTGTGAGGATACTCGGCGAGTTGGAGCTCAGACTCGTCGAGTAGGATCGCGGTTTCGACGCGGGTTCGTGCCTGGACTCGGCGAGTCCAAGGAGTGGACTCGGCGAGTCCATGTTGTTTAATGAAACCCTAAATCCCCGGGTTTGGAGCCTATTTAAGGGCACTTATAGCCTCCCATTGCGGCTACCAGTCCCTTGAGAGAACCCTAAGAGAGCTAATTTGTTTTGGGAGAGAAGAAGTCACTTTTGGGCCTTTGTATTCCTTGTTTAGCAAGAAGAAGGTGGCAAGAGCAAGGAGGAGGTGAGATTCTAGCAGATCCAGAGTCTAGAGGCTTCATTTTGAGGTAATGATTCGAATCTCCTTTAGTTTTAGGGTTGATCTTTAGAGTTAGGGTTTTATAATCCCTTTGAAGAGTGATTATGTGAAGCAAATGGTCCCTCTTCGAGTTTGCGCCTTGGATCTGGACTCAAAGAGGTCCAGAGACCTTAACCCTTGGGGCTTTTTGGTTTATTATGGAGTTATTAGACCTAGGTGGTCATTTTTGGGACCAAATCATCTTTTGATGCCTTGTGGGGGTTATACAAGCATCAAGTTCCAAACTTTACGTGACATTCATGCTTGGGGAGGCTAGATCTATGGTTTGGGAAAGTAGATCTAACCTCAGAAGGTCAATAGAGTTTGTGCATGGCATGAACTCGCCGAGTTGTTCTTGAGACTCGGCGAGTAGGGTTGGGGTTTCACGTAAAGTGTTCATCGAGTGGACTCGTCGGGTTGGGGGTTGACCCAGTGAGTCAAGAAGAGTCATTAGGGGGCTGAGTCAAGCCTGAACTTGCCGAGTTGTTCTTGAGACTCGGCGAGTTGAGTCATGGTGGCCCCGCGATTCATGCCAGGTGGAACTCGTCGAGTCAGGGAAGCACTCGACGTCTCAAGGGAGGATTCTAGGCAGTTAGTGAGCACGTATAGACTCGCCGAGTCGCTCTAGTGCACTCGCCGAGTCCGGTCAAAGTTGGCCGTTGACCGTTGACCAGAGTTTACCAGTGTTGAATTGATAGGGGTAGTCAACCTTAGTTGTGAAAGTGTTAATTAGAGATATATTGTGTTATAGGAGGATTATAGCTCGGAGGATCGAGCGCGAGTGATTTCTGAGATTTGCGAGTTATCGAGATACGCGAGGTGAGTCTTCTCACTATACTTTACCTTGAGTAGGTAATCAGAGTTATGTGACAGAGTATTTGTATGCTATATGTATGTTATGTGTTGTACTGCATTATTTCTATGTGATTTATGTTGTGCATGTTTATAGAGTTGGAACCGGAAGGTTCCCAGAGTTAGAACCAGAGGGTTCATAGAGTAGGGTTTACGGACCCACAGAGTTATAGCCTCGAGTGGCTAATATGTGTTATGCATGGTATTTTGGGGAACTCACTAAGCTATATGCTTACAGTGTTGGTGTTATTTGTTTCAGGTACTAGTGATGACCGTGGGAAGGCGCCGACTTGATCAGTACACACACATGGGATTTTTATGATATGTGATCTTGGGATTCTTTGTATGACATGGATTGGAGTTTTAAACATTGATGTTTTATGAAAATTAAATGAATATGTTTTTATATTATGCGAAAAATTATTTTGAAATTTACGGTGTTACACCTCTAAGATGTAAGCACATATAGACTTTTATTGCCAATAAGGGTTAAGTGACTTAGAACTATTCAAGTCTTGAAACTTGTGGGATAGGGAGATTTATTGGAGGTGGTGGAGGAAATGAAGTATAATTTCCAGTCCCATTAGTGCTCAATAAAGGGATTAGTCTTTCACCTTGATTGCCTTTTGGGATATCATCTTCATTAGGAATCTTGTTCCTAGAGACTTGGGAAGACCATAGTTGTCTAAACTAGACATCTATAAGGGAGAAATTCAAGTTAGTTGATTTAAAGTCCTTAATATAACACCCAATATGAAATATTAAGGCTAGGACCCAACAACCTATTTATAATTGGAAGAGGGATGTCGTAATCCGAATTATAAAATAGTTAAAGGTAGGTAAATGACGATTTACCAATTTCCACCATAAAAAATGAAATATAATTAAGTTTTAATTGGATTTGAAACTCCTAGATCTTTTGAGATACATTGAACTTTCAATGGCATGTTTGAATCTCGATTGTGCCCTTTCAAGTTTGTGACTGGGATGCCAATGATCACAAACAAGGTGTGAATAACCATGCAAATTGACTTGGTACCCTTAACTTTATCACCTAATCGATGTGTTGGTTAACCAAAAATGCTCCATCGATCTATAATAAAGTCAAGTTACCATTTTCCACTCTTACTAGTCCTTGTTAGCATGTCGGTTAGCCACACACGCTCTACTAACGACTTGGTAAGGTACAAAGTGTAATTTCATGGGTTAGCACCTATTTCACATTTTCCTAAACTAAGATTGGGAATTTATAAGTGTTTAGTTACTTAGTATTTATCATTATACTTTTAATGAAGGGAGAATTAAATTCCTTTCTTACCTGTTTGGCTAACGACCCTCCACAGTCAAGGAAGCGGTGGGTGAGAGTGGACACCCTTTAAACTGCCATTTTATAGGCAGTAACCTTATACACCCCCCCCCCTTATAGACCGGCTACGTGAATGACGCCTACTAACAGTAAGATTGACTTTATCTTATACGTATCTATATAACTAAAATTATAATAATAGTATAAGGGTTGAATTTTAAACTTTTAAAATTCTAAGATTCAATTTGGAATTAAAGTATACATGAAAAGTAACTTTACAAATTCCAAAACTTGAGGGCAAGTTTTGAAACTATTTCAAGACTCTTCAATTCATAATTTATGAGTTTAATGGTTCATTAAAATGAAGACTCTTCATTTTTATGTAACCAATTATTCTTTAATCACACTTTTAAAGAAGTGACTTTTCGACATCCATAACTTGAGGACAAGTTATAGAGTCATAAAACCATTTAATGAAAAAGACTCTTCATTTTATGTAACCTATGACACCTTTTATGAGTTTTAAGATTCATAAATATGACTTATCATATAACTTGAAAACAAGTTACAAAAACATATTTTATGAACTAAGTCTAGATAATTTGGATTGAAAACAACTAAAACACAATTTTTTTTCCATTAATCTAAACTAACTCATAAATCAAGGAAACATAAAACTCTTGGTAATCCATAATTTGAGTACAAGTTATGGACTCCATACAATTTCATTGAGATCAAGAATTATACTAATAAACAATTTGCACATAATTCCTATGATCTACCAAAACTCATAAGCATGAACATTCATAATCAACATTTTTCAAGAATTACATAAACACATACAAAACATGAAACTTTGATTATAGCATTGAAATTGGTTTAACATAATCATTACCACATTAAAAACGGGTGTTATAAGTCCAAAATAGTTAAAGGTAATGATTCTAGACCAATTCCAACACCAAAACTCGAAGATATGTTGTTTGGGGGTCCAACTCATCGAGTGCATGAACAAAATCGGCGAGTTGGATGAGTTTTGCTTTGGACTTGTCGAGTACCTTCATGGACTCGTCGAGCCCCCTGCCCTGACAGCACAAAACTTCGTTTTTCAAGCCAATTTTGCAAGTATAAGTGAAAACAAGCCTAGGCTTTGATACCACTGTTGGGTTTTGAGCATTCTAACACTCCTAAGTGTACATGCAACCCTAAATACCTTGGATCTATGTTTTCTCTATTATACATGAAAATATCAATTTTCCAAGGTATTGTTCTAACTAGCATGATATAAAATACACATAATATAAATTCTAGTAGAATTACATACCTCTTGTTTGGTGCTTGATTCCATATAGCTTGAGAGACAAGTGCCCCAAGTGTGACACCTCAAATGGTTCACACAACATCAAATGCACTTGGAATAACCATGAGAGAAACTAGAACACTTCTAAAATCGGTTTGCCCTCCATACATATACTTAGTGGCCGATTTTCCCAAGAAAGAGATCTTTATATAGTGTGTCATAATTAGGGTAAACCCTAATTGTCATAGCTTTCCATTTCCTTGGATCCATGGGTTCAAATACACCATGGAGCGTCCATGGAGCATCCAATGGGTTTTAGCCCAACTTGATAATCCATGGAGCATTACCCCACTATATAAGTATGGATGACTTACACAATCAACCCATATATTTAATTAGTCTTCTTTTGATCACTTAATTAATTCTAGATTAATTCTTGATCAATACTAATTAAATATCTCTATTAATATATTAGAACTTATAATATATTAATAAACCTTAAGTGTTATTTCTCTTATTTTAGTCTATCCAAATGCATGATGCCATGCAACCCAAATGGACCATGCCGGATCGGGTCAAGTATATACCAATTATAGTTATGGACTTAGACACTAATCCAACAGTATGAACACTCCCTATGGTGTCCGTTACTATCACCTTGGGTAGAGTTAATACTCGGTCCACCCCCACTAGTACTGCTAGTGTTGATCTGAGCTAAGGCTATCGTCACAGTCGCGGTCACTACAGCTTGAAAAACTACGAGATCAAATTATAGAGGAGGTGGCGGTGGTTGAGTTGGAATTATTGGTGGATTGTGTCCGTTTGATTTCCAAGGAGGCATCTTTTACTATAAGTTTAAGAAAATCAAGATAATGGTAAGATGCCAATAGTGAGTATAATGTGAGTGTTCCTTGAAATACTTTACCCTAGTTCAACATGTAATTGTTTAAGTGTTTGCAATAGAGGTCTACAACTAGAAAGCTGAAAGAGTTTGGATAGAGATTTTCCAAGAGAATTAGATGCCTGTCAATTTCATTGGTATTATAGATGTATAGAGTTCAGGAAAATTTGACCTTGTAATAGGTCTACAACATACCAATATAGAGAAAACTTTGACAGCACAAAGACCTAACGAAACTGAAAGTTCAAGGTCTAGACATAAATAGGAAAATAACACTAGAGTCTACAAGTAAACTTAATTTATATCCAAAAGAGTGAGTAGAGTATGCTCTACTCGCAAGAAGTGTTATTTTGGTTGGTACTAGATTCTGCCCTGGATTCAGCCAACTAATGTTCTGTTTCCCACACACGCCTTTCCAATGTAACTTGACTCTGTCGAAGTTCTTTAACTTCAGATCGGCTAGCATCCAGTTCCCTCTGTAGTGCGTCAGTGTGACTCCTTGCTAACTCCTGGTCATCGGTTAAATGGCGGAGGTGAACTGTGTTGACCCCTAAGTTAGCATGAATCTCCATGACTTGGTCGATGGTTGCTCTTCCGTGTTCAACATTACAAGCAACACGACGGACTAGGATAGGGAGGATTCTGTCAGCTGAGCCTCCCTCGCTCAAGTTGTAGAAGGTCTAATCTCAATTATAGAGAGGTGGTTGTCCCTATTCGTGGCTCCACCTTCCCGAGTTTACGGCCCACTGAGGTGTCAGTCCTTGAAAATCCTGTCGAGGGTAAGGATTTTGGGCAACCTGAGGTGGATTATAGACCTCTGGTTCTGTAACGACCCAATGTTCAAGTCCAAAAACTTCATTTTTAATTAATTGATTTATAAAAACATTTATAAAAAAAACACCATCTAGCAATAACTTTTCATAAATCCACAACTCATGTCTAAAACCCATTCACAAAATAAAACAATGTCAGAGCACAATCCCAAGAAACTCTATGCGGAAAACCAACATGTATGTGTGTATGATGTGCCACTACCGCGCCAGCTCCTTCCCCTTCGCTGAAGAGGTACCTGAAACCAAAACTGTAAACTGTAAGCACGAAGCTTAGTTAGTTCCCCCATCGTACCACATACCATACAATCACATAACATACATACTGTCGGGCAATTCTGGGGTGCCCGACCTACCTGGTACGGCCATTATGGGGTGCCGACCTACCCGTACGGCCATTCTGGGGTGCCGAACTACCCGTATCAAGCCATTCTGGGGTGCTGACCTACCCGTCGATCCTAACAACCGACCCTCGAGGACTATTCCACCCCCTACTGCTACTGTCACATATATCATAACATAAACATGCTATCAGACATATCTGGGGTGTCCGAACTACCCTTCGGTCCTAACAACCTAACTTGGGGACTATTCCCCTCCTACTACCACTATCACATTTAACATATCATGTCAACATATAAACATATAATCACATACTATCAGACATATCTGGGGTGCCTGACCTACCCTTCGGTCCTAACAACCGAACTCTACCACTATCACATATATCAAATCATGCCAACATATAACATATCAGGTAGTAGCAAACCTAGATGATATCACAACGACAATCATCTAACATACAACTCCTACTGGTGGGCCGACATTGTGGCTGCAGACCCACCGCTACTGGAAGGTAACTCACCTCGATCAAGTAGCTGTTGTCGAACTGTGTGGGAAGTCTCTCCTGCTACCGCTCCGGAAATCCTCCGGCTACAATCCACACAAAACACTCATTCAGAACTGATATTTACTCCTAGGGTAAAATGACTATTTTACCCCCAAACAAGTCCAAGTCAAAGTCAACTTCAAGTTGAACTGACTCGCCGAGTTGGCAGTCAACTCGCTGAGTCCTTCACCCTTTACTCGTCCCTATCCATGTCCCGACTCATCAAGTTTGGCATCGCCTCAACGAGTTCCTTTCTTATATGAACATTACATGAAACTCAACCGACTCGCCGAGTTGTATGAACAACTAGTCGAGTTCACCTTCATCCGATGAACGAGTCTGACCTCGACTCGACGAGTTGTATGAACAACTCGTCGAGTTCATCTCCAATCTTTAAGGAGATTGTCTTGGACTCGCTGAGTCTATTCTAGTACTCGTCGAGTCCTATGAACTCCAGGTATAAAACTAAGTCCAATGCGTTGGGTCCTCCTTTCTGACCTTCTACAGTCCTTCTAACACCCAGCTAAGTTCTTTAGACCCTTAACGGATATGGAACTTTATGCCTTGGACTCGTCGAGTCCCAAGAACGGAATCGCCGAGTCCAATCTTGACCAATTCCATACAGTCCATTTAAATGAGATCTAACACACCAAAACCATAGATCTGGCCTCCTAATGTCCACTTTATACGTAAAGTTCCAAACTTGATGCACATGCATGGGGTTTTTAGCTCAAAAATCCATATAAAGTGACCTACAATGTGCATGGGGCTCTCATGGCCCTAAAGTTGGCACCTTTATGCCATGAGACCCCTCTTTAGGTCCAGATCTGAAGTCAAAACCCATTCAACACTTCAAAATCCGAAATATGACTTAGAAATCCAAAGAGATCCCAAGTTAAAGATGAATAAACACGTAGATGAGTCAAAACAGGGGCATTATACCTTGAAGCTGCTGAAAATGAAGTAAAATCCCTAGATCTACTGACCCCAACTCAAGTTCCAAGCTCCTTCCTTCCTCCCAAGTTTAACAACCACACAAGAACACCAAAAATGGCCTCAACAAAGCACAAACGGCAAGGATTCCAATGAGAAGTGTTTTGGGGAGCATAAGGGACAATATGGCCGTCATAACATTGCTTAAATAGGGTGCAAACCCTCAGATTAGGGTTTTAGTCCGAACAGCACCTACTCGCTGAGTCCGGGACCCAACTTGCCGAGTCCATCACTTAAGTCCCGCGTTCCATCCCGCTTCTACTCGGCGAGTTGGTCCTTCAACTCGTCGAGTCCAAGGCCAAAATGCAAAGTATATAAATAACTAATGAAAGAAATACGTAGCAAGAACCAGGTGCTACAGGTTCTAAGTCGAAGTCTTCCTGAACTTCCTTTTCGTTCTCTTCCTCAGAACTCTCCTCGGGGTCTTCTTCTACTGGGACCACAAGGTTCTCTTCTTCTTGTTCAGCTTCAAGCCATCCACCGTTCCCTTGATCGGGAAAGTATGGGTCTCTGGCAGATGAAATCCAGCCATGTTATCTAAGCGAGAATAGGGGTGTAAGAGACATATAATAGACGTATTCCTAACATATTTATAGGATGATCCTTACCAGTTACTTCTCTACTTACATAGTGAATACCAGTTATATATAACTTAAGATAGAATAGACCTTCGAATAAGTGATCCAACTCTAAGACCACAACCAAACAAGGAACAAGAAGTAAAGCGAAGATCATAGATTCTACGTCTATAACATCTTGGTCACATATAACCTAAGCGTATCCACTCAGCAACTATAGACCTGCTAGTAAGGGTTGTTTTTAGTTTTCACATAAGTAATTATCGCACAACAAAATACTCCTATAGTATTTTAAGTTTATGTTATGTTCTAGTGTCTCTTTGTAGTAGAGTTGGTAAGTTTTTAGACTCGTTGCAACACCACAACCATTCCTAGGCATATGCTAATCACTTCTCGGATAGATATAGTTGATCAGGCTATATCAGTCCCAGACCAGATTATATATCCCCAAACCTACTTGTGTTGTTCAATAATCGCAATACTTTCATTTTTTCTAGAATGATATTGTTCTGGTTTGTATGCATGCATGTATACTTTAGTAAAATATTTTATATTTAAAAAGTATAGCCTCTTGGTCAGAGTGTTTTAATCCCGATGTGTTTATAGTTGTATATCTTTTATGGGTTGATATACTCAGTTCACTATAAACAATGCTCTGATAGCAATCTGTCACACCCCCAAACCGAGATGGTTGAAACATTCAAGGGCGGACGACATCATGTACAGTATCATAACAACGCATAATAGTAAAATAAGCAACAACATCCATTGCATTAATAATATAGTTAATACATGTATGTTCATTGTATAGTTGTATGACACCAAAAATGTATAGCAAAATATAAAAGACGAGTCTTGAACATGCTCTGTCTTCTCAAAACCTGGTCCAGTGCATCTGTCTACTGGTTCCCTGAGAATACAAGTTATTTTGAAAAAGAGTATCAAAATTTAAGTTGGTGAGTTCATAAGTATTTAGTGTCAAATGTTTGTAATTGTTTAGTGAAAATGTTTGTATATTTCCCAAAAAATCCTACATTTTCTTCTAAAAATGAAAAGTAGTCTTTTACCCAAGACTCAACTGTTTGTATGTTTGTTCTCTTGTAATAGTGTAAAACGTATGTTTGTACTTGAAATAGTATAAAATGTATGTTTTCCATATTTATAAACCATCTTTACTAGAAAAATAGTATGCATTTCTCATGTGAGAATATCACTATATGAATGTAATGGAAAAATGAAGGTTTACTGTAGTATTGTATAAAATACTCTACTAATGCATTAACTGCCTTGTAACCAAATTGGTTAATTAAGGTTTAATTGTGATTAGGTTATAACCATGCTTGATTGACTAGTATAAAACACAACGTTATTCAGGCGTCGAAAATGATATGACATTTATCACCCGTAGACCTGCAGGTCCCACTATAGCTAGCGGCAAGGTGTGGGATGATCAATCTCGTATAGATCTATACACAAACTTATGCTCTCCCTCCTGGAGAATCTGGTTACAGAACGTGACTTAGCAAGAATATTGCTATTCCATGATATAATATCTCACATTTTAGTTATCTTGTTCATGGATAGTATATAAGTTCCTTTTTGTTCTTGTAAAATGAATAGTATACTTTCTAATGAATCGTACTAGTAAGTATGTATTGATTCATGTATTGTTTCTCTGTAGTAGAAAATAGTATGTATTGATCCTCTAAACTATACCTATTATAGTTTACTAGTATGTTTATTTGAACTGTAAATGATTTGGAGAAAAAACGAAATTGTTCAACATATGCAACTGATTTAAGTATGTTTTTGAAAATGGAGTTTAATATTCATGTATATATTTAGCAAGTCTAATTATGATTAGCCGACAGTCGGACTAGTGATCCTACCCTAAGCCCACAACCAAACATGGAACAGGAGTTACGGTATTTAGCAATACTCCTAAGTCCGTTAAAGCATACTTATACATAAATATGTAAATGAATATGATTTTGATATAAACAGAATTCTAAAAATAGTTTAAAAGAGTTTTTTAAATGGATTTTGACAAATATTAAAGCATAAGAAATCCTTTTGTTTGTTTCCACATGTAAATGTTAACATAATTAAATTATGTTCTAGTTGTATTCCCCCCCCCCCCCTAAAAGAATTTAAAAAGGTAAATTGTAGGGGTATGAACTCACCTTATGTGAGTGATTCGTTTGAATATTCGATATAGGATGTTATTTCCATGAGTGAAGTCCCGTAGCAAAACCGAGTCCTAATTAGCATTTTATGTAATATATATGTATAAAATTAGTGTATATAAGCATAAGATTGATAAGGAATTAGACTAATTTGTAAGTTTAACTTACAAATAAGAGAGTTAGAAGCAAAATGGAAGGCTGCTATGAGTTCACGGCTAGCCCCAAGAGTTCACAGTCCAAGAAGATCTTGGTGTTCTTGGGTTTACGGTTGAGTATTCTTGATGAAATGAAGGAGATTCAAGGGTTTTCGTCCAAACGATCTTGATGAATGAAGAACACTTGATGATCTTGGCAAGATCCTAAGGAGATTCAAAGGGATTCTCAATGATAGGTTAGAGAGAATGAGGGTTTTTGGTTCGTGTTCTTGAGTGTGAGGTGGGTGTTATCAGCTGGGATTGAAGAAGTGAGGAGGAGTTCACGGTCCAGCCCCCATATAGGGTCAAAACTGATGGGACACCTTTGTTGGTTTCCACACCGAGTGGATAAGACCGAGGTTTACGGTCTGAGGAATGAGTTTGCGACTGCAAACCTCGTTTGTGGTTGTAAACCGTTTTGCGGTACGAAGTCTCAAGCCGTGAGAGGGTTCTCGGATCTATGTAATTCATTTCTAATTTAAAGGTTTTTAAACCAATTTAGAATTTATATCTACTTAAATCAAGTAGATCAAAATAAGAAGTTTGACTTTAGTGTATATAAACATGAGATTGATAAGGAATTAGACTAATTTGTAATTTTAACTTACAAATAAGAGTATTAGAAGCAAAATGGAAGGTTGCTATGAGTTCACGGCTAGCCCCAAGACTTCACAGTCCAAGAAGATCTTGGTGTTCTTGGGTTTACGGTTGAGTGTTCTTGATGAAATGAGGGAGATTCAAGGGTTTTTGGCCCAACGATCTTGATGACTGAAGAACACTTGATGATATTGGCAAGATCCTAAGGAGATTCAAAGGGATTCTCGATGATAGTTGAGAGAGAATGAGGGTTTTTGGTTGGTGTTCTTGAGTGTGAGGTGGGTGTTTTCAGCTGGGATTGAAGAAGTGAGGAGGAGTTCACGGTCCAACCCCCATATAGGGTCAAAACTGATGGGACACCTTCGTTGGTTTCCACACCGAGTGGATAAGACCGAGGTTTATGGTCTGAGGAATGAGTTTGCGACTGCAAACCTCGTTTGCGGTTGCAAACCATTTTGCGGTACGAAGTCTCAAGCCGTGAGAGGGTTCTCGGATCTATGTAATTCACTTCTAATTCAAGCAACACTTCTAATTTAAAGGTTTTTAAACCAATTTAGAATTTAAATCGACTTAAATAAGATAGATAAAAATAAGAAGTTTGACTTTAGTTCAACTTTTACAATAATTAAATAATGGGCTGTAACATTTACTCTGATTTGATAATGTTTTGTTAATTCTAAATCACTTTGGTTTCATGCAAATGATATGTATTAACGATTTATTAATTTAAGAACGAAATTTAACCTTATTATTTTTGGGGCGTTACAAGTTGGTATTAGAACCTTGGTTTGAGGGATTCGGGCCCACTCTTGAGTGCGTCTGAACTTAAACTGAGGATTTGTTAAAGTTTTTTCAAAAATAAATATATCTACTTAAGGAAAGAATTTTCTAAAATAAGAAAAGGGTGTGGTGCATGCAATCAGCCGAGCTCATGTAAGTTTTCCGAAAATACCCGTACATGTTATCTGTTATGCTTTGATTTGTGATTCTGTGGAATCGCATGCTAGTTAGTGACAAGGATCTGTTCAGTTCTTGCATGATAGAATGCTTAGAGCGATGCCTTTGTATGCCTATCATATGAGCTTGTAAACTTACATGCTAGTTCTTATTAGCCAATGATAGGTTGGCCTGATATGTGATGTCAGGTAGTCTAAGAAGCATGGGATGTTGGGTTGGGTTAGGTTGGTATGTGTAAGGTAGTTAGTAGAGGGAGTGGGAGCTCCTAGTATGTATTGTAGTAGGTTGGATCGGAGTGGTACTGCACGAATGCTGCTTGCTTTGTGTTTTATGGGACTCTTAGGTGATGGGAGTCAGCTACTAAGTCAATATCTCAAGTCACATGCGACAAAGGTTGGATGATCTCAAAGTGATATATTTGAATCTATTGCACAGCTCTTGTCTGATTCCAACCATTGTAGGGAAAATTTTGTTACTTGAGGATTATCTAAGCTTTGTTGCATGAGACTGTGTTCATGAGGTAGGTGACTGCCATTATGGGGAGTTCTTTAGTAACTGATGGCAGTGTGAGGTTGGGAACCTAGGAAAGCCTAGGGATTGCTTCGGTGGGTTTTGTTGTGCTGGGTCGCGAGCGTTGGTGTATGATTGGAGAATGTGACTTAGAGGACTCAGGATGATTCTTGAGGAAAGTATGGATAGGTGTGGAATGTAGTATTGGGCCCATACTACTGAAAGCACATGATCCATACTCGAATCAGGGAGAGTCTGGGAGAATGTAAGAATCCTTTGGGATGAGGATTCTTGGGTATATCTAGATCTTTTGCATGTTGTTTCGGTATGGTGGTGGGGACATAGGAACGGGGTTCAAATTCTAGTTCCGGCTTAGTAGCAGGTACTGAGATGATCGATGTGCGGTCGTGGGAGTTCATCTCATTAGAGATTATTCACGGTTTTTCAGATTGGACCTTGGTGGTCTTGGGTTCAGCGTGCTCCGTTGCTGTTCTGGGTCCTTGTCGAGAACAGTTCAGGAGTGTTTCTTGAAGGATCGTTGGTCAGGGTTAGCGGGATAGTTCTCTAGTGAAGTCAGGGTTCAGTGGTTCCATCGTCGGTTCGAGTATGATCGGCAGTTGCCTATGGAAGAACATTGGAATTTAAGGCACTACCGCTGATAGGAAAGGAATGGTAGCAGGAAGATGGTGGTTTTAGTTGCGTGAGTTGTTTGATCATTGGATGTGTCAAGGGAATTGTGTTTTAGCATGGATTGAATTCAGTTACAGGTCAGTGATTCCTTGAGGATGGAAATTAGAGTGGATGTTCGTCAGTGCATGACAACGGTTATGGTTCTTAGTTGCCAAAATAAGAACTCAAGGAATTTGTATGGTATCATGGGAGGTGATTTGGATCATCAGACTGGTTAAGGTCTCAAGAGCATTCTTTTGAATTCCAGGAGTTGGTTAATCGTTGAGATTGGCTAGTAATGGAACACTAGTTTTGGTAAGTGCAAGTCATAGGCAGTTCATGCTATATGAGGTTCGATGGGATGGGAATCCATCAAACTTATGGGATAAAAGAGCTTTGTCGAATCCAAGTGAGGGAGAATTGATCAGAATTTTCGGGATTTGGATCGGGTGTGGAACTAGGGCGAGTTTCGCATTCTAGCCAGGAATAAAGACAACCCAAGTGGTCGTTTAGATTAAGGTGGTATAAGTGGGAGTTTAGGGAACTCCCAGCAGCTGGTCGGCATCTTCTTCTTATGCATAGTAGGTTTGTGGATGGATCAAGATTGAGGGTCATGTTAGAGCCTTGCTACCTGTTTTTGTCTGATAAAGGCTTTGGAATTCGAGGTATGACCCGAACACTTGATCGGATGCAGGTTTCAGCTCAAAAGGCGTGTGGTTACGATCTCTAGGGTGTGGTACGACCATAGGTGGTAACCATGGTTGGCTAGGAGTATTATAAGACTGCGATGAGATCGTAGGATTCACCAATTCAAGGTAGACTACTGTTGGAGGTGGTCATGAGCATATCGGGAAGAATTAGTTTGTGCATTTGGCACGCCAGCCAGGATTGTCGAGGATTATTTCTCTGTTATGGGTTGAGGACCATTGGGGCCCGAGCCAGAGTTAGGCCTGTGTATCCCTAGATGGGTGAGACCCATAGGGTAGGCCGCTCTATGGTATAGTTGGGTAGGACACGTGGGTGAGGTTCATGTGATTTTGGCAATATAGGTGAGACCTGGTCGAGACCGTTGAGCCAAGGATTTGGATCATGAGTCGCAAGATCAAGTGGTGGTCAGTGTGTGATGCGGAGAGGTTTATAGGCTGGGTTACCTTGTTATTTGGACTCTTGGGAACCTGGTGGATGAACCAGGTGAGAGACTGGTAGTCTTAGCATTTGTCACACCCCAAAACCATGAACGACGGAAACGTTCTGGGGCGGAGGACGTCATGTACAGTATCACAACATTGAAAAGTAGTAAAAAAGCAACAACATCATCCATTACATTAATAATATAATTTTAATACAAGTGTGTTCTGTCAAATTATAATAGACAATAAAGTATAATCAAAATAAAAGATGAGTCTTGAACGAGCTCCATCTTCTCTAAACCTTGCATCGGTACCTGTCTATCGTTGACCTGAGGATACAAGTTATTTTGAAAGCGAGTATCAGCTTTAAAGCTGGTGAGATCATAAGTATTAATGTGTCTAAATTTGTAAATCTTAAAATGAAAGACTTGAAATTGTTTTGAAAGAAAGCTCGTATAAGTATGAAAATGTTTGTAGACCAACTGTAAATGTTTGAAAAACCCTAAAAATCCCTATGATTCCTACTAGTATAAAAGACAGTCTTCTACCAAGACCTAACTGTTCTAATGTAGTCTTCTACCAAGACTTAACTATTCTAAATGTAGTCTTCTACCAAGACCCAACTGTGCTACTATTATTATTATTATAAGAATTTGTATCCTTAGGTACTAGGATACTCAAATAATTCACCTCATCGGTTATGTGAATGAGTCACAAGATAGAGGTAATAATATAACTAACCCAAGTATTATCTTTTTGTACTAGGATAACTAACAGTGTCAACTGAAGACATCCGTAGATGTACATTTACCTCTGTTGCTAATAGTTGGGTGTAGGAATAGTTAGTCCCTTAAAGTATACCTGTAATGGTATCAACCGTTGACATCTGTGGACGTGCTTTTACCTCTGTAGCTAACAGAGATTCTAGGAATGGTTAATCCCGCAAAGTATCCTTTGGTACTAGGATATTAAATTCAATCTATCTCGTCGATTATGTGATTGTATCACAAAGTGAAGATAAGAATGAGGATTATATAACAGAATCTATACATATAAAATGTACTAATAACTCATCATATGTTATCTATGCAAATGTACTCATGTAAGTGTATATATGTAAACGTACTCATGTAAGCGTATATATGTAAAGGTATTCATGTAAGTGTACTCATGTAAATGTACTCATGTAGATGTATCTATGTAAATGTGATGTAATGTTCTACGTGTGCTAGCTGTAATGTGTGTTCTCTCTCTATATTGCATGTATAGTAATGTACTGTGTGTACTAGCTGTAATGTGTGTTCTCTCTCTATCTAGCAAGTATTGACTCATGAATGAACTGACTCCTTGTATGATATCGCGTTCTAGTAATAGTTCTAGTATCTTCCTAAACTACCCATATGGTAGCTTACTAATAATGTGACTTGTACGTATGAACATGGAAGTATACCCTTGCTACCCAAGGGTATTGAATGAACTGGGAGAACCTTTATGATTATATATGTACACATGATATATAACTAATATTTGAACGACCTTCGGACGGATACCCGATGTCCCACCAGACCACATCTCAAGCGCGAAAAGGAAATAGGGCGGGCAGGCCTTCCTATGCCTTTTAAACATTGCTTATATAACTATACATACGTAGACATGCAATTGATAATATAAAAGTTTAAAATAAGTTTTGTAAAACCTTTGAACATAATTATTATCTAAGAAAAGATCGACTTGATGTCAATCTATAAAACGGGTTGAAATCATGGTTTGATAAAACAGTTTTAGTATAAAGAAAACATTTGGTGGAAACACAATTGTAAATGAGTTTGAAATGAAACATACAGTGTATAATAAGGAGTTTTAAACATATAAAACGTTTATGAAAATCATTGGAAGAAATCTGTTTGGTAAAACGGCTAATGAGTAGTAAATCATTTGAATGTTGCTTATTAATCACATGTGATTGATATAATAACTAGTATGATTCTACTTGTATTCCCCCCCCCCCCCCCCACACACACACACATAAAACATTTAAAAAAATTTAAAACATTGATTAAGGGGTATGAACTCACCTGTTGTGAGTGGTACAGATGAACTGCAGATGTAGGATGGCTAGGTGTCAAGTGAAGTATTGAACACAGGCTATGATCCTAGTTAACATACAATATCATATATATGTATCAAATTAGTCTATAAACAACTAATAAACAAGGCCAAGACACCCTAGGACATGCTAAACACCTTTAACAAGTGTTTTGCATCTAAATTGTTGTAGGTCAAGGCTAGGGGTTTTAGGGTTCCAAAGGACACTATTCTTGAGTTTACTCTCCAAGAACCAACACACAAGGAGTTTACGGTCGTAAACCCTTGAGTTTACGGCCGTAAGCTCCTAATCCTTATGTTATTTGTTGTTTTGAAGTTCTAAATGTTCCCTAGAAGCATTCCTACTTGATGGTTTGGTCCGTGGAAGATATTAGGGCTCCTTTCAACTCCTTTGAGGAGTTCACGGCCCTGGGACCATTTCCCTTAGAGATTACGGCCGTAATCTCTCATGGGGATGGGTTTTTGGTGGTCGAAGTCCCTAAATTAACTAGGAACTAATCTATGCTAGTGTCGAAGGCTTTTGAAGATTGTAAAGCACCTTTTGGCCCTTGAGTTTGGAGTTCACGGTCCAAGAACTTCTTGGGTCGTGAACACCTTACTCTTGGTGTTTTTGGGTGATTTCTAGTCCTATACACACTAAGATACAAGCCTAATATACTTTCATTGCATAAGGATAGGACTAGGCACCATTTTGGCCCCTTAAAGAAGGGTTCACGGTCCAAGATGTTCTTGAGCCGTGAACTCTTAAATCTTGTGGTTTTGACATGATTTCTAGGTTATTAAGCACAATCTAAGCTATATAATACAACTAGATGGAAGGACTCACGTTTTGGGATGAAAGTATGAAGATCCTTGAGAGAGAAATTGGCTTTTCTCTAGTTGGAAATGTAACAAATGAAATAATATGGCTTAGAATCCTATATATACTCTTGGGGTTTTTGGCAGAAAATATTTTTATTCAGGCATTGAACTCTAATATCATAGAGTTTTGGAATAATATAGTTGCACAATACCCTAGTGCATCATCTCTCCTGATATCTCCTTAAGTGTAAATCCTGAAATACTCAAACTTATACCAAAAGTCTAGAAACTTACTATAACTGTTCTAACTTCTATTGACTGGATATGGTCTGTACAGAATGGAAATTTCGGGTTGTCACATCATCCCCCTGTTAGAGGGAATTTCGTACCGAAATTAGAATTTAGGTAAGGAAGTAGGTAGGAATGATCGAGTCATGAGGTGTGAACTTCCTAATCGTTTGGTTCTTGCGCTCCTAAGTGAAATCGGGTCCTCGGTTGGTATCCCAACGAACCTTCACTAACGGGCGACGGCGTTGTTTCGTCCGCTTGACCTCTTGGTCAAGGGTCACTACGGTTCTAATACAAAGGCGTGGATCTCGTTGAGTGGACTTACAAGAGCCCTAACGGAAAGGTACGGTTTCAAGATCGAGATGCGAAGGGTAGAATGTACGTTACTGAGTTCGCGGAGTAGATCTAGTCTGCGAGATACAAGACCGATTCTGGTAAGAATCTCGGAGGTCCTGACTATCTTGGATTTAGCTTTCCACGCGATGCAAAGCGTATTAAGCCATTCCCAGAGTGAGTTTTCCTAAAGAACTTGGTCTCTCACTTGGAATTTCCAAGGTTTCTTTTTCTTGCTTAACTTCCCAGTCAAAGGCCACCCGCTGTTGGGTCAAAGTCGTACGGGTTTCTGTAATATGCGAGGAGTTCTGTATGAACTATGACAGTGGGTCTGTAAGACCTAGAATTTGGTGAATTTCTGTCGGCGTCTCTGGTGTCGACAAATTCTCAACGGTTTTGACAAATTGAAAGAGTACTCAAAAATTCCCACATCACTAATAGTGTGTCTTAGGAATCTGACTCTTCAATTTCAAAACTCGTGCTTAGAGAACTTCACAAAAGTTCCTCTGAAGGTAATGTTTCCATGGATTCCTTCTTACTACGAGGGTAGATAAGTAAGTCGTTACAAGGAGAATGACGAACTGATCCAAGTAAGAATGGCGTACCCTACTCATTCAGCTCATGAATATTATGGGCGTATTGGTCCTATCCGAGGGGTATCACTACAGACTCGAAGTGTCCACATCGAGTTCGGAAGGTAGTCTTCCGGACATCCTTCCCTAACACTCAAACTGGTGATATTCGGATCTCAGGTCCATTTCTGAAAGTAATTCTTTCCTTGCGTTTGCTCAACCAATTCATCTATGCGAGGCAGAGATAACGATTTCTAATGGAAATCTTGACGGGGTCCTCGATAGCCGAGGAACACATGATACAATCCGTCGACTTCTGGAAGAATAAGACCGGAGCTCTCCAGGGTGAGAAGCCTGGTCTTCCAATTCTATAGCTGAGTAGTTCGCTAAGTTGTCCGGACTATTCTTGTATCTCCGTAGTTGTTTAGACTGTATGGCGATCTGTTTACAGAAGTCGTACTGGGTTCTAAGTTTGTTCACATGACGATGCGATTACTCGTAGTCTTGGGTAGTCTCCATCCTAAATTTCATATTAGAATTCATACATGGTTCAACGATCACAATCTCATGTATACGAGTCGTATATAATTAAGATTGAAAAGGTAGTCAAATAACTGATTCTTCTTTAAGCTCACATCCCATCGAGGAAAAAAAAGAAGTTAAAGTGGAATCATCAATTCTAAACCTGTAGAACCTTGATTATATATCACCCCTATGTATACATTCTTCAGCAATAGATCAACCGTATGAATCTTTGGATTAAACTTGACGTACTGCACGAGTGATACTGCGGGGATTTCTTTGGAAGGAAAAGAAATATGAGGTACTCCATGCATGAGTACTTCGGTGTTCTGAAATGACGGCTTCGCTAAAAGACGTTTACTGAGAAAGAGATGTGCTTATGAAGTTGGTATAGTGCGGATCAAATTGAACCTAGTTGTATGATAATGTCGGAATCATAAGGAAAATTAAAGACATTAGATTTTAACATAAGGCATTATAGACAAACACAACCGTGAAACCATCAACATAGTTACAATACTTTAGACTTACTACAAGACCATTGCTGCGAATGAGGTATACTACAAAAGACAAGTATACGCAGCACGAGCATCCCTATACCGACAGGATCTCGCAAAAGGTAAGACTCTAGTTGCACTAGTTTTAAACATACAAAATATTGACGATTGGAAGGGAACCTATACTATAGTAGGGTCCTTAACTGCCTATTTCCATTCTGAGGTCAAACTCCTCCGGATTCGCCATTGTCCTTATCTGCTGGACAGTCCCTCTTGAAGTGTCCCATAACGCCACATAGATGGCATATCCGAGAGGTTTGGACATTGGTGGTTGAAGTGATGTGTTGGACCTGGGTCCTGCAGCAGCTGGTAGTATGTCCATTCTTGTTGCACTTAAAACAATGTAACGAACGACAACTACCCAGATGATGAAAGCTACACTCATAGCATTTCGGTAGGTTTTCGGCATATTGCCTAGCTGGTGTAGGGACAATTGGGACACCAGAAGGAATGGTAGTAGGAGGTACAGATGTCGTAGCTGTGAAGGTCGTCACCGGTGGTTGTTTCTTGTTCACCCCTCGAAGCGATTTGTCCTTCTTTTTAGCCCAAAACTTCCGTTTGTTACTCTTGGTCTTGGAACTCGGGGTATTGTGGTAGTTTGTTGCTCGTTGAGGTACTTGATTGTCACCTGGATTGGAATTGTTGTTACCAACTCCGCAAACATTCGCAATGTTAGCGTTAAGGTGGGTCAGAATAGCTGACACAGCAGCCGATACCGCAGCTTGAAAGGTAGCCGCATCAATCTAAAGAGTCGGTGCTTGGTTGATGGGTTGATCGTTTTTCTTGGGCGACATGATTCTTTTTCACGGAAAGAAAATGAATTTGTGAGCGAGCATGGTTAAACCTAGACGTAGTTCGATTGTCTATGTAAAGAATAGAAGTATGTTCTCGTGAGTTTAACCTACATCCCTATGATGCAGTCCTAGTACGGATTGGAAGTATGTTCGCGAAGGTTTGACCTACATCCCTATGATATAGTCCTAATACTGAGTGGAAGTAAGTTCGTAAAATGGTCTCAAGACGTTTGTCGTTCAAGCCGAGGTATTGTTGGTTGGTGAATAACATGATCCAACCACTAAAAGAGACTTGGAGATGTCGCTGGAGCTAACTTGCTATAGTCCAATGACTTGACTAAAGCATGTTTCAAATAGACTCTAATGAAAGTATGATAAGAGTACTTGAATTAGGGATGACACAGAAGTTAGCCGACTGTCAATATCTTTGATATACATGACGTAAAAGTTCGGGAGAATGACCTTGTAAAAGGTCTTACATCATATCCAGAGAAGATAGTCCTTGACAGCATAAAGACCTAACCAAAAGTACTTACGGTACAAGATAATTTCATAGAAAATGCCACATCGGGCAAAGACAGAAAAAAAAACTGATTCCTTCAAACAAGGAAGATAAAGTAAAGCATCTACTACTGGCGACAGTCATCCCTCTGGTGAACTCTCAGTTCAGCGAGGTGGCGTTCCACATCAAGTAGGTGTTTTCATACACCCTTTGGCGTACTCGGAGTTCTATGACTTCGGCTCGTGATTTAGCCAGTGCTTGCAGCAGGGTTTCATGGTTTCTCTTAGATCTCTCACGAGCATCTTCTAAACGAATGGTGCGGAGGGTATGCATTCTCGCATCGGCGACAACTTCTGTGATCTGATGTAGGGTTGTCCTGCCTTGAATCTCATTTCGGGCCACTCTGCAGACCAAGATTGGCAAGATTCTGTCTGCTGAGCCCCCATTGCTCAGGTCATAAAAGCTTCGGTCGCCATTAAATGGCATGGGCTGATCTTGTCCTTGGCTCCATGTTTCCAAGCATTCCACTCACTGAGGCGTCGGGCCATGAAAAACCGGACGAGGGTTAGGAATTGGAACGGGAGCTGCTTGGGGTAGGTTCTCAACCTCGGGTTCGGAGTTAGCACCGTCCGAAAGGTCTTCATCATGGTGATCATTCAAAAGGAGAGGATGATCATTCTCTGGTTCTTCTCCAAACCAACCAGCAATGACTTCGTTCGGAAGGTACTGGTCGCCGTAGGGATGGAGTCCAGCCATGTTATCTATGCGAGAATTGGGGTAAGAAAATAATTATTAGATGAACTATCTAGATAATTATTTAGAAAATCTTCATTAGTTACATCGCTATTTGTGAAGTGCATATCAGTTATATGTAATCGAAACAGGATAGGCCTTCGAATAAGTGACCTTAACTCCAAATTCACACAAAATAGGGGTAAAGTAAAATTTTCACAGATTCTAAGTCTATAACATCCTAATTACATATAGCCTTAGTGTATCCACTTAGCAACTATCAACTTAGTAATGAAGATCCCGTTTTAGTTCTCAAGTATAAAGTACCTATAGTAACACCAAATACTCCAATAGTATTTTAAGTTTAATGTTATGTTCTACTGTTCTCATTGTGGTATTGTTGGTAAGATTTTAGACTTGTTGAAACCACACAACTACACTTAGGCACATGCTAGTCAACCCTCGGATAATATAGTTGATCAAGCTATATCTTCCCAGTTTTGACTATATGTCTCTCAGTCCACCTGTGTTGCCCAACAATTGTAATTCTTTTGTACTGTCCTAGTGACACTGATTTTAGTATGAATGCAGGCACGTATACTAAATTAAATATTTTACGATTTAAAGTATATACTCTTGGTCAGAGTATCTTTAATCCTTATGTATTTATAATTAGTATATCTTTTATGGGTTGATATACTTAATTCACTATAAACAATGCTCTGATACCAATCTGTCACACCCCAAAACCATGAACGACGGAAACGTTCTGGGGCGGAGGACGTCATGTACAGTATCACAACATTGAAAAGTAGTAAAAAAGCAACAACATCATCCATTACATTAATAATATAATTTTAATACAAGTGTGTTCTGTCAAATTATAATAGACAATAAAGTATAATCAAAATAAAAGATGAGTCTTGAACGAGCTCCATCTTCTCTAAACCTTGCATCGGTACCTGTCTATCGTTGACCTGAGGATACAAGTTATTTTGAAAGCGAGTATCAGCTTTAAAGCTGGTGAGATCATAAGTATTAATGTGTCTAAATTTGTAAATCTTAAAATGAAATACTTGAAATTGTTTTGAAAGAAAGCTCGTATAAGTATGAAAATGTTTGTAGACCAACTGTAAATGTTTGAAAAACCCTAAAAATCCCTATGATTCCTACTAGTATAAAAGACAGTCTTCTACCAAGACCTAACTGTTCTAATGTAGTCTTCTACCAAGACTTAACTATTCTAAATGTAGTCTTCTACCAAGACCCAACTGTGCTACTATTATTATTATTATAAGAATTTGTATCCTTAGGTACTAGGATACTCAAATAATTCACCTCATCGGTTATGTGAATGAGTCACAAGATAGAGGTAATAATATAACTAACCCAAGTATTATCCTTTTGTACTAGGATAACTAACAGTGTCAACTGAAGACATCCGTAGATGTACATTTACCTCTGTTGCTAATAGTTGGGTGTAGGAATAGTTAGTCCCTTAAAGTATACCTGTAATGGTATCAACCGTTGACATCCGTGGACGTGCTTTTACCTCTGTAGCTAACAGAGATTCTAGGAATGGTTAATCCCGCAAAGTATCCTTTGGTACTAGGATATTAAATTCAATCTATCTCGTCGATTATGTGATTGTATCACAAAGTGAAGATAAGAATGAGGATTATATAACAGAATCTATACATATAAAATGTACTAGTAACTCATCATATGTTATCTATGTAAATGTACTTATGTAAGTGTATATATGTAAACGTACTCATGTAAGCGTATATATGTAAAGGTATTCATGTAAGTGTACTCATGTAAATGTACTCATGTAGATGTATCTATGTAAATGTGATGTAATGTTCTACGTGTGCTAGTTGTAACGTGTGTTCTCTCTCTATATTGCATGTATAGTAATGTACTGTGTGTACTAGCTGTAATGTGTGTTCTCTCTCTATCTAGCAAGTATTGACTCATGAATGAACTGACTCCTTGTATGATATCGCGTTCTAGTAATAGTTCTAGTATCTTCCTAAACTACCTTATGGTAGCTTACTAATAATGTAACT
Organism: Lactuca serriola; assembly: GCF_051521515.1. Taxonomy (NCBI): domain Eukaryota; kingdom Viridiplantae; phylum Streptophyta; class Magnoliopsida; order Asterales; family Asteraceae; genus Lactuca; species Lactuca serriola. The sequence goes on from NC_136416.1 coordinate 183,287,339, forward strand.
TGTACGTATGAACATGGAAGTATACCCTTGCTACCCAAGGGTATTGAATCAACTGGGAGAACTTTTATGACTATATATGTATACATGATATATAACTAATATTTAAACGACCTTCAGACGGATAACCGATGTCCCACCAGACCACATCTCAAGCGCGAAAAGGAAATAGGGCGGGCAGGCCTTCCTATGCCTTTTAAACATTGCTTATATAACTATACATACGTAGACATGCAATTGATAATATAAAAGTATAAAATAAGTTTTGTAAAACCTTTTAACATAATTATTATCTAAGAAAAGATCGACTTGATGTCAATCTATAAAACGGGTTGAAAGCATGGGTTTGATAAAACAGTTTTAGTATAAAGAAAACATTTGGTGGAAACACAATTGTAAATGAGTTTGAAATGAAACATAAAGTGTAAAATAAGGAGTTTTAAACATATAAAACGTTTATGAAAATCATTGGAAGAAATCCGTTTGGTAAAACGGCTAATGAGTAGTAAATCATTTGAGTGTTGCTTATTAATCACATGTGATTAATATAATAACTAGCATGATTCTACTTGTATCCCCCCCCCCCACAAAACATTTAAAAACATTTAAAACATTGATTAAGGGGTATGAACTCACCTGTTGTGAGTGGTACGGATGAACTGAAGAGGTAGGATGGCTAGGTGTCAAGTGAAGTCTTGAACACACGCTATGATCCTAGTTAACATACAATATCATATATATGTATCAAATTAGTCTATAAAAAACTAATAAACAAGGTCAAGACACCCTAGTACATGCTAAACACCTTTAACAAGTGTTTTAAGCCTCAAGGATTGCATCTAAATTGTTGTAGGTCAAGCCTAGGGGTTTTAGGGTTCCAAAGGACACTATTCTTGAGTTTACTCTCCAAGAACCAACACACAAGGAGTTTACGGTCGTAAAACCTTGAGTTTACTGCTCTAAGCTCCTAAGCCTTATGTTATTTGGTGTTTTGAAGTTCTAAATGTTCCCTAGAAGCATTCCTACTTGATGGTTTGGTCCGTGGAAGAGATTAGGGCTCCTTTCAACTCCTTTGAGGAGTTCACGGCCCTGGGACCATTTACCTTAGAGATTACGGCCGTAATCTCTCATGGGTATGGGTTTTTGGTGGTTCGAAGTCCCTAAATTAACTAGGAACTAATCTATGCTAGTGTCGAAGGCTTTTGAAGATTGTAAAGCACCTTTTGGCCCTTGAGTTTGGAGTTCACGGTCCAAGAACTTCTTGGGTCGTGAACACCTTACTCTTGGTGTTTTTGGGTGATTTCTAGTCCTATACACACTAAGATACAAGCCTAATATACTTTCATTGCATAATGATAGGACTAGGCACCATTTTGGCCCCTTAAAGAAGGGTTCACGGTCCAAGATGTTCTTGAGCCGTGAACTCTTAAATCTTGTGGTTTTGACATGATTTCTAGGTTATTAAGCACAATCTAAGCTATATAATACAACTAGATGGAAGGACTCACGTTTTGGGATGAAAGTATGAAGATCCTTGAGAGAGAAATTGGCTTTTCTCTAGTTGGAAATGTAACAAATGAAATAATATGGCTCAGAATCCTATATATACTCTTGGGGTTTTTGGCAGAAAATATTTTTATTCAGGCATTGAACTCTAATATCATAGAGTTTTGGAATAATATAGTTGCACAATACCCTAGTGCATCATCTCTCCTGATATCTCCTTAAGTGTAAATCCTGAAATACTCAAACTTATACCAAAAGTCTAGAAACTTACTATAACTGTTCTAACTTCTATTGACTGGATATGGTCTGTACAGAATGGAAATTTCGGGTTGTCACAGTGTTGGTTTGGGAAACTTTATATCTCGGTCTAGCAAGGTTTGTCTTTATTAGAAGGTCTTGGGTGAAATGCAAGTGCATATTTGTGGATCTCGGGATATGAGTTAAGTATTGGGTCGGTTTTGGGTAAGACCTCGAGTCGGGTATTGCGAATGTTTTGAGTAGAATTTCCATTTTCGTGGGTTATGGATTGGGGTATCTATATGCCAAAGGCATCAACCGAAGGGTTCAATGGTAAGGAATACATTCAGTTTTGATGATAAATCAAGCTCTTGTGATTGTGACTTGGAATGGTTCTATTAGTAAAGGGCATCAAGATAAGTCAAAGCGGTATTATTGATTTGGAAATCGAGTGTGGAGTAGCTTGTTATTCGGAGGAGATGTTAGGTCACTTGAAGATGGGTTTGGATAATGTTAGAGTAAATGACTTGATCCTGTTACGCAGCTCTCGTCTGAGTCTAACTATTACAGGGATAAGTCTCCTACTCGAATGATTATCTGAGCCTTCTGTCAAGTATAAGTGCTCTGCTAGGATATCTGGTATGTGATTTTATTTTCTAGTGAGAATTTCAAGTTATCAGAAGTTGAGTAGTCAGTTGAAAGATAAGTGGAATGGATGTAGCAATGGTTCAGTATAGGCGGTGTGTCAGGAAGTCAGAACATCTCGAGACTTCAGACTTCGGATTGAGTGGATGTGGTTGTTTTGCAAGGGATTATTTTTGGTTGGTGAAAGAACCCGTTCATATTTGGATTGGAGAGCCATGCCATGTTTGGTTTGGGTTGCCTTAGGAAGGTTGTGGAATGCTAGGGGTTGTGGTCTTGTTGCTCAGGTTATTGGGCATGACGGGGATGATAAGGAATGATTTCGAGGATGAAATCTAATTTAAGTGGGGGAGAGTTGTAACACCCCGTTTCGAAAATCAACCCCTAAATCCGGGAATATATCTTAAGTATTATTTTATTTCGATAAATGAAATTTAAATAAAGGGTTTGGTAAGGAAGGGTGTAATTGGCATTATTTTTGTCTTGGAGGACTAACCGGTACTTTCGAGGTTTGTGGTGTAAAGAATATTTGAGCATACGGCTAACGATAAAACATTTGGACTTATTTTATAGCTTTTGGGCTTAAATTGAAAGGATTTTTGGAAGCTGGGGGCTGAATGGTAATTTATGTATTTATTTTGAAAAAATTTGGGGAGGAGGGACCAAAAGCGAATACTGGCTTTAAGAGTTTGAGTTGGAAACGGGGCTTAAACCCGTCTCCTTCCCTTCTTCTTTTCCACCAGGATTCATGATAACCCTAACCCTGCTCCTTATGCAGCCGCCACTCGTGACTCTCTAGCCGCCACCACCCTTCTTTCTCGTTTTTCCGATCAGCCAATGCCGCCAAGCGACTACGGTTCCCAGCCGACGTCCTTGTCGCCGCTGTAAGCCATCAACCAACCAGCGTCGTCGTTTCTCCAGTTGCCGACGACAAGGACCGCGAGCGGGCGTCCTTTTCCGCTGCTGCTATTGTCGTTCGCGTTCACAACTATTCTTCTCCATTTCTTCGGTGTTACACCACAGTCATGCCTGTCGCCGCTCGTACGACTTTTGTCCTGCTGCTCCAGTCAACATTCACCACTCCAAGTAGGGGTTGATGTGCGCATCTTGGCGTGTGTGTAGCTTGTATGTGTGTACTTTTGTGTTACTATTCATTGTGGGCATACTTGTTTGGCCATGAAACCGAGAACAACCACCATGGCAGTCGACCATCGTGGCGAGCGTCGTTCTACCACCTCTAGCCACCATCTCCGGTGGCTGTGGAATTATGTGTTTTTTGGAGTAATGATTGGAATGCTTTTGATTTTGTTTTGGACCAAAAATCATAACCACCACCACCGTGAACTACCATCAACCACCACCGCCCGAGGTGGCAGTGGGTGGCGCGCGACCTAATGAAACCCAAATTAATCTAAAACTCAACCTTTTTCCCTAGTTGGCGAGTGTTTGGATTGGAAACCCTAATTAGGGTTTAGAAAACCCTAAGGTCAAAAACTCTAGTTTTGGAGTTAGTCAGGACCACGTTATAAGCATTAATTAAATTATAAATAATACTTAATAATGCCCCTATAATTAACTTAATGCGATTTTGGGCTTAATGGATTAAGTCTTTAATTGGTTAAGTGTTCTTACTTAACCCTAATCGTCATTTTATGTGAAAACCCTAATTTTGTTTGGGCTTTGAGTTCGGCCTTTCGTTTGGGCTTAGGTGTTTGGGTTCTTGTTGGGCAATTTGAGAGCATGTGTATGGACTAGGATATTTGGATGGGCTTTAGGGTAAGGCCCATGTAAAGGATTTGTGCCCAATTTGGAAAATTGGGCCATATGTTAGGCCTTGGTTGATTGTTTGGCTTTTGGGCCTTTAGAGTGTAAGTTTGATCCTTGGGCTTAGATCAAGCTAGGTTAGGGGTAAAGTAGTCTTTTTTACCCCAAGTATGGATTTGTGGTTATGCATTGTTACCCAATTATTAGTTGGGTGTTGTTTTGATGTTTACAGTTCAGGGATCTGTCAGCCGGCAGCTAGAGTTTTATCACCGGGACTTCAGCAGTGTGAGATGAGTCTCCTCACTGTATTTAGCGAGTCGAAGGCACCAATGTCGACCCATGGTTTGTTATGCTTAGTATGCTTTTTATCTGCGTGACTCTTGCATGTGTTATGTATTTTATGTTTACCGAGTGGGGCTCGATGTCAGGCGGGACCTGATTAGTGTATTGTATGCTAGTTATTTGTATATGTTTTTATGATTACCGGGTACGACCTGATGAGGGGCACGGCCCGAAGACTAGTCTGTATGCTATTTATCTATGTGATTATGACATGTATTGCATGTTTATATGTTAAATTTTTTACATGTTTATACCGGGCGGGGGCCAATGCCAGGCGGGGCCTGATGACTGACATATCTGAATACCGAGTGTGGATCGATGTTGGGCAGGGCCCGATGTCGGACAGGGTCCGATGCCATGCGGGGCCTAATGACAGGGCGGGGCCCATTATATGTTTTGTGATGTACGGTATGTGGTAACTTAGATAATCACTAAGTTTTGTGCTTATGGTTTTCAGTTTTATGTTTCAGGTACTTCGGTTTTCAAAATGAAGAGTTTAGGATGATTACAGAGCACACATCATATGTTTCCGCATTTTTTGTTTTACTCTGATTTGATAATATTTTGCTAATTTTGAATCACTTTGGTTTCATGAAAATGATATGTATTAGCGATTTATTAATTTAAGAACGAAATTTTATCTTATTATTTTTCGGGCATTACAATTTGTATATAAATTCTTAGTTCATCTTAGAATTCTATATCAAAATGCAAGGAATTTACAATTGTGGAATAGATCTAGGAATTATTTTACTATAATATTACTGTATTTTGTTTGTATAACATATAATATTATATTATTATAATCTTATTATATTTTTCTTGACATACGATGTTATTTAACAAACTGTGTTTTCTTATTTTAATCATATTGTTTTTTTTGTAACTTTTTTTTGAGTTTTTTTTTTATGAAAATAAATATTTTTGGTAACTTAGATATGACGAGTTTTATCCAAAATAATTGTTTTTGCAAGTTTTATATTACTATCTTATATTATATTATTTTTTTACTTTTCTCTTACAATAAGATGATGCCGTATGTGAGTTAGATTAAAAATAGTATCTTCTATCAGACATAATACAGTAAAATTACGATATGTCAATATTACTTTAAACCCTAATATTGTCCAGTTGCGTAGCCAGAATTTTATTTTAGGGTAGGCCAAAAAATTTACAATGTATGAACGAGATATGAGATCTACAGTTTTGAATTAGGATAGGTCAAATAATTTACAAAGTATGAGTCATGGGATCTGAAGTTTTGAATGAAATGAATTAATTTCTTTTATTTTACAAAAATATTATATATATATATATATATATATATATATATATATATATATATATATATATATATATATATATATATATATAAGAGGGTTCAATTGAGAAAAAAAAAAGGTTGAGAATGGGGGAATCATTCTCAGTCACTCATTTATTTTTGCCGCAAAAGCTTCCGTCGTACCAGCGGAAATGGAAAAGGAGTAGATGTGGTTTCCAACAAAACATGTTTCCTTAAACTATGTTAAGCATTACCTTAATATATACAAAAACATAGTTTTTCGTTTTTTTTAATTTTTAAGAAGCTATTTTTATCGGAAAATGACTTTAAGTATACCAATATTCATTATTTTTTATTCTCTACAAATAGACATCCATATTGATATAGTTTTAAGATAAAATAAAAAATTTATTTTTTTATATTTTCAGTTATCATTATTCATAAGTAAATAAAAATAAATCAGTTTTTTACTACAGTACATTCGTTATTCATTTATGAATAAAAACTATGATTAACTTTTTTTACAATTTAAGTATCATTCATATATGAATATAACATATAATAAACATAATATATTCATATTTAAATATTAGACGATGCATTTACTTGTGAATATTACATAGTTTATTCACTTGTAAATATTAGATGATATATTCACTTATGAATATTATATAATATTTTCATATCTGAATATTACGTAGTATTACATGGTATATCACATGTGAATATTACATAGTATATTCACTTGTGAATATTAGATGATATATTCATTGATGAATATTACACAATATATTCACATATGAATATTACAAGGTATTTTCACAAATATATATAATTTTTATATTTTATTCACATATGAATAACATACATACTTGTATTTGTTTTTTTGTTTTAATAATCATATACTAATTTAGGTGAGAAAACATATTCATATATGAATATAACGTGGTAATTTAGTTTAAGCATATCATCAAACAGTTGGAGTGCATACAATTTAACTTTTTTTTAAAATGTTAAAAACATGATACTTTGACTATTTAAATCTTACAAAATAGTAGATTGATAGAGAATTATATGAAAATTTTTAAAAAAAAAAATAACGATTTGATCTTTTTCTAACCTCAATTTTGAAGTTTTATTTGATAATCGATGTTGAATGAATGATATGAAGTGGATTTTTTGTTGATTATCGATGATGTTGATCTAATGACGTTGGGAGTATAATTAATTGTAGCTGCTGAAGATTTGATCGTATTCAAGCAGAATTGAGGGTTGGATTAAAAGAACCAAAAATGAATTTTTGTTATTAACTGTTGAATCGTGTTGATAAAATGTTATTGACGAAGATCAATGATTTGATTAGCACTGGATGATGTTGATGATGGCTTAATTGAAGAAATCTGGATGATTGTTGAAGGTTGGAGAAGAAATTTGGATGATGAACGATGAATGAGTTTAAATTGTAATCTAATTCTCTACAGATACGTATTTGAGATTGAAGGTTGTTATCATATTTACAAGTTTGCCACCGTATCTTTTTATGCTTATATTAAATGAGTGGCTGAGAATGATTCCCCCATTCTCAACATTTTTTATTTTCTCAATTGAACTCACCTATATATATATATATATATATATATATATATATATATATATATATATATATATATATATAGGGTTAGGTTCATGTGAGACGGCCTAATTTTGTGAGACCGTGAGACACATTTTTTTATTTTTTTTATTTTTTTTTATTTTTTTTATTTTTTTAAGTTAATTCAAGTTCCAAAAATAATATTTAAAAAAAGAATTTTTGGATTTTTCCATTTATTTTGCATTTTAAAATTATTTTTTAGAATATGTACAGTGTAATATTCTATTAGAATATTTCACGTATTTTTCACAAAAAATGGAATTTATTTTATTTTATTTTTTTTTTAGTTAATTTAAGTTTCGAAAATAATATTTAAAAAGGGAATTTTTAGATCTTTCCATTTATTCTGTATTTTAAAATTATTTTTAGAATATGTCAGTGTAATATTCTATTAGAATATGTCAGTGTAATATTCTATTAGAATATTTCACGTATTTTAAAAAAAAAAACGGATTTAGTTTTTTTTTTTTAGTTAATTCAAGTTCCGAAAATAATATTTAAAAAAAAAATTTGATTTTTCTATTTATTTTGCATTTTAAAATTATTTTTAGATTTGGTCTCACGGTCTCATAAAATTAGAATAGTCTCAAATAAACCTGAACCTATATATATATATATATATATATATATATATATATATATATATATATATATATATATATATATATATATATATATATATATATATATATATATATATACACTTGAACTTTTGTAGGATGGGCCAAGGCCCACCTTTGTCTCTACGTGGCAACGTCCAGATATTGCCTTAAGTTGATGGTGGGGTTAGTTTGGATCTGAATTAGTAACCGTGACTCAGCTAAGTTAGGAAGAAGGGAGGAAGGTGGTTCAAACCCCAAACCATCCTGTAGTATGTCTGACTAGGAATTGTGTTCACACAACGCTGCATATGGAATGAACTAAATCAAATTTGATGGAGAAAATATCACAGTAAAACTAGAAATATCTAAAACATTGGGAGTAATACTAGATAAATAAAGTAGAAAACAATGATGGAAAAATAATTTATAATGGTTAAATTTGAAAAATCTACAACATCACCTAAAAAAACGGATAAATAAAATTAAAAATAATTGATGGAGAAAATGTGATATTTAAGTTTGAAGTGTTTAATATCATATCTAAGTGGGTAAAAGTAAAACCTAGATAAATTAATTTTATCCAACTGAAAAAATGACAATCTAAATATTTAAAATTTTAGGAGGTAAAAATGGGATTAATTATACTAAAAGACATAAATTTGAAATATTAAGAACTCTAAAAGATAAAACGGAATAAATAATATTTAAAACATATAAAAGATAAAATCAAGATAACTTAAACTAAAATGATTGAAATCTTTAGAAGCTTTAGAAGAAAAAGAAAATTAAAATAAAAAAAAAAAACAAAATTTTGAAATATTCAAAGATGAGGAAATAAAGATATAAAATATATTAATAAGTTATAATACTAGTTTTGTTAAAGAAACAAATTTTCTCTCTCTCTCTCTCTCTCTCTCTCTCTCTCTCTCTCTCTCTCTATATATATATATATATATATATATATATATATATAAAAGAAGTCAATTTCAAATGAATTCGCCTTTTACATTTGTTTCGAAATTTATTTTCGAAAATCTCTCTCTCTCTCTCTCTCTCTCTCTCTCTCTATATATATATATATATATATATATATATATATATATATATATATATATATAGAGAGAGAGAGAGAGAGGTTTTCGAAAATAAATTTCGAAACAAATGTAAAAGGCGAATTCATTTGAAATTGACTTCTCATATATATATATATATATATATATATATATATATATATATATATATATATATATATATATCTTAATAAAACAATCCTTTTTTGCCTACGAGGGCAGCTTCTCTAGCTATAAAACTTCTAAGTAAACTACCTAATATACCCTTAGGCTTTTAAAACTCTAAACTCTATCTACTCATCCGTTAATTCCGCAAATCACGCCTCCATTTGCTTCGATTTCAATATATAAACTTCATGATTCAATGCGATAATAATTAATATGATTAAAATAACTTCGAAGAAATTAAATTTGAATCATGTGTCATGGAGTAATCTAATCATATGTTCATCAACGTAACTGAAATCAAATGATTTATAAGTTGAGGTATCGCATTGTTGATATACAAAATCGAATCAAACTCTTCAATCACTTTAACTTCTTAATTCATGTTCATGTATGTACCAAACATCTTATTTTAATTTTGTTTCTGCATTTGTTTGCTTTTAGTTCCAAGATCAAGAAGGAGATGATGAATAGTGGCATATATTGATGTGGAATTGAAAAAAAATATATGATTTGCAATTGAAGAGCAATTGTTTGTTAATATGTCTCTGTGATAATTGATAATCAAAGAAGTAGAATGGATTGTATATTTATCCTTCTTCTTCCAAAAAAGAAGATCAACCACTGCATTCTCGATTTCATATACAAGTCTATAAAAAGTATTTCGTTTCTACCGATTATTCTTCATATTTATTTAATTTAGGTTCGTATATGTATCCTTCTTCTTCCAACTTTGTTTCTAACTACATACTTGATCAAAATTACTCTGACTTCATGTGTGGTTGATGAAATTTGTACTTTTTAACTTCGCGTATTAAGTATTTGATGAAATGTCTGAATAAGTTAAGTTCGTATATTGACACACATAACATAATTTTTTTTTGGTTTTTATTCAAAATGTCTGAGTAACACGATTATGTACAAGTGATGTGGTTGAAACAACCATATATAGTCATATTAGGTGCTTAACCCATTAAGTATAAAGAAAACAACCCCTTACCTTTATTTATGTGTCTTACTTACAACAACAAATTATTCTAATATGCTATTGTTTAATATCTTGAGTGAGCTTTCTTATCAAGGATAATCTGTCTAAAATGTCAAGGCCAAATCTGTCTACCCTGCACAATGGAAAAACCAGGGGTTCCCAAGGTCTAATGCATTTCCAACTTCCTTGAAAAATTCAAGGCCATCTACCATTCTTACTTCTCTAAAAATCCATGATCTTCAATTCCTAATAATTTTCTTAGAATTGACTGCATGGTAGTATAGTAAATTTCTTTCATTGGAATTTGCTAATTTATTTGTATTTAACAAGTATAATAGTAGATTACTTTCATTCGCATTTGTCGCAGCTTGATTGGAAAATTTCTTTTAGTTATGATAATCGTTTTTTTTTTTGTTTGCAGGGCTTTATGTGCTTATATATACCATTTGTAGCTAAAGGAGGTCAAATATAGTTGGCAACAACTTGAGTGTCTTAAAGGTGTTGCAGTTTATTCATATTTAGTTGCAGGTTATCAACACGAACTTAGGGGTTTGATTCAGTTTTCCATTTTTCTTATATCACTAATATATCTTGAAGCTATGATATGATTTTATATTATTATTGTAATTTAGCATTTTACTTTCATATTGTTATTTTAAACTATAACATCATACTTTTTAATTTTATTTTATTAGAGCATTATATAGGTTGGTAGGATGAAACTTCTATGGGGGCTCTAGACATGCAAGAATAAGCAATGTACCCTTATTTTCCAATTTAGTTTATTTTGAATTATTGTCGGTGCCTTTAAGATTGAGCTTGCAATACTAAGATTGAAACGATTTGACTGTAATTAAAATTGGATTTTTTTTGAAGAGTTTCCACTTAGATTATTTGTATGTTTTTTTAAGGAAGACAAAAGTTTCGGTGATTATATATAACATTTTTTTGCCACAAAAAATAAATTAATAAAAATCTATCATCTTAGGAACTACTAATTCAAACCAATTCTTTGAGCAAATTCATTCTTGTGTGTAATGCCTATAAGTGCATTTGAGCAGGTAAAGATCCAATGACATAGTATATATATTTTTGTATCATATCTTTGAATTTCTTGGTAATTCGTCATATAGTTTTTTTTTTCAAAACAAATGAAACTATTAGCAGGTAAGTTGATATTTTAACATTATGCAATTTACTCTTACTATGATAGGGGTTATCTCAAAGTCAAAATATTTCCTTCACTTCACTCCACCCTCAACCAAACTTTTCGTTAACCATTACAATTGCAATCTTCGTTCTTAATAAAAGACTCTTCTTTTGCACATGTCTCTTTCCCATTCATTTTAAACCAAAAGTGTTTTTACTTTTATACCCTTCTACTACCTCTTATTGCATCACTTTATCTATGTCATATACAGAACATTGGGAGGATGTTTAAAACTACTTTTCATATTTGTAGGTGTATGTTTCTAAAACTTAAAAAATATTTATTGAAAAGTTTGAATTTTTACGTTTGTTGACAACCGTTGCTAAACGGTATCTGTTATCTAAGTGGATAAATTTGTTTGTGTTAACTATGTAATTTAAGTTGTTTTTGCTTTGACTAAAATGCCATCGATGTTGATACTCTATTTTATTGTTGCTATACTTCTTTTCCCCTGAAGTTGTTGTAATTCCTGAAGTTGTTGTAATGAAATGTGATTGCTGATTTGATATTAATTTGTTTTGTTAACTTCTGTAACACAAGTGTGTGTTTATTGTGTTATAGTTTGAAGAGAAAATTTATGGTTATTTACTTATGTAAAATATCCAATTATTTAGAAATCCATGTAAAATTTTCATTGCTCATTTAATTGTAATATGATCGTGTAAATCATTTATCATATAAATCAAATTTTATTGCTTATTAATTATTTAAATCTTTTATAAATATTTTACCAGTGGTTTCTAGGGGTTGTAACCTAGTTTGTATATATATATATATATATATATATATATATATATATATAAGGAAAACTGAATATACCCTTAAGGGTATATAAGGTTAGATACCCAAACTCACAATACTACACCGTTTTGTATCCTATATATAAATTGTAATTGTCCAGTATGATGGATTTTAGCCATAAGAACATCCTATGTGCTCATGCAAACCCTAATGCTTGGATCTAGGTTTCTCTATTGTACATGCAATGTATCCAAGACTTACAATCTTAGATCTAACATATTATAAACTGAAATTAGGGTTTAGGGAATTACCTTTGATTGTTATATAGCAATAACAATCTCAAATCCTCCTTGTGATGACTTTAGAAAGCTTAGAGTCACAATTGTCACTCCTCTAATGGCTTACAAACACCAAAAGCAAGAGAATGAAGAACAAGGAGAGAGGAGGCTACCCAAAACGTCCAAAAACCCTAGTGGAACTCTTCACCACGTTTTTGGGGCTTAAGGGTGCTATATATACATGTAGGCTATTAGGATTTTCAACTAGGAAACCCTAATCTGACTGCTTAAGCCCTAAGCAGCCCATGGATTCCTTTAGCATATCCCTTGGACAATTTCTAATGGGCTTCCCCATAGAATTCGTCCAACCTATATATTATTAAGTAATCCATAGCCCAATTGCAATTATCTTATAATTACAGTTCCAGTCCCTTAAGTTTAATTAATCTCTTTTAGCCACAAAACTAATTATCAATTAATTCTTGACTAATATTAATTAAACAATATGATTTCTCCTTTAATATATTATTCTCATAATATATTAATAAATCATAATTAATCCTCTCTCTCAATAATTCATCCTATCAAGTTGCTTTGGTGAAGGCAACCCAAAAGGACCATGCACCATCGGGTCATGTACATACCAAAATAGTTATGGACTTAGACACTAATCCAACAATCTCACACTTGGATAAGTCTAATAACTATTCTGCGTATGACTTCAGATTCTGATCTGCAATCGTAGCTTTCAAAAGCCGTTGTCAACTGTGATCTTATCAGAAGCGTGTCCTTTAGATAAGGGATCATATATTCCTCCATTCTAGATATCGTATAGACTGAGACATGGATTTAAATCATTCTCTTTGTCTATGTGTTGTTTCCCGATTTCCGATTTACGACGACTGACAATAGACTACAATTGAACACATCAAATTAGTCTCGGCTTGGCCAAGTGCTTAGGTGTCATCACTAAATCATCGAGGGGCCCATAGATATCGCTTTCATCCTACTTTTGATAAAAGAAACGGATAAGCTTTGATTCATTGCTTGCTTGCACTCACTTACCGAATCACACACAACAATATGTTTTATAACACCAAGTTACTGGTGCGTTTACATATTATAATTGTGTAACCAACTCGCAAGATACAACTCACACATCTCGGTTTCAAGAATATAAAATATTATCGTCTCATCAATCACTCGTGATAAAATCCATGAAGTGATCCAAGTGAGTGTGGGTTTAATCCAATGCTCAAATCATATTCATAAGCACTCATGAACGTTGCAGCAAACATTTGCTTATGTCTAATACACTTTAGACAATCCACACACCAATTCATGACAGTCTTCATTCATACCTACTTCCAACATATGAACGACTCTGGTCCATTCGAATAATTTGATTGTTTTGAACCAATTTAATTATTCAGGAAGTCAAAACATGCAAAGTAAAACACAAGAATAATACTAATCTCGTATGGCCCCAAACTCTGGGTATAAATAAAACATTTTATTTAATCACCATATTGATTACTCATTATTTGTTGTTTCGGGTAATCAACTTCTTTCTTGAATTATTACTACACTTGTCCCATGCTCTCAGCATGCACACAATGTTTACTTATGGTCCTTAATTTGTGAAACAGATCAAATGAACACATTTCCAATCATACTCATTTCACAACTCCCAATCCTTATCACAAGTGTAAGAATATCAAATTCTTGCCACTTATAGAATATGCTAGATTCTAACATTTTATGCAATGATCCTTTCGTAAAGTCATAGCTCAAAATCATCAAGATTTGGCCAATCTCTATCAGAAAGAATTCTATAGATATGATGTCTCTCACTCAAAGTACATTCCTTTGAACATCTTTCTTGCATAAAAATTTCTAATCTAGACATAGATTCTCAATAATCAGCTCCCAATATGGAAACATTTCCATATTTGCCATATGACAACTCATTCTTAATAGAATCTTATCTATTCATAATAATGTCGATATGGTCCATCCAATACCATACTTCCAACTACTCACAAGCGACCAATCCTCAATGAGCTTTGGATCGTCCTTTGATAGTTGTTTAATTATCTTAGTCAAAATCGATTCTTGTCCTTTTTCCCTCTTAATGCGCTAGACATTTGGAAAATTTTAGAATGGTCAAATATTATAGCATTTGCAATCGATCCTATACCCGAAGCGTATGGGACATGATGCATAATGTCTTACATAAAGATACAATACTTTATTAATCTTCTGCCATAATATCTTATCTGTCACGTTCTTATAATTCGAAATTTTGAGAACGCACTATGTATCCTTGACTAAATTTGTTAACATTCCACAACCTAAGCCTTTAGATTTGAAATGAAGCATAATATTCTCTCCCTTAATTATAGCAAAACAACTTTTCAACCCTTACGACTTTGCAAAGTATAACTCTTGTTTTCTATAATTAATCTTGTATACTTGCCATAATAATCATACAAGCACAACATTTATGCTCCCACTATCATGATGATTATTATCATATAAGCATAACACTTATGCTCCCACTAGCTTTGACATGTATTCAGAAAGCAACTTAACTTCCAGAAAAACAATACATATTGAATTTCTTAAGTTCATATTTCAAATACCTAATGCTTTGATAACCCTTTATCTAAGCTTCTTAATCTTATACACCTTTTCCTAAGATAGCTCATATGTGTGTCTAAACAATTCAGACTAATTGCTAAATCTCACAATTCGAATCATGGAAAGGGATACCGTAACCATAATCGAATTTAAGAATGTAATTTTCACAATCACTATCTTCTTAGAATCTCTCTTAGTGAAAGCATTTCCTCACAGTCATTTCATGAAGGAGGGAATCTTATGACACTTAGATTTTAATGGTGTATGTGTTCCTATCCATGCGAATTTGTCAAAACCAAAGTTTGCGACAAATCCAAACTCATATGGACCGAACTCTTAATCTTGATTTCTTGCCTTATGGTAACACAAGTGCCCACCATGTCTTCCAAGCAGTTAAGCAGCTCACCCTTTCTTATCAATGTACTTTTCATTGATCAAGGTCATTGCCTTTATGCGTTCAAATGAGAACTCACATACATAATTAACTCAATTGGAATGGCACAGAAACAAAATAATGTCAACACGATAGGTTATAAACCTCAAGTCGTGTGCTAGTGATGATCGATAAGGTTTATTCTTGATTTTTTCTTGAAACCTTTCAAGACCATTAAGACTCCCACTGACTCCTTGACATATAAGATTCTCTTGTCAATAAACATTTCTCGACAAAAAAATATTCAAGAGTTAGTGTAGCTTTTATCAAGACAAAACACTTCATAAAATTGGTCCTAGTTGGTCTTTGTCTTATCTAAGACATCACAACTTTCAACATTTGATGAATGTTATAAACCTTCTTAAGACTTGTCACTCAATGTCACAATATTAACTCTAAGACTTGTTTTGGAACGAAGTATGATTGACTTCTTCATTTTAACCATTTCTTCAATTCTTGATTCCTCTTCTCAGACATACAATTGTACTAAGACTCACTTAGAGGATCAATTGATATATGGTTCTTAATCATTAAGACTTATCATAAAACATAATAAAAGGTACTCTCCCTTCTTCTTAGAATAGAGAAACTTTTATCTTTCTACCTACTTGATTCTTCTTATTCATTTTGCCATTGATTTAAACTCTTTCAATCAATTCAGAATTATACTTAATCTTATAAGTATAATCATATTTACTAAACCTTTAGTAAATCATGACGAATATCTTTGTCACTCTTGTGGCGGACTTGATCAACACACAACTTTGTGTACTAGATCTCTTAGTCCTTCACTTGACACTTTGTCAATGAATTAGTCTAATTTCCAAATATGAAATTTCTCATTCATCGTGCAACCAAGTCGCATGATTCCAAGTTTCTGTCCAATTGAAACTTGGGCGATGAGAAACTCTCCCTATTTGGTAAATTCTCGACATTTCCACAAACAACATAATTAAGAATCAAATCCATTATTGCTAATAATATAAACCTTCAAACATCAATTTTTCATATACGCTATTGCAAGGATAAATAAATAATATAAAATCGAAATTTATTTTATTGCGGAAAAATTTGTCCTTACAATGCAATTCATTGAAAAACTATGTTAATACATATTTCATGGCAATCTATTCTAACTCCAAGTAGTAGCTCAACAATCCATTCTTCAAGCAATGCGATCAAAATCCATTTCTTCATGATTAGATTCCGCTCACTTCTTCCCTTAAGCTTCCTCTCTTTTCTTCGATCCTACAAAACATCAATTGTAATCTTATCACATTATGTATTAAGAATCTAGAATATGAGCTTAAAAGAGTTAGTTAATGGATTTTACCTAAAGCAGAGCCATACGTTTTGACTCTCCCATCTCTTAGATCTCTTAGGTAAATAGGGCAGTTTCGTCTCCAATGCCCCTTCTCTTGGCAATAAAAGCAAATTGACTCTTTTGGAACAGCACATGGAACTACTTCAGACTTTGCCTTTCTCTTATGATCAAACTTTTCGATCATGGCATGCCTTTTGTTGCCATTGCCTATATCCATAGAGGTCTGGAAGGTAGATTCACCAATCAACTTTGTTTTTCCAGTGCACCAAACCATCGCTGATTCAGCAGCAATAAGCATGTAGGTGAGATCTATAAGGGTCACGTCGTGGTTCATCATATAGTACTCTCTCACAAACTCACTATACGAGTTAGGAAGTGACTGAAGAACCCAGTCAACAGCCAGCTCCTCACAGACAACGGATCCCAACATTCTTAACCTATCAATGTGTGACTTCATCTCTAGGACGTGTGCACACACCGACTTTCCTTCTTCATGTTTACTTGCCAAAAGGGCTTGAGTGAGCTTGAACTTTTCAAGCCTTCAAACTTGTGGGTTAGGGAGAATAATTGGAGGAGGTGGAGGAAGTGAAGCATGATCTCTTGTTCCTCGATCGAATCGTGGAATATCATCTTCATGTGGAAAGCTTGTTCCACGGGATTTAGGAATACCATAGTTGTCATACTTTGACATCTACAAAACGGGAGAAAACAAATTCAAGTTAGTTGATTGATTGAGTCCTTAATAAATCACCCAAATGAGATACTAAGGCTAGGACCCAACACAATACTCTACAACTTAGAAAAAGGATGCCGTAATCTAGTTGCAGAATATTTGAAGGTAAGTGAATGACGATTCACTAATTTCCACCATGAAAAACCAAAAAAGAAATTTAAGTTTTAAATCTATTGAAAATTCCTAGATCTTTTGAGATTCATTGAACTTTTCAATGGCATGTTTAAATCTCGATATGCCCCTCTAGTTTGTAACTGGGATACCGAGGATCACAAAGCGGGTGTGAATAACCATGCAAACTTACATGGTGCCCCCACAAGTTACAGTCACCTATTCGATGTGCCGGTTAACCACGCACGCTCCACCGAACTATGACAAACATTGAGTCACCCTTTGCTACCTTTGCTTAGAGCCATTTGGTGTGCCGGTTAACCACACACGCTCCACTAACGTCTTCGCAAGGGTACAAAGTGTAATTTCATGGAATTGCATCAATTCATGTTTGCCTAAAGTAACTAAGATTGAGAATTTGTAAAAACATTTAGTTACTTTTGTACTTCATTATACTTATAATGGAAGGTTTCTGTCCTATCCTACCCGTTCGGCTAACGACCCTCCACTAGTTAAGAGTGCGGTGGGTAAGAGTGGATACCCATTCAATCACCATTTTATAGGCAATTTCCTTAAACACGCCTTATAAACCAGCTTCGTGAATGACGCCTACTAACAGTAAGACTGACTTTTACTCATACATATATATATATATATATATATATATATATATATATATATATATATATATATATAATATTAGACTTTTAATGTTATATATAGTATAGAGTGTATTTTACACTTTTAAAATACTAGGTGGTCAAATTTAATAATTATACTTTTAATTTAAATAAATTGTAAACCAAAACTTTATGGATTTATTAAATCTCTTTTAATTATACACTTTAATTAATTAATAAAACCATAAGGGTGTGATTTGAACTTTTCAAAACAATACTAGGGTTTTAGAATTTAACATTTCTAAATTAACTTTTAATCTTTTAAATTCAAAAACTCGAGGGCAAGTTTTGAAACATTTCAAAAACATTAGGGTTTCAACTATTTAAATTTCAAAACAAAACCTTTAAGTTCAAATTTAAACCATAAAACTCACATGGGTACAATTGAAACTTTTTCACAACACAATGATCAAATAACAAATAATAGAAATTAAAGAATTAATTTTGTCATTATCTATATTTGACCTAATTTCAATTTTTTGCAAGATAAGTTACCCAATTAATACAAATAATCAATCTTTAATCATATAAGGAAGTTATTATCTAATCAATTGGTAATTATCTTGTGTTTTGGCAAGGATAATCTTTTAGAAACATTAAAAATCGTATTTTATAAGTTTAAAATGAATATGGTAATTATCCTTAAGCAAAACAGCAACAAAATCCGAATTTCCCTATGTCTGATGCTCCGACTCGCCGAGTCACACATTGGAACTCGCCGAGTAAGGCAGACTCGCCGAGTCCATGTAGTGACTCGCCGAGTCAGTTCGTACAGAAGGCCAAAATTCAATTTTCAGTTAATAATTCAACATAGCATCACATACAATAGAAACCAATCAAGGCTCTGATACCACTGATGGGTTTTAGCCATAAGAACATCCTATGTGCTCATGCAAACCCTAATGCTTGGATCTAGGTTTCTCTATTATACATGCAATGTATCCAAGACTTACAATCTTAGATCTAACATATTATAAACTGAAATTAGGGTTTAGGGAATTACCTTTGATTGTTATATAGCAATAACAATCTCAAATCCTCCTTGTGATGACTTTAGAAAGCTTAGAGTCACAATTGTCACTCCTCTAATGGCTTACAAACACCAAGAGCAAGAGAATGAAGAACAAGGAGAGAGGAGGCTGCCTAAAACGTCCAGAAACCCTAGTGGAACTCTTCACCACTTTTAGGGTGCTATATATACATGTAGGCTATTAGGATGTTCAACTAGGAAACCCTAATCTGACTGCTTAAGCCCTAAGCAGCCCATGGATTCCTTTAGCATATCCCTTGGACGATTTCTAATGGGCTTCCCCATAGAATTCGTCCAACCTATATATTATTAAGTAATCCATAGCCCAATTGCAATTATCTTATAATTACAGTTCCAGTCCCTTAAGTTTAATTAATCTCTTTTAGCCACAAAACTAATTATCAATTAATTCTTGACTAATATTAATTAAACAATATGATTTCTCCTTTAATATATTATTCTCATAATATATTAATAAATCATAATTAATCCTCTCTCTCAATAATTCATCCTATCAAGTTGCTTTGGTGAAGGCAACCCAAAAGGACCATGCACCATCGGGTCAAGTACATACCAAAATAGTTATGGACTTAGACACTAATCCAACACAGTATTCTTATAATTCAACTTCTAACTTGAATTATTTCCAAGATTTTTATAAATTTCACATTTATCTTCCTCTTATATAATTTTCATTTTCAACTATAATATATATAGTCTACTAAGTGTTCGGCAAAAAGATGTGATGTAAGAGGAAGATAATAGTGAAAATTTGAAAATCTTGAAATTAAATCAAGTTAGTGATTGAATTTTAAGAACATTATAATGAATATATCAAACAAAACGATGTATTATGGTGGGTTTGGGTACCTAAGCTTATATACCCTTAAGGGTATATTCACTTTTCATATATATATATATATATATATATATATATATATATATATATATATATATATATTGGGTTTGTGAGGAGAAGTCATTGTCGTCTGGGCTCAAGATTAACATGTTAAAAAGCAAAATTTTCGGTTTTGGAGTGAAATGTTTTGAACTGAATTGATAGCTAGAAGCATATATTGCTCTATCGGCTGCACACCTTTCACATATCTGGGAATGCCTATGGGGGCTGCCATGTTGAGAACGGTACACTGGAGCTCCCTCATAAATAAGTTCCAATCTAAACTATCCAAGTGGAAAGCATCCTCCCTTTCTTTTGGGGGAAGGTTAACACTATGCAAATCTATGCTCGGAAGTCTTGGAACATACTTATTCTCATCATATCAAGCTCCTGTAAAGATACCCAATACCTTAGAAAAACACAGAAGGAGTTTCTTTTGGGGCGGGCTTCAGACAAAAGCAAAATGTCATGGATAGCATGGGATAAAACTCTATCCAAAGTTGAGGACGGGGGCTTCGGCATCGGAAGCTTGAAAGCTCAAAATCTTGCACTCTTAGGAAAGTGGTGGTGACGCTTCAAATCAAATAAAAAAGAGTTGTGGAAGGATGTCATAACAGCCTTATACGTAAATAATGGGGGTTTCAATGCTCCATCAAAGGCCAGGAGAAAAAGGATTCTGTTGGGGTACCATTGTGAATTTGCAATCCACACTATCAAAAAACAACATAAATTTTCAAAATCTCTTCATAAATCCCCACTCAAATCAAAATGATGGGAGGTTCTGGAAGCTTGAACCATTCAGAATATACACAGTAGCCTCATTGAGAAACCACATTGATGAAAAACTCCTACCAAAGTCAAACATTTATTGGGACTGGAACTACCTAGTGCCTAGAAAACTAAACATCCTAGCATGGAGAGTGTGTCATGGTAGGTTGCCAACAAAAGAAAACCTTAACAAATTGGGAATTGGTTCCAATATGATGTGCACCTTCTGCAACAGCCAGCCAGAATTAGAAGATCATTTATTCACCACTTGTCCAATTTCATGTGAAGTATGGGGAGATATTGGGCTATGGTGGCACTCATTCCCATCTGGTTTCCATTCGGCCTCAGAATTGCTTCAATAAAAGAACAATTTGACATCTAATAAAGACCTAGGTTTGATTCAAGAAGCTATAACCCTGGTTTTTATCTGGGTCATCTAGAAATTTAGGAATAAGTTAGCCCACTCATTTAAACCCATCTCACATTCAGGTCTTGTAAATGAAGTCCAAACCCTATCCTATATATGGATAAATTCAAGACACAAATCCAGAAAACTTAGATGGCTAGAGTGGTGTTGTAACCCAATCCTTGAATTTGTTCGGAAGTGAGTTTTCAGGGGGCAGGGGGGGGGGGATAGGGAATTTTCTATTGTATTTTTCTAAAAAAATTTTGGTGTCTTGGTTGTATGCTTGCTTTGTAGACATGTGTGTGTTTGGTGTGAGTTTTTTCTTTTCTTATGGGTAGTCATCTTATAGGTTTTGTCTGCAATTCAAACATTCTTTCTGTGTTTCTTCTTTTGTGGTGTGTGTGTGGGGTTGGGGTATTTTGGTGTGTGTTATCCTTTGTCTCTTGCAATGATTTAGTAGAACGGATTTTCTTATAAGATCTCCCGGTTGGTCTCGTTACTATCCAAGCGAACATCGATCTCGCAAAGTATAAATAAAGTTTGAGCTGCTGCATTAATTCTGGGTCTTCAAGATGCTTTCTTGTGGGGTTCAGCTCATCCCAAATTGTTACGGTAGATCCAAAGCTTGTGAGGTTCGGAGCATCCCCCCATCAAACAATCGCCATTACAAAGAGGAGGCACATGGCCAATAGTTTGTCGCCGTCGGAGTCGCCTATTTACATTATGAAGTTTTAATTGAAAGCAAGATTTGTTGTCTTCGGAGCTGAAGTTTGGTTCATGTTTTCGTTTTCAAGCCTATTTGATAGTTTGGTAGCTTCTTCTTATTAGTTACCCCTAATTTTGTTTAGATTTTTTTCCTTCTTAGGCTACAAATATTTCCAGTTTTCATACTTCCTTTTGTACTATATTTTGTCCAGCCCCAGCTGGTTTCTTTTAATATGATTTGCTTTGCCGTTAAAAAAGAAAAATGAATTGGCCATTTACATTTATTTGTTGTCGTTTGATTTATCCACAACTAATTTTGAGCGGTCGGCGATATGAGAAAGTGTACGTGCTACGTTTCTTTTACTTCCGTTTTTCTACTTTCACTTGCATTTGTTTTTTCATTTTCAGCCCCAAAGTTGTATTTTCTTTTACATTTATTACCCTAAATTAATTTTGATCTAATAATTTTTATCTTTATAGTTTTATTATTAAATCGTTGGTATTTTGTATGTTATAAATTTGGTCCCTTTTTTTTTAAGTTACGATTTTGGTCTCTTACATAATTTGTTTTTATAGTTTTCGTTTTTATAAATATTACTTTTTATCATTATAATTTCTTAAATAATTGGTATTTATGTTGTGTACCAATCAAGATATAATATCAAAATTTATTTTTACCCGAATCATCCATACATAATTGTTTCAGTCGAAATTTATTTCGTACTTTTGTGGTTCACTTTGCAAAAGTGTTCATCGTCGCAACGTGCGTGGGGTGGGGTGACAGAATACTAGTTTTTATTAAAACCCCTCTTTATGACCCACTTTTACGGTTTTACCCATTCACATTTATTTTCTTTAAAATAAATCACAAAATAATCTAAATTTTCAGAATGTTTTACTTTATTTTTTTATTATGTATAATTCATTGCTTAGGTTTCCTTTCGGATCCGCCAATAAAGGCCTTAATAAACACATAAAAACTATAGAGTTATATTTAGAAAATGCAAAAAGTTGAAGGATATAAAGGTGACCATTTAAACGTCAACGTCAGTTCAGATTATATTTTCTCTAATAAATGAAGGTTTTTTTTTGCCATTTGTCACACTCTTATTCATTTTGCCTCATGTCATTTTGTAATTATTTTGAATTAATTTTTATTTCATATGTAATTTTGTGGTTTTCCTATTTTATTAAATTTCATATGGTATTTAAATTTAACAATAAATGCATATCAATTTCATTAATGGACTTTCTTTATAATTTCAAAATTTTAAAATAAAATCTCATTAATTTGCTTTGATTATTTTATCAAAATTTGTTTAAATTTAAAAGAGAAAAAAAAAACACTTTAATTTTAGTAATTCAATATTTTTCTTATTTTTCTTATAAATTCAAATTTCTCAAATGTTTATACATATTTAATTGTTTTAAATACACCCATGTAATACATGGGGATCACACCTAGTTTATTTCATAGAGTTGATCGAGTTAGAAATTCCACCTTACCACACGACCGAGAGAATTGTACAATGGCGCATGCTAGTCAAATCCATGACTTTGTGTTCGCACTTTTTTTTTTGGTGACGAAATATCCAAGCTAGGTGCTGAGTGCTAATAAATAAACACACAACCACATGGCTTTAGATACAAATTTATCTTCCTTCAAAATTCCAATTCATCTTATTAGCAAACACACACAAAAAAATATGACAAATGCAGAGCAAACAATCTCAGATTTAGGGACCGGATCTGTTCAACGCGCATCATCTCGATTTATTGTTAGGTCAGTGCATTTTCATTTTTGTCAGTTCATTTCAATTTGTGTATGGTACCTTTAACTCACTTTTCTATGTTCTCCTTTATTCCAAATGTTTTTGTTTTCAACACAAATGTTGTTCTTCAACTTGTTGTACTACTTGCTATATATGAGCTGACAGGTTAATTTATTCCGTTTTTAAAATTTGTCCATTTGTTTTAATTTCTAGCTAGCTATTAGAATCAGGATTCCATTGATTGCTATGAATAATGAATATGATGATGAAAATAACTTGTTACCCATCTTCTAAAGCCAGTATACGTGAAATGTTTTTACGTGAATCTTGGAAATTGGGAAGAACTAATTCATATGAGTTGATACAAAGATTTAAAAGAAAATAATAAATGAATATGAAATAATACATGTGGTTTCATTGAAACAATTCATTTTGCACAAATCGTATTATGGTGGACAGTAAATTTGCCAAATTTCACACACTAATTTTGTTAAAATTGTTTAAAATATAGTGTTTTCCTCCTTTACCATAAGTAAGTCATCACCTATTTCATGACATTTCGATAATTTACAAGCGATGGATAACAGGATAACATACTTTATATATGTTAGTTAATCTTTAATCTCACAGTTAAAATTTTCCTCTTTTGTATAGTCGTAAAAGGCAAAAAACGAGAAGTGTGTCAAGAGCGATCTTTCAAAATCTGAGACGCAAAACCAATACTCGGTACGTTCCATTGCATATTCATTTACTTCATATGGTACCCCGGTGGCCTGGTGTTTTAGTATTTAGGTTTTCCATATTTTGCTACAATATATATGCCCAAATATTAGTATCTTATTAAATTTATGAGTAAATTGCACATTTGGTCCTTGTGATTTCCTCAAGTTCATACATTTAGTCATATTATTGGATTTTTGATATGGTCGGTCCTTGTGGTTTGCATTTGTTGCACCACCTACTCACATGTCACCACCATTACAACCATCGGAACACTCCTACCACCACTACCACAACAAGACTTCTGCACCAATATCACAACATCACTCTTTCCACCTCCATCACAACACCACTTCAACCACCACCATCACAACTACCACGATACCATTCATGTCACCACCATCACAACCACCACAACACTACTCATGTCATCACCATCACAACCACCACAAAACCACTCCTACCACAACCAGCACAATCACCATAACATCAATCCTACCACCACCGTTATAACAACATCACTCATGTCACCATCCCACTTACGCTATCGTTATCACAACCACCATAATACCACTCACCACTACCAATTTAAAATCCATTAACTCCACCAATGTCATCACTTATTACTTTCACACAAGTAATCTGCATAATACCAAACCATATTAGAATCTCTTAACTTGGATCAATTTTTATTGGAAATGTAATTCATTTTAACATTTTACCTAACCATAATACCAACTATCACAACAAGTAATATACATATTCCCACATCATTAATTACCAAAAAAAACACATAAGCAATCCAAAGAAACATGAAAAAAAAAACTCTGTACCACTAATACAATAAATCTTAATTGATTTTATGTTAAAAATTATTATCGTCAACCTAAAAAAACATGAAGAACATAAGACAATGACAAAGCACAAACAATGGAAACTTTAACATATATCCATATCACAAACATTACCAACAATGCACACAAAATCTACATGATAACAAAAACATCACATACTGTATCTTTGAATAAATCCAAACATCATTTTCCTATTCTTAGTGGACCCTTAGAAGTTCTGGTGGGAGCAAAACTTCTTCCCTTGGATACTAAAAATACACTAAGAACATTGTTCTTTTTTTTGCAAAATCATGCTCACCTACCACCCATCCCTATGATTTTCATCTATGATATCTCCCACATAATAGTCCCTCAACAAAATTTTAGAAGGAATCAATTTAATTTGCTCAACTGAGACAATCTTTTGGAGGGGACCATAACCGTCGTCATTTAAAAGGGTTCAAATATTGAGCAGTTTCCTCTCTGTTGGTTAAAACAAAGAGATATTGGCAAATTAGTAAGATTATTCAAACCCTTTTTCGGGGTTAGGTACTTCAACTCTATTGCTTCTCTCAAATGACATGATTCAAACTTTTTGTTCATAAAATTTGTTTTCAATTTCTACAACAGACGCTTGGATTCACTCATTAAGGTTATGTTTATGCCACTTAGGATGTTGATTCCAGCCTTGAGCTTCCGATTCCTACACAAAGGAGCAATGAGATGGTGTTTGGCACTATCGACTTGGTCATTTCGGTCCAAACATTTTAAGTTCTCTTCCTACAAATAATTTTATTTATTGTGCTGCTAATAGAATGTCATCTAACTTTTGAGCTTTGTGTAAATGGAAAGAAAATTAAATTACCGTTTCATAATCCTACTTCCTTTACTCTATCTACCTTCAATATATTGCATAACGATTTATGGATCTCCCTGGTTTTGAGTTCTAATGGACACCTTTACTATGTTCTTTTTTTGATGATTTTACTAATTTCCTTTGAATATTTCCTATCAGTTAAAAATCTTAAGTGTTTACAACATTCATATCGTTCCATAACCTTATAAAAACTTATTTATTTCCAAAAAATATTAAAAGCCTACAATATGACAACGGAACTAAATACAAGAACTCTCTTTTTTCACACACTATCGAAGTCTTTCTTACGCTCTTTAATATCTTAATTTCACGAGACCTAACATCGCTTATATGGTACACCAAGTTTGCTTAGACATGATTAATTTGTATTTATGTGACATAAATACCCTAAAAAGAATCACATGTTACTTATAAGGAACTTCTTCTTACAACCTTCATTCATTAAAGTCTGAGTTTATGGATCTACTCAGCTATACAAATGTCGATTGGTGGAAGAGGGGGGGGGGGTCATACACAATATGATCCATTTCCGACTATTCCTTTTATATTGGTAACAATATTCTTTTGTGGTCTTGCAAAAGGCAACCTATTGTATCATAGTGGAACATGGAAGCAAAATGTAAGGGGGTTCCAAATATCGTATCAAAAATCTACTTCTTGAGATTCAGTACCTTATAACAAAAGATACAATTATATATTGAAAAACAAAAAATCCAATTCAAAATCAACAAAAAAACATATAAGAATTAGACATTCATTTTCTTTATGAAATAGTTTCTAGCAGAGAGGTTCGGGTTCTACATGTGCCTTCACGCTACCAAATTGTTGATATTTTCACCAATGGTCTTTGAAATACTTGTACATTCATTTTGGTGACTTCATAGACAACCTCAACATACGTCTACATCTTGCTTTGACTATTTTTGACTAGTAGAATTAATCGTACTTATCCATTTATTAATATTATATTTAGCTTACAGTTATACTATCCATATAGATAGGACCCTCAAATGTGTATATAAGAAAACATAAGAAATCAATAATACTTATGGGATTGATTTCTTTGGTAATTCCATGGTTTAATTAATGTTCTCTTCCCATAACTTTTCTTTACTTGCAACATAACATATGGTAATGATTGATTCTAAATTAAGAGGAAGGTCTATTTTTATATACATGTAAGAGTAATAGGTTTAGCTATAATGTTATGATACATTTTTAAGCAGACAAAAAAAGTGAAAATAGATAAATAAAACATTATGGTCATTAATAAAACGCAAATAGACTTTAAATTTGGGAAAACAAAGACTCTAAATTCAAAAAGACAAATAGACTTAATATCACACATTTTGATAAAAGACAAATAGACTTAATATCACACATTTTGATAAAAAAAAATGATGAACATTATAATATTAACTCATTAATTTGTGTATATAACTCATTGATTGTTTTAATCCAGTTTCTGATAGATATTATTTTTATCGGTAATATATACTTACTATTTTTTTCATGATTTCTATATTTGTCAGGCTTCGATATCGTTTATGGAAGTCCTATTTTACTGTTTACGCAATATGGATAGGACTCCTCGCATGGAAGATTCAAAAGGAAGAACAATCACCATTTGTTACTCAAGGTTTCTTCTGCTATGCATCACCGATTGCACTTTGCATAACAATATTGGTGTATTGGATTTTGTTTGATGAAAAGAATACATTAAAATATTCAGACATGGTACGAAATATCCTAATGGGTGTTTTTTACTTCATGGGAGTTCTTGCACACTTATCACTTATGTTGCTATATTTTATCACTCCCAAACTGAATTGGATTGGGTATTTGCTAGTAAGCGGACTCTTTTTTTTCATGCTTGCATACATATTTTGTGAACAACTGATGCTGCTTGGGAAAAAGAATTTTGTAATATGCGAGTGCATCAAAAGGTTTAGAGAAATGAATGCATCATCATGCACCAGGCCCCCTATTTAGTTTTACTTTCTTTTTGGTGTGATAAGGTTTGTGATGTTGTTTTGTCTCCTTTCCGCAACTTGGTTTCTAGCTTCTCGTTGGTCATAATTTCTTTAGTTGTGTAAATTCATGTTGTTATCCTATTATTGGATGTTGTTCCTGTTGTAATGGTGTGTGTTTTGTTCATAATGTTTTCAATTGATATAACTTGATTATATATATATATATATATATATATATATATATATATATATATATATATATATATACTAGTTGTAAGACCCGTATATTATACGGGTTAATTAAAACATAATGTTAAATAGAAACGATTAAATGAGAAGTTTATTTGAATTTGAAATATGAAATAAATGGAAATTATGAGAAAAAAAAAAACATACAAAAACTAAATTAACTAAAATTATGTGTTTAATTCTCAGACCCGTGTACTAAACGATTTATTATAACAAAATGTTAAATACAAAGGTTTAAAGTGTAAATTTATTTGAAATTGAAATTTCAAATTAATAGTCATTATGGTAGGTTTAATTTATAGAAAATGTTAAATACAAAGGTTAAATACAAAACTTGTTAATTATAACAAAATGTTAAATACAAAAGTTTAAACTGTAAATTTATTTAAAATTAAATTTGAAATTTGAAAATTTACATTAATATAGTAATTATGATATGTTTAATTTATGGAAACTAAATTAATGATATATTGAAAAATGAAAAATGAAGTGAATGACAAATGAAAAATAAATATTTCAAAATTATGACAAAATGACATGTGGCATAATGCATGAGAGAATGACATGTGGCAAAATCATTTTCATTTATTAAGGAGTATATATATATATATATATATATATATATATATATATATATATATATATATATATATAGGTTCATTTGTTTAAACTAATTATTGTGTTATTATATGAGTAAATATAGGCCAATCATTTCAAAAGGATAAAGATGTAATCTTATATTTAATTAATTATGGTAAATATATAAATCAATTAATATCCTTTAATTTAGGATATCATTTTTAAAACCCAATTTCTAGTCCCCCTCTTCCCTCCTCTCTTATATTCATCGACTCCGGCAGATTCAAGGATGGCATCGTAACCTGCGGATCACGTCCCCGTGGTGCCGTGCCAGTCCGCCTCGTCTCCAACTGCCAAATCCCAAAAATAGTGAGAGAGGTTGAGATCTCCAGTCCGGCGTGATTGGTTGAGAATCTCTCTCATGCCACCCATCGCCACCGACAAGGCCACTGCCCATGAGATGCGTAAACTTTCGGTCATCATCTACATCACAGAAGCTTTGCTCCTCCTCCTTCTCATATCGCATTCCCCCAATAAATCCAATCACCGGAACAACCATCGCCGCCACCGTCGACTAAAGCTCCACTCCAACTTCTCTTTCACCCCCACCATCGCAACCACAACGGACCATCATGTTTCCTTCAACCCTTTGGTAGTCGACATTGAGCGCAAAAGAGAGGACAAATTATGGGAGAAGAGTCACTTCTTTGGCGACCATCATCATGAAGCAGAAACCGAACCTGAAGCAGATGATGCTCCGGGAATGGAATCACAACCGGAATGGGTTTTATCAATGATATGCTCATTCCATTTGAACAATTAGAGTCTCAATTTCTGGAGTTTGTGAAGAATCAGCATGTAGTTATGGTTGATAGACTTGAGTGCTTTCTACTATCAGTTTGTATTTGGATATTCCCCTTACATCTCAATCTGGGTATGAATTCACAGGTAAGTAAGCATGTTATTTTTTGATTGTTTTTTAATAGGTTTGGCCTTGAAATTGTAGTAATTTGGTAGATATAATCATGTTGATTGACAGCTTCATTGTCTGCATAGTGAGGGGATTTTTCAGATTTCAAATTGAATAAAGCAATTTAATGTTAAATCTCATCTATTAGTGATCAAGTGATAGCAAATCAACACAATAATTACCTATCCAATTCATATTTTGAAAATAAGAAGACATTTGAATATGAAATTTGGTTTGAACAAAATCAACAACATTAGAATCAGCATCTTACCCAAATCAACCAAATCAGAAAAGTTATTACTCCATCATATTAAACACAATAATATAGTATAAAGAGAAAGAAAACGTTCAACAACACCATCAAATTATTTTCTAAAAACAGAATTAAAATAGATGAAAGAATCGAGATTGGAAAAGGAAGGAACCAGGTGTCTCCTTTCTTTTTTATGTGTCTGCGTGTGCTCCTGGTGTGTGTGATGCAGTCAATATACATTTAGTCATTAGGGCCTGTTTGAAATTTACTTATAATTTTGAAGCTTTGTGTTACAGTTAGTTGAAATAAACACCCTAGACTACATGATAGTTTATTTTATTTACTTCTTTTTATAGTTTATTTTAGCATATTTCATTCACAATTTAGATAATTTCCATGCATATTTTCCTTTTTGTTATTTTATGGCCAATTTCGGGTACTTTCTAGTTTTGTGAGCTTTATTGCAGATTTCATGGAGACTAGTGGAGCGGGAATGTTTGGGACGTATGGAAAGCGATGGGATTTGGTAGACAAAAAGGATGTTAGGCTTGGTGATTGTGGAGATGGTGCATGGAGCGAGCTTGATGATTATTGGAAGGCTTGGAGAGAAATAAACTTTAAATTTGCAAGATGCGGGAGTTTATTCAAGCGTACGTAGATTGTTAATCGGGAGAGTGCACGAGCTTTGGAGGATTTGGAGAGGTCAAATTGGGCTTAAAATGAAGAAAAACTTGAAGAAAATGGGCTAGGAGGTGATTGGATTCGATCTGGGCCAAGTGGGCTAAGCTATGGAGGCCCAAAACCTCAAAGATGCTACATCCAGGGACCACCCACGCAACCCACCCGCGCAACAGCACGCGGGTCGCGCAACCTCCTGCAGGGGCAGTTTCGGAAATTCTTCTTTTGAGCTATTTGAGGAAGGTTGGTGCCCATCTTTTGCAGACTCTTGGACATCCGATTTTTGGAGATTCTCTCTGGAGTTTTGAAGACTTTTGAAGGCCAAGAACACTTGAAGAACATCATATTTTTACCTCTTGATTCTTGCTTAATGTTTGGTACAATCTTTT
Organism: Lactuca serriola; assembly: GCF_051521515.1. Lineage (NCBI taxonomy): Eukaryota > Viridiplantae > Streptophyta > Magnoliopsida > Asterales > Asteraceae > Lactuca > Lactuca serriola. The sequence continues at coordinate 183,318,838 of NC_136416.1, forward strand.
CTAACTTTGTTTCTTTGAGTTTAGTCATGCTTGGCTAAACTAATCTTGGTTGACTTTTTGTTGAATCCTTTGAACTTTTGTTGAATGTTGAAGAATCCATGAACTTGTTCTTAAATCTTTATGGAAATGTTTTGTGTTTTATCATATTATCACTACTAGTATGTTTTTATTCATGAGTTTAAATGTGTTTGTAGTGATTAGTTGGCTAATTTCTTGATTAAGTAAAGGATCCTCAAATTAGCAAGCAACAAATGATTTTTGTGTTGTTTTTGCTTCACACAATCATAACAATATTTCCTCCAACATGGTGGTGAAAGCATTTGACCCCTCTTGGATTTGGTGACTTTTTGGCTCTTAATGCTAGTTGACTTTCACTAATTGCATGCTTATTGGAATTAGTGACTTTGACTAAGGAAATTGTTATGAGCTTCTCTAGCCATTTCAACAATTAAGAAAAGTCTAGGTAATCTCAAGCTCCTTGGATTACTATAGCCAAATTAAGAATTTAAATCAAAGTATTGCACCATTGGATTCTAATGATATGTTCATCAAAAGTCAAAGTGAGGAAACTTTAAGTCAACCACCTCTCCCTTATTGATTTTACATCAAACCCTTATTTTTGTTGAAATTGTCTATTTAAACCGTAGTTAATTCTAGTTTGTTTCAAGTATTTCAAAACACCAACCCCCCCCCATTTTATTTTTATTGTTATTTTACAAGTATTTTTACAAAGAGATTTTTCATAGAGTTATAAATTGGACCAATCTCCATGGATACGATCCTTTTACCATTATACACTACTTTAGTGTGTAATATTTAGGGTTATTATTTTTGTTGGCCTCGACAACCACCACTACATGAGTTTGATAAATGTCATGAGAATGCAAATATGAAATTGGAGTTTGTTGTTTTTGCAGGCGGATACAGATAAAGATGGGAGGTTATCATTGACAGAAATGATTCATAGGGCCATATGTATTTTATAGTTAGTCCATATGATAATCATGAACATATTCTGTTAGAATGTCCTGAATTAATATAATTATTGGTAAATAAATTCCAATTCTATCAAAATGGAATCACGAATTCCATTCATGCTGGAATGGAATATGGATATTTTCTCACTAATTTATTCATTGGATTTTTTTTCCACAGAAGCTGATGCTTGAAGAACGGACCACGAAATTTGAACGACGCCTCTTAGCAACACTATTCTTTTAGAATAAATTAGTGTATTTGTTAGATTTTGATGTTTTTTTCCTGATTTGACAGTTTTTTAGTGTTATTCTTTAACAACAAATGTAATTCTTAGCAATTGTTACATGTATTCTATAAGAATTAATATAATTTTTGTTTTAATTATTCAATTGATGATTCGAGAATTTGTTATTCTACAAGAAATATGTTCAATAATATTTTTAGTATTTTATGGTTCTAGAATATTTTTTTTTGAACATACTCAAACATATTCTGTCAAAATGTCCGAATTAAAAATCTTATAATTCGTAAAATCGGATTTTTAAAATTAATAGAATCTATGATCCCTTAAAATATGCAAATTTCTTTTATTAAATCTATATTAATTGATTAAAATATCATTCTAGTTAAATTAGATAATATTTTTCGATTATTTTTAATTCAATAATATGTATTAATCACTTTCTTAAAATAAGTAAAATGATTGGCTCATATTTATGTATATAATAACACAATAATTACTTTGAATAGAATAACCTAGGCATATATATATATATATATATATATATATATATATATATATATATATATATATATATATATATATATATATATACTATAAAACATATTAGTCATATCTTGAATTTTAAGAGCTATAAGTTACAAAGCTTTTTGTGCAAATCAATTATGCATTAATAATTCATTAATACTTGCCAAAAGTTTGAAGACATGAATTAAGGAAAGTAATTAAGAAATTCAATTTGGAGCAAAATGAAAATTTTAAAATATTAAATTTATATATATATATATATATATATATATATATATATATATATTAATGTACATTTTTTAAATTAATCACCAATATTAATTAACTTATATCAATAGTATAAACAGATAATATAAACATAATGTATGAACATAAATAATTTATTTAAAAGTGGTAGTTTTTTATTACATATAACCAATAATAAAAGCTAATAATTATTTCCCCGTAAGAAAACATTCGTCAAAAAAAGCGATTGATCACCGCCTCTTTGCGCGGGCGCACATCTACTATATATATATATATATATATATATATATATATATATATATATATATATATATATATATATATATATATATATATATATATATGGGAGAGTTCAATTGAGAAAAAAAAAAGGTTGAGAATAGGGAAATCATTTTCAGCCACACATTTATTTTGACGCAAAACACTTAGATGTACCGACGGAAATTGATAACAGATGAACATGTTTTCTTAAACTATGATAATCATTACCTTAATATACACAAACACATATTTTTTTATTTTATTTTATTTTTAGAATGCTATTTTTATCGAAAAATTATTTTAAATATATCAAAATTCATAATTTTTTATTCTCTATAAATATGCATCGATATTGATATAGTTTTATGATAAAATAAAAAAAAATATTTTTTTTAGAGTTTCAGCTCTCCTTATTTATAAGTGAATAAAAATTCACCAGATTTTATTACAGTACATTCGTTTTTCACTCATGAATAAAACGTATGCTTAACTTTTTTTTATATAGTTTGAGTATCGTTCATATATGAATTTAACACATAATAAAGTTTTCTTACTTAAAATATATTTTTTACATCATCTTTCCTGATATATTATATTTATATATGAATAAAACATTTATCAGATTTTTGTTACAGTTAATTTGCTATTCATATATGAATAAGTAATATAAAAGATACTTAAATTGTAAAAATAAAAAAATTAATCATAATTTTTTATTTATAAGTGAATAACGAATGTACTGTAGTAAAAATATGATGGATTTTTATTCACTTATGTTATGAATAACGATAGCTGAAACTATAAAAATAAATAAAAAATTTTAATTTATCTTAAAACTATATCAATATGGATGTCTATTTATAGAGAATAAAAAATTATAAATTTTGATATATTTAAAATTATTTTTCGATAAAAATAGCTCCTTAAAATTTAAAAAACGAAAAAAAAAAAAAATAAGTTTTTGTATATATTAAGGTAATGATTAACATAGTTTAAGGAAACATTTTTTCTGGAAAACAGATGTGTATTCCTTTCTCATTTCTGCCAGCACAATGAAGGTTTTTTCGGCAAAAATAAATGAGTGGCTGAGAATGATTCTCCATTCTCAACCTTTTTTTTTCAATTGAATATATATATATATATATATATATATATATATATATATATATATATATATATATCTTTGTTATTTAATATGTAAAATGAGTGCATTCATGAAACCTATTTCGAAATGATTGTTTGGAAATAAGGAAAAAACTTTAATATCTATAAAGTATTCCAATCATGTACTTTTATGTCCACTCATGATAGGTTGGGATTTGTTTTGGCACTCATGGATACCCAAACTAAGGATTAGTGAAATAAAGTTACAACATTCTAAGCAAGCCTTACAAGCTCAAGGAACTTCCAAACACTTATAGGGTACTTGTATGATGGTTTACATGCATCTAGGTATAACTTGAATAGGAAATGAAAGTACAGTGTGCTAAGTGTTATTTACTCATGAGCCTTATTTTAGAATATACATAGAAAGTGTATCATGGAAAACAAGTTACCTATAATTGGGCCCTATTGAAACTATCATTATGCGATTGGACTTGAGGTTAACACAGGATGGGAATAAACCAATATGCATGGTATATTGATACTAGTTATTTATCCTTTAGAAGCTTGTGAAACATAAAACTATTAATTTGAAATGATTATTTTCCCTAATATCGAAACTTCATAAACATTAAATGATCTGAAAATGCTTTAAGGGATTGAATTTGGTCGATGATATTTAAACTTATTATATGCCTTTAAGAGTTGACCTTGAGAATATCTCAATAAGTCCAACACTTGTATTTTGACACATATCTATATGACATTTACTTTTATGCTTTTTAATTGATATGTCCTTGCATACTTTAACAAAAAAAGGTCCCAAAAATGCTAATAAAACTTTTCATTTTTAATTAAATCAAACCTTTCATTCTTTTGTTCCAAAACATAATCAGAATAAAAGAATTCTCAAAACATCAGAGTAAATCAAAAGCAGCCAATGCGGAATAAATCTCCAGGGGATGTTGTGCGATCAAGCTGGAGCCTTCCCTTTGGAACCAGAAGTATCTAAAAAAAATTAAACATAAATCATAAGAACAAAGCTTAGTGAGTTCCCCTAAAATACCACATACCATACACAAGGTATTAAATGTTGTGGGTTGAATCATAGTCTTACAATCACTTCCTGCTATGGGCCAAATCATGGTCTTTCCTTGCAATGTTGAGAGCCAAATATCGGTCTTACATACAAGTGTCGGAAGTCATATTGTGGTCTTCCATGCGAGACGTTTGCATGAGATTGACAGTGATGACTCCGGTGTTGGACACCATTCGAGGAGCCCAGGCTGAGGCCGTGAGACCAGAAAACCAGAAGAGAGAGCGAGTTATCGGGCAGGTATCGGAGTTCGTTACCGATAGCCGGGGGCTTATGACATTTCAGGGTCAGATTTGGGTGCCGTTTGTGGGCGGGACGCGTACCATTTTGATGGAAGAGGCACATCGATCGAAGTTCTCGATTCATCTCGGGGCCACTAAGATGTATTTGGACATAAAAAGGGAGTATTGGTGGCCCTGTATGAAGAAGGATGTTGCGTGGTTCGTTGAGAGGTGCCTAACCTGTCACCGGGTTAAGGCCGAGCACCAGAGACCGCATGGTAAGTTGCAGCCGTTAGAGGTTCCCGAGTGGAAGTGGGAACAGATTACTATGGACTTTATCACCAAATTGTCGAGGACTGCGAGGGGTGTCGATGCAATTTGGGTGATTGTAGACCGGTTGACGAAGAGCGCTCATTTCCTTGCTATCAGTGAGAGCTCTTCCGTAGAGAAGTTGGCAGAGATGTACGTGAGGGAGGTGGTATCGCGGCATGGAGTGCCGATCTTGATTGTCTCAGATCGAGATGTGCATTTCACTTCCAGATTCTGGAAAAAATTTCATGAGGAATTGGGTACGAGGGTGCATTTTAGTACTGTATACCACCCACATACTGACGGGTAGAGCGAGCGGACGATCCAGACGCTCGAGGACATGATCCGAGCATGTGTGTTGGATTTCGGCGGGAGTTGGGACACGTATTTGCCCTTGGCAGAGTTTTCCTACAACAACAGCCATCGTTCGAGCATTGGTATGCCACCCTTTGAGTTGTTGTATGGGAGGAGGTGTTGGACCCCCATTTTCTGGGGAGAGGTGGGGCAACGTGTAATGGGTAGTACAGAGATCGTGCTTCATATGACAGAGCAGATATAGCAGGTCAGGCAAAGATTGTTGACCGCTCAGAGTCGCCAGAAGAGTTATACGGACAGGCGTCGGTCCGAGCTCGAGTTTCAGGTCGACAACTTCGTGCTCCTGAAGGTCTCTCCTTGGAAAGGAGTGATCCGATTCAGGAAGATGGGCAAGCTGGGGCCCCGATATATTGGTCCTTTTAGGGTAATCACGCGGGTAGGCAAGGTAGTCTACCGCTTAGAGCTGCCTGCAGAGTTGATTCAGATTCACGATACCTTCCACGTGTCCCAGCTGAGGAAGTGTATCGCTGATGAGTCGACAGTGGTTCTGTTAGAAGATATCCAGGTGGATACGGGTTTGAATTATATTGAGAATCCAATTGCGATTCGAGATCGGAGGGTAAAGATTTTGAGGAACAAGGAAGTGCCTCTGGTGCAGGTCCAGTGGCAACATTGGAAAGGTTCAGAGCTGACTTGGGAGCCGGAGCGTGAGATGCATGAGCAGCACCCAGAGTTGTTTGTCGAGTAAAACTTCGAGGGCGAAGTCTGATTCTAGTGGGGGAGAATTGTAACATCCAGATTCCCAGGTACATTATTCTAATATTTTATTTTTGGAGTTTGTGGAGGAACTCGGCGATTTGATGCTTAGACTCGCCGAGTAGGGTCGCGGATTATCATTTGGGTTCGCGACTGGACTCGGCGAGTCCATTAGTGGACTCGGCGAGTCCACGCTGTTTAATGAAACCATAATCCCCCGGGTTTGGAGCCTATTTAAGGGCACTCATAGCCTCCCATTGCGGCTACCAGTCCCTTAAGAGAACCCTAAGTGAGCTAAATCGTTTGTGAGGAAGGAGAAGCCATATTTGATCTTTATATCTTTGGTTTAGCAAGAAGAAGGTGATCAAGAACAAGAGGAGGCTGAAGGAGGTGCGATTCTAGTGATTTCAGAGTTCAGAGACTTCATCTTGAGGTAATAATTCGGACCTTCTTCAGTTTTGGTGTTGATTCTTACAGTTAGGGTTTTCTAACCCCTTTTGAGGATGGTTATGTGGAGCAATTGGTCCCTTCTCGAGTTTATGCTTTGGATCTGGACTTAAAGAGGTCCAGAGACCTAAACCCTTGGAGCTTTATGAGTTGTTTTGGGAGCCATGAACTTAGAATGTCATTTTGGGGGCTAAATCACCAAATGATACCATCTAGATGATATATGAGTGTCAAGGTCTGGACTTTACGTGATTATTATGCTTGGGAAGGCCAGATCTATGGATTAGAGGAACAGATCTGACCTCAGGAGGTCAATGGAGTTTGTTCATGGCATGTACTCGCCGAGTTGTTCTTGAGACTCGGCGAGTTGAGTCGAGGTGGCCCCGCGATTCATGCCTGGTGACTCGTCGAGCAAGGGGAGGGACTCGACGCGCCAAGCGGGACTAAAGAGTTAGTGGACACGTGTAGACTCGCCGAGTCGCCAACGTGCACTCGACGAGTCGGGTTAAAGTTTGACCGTTGACTTTCGTTGACTTTTAGGGTTTGGTCAACAATTGTACTTTTAGGGGTAAAATGGTCTTTTACCCTTCTGTGGATTCTAGGAAGGGGTGTAGTCTAGCCTTGAGAGTCGTTAATGATTTAAATAATTACCTTATGTGATTAGGCGGGGCTAAGTCGTTGTTTCGAGGTTCAGAAATATTGAGTTGTGACTATTGGATTAGTGTCTAAGTCCATAACTATTTTCGTATGTACTTGACCCGATGGTGCATGGTCCTTTGGGGTTGCCTTCACCAAAGCAACTTGATAGGATGAATTATGGAGAGAAAGGATTAAATATGATTTATTAATATATTATGGGAATAATATATTAAAGGAGAAATCATATTGTTTAATTAATATTAGTCAATAATTAATTGGTAATTAGTTTTGTGACTAAAAGAAATTAATTAAACTTAAGGGTCTGGAATTGTAATTATAAGATAATTGCAATTTGGACCATGGATTGTCTTAAATCAAGAGGTGGACGAATTCTTATGGGAAGCCCATAAGGAAATCGTCCAAGGGCTTGATTAAAGGAGTCTATGGGTTGCTTAGGGCTTAAGCAACCAAATTAGGGTTTCCTTGTTAGATAACCCTAATAGTCTCACTATATATAGAACCCTTAAGGCTCAAAAACGTTTTGGGCAGCCTCCATCCTCTCTCTTCTTCATTTTTTTGCTTATGGTGTTTGGGAACCATTAGAGGAGTGACACTTGTGACTCTAAGCCTTCCAAAGTCAATTCAAGGAGGAATTGGGATTGTTATTGCTACATAACAATCAAGGTAACATTATAAACCTATTCTAATATCTAATATGATTACTTGTATGCTAGAATTAGGGTTTATAGTCTTGGATTCAAAGCATGTACAATAGAGAAACCTAGATCCGAGCATTAGGGTTTGTATGAGCACATAGGATGTCTTATGACCAAAACCCATCAGTGGTATCAGAGCCTAGCTTGGTTTCAATTGTATTGATGCATTGTATAACTGGAAAATTCATTTTTTTGGGTTTTTGGAGGCTGGACTCGCCGAGTCCATAGCTGAACTCGCCGAGTCCATGCAGACTCGACGAGTCCAAGCCTGACTCGACGAGTCAACTCGTCAGATGGAGGGTATTTCGCGATTTCTTGCTGTTTTTGCTTATGGATGGTTACCTTATCATGTTAGATCAATATTAATCCGATTATATGATATATTTGACTATATTTTTGATCTAATTGAAGATATTTATCAATTAATAAGATAATTGTTTCCTTATGTGATAATTGTTTAAATTATTTTGATTAAATTGATAAATTGTTTTGCAAGAAATCATTAAATAAATCAAATATGGATAATTATGTGATTAATTGTTAATTTAGATTATTTGTTATTTGATCCTTGTTGTTATGAAAAGTTTCATATTTTGCCCTTTAGGTTTTATAGTTTAAATTTGAACCCAAAAGTTTTGTTGTTTTGAAATTTAAATAGTTGAAACCCTAATGTTTTGAAAAAGGTTTCAAAAATTTCCCTCGAGTTTTGGAATTTAAATTTTGATTAATGGTTTAATTTTGATGTATATTTAAATTCTAAACCCTAATGTGTTGAAATGTTTCAAAACTTGCCCTCAAGTTTTGGAATTTAAAAGTTGATTAAAAGTTTAATTAGGAATGTTAAATTCTAAAACTCTAGTATTGTTTTGAAAAAGTTTAAATCACACCCTTATGGTTTTATTAATTAATTAAGGTGTATAATTAAAAGAGGTTTAATAAATCCATAAAAGTTTTGGTTTACAATTTAATTGAATTAAAGGTATAATTGTTAAATTTGACCACCTAATATTTTAAAAGTATAAAATACACCCAATACTATATATAACATTAAAAGTCTAACATTATATATATGTATGAGTAAAAGTCAGTCTTACCGTTAGTAGGCCTCATTCACGAAGTTGGTCTGTAAGGGGTGTTTAAGGAAATTGCCTATAAATTGGCGATTGAATGGGTATCCACTCTTACCCACCGCACTCTTGACTAGTGGAGGGTCGTTAGCCGAACGGGTAGGATAGGATGAAACCTTCCATTATAAGTATAATGAAGTATAAAAGTAACTAAATGTTTTCATAAAATTCCCAATCTTAGTTACTTAGGCAAAAGTGAATTGATGCAATTTCATGAAATTACACTTTGTGCCCTTGCGAAGACGTTAATGGAGCGTGTGTGGTTTACCGGCACACTAAATGGTTCTAAGCAAAGGTAGCAAAGGGTGACTCAATGTTTGTCATAGTTCGGTGGAGCGTGTGTGGTTTACCGGCACATCGAATAGGTGACTGTAACATGTGAGGGCACCATGTAAGTTTGCATGGTTATTCACACCCGCTTTGTGATCCTCGACATCCCAGTCACAAACAAGAGGGGCATATCGAGATTTAAACATGCCATTGAAAGTTCAATGAATCTCAAAGGATCTAGGAGTTTTCATAGATTTAAAACTTACGTTTCTTTTTCGTTTTTCATGGTGGAAATTAGTGAATCGTCATTCACTTACCTTCAAATATTCTGCAATTAGGGTTACGGCATCCCTCTCCCGAGTTGTAGAATATTGTGTTGGGTCCTAGCCTTAGTATCTCATTTGGGTGATTTACTAAGGACTCAATCAATCAACTAACTTGAATTCGTTTTCTCCCATTTTGTAGATGTCAAAGTTTGACAACTATGGTCTTCTCAAATCCCGTGGAACAAGCATTCCACATGAAGATGATATTCCACGATTCGATCGAGGAACAAGAGATCATGCTTCACTTCCTCCTCCTCCTCCAATTATTCTCCCTAACCCACAAGTTCAAAGGCTTGAAAAGTTCAAGATCACTCAAGCCCTTTTGGCAAGTAAACATATAGAAGGAAAGTCGGCGTGTGCACACGTCCTAGGGATGAAGTCACACATTGATAGGTTAAGAATGTTGGGATCCGTTGTCTGTGAGGAAATGGCTGTTGATTGGGTTCTTCAGTCACTTCCTAACTCATATAGTGAGTTCGTAAGAGAGTACTATATGATGAACTACGACGTGACCCTTATAGATCTCACCTATATGCTTATTGCTGCTAAACCAACAATGATTTGGCACAATAGAAAAGCAATGTTGATCGGTGAATCTGCCTTCAAGACCTCTATGGACATAGACAATGGCAACGAAAGACATGCTATGATCGAAAAGTTTGATCATAAGAGAAAGGCAGTGTCTGAAGTAGTTCCATGTCATGTTCCAAAAGAGTCAATTTGCTTTTATTGCCAAGAGAAAGGGCATTGGAGACGAAGCTGCCCTATTTACCTAAGAGATCTAAGAGATGGGAGAGTCGAAACGTATGGCTCTAATTTAGGTAAAATCCATTGACTAACTCTTTTAAGCTTCATTCTAGATTCTGAATACATAATGTGATAAGATTACAATTGATGTTTTGTATCTAACCGTGAAAGAATGGATTTCGATCGCATTTCTCGAAGATTAGACACTTGAGCTACTACTTAGAGTTAGAATTAGATTGCTAAGAAAGATGTATTGGCATAAGTTTTTCAATGAGTTGCATTGTAAGGACAAATTTTTCCGCAATAAAATAAATTTTGATTTTAAATTTTATTTATTTATCCTTACAATGGCGTGTATGAAAAATTGATGTTAAAATGTTTCTATTAGCAATAATGGAGTTGATTCTTATTTATGGTGTTTATGGAAAAGTCGAGAATTTACCAAATAGGGAGAGTTTCTCATCGCCCAAGTTTCAATTGGACAGAAATTTGGAATTATGCAACTTGGTTGCACGATGAATGAGAAATTTCATATTTGGAAATTAGACTAATTCATTGACAAAGGGTCAAGTGAAGGACTTGGAGATCGAATACACAAAGTTGCGTGTTGATCAAGTCCACCATAAGAGTAACAAAGATATTCGTCATGATTTACTAAAGGTTTAGTAAATATGATTATACTTACAAGATTAAGTGTAATTCTGAATTGATTAAAGGGTTTAGATCAATAGCAGAACGAATAAGAAGAATCAAGTAGGCAGAAAGATAAAAGTTTCTCCATTCTAAGAAGATGGGAGAGTACCTTTTATGCTTTATGATAGGTCTTAATGATTAAGAACCATATCTCAATTGATCCTCTAAATGAGTCTTAGTACAATTGTATGTCTAAGAAGAGGAATCAAGAATTGAAGAAATGGTTAAATCAATAAGTCAATCATACTTCGTTCCAATAACAAATCTTAAAGTTAAGATTGTGACATCGAGTGAAAAAGTAAGGTTTATAACATTCATCAAATGTGGAAAGTTGTGATGTCTTGGATAAGACAAAGACCAACTAGGACCAATTTATGAAGTACTTTGATATGAGCTACACTAACTCTTGAATATTTATTTGTCAAGAAATGTTTTGACAAGAGAATCTTATATGTCAAGGAGTCAGTGGGAGTCTTAATGGTCTTGAAAGGTTTCAAGAACAAATCAAATAAACCTTATCGATCATCACTAGTACACGAGTTGAGGTTTAAAACTTATCGTGATGACATTATTTTGTTTTCGTGCCAATCCAATCGAGTTAATTATGCATGTGAGTTCTATGAGTTCTCATTTTGAACGCATAAAAGGCAAAGCACCTTAATCAATGAAAGGTACATTGATAGGAAAATGTGAGCTGCTTAACTACTTGGAAGACGTGGTGGGCAGCTGTGCTACCATAAGGCAAGAAATCAAGATTAAGAAAGTTCGGTCCATATGAGTTTGAATTTGTCGTAAACTTTGGTTTTAACAAATTCACATGGATAGGAACACATACACCGCTCAAATCTAAGTGTCATAAGATTTCCTCCTTCATGAAAATGATTGTGAGAAAATGCTTTCACTAAGAAAGATTTTAAGAAGATAGTGATTGTAAAATTGCATTCTCAAATTCGATTATGGTTACGGTATCCCTTTCCATGATTTGAATTATGAGGTTTGGCAATTAGTCTTAATTGTTTAGACACACATATGAACTATCTAAGGCAAAGGTGTATAAGTTCAAGAAGCCTTGATAAAAGATTATCAAAGCACTAAGTATTAGAAACATGAACTTAAGAAATTCAATAAGCATTGTTTTTTTCTGAAAGTTAAGATGAATACATGTCGAAGCTAGTAGGAGCATAAGTGTTATGTTTTTATAATAATCATCATGATAGTGAGAGCATAAATGTTATGACTATATGATTATTAAGGCACGTATTGCAAGTTGGCAATATTAATTATAGAAAACAAGAGTTATACCTTGCAAAGTCGCAAGGGTTGTAAAGTTGTTTTGCTATAATTAAGGGAGAAAATATTATGCTTCATTTCAAATATAAAGGATTAGGTTGAGAAATGTTAATAAATTTAGTCAAGGGTACATAGTGTGTTCATCGATTATGATTACGACATTCCTCTTCACAATTCGAAATTTGAGAACATAGCAAATAAAACATTATGCGTCGTGTCCCATACGCTTCGGGTATAGGATCGATTGCAAATGCTTTAATGTTTGACCATTCTAAAATTTTCCAAATGTCTAGCGCATTTAGAGGGAAAAAGGACTAGAATCGGTTTTGACTAAAATAATTAAACAACTATTAAAGGACAATCCAAAGTTCGACGAGGATTGGTCGCTTGTGAGTAGTTGGAAGTATAGTATTGGAAAATATGGAAATGTTTCCGTATTGGATGGACCATATCGACATTATTATGAATAGACAAGATTCTATTAAGAATAAGTTGTCATATGGAAAATATGGAAATGTATTCATATTGGGAATTGAATATTGAAAAATCTATGACTAGATTAGAAACTTTTATGCAAAAGGATGTTCAAAGGAATGTACTTTGAGTGAGAGACATCATATCTAAGGAATTGTCTTGTAACAATCTTCGATAGAGGACTTTGTAATATCATTGGCAATAGTCTTTGTGACTTTGGTGCAGTGACATTACGAAAGGATAGTTGCATAGAATGTTAGAATCTAGCATATTCTATAAGTAGCAAGAATTTGATATTCTTTAACTTATGGAAAAAGGATTTGGAGTTGTGAAATGAGAAAGATTGGAAATGTATTCAATTTGATCTATTTCACAAAGTAAGAACCATAGGTAAACATTGTGTGCATGCTAGGAGCATGGGACAAGTGTTGTAATTCAAGTAAGAAGTTGATTAACCGAAACGACAAATAATGAGTAATCAATATGGTGATAAATAAAAGGTGTTTTATTTATGCTCAAAGGGTTGAGGCCATATGGGATTAGTATTATTCTTGTGTTTCACTTTGCATGTTTTGACTTCCAGAATAATTGAGTTTATTAAGAATAATCGAATTATTCAAACGGGCCACAATCATTCATATGGTGGAAGTAGATATGAATGAAGACTGTCGTGAATTGGTGTGTGGATTGTCTAAAGAGCATTAGACATAAGCAAATGTTTGTTGCAACGTTCATGAGTGCTTATGAACATGAATTTGAGCATTGGATTAAACCCACGCTCACTTGGATCACTCCATGAATTGTATCACGAGTAATTGATGAGACGATAACAACTTATATTCTTGAAACTGAGATGTGTGAGTTGTATCTTGCAAATCGGTTGCACATTGATAATATGTAAACGCACTAGTAACTTGGTGTTATAAAACATATTGTTGTGTGTGATTCGGTGAGTGAGTGCAAGCAAGCATTATATCAAAGTTTATCCGTTCCTTTTATTCAAAGTAGGATAAAAGCGATATCTTTGGGCCCCTCGATGATTTTGTGATGACAAACATAAATGCTCGGCCGGGCTAGGGCTAATTTGATTTGTTCAATTAGTCAGTCGTCATAAATCGGGAATTGAGATATAGTACAAAGAGAATGATTTGAAATCATATCTCATATGATATTTAGAATGGAGGAATATATGATCCCTTATCTAAGGACACGCGTATCTGATAGGATCAGAGTTGACAGCGGCTTTAGAAAGCTACGATTGCAGATCAGGATCTGAAGTCATACGCAGAATAGTTGTTAGACTTATCCAAGTGGGAGACTGTTGGATTAGTGTCTAAGTCCATAACTATTTTGGTATGTACTTGACCCGATGGTGCATGGTCCTTTTGGGTTGCCTTCACCAAAGCAACTTGATAGGATGAATTATGGAGAGAAAGGATTAAATATGATTTATTAATATATTATGGGAATACTATATTAAAGGAGAAATCATATTGTTTAATTAATATTAGTCAATAATTAATTAGTAATTAGTTTTGTGACTAAAAGAGATTAATTAAACTTAAGGGACTGGAATTGTAATTATAAGATAATTGCACTTTGGGCCATGGATTGTCTTAAATCAAGAGGTGGACGAATTCTTATGGGAAGCCCATAAGGAAATCGTCCAAGGGCTTGATTAAAGGAGTCTATGGGTTGCTTAGGGCTTAAGCAACCAAATTAGGGTTTCCTTGTTAGATAACCCTAATAGTCTCACTATATATAGAACCCTTAAGGCTCAAAAACGTGGGGAACTTCTTTTCTAGGGTTAGAACATGTTTTGGGCAGCCTCCATCCTCTCTCTTCTTCATTCTTTTGCTTATGGTGTTTGTGAACCATTAGAGGAGTGACACTTGTGACTCTAAGCCTTCCAAAGTCAATTCAAGGAGGAATTAGGATTGTTATTGCTACATAACAATCAAGGTAACATTATAAACCTATTCTAATATCTAATATGATTACTTGTATGCTAGAATTAGGGTTTATAGTCTTGGATTCAAAGCATGTATAATAGAGAAACCTAGATCCGAGCATTAGGGTTTGTATGAGCACATAGGATGTCTTATGACCAAAACCCATCAGTAACTTTCTGAGACATTCCCGAGGTGAGTCTTCTCACTATTCATTACCCAGTGTGGAAACCCTGAGCAGACCGGAGGGTCTTATGTGTTATGTGTTATGTGCTATTTATGTATATGTGTTTGTGATATATGTATGCTATGTGATATAGACCGGACCGGAGGGTCCAATGATATAGACCGGGCCGGAAGGTCCAACGAGACAGACCAGGTCGGAGGACCCAACGATACGGAACTGGAGGGTTCCGCTGAGACACACCGACCAGAGGGTCATATTGTAGCCTTGAGTGGCGTATGTGTTATATGTGGTATTTTTGGGAACTCAGTAAGCATTTTATGCTTATCGTGTTGTGTGAAATGTGTTTCAGGTACCAGCGAGGATCGCGGGAAGGCGCCGGCTTGATTGTACACATTGTTGAAGTATTTTTATGAGATTCTGGGGAGATGTTTTTGATTACTTATATCTTGAGATGGATGTTTATGATTTAAGATACATTTTGATCTTATTATGAATTATGAAATTTGAAAAATTTGTTTTGAAAAAAAAATCTGTGTTACAAAGCTATTATCACGTCGTGATAGACATGCCACCATGCTGTGACAGATTCCTTCCAAAACAGCCGGTGACTACCCATCGTCACGTCGTGGCCTCCAAATGGTCACATCATAAAAACTGCTTTGGGACAACATAATGCATTAAGCCACTCATCCTGACTTTCCTGATGGCCTTCATACTCCAAAAACATTCTAAAGATCGATGCTTTATAGACATGCATGTCCAATGCATGTCTTGAGCTCATGATAGGTCAAAATGAAGAAAATATAACCAAAATCTCATGCATATGATCAAAACTCAACAAACTTCAGATCCATAACATATAATCTTCAAGGGACCTCAAGGATCCATAAAGTTGCCAACTTTATGGAATCCATCCAAACTTTTCCAAAATGAAGAGAAAAAGGACCAAAAATCATAGATCTAGAAGCCTTATGCATAAAGATTGGAACTTGATTACTCACAATGGTCCATGAGATGCTCAAATGAAACCCCTAAGCGTGGAAAGATGTTATCTACACCACAAAAGTCTTCTTCTTACCTCCAGAACCACCAAGAATACCAAAATGAGCTTAAAAATGGAGTAGAGGGGTTAGGGTTTCGTTGAAAGGGTTGGAGTCTGGAGAGGATGCCCTTGTGACATCCTCAATTTCACGGCCAGAAAAGACCGATTTGTTTATGCATATTTAAAAATCAGAGTATCATTTTTGAAGAATAATATCATGGAATTTGTGCCCAGAAAACATGATAATGATATTATCAAAGAATTTTCGAAGAAATGTATTTTATTTATATTAAAATATTGGGATGTCATCGTCAATACATAAACATAAGCATAACAAAATATTACAAGCCTTACAGTGTTTAAACTAGTGGTTTAAAACTCCTTGAATCTCTCAGCAGAATATATCTTAATATCGCTACATGTGATACAAATAAACTAAGTGGGTCAGGTTGGGAAAGCTGGTGAGCACATAGGGTTTTCAACCCACAATAATATAATTATTATGTTTAACCGTCAAACAATTAACCTAATTTCCCATCTCCATTATCTTCTTTATTTTTAAGGTTCTGCCCTAACAATCATCTATTATTTATTTATTTATTCCTAAGGATTGTTATAAGGAATATCCACGAAGTCCATCATGGACAATGTTTATCTAACAGGCACTAAGTGCATGGCTACTGATGTTATCTATTAGGCACAACTGCCAATGCTATCTATTAGGCACTAAGTCCATAGCTGCCAATATTCATATATAAAGCACTAAGTCCATAGCTGTCAGGGTTTTTTAAGTACATCTAGTGAACACATAGTTCAAAAACACCTATAGGTTGCGAGCCTGCTAGCGTTCCACTGGACTGTCTAGAATAGTTCGTGGTTGTCATTTGTACTCTGTTAGATGACTATATCAACTTTAAAGTCAAGGCTTCTCATCATCTTTCACCTTTCTCATCTATTTCACCTTTCATCTCTCATCATCCATATCATCTTTCATCTACCCATCTTTACCCAATATATTTATAGGTATAAAAATACATATACAGTTTAAATCAAGTAAAACATGTATAAATCGTTCATCTTGCATAGATATCAAGAACACAGATAATAAACACATATAGCATGTATTAATATTAAATACTTCATATCTATGTGTAAGATGAAAGTAACTATGCAATCACTTGTTAAAGTGATGATTTGAAATTCACTTAGATATTTAGGTGTACGTGAATATATAAGTATGTGCTAGATATTTAGGTGAGTGAAAATGAGGGGTATGGTGTACGTGAGTGAGAGAGAATGAAGGAAGAGCGAAAGATTTTTGTGATATATTAAGGGTACAATTGAAGTATTCACTTAGATATTTAGTGTATAAACAAAGGTGGTGCATATGCATGTATAGTATGCATGAGAGTTAAAGAGATTGTGACGATAGCGAGGTAGGGATCGAACTAAGAGGGGAAAAGTGAAGGAAATTGAGTATTTACATGATTCAGTCTTAGAAACACACATGTGCAAGTGTACTTTCCAAATCTAGTAATATTCGTCATTATTACAAGAAAAAGAAACATGGTTAACAACTAAAACCTGTAATAGTTTTTATTTTCTGTTAACCATGGGCGGTAGAGGTGCACAAATCATTTTTTTTTTGGAAATTTGGATGGTTTCAAATCGGATTAACAAAATCAAAACTAGATTAAGTTCAAACTGGATCAGATCCAAAGATGTTTTGTGTAAGAATATCCAATCCTATAAGAACTGGTCACTGTCAGTTTAAAAACTAGTGTGAAAAAAGATATATTTGTTTTCGCCATTTCTGTAGTTTCTCGAACTTGATTTCGATGTTGCATTTTAACGATATTTTCATGGTTGATCGGAACTAAACCAAGATAGTATAAGCAATGAAACCAATATTAGGGAACGACAATGTTTAACTTTTGAAAACGATATTTTTCAACTTTTAATTTTTAGAAAAAATGTTTTTCAGGCATATAAGATAGTATAATGGATGGAAACCGATAATGAAAAACCTCTCAAATCTAGTATTAACACAAAATTAAAAAAATAATAAATTTACTATGTCAAAATCAATTTTATTTATAAATTAAAAAAATAATTTATTGTCCATTTTTTCTAACAGGTTTCATTCAAATTGGTCTTATTGGTAAAGTCTTTCGCATCTGTTTCTAAATTATTCTTAATGAAATGGGCTGGGCCAAGGCCTAAAACCTACCATTTGAACCACTACCTGGTTACTTGGTTCGGGTATCAACAAGTTCAAGTTCAACCAAAACCCATAGGCAAAACAGAAAGCAATGAAGACTGCTCCACAAGTAATCTTGATCTTCGACAAAGCCCTCGCCACCGCCATCACCGGCGGCCTTCAACCAAACGCCAACTCTCCTCTTCAAATTTCGTTAGTTCTACAACTCCTTTTCGCTGTTTCGGTATTTTTCCGCTCAGTTCATCCTATAATCTGTTGTCTTTTGTTACTTGATTTTACAGAACAGAGTCTTTCGATCTGTCACTAGCTCGATATGGAATCACCGGCGTCAGAGCTTCCGGAAACATCACTCACTTCGTTGATCGCAATAGAGTTCCTCAAGTAGGTATCACTCTTTGATTGCTAGGTTTTTTCAATTCTTCGTGTTAGGTTTAAGCAATCCGCGCAACCTAACACAACTTAGTTAACTTCCGAGAATTGGATATGCTAGTACGCTTATTCGCTTCAAATCGCTTCTTCAATTTACCTAAATTATTGTGTGATTACTGCTGCGAAATACAATATTGAGATGAATTTTGAACTGATTATAGTTATAATTTTTGTTATGAGTGGTTTGATTTTTCAAACGAATTACCATTTCTTGTGATAACAATGTCCTATGGCTTCCATCCTTTCACCAGGTTTCCATTTTGGTTATGCAAAAGTACGAATCTCCTGTATTGGCATGTGCCATTAGTGAAGTATTGTCATCATTAGCAGGAGAAGACAAGTCAAACATGCCTTCATTGATCCTTCCCTTCATTCTAGACTCGTCAAAGATTAAGCTGGAAAGAAAAAACTCGCCAGATGAATCTGTTTATGGCATCCAAATCGGCCCACAAACTGACATGATGCAAACCCTAGCTACCAGACATGAAAAGGCACCCTCATCGATGCAGATTCACCATGAACAGCTATCTTGTGTTCTTCAATTGGTCCGTGTCTTGAAGACACCAGCATTCATTCTCATTGGGCAAATTGGTCAACATAAAAGTACAACAAATGACCTTGAGGTACCTATTCTTGATCTTCTTTTGATCTTCTTGTGTGTGCAAAAGATGTTAATACCCTTCTCATCGTGTTTACCTTTTGATCATTTTGTTTTCTTTCACAGGTGATTTGTAAAATAGGAGAAACTTTGGCTAGTGTTTCCTCCTTGCAATTTGTGAAAGAAAACATAACATGGAATCCAAACAAGGTGTCAAAAGAACATGAAAAAGAGCCATGGCGTGCTTTATACGGTTGAAATCAGGTTTCTTGTCACACTGAGATGTTATGTGTAGTCCATTTTATGCATTTCCATTTGTAGTTTTTGTTTCATATTGACATTAGAAAAGTAACAATGGTTATATGCTACATTTTGTTGTATGTGCACTATTGTCAATTTGTCATCATAATTGGGAATCTAGAAGCAATGGTGTTCAGAATTTTGCTAATTTTTTTAATGAGCTTCCAAGTCTTGGTGATGAGAATGAGGGTATTTATGTATTTTGGACAAGCGAGAGATCTGGAGTTGGTCATATTCCGCTTTGTTTTATCTTTTCTTTTTTTGGGTGGGATGAAAAGCATTGAAATCACATTCAAACAACAATGTATAATATGCCAAGTATTTCTATATTATAATAAGAACAAACTTTCAACAAAAGATATGATGTCGGGGTTAAGCCTAAGAAGAATCAAGAACATGCTTGATTCTTAACCACTCTAATCATATAAAAGTGAAAACAACACTCGATTATCCTTACAAAGAAAACTGTCTCCTAAGAATATTTTTTTTTTGTTTCCACGATCACGAACAACGTTGCTCTTATTTGACAGAACTTTGGGGGTGTTTGAGATTACTTTTAAGCTGAAACTTTTTATAAAAGAACACTTTGACTTTAACTTTTAAGGGAGATAAAAGTCAAAAGTCTGTTTTAAAAAGTGTTTGCCTAATGTTTTCTTGACTTTTGAAGGTAATTTTACCTTTTAAGAAGGTAAAAGTCATAAAAAATCATGATTTCTTGTCTTTTGAACAATCACAAATTCATTCTTGTCAAAAAGTTAACTTCAAAAGGCTTTTGTAAATGCCAAACATTTTTTTGAAACTTTTGAGTTTTGGAAAAACCAAAAATTAAAAAGTCATTTAAAAAACAATCCCAAACACCCCTTTTATATGGAGAACATAGTCTCTCACATGATAAAATCATTTATGTTGCATAGACTATAAGGCTATACTAGATAAGATTTTCCTTGTGCATGTATATATCAATATATGCATGAATGTATGTAAGTGGTCATAATGTTTAGTTGGGTTCATATATCTAGTAGGGGTTACATGTAGGTGTGTTTGTATGTGTGTATGTATGTATACATACATACACAACCAGAAGATCTCTAACATTGCTAACGTGGGTGGGTCAATCATAAACAAAAAAAATCAGCTACAATAACTTAGACTAACAAATTTTCATCAACCGGTCTCAAAATGATTTTATGTATTTTCTACCAAAATGCAATATGATCTTATATATCTATCAAAACAATCTATTAGTAGTAACTAAATATCTTTTTATTTTTTTTTTCCTACCATCTTCCTAAACACTTAAGATTTTGATATTTGTCATAGTTAAAAAAATTAATAAATTTTTTTATTTCACTTGTCCTCGTCTAAAAATGGTAATAGAATAAGAAAATTAGGAGAGTATTAGTGAACACAATCTATTAGTGATTGAGACATTTTATACATACTTATAAGTTTGACAAATTTTATGGTGTCATTTATTGCAAAATTTGTCATCATCTATTGGAATCAAGTTAGGACTAGCAATTATATGAAAAAGTATTTAACTAGTGTCACTAAATATGGTTATTTATTTAATATAAAATATCAAATTGTACAAATAAAAAAATATCATAATAACATATATTTAAAAGTTATAAAACTATATTTTGGTTCTTTGGGATGACTTTAATTGAAATTTTGAATAGAGTCGTGCTCCTAGAAAAATAAAGGATTTCTAATTGAACATGAAGGGCGTGGATGTAATTTCACTATTTTAGCGTTGAGTGGATCTAGCACTTCGGAAAGTTTTTCGCATTTTGAAACGCTGCAGTTTTCCCGCACAAAAGCGTTTCTCATTCATCACTCCATTGATACACTGGTAGGACCTTATCCTCGATCTGCTCTATAGATCAATCAAATTCATCGAATTGTTGTTAATTACTGTAATCTATCAACTGAAACAAACAATGGCGTCGCCGGTGACCGCCGAAGAGCACTCTAACACGAAATCGGAGGAAGGAACCACGGCATTCCATAAGAAAAGGTCTCGGCGTGTGAGCTTTGCGGAGAATACCTCGGTTCACATATTTGATCGAGATGAAGAGACACCTCCGGACGCTAATGCTCCTAGCTCCCCCTACGAGGACCTAGGGTTTTCTGATCGAGATGCTAAGCTGAAGCAGTTTTTCGGAAACGAAGAAGACGACAACGAAGATGATGATACGGATGAACTCGGTCCAAGGAGTCCGTTTTTTCGGGTGGTTCGGTCACCGTCCTCCGGTGGAAGCGCTATTGGTTCCGCTACCTCCAACGATGGCAAGTATTCCTGATCCTAATCATTTTTTTCGCTTGATTCACGTGAATTCTCACATCTCAATATGTTAATTACTTAATTTCATGCAATGTTGTGCTCATATTTTGCTGCATGTTCTTATAAAACTACTATATCTTGCTTGCCCGGCCTTCTCTTTTGAGATATATTAAATATGCGTTCTAACGAGCATTAGTTGTTAACTAACAAATTGGGAAAGCCTGGAGATCTAAACCTCCTAAAGGAAATAAAATTGGCATGATCTTTTTAAGCTCAAAGTTGGAAATTGGTCATCTTAATAAGTTAGTAGTGCATAAGCACGATTGAGATTTGGGGTTGATTGCAAATTGCAACAATGCTAGCTAGTCCAAGACCATATATAATTTGTGATATCAGCTTCTCCAAATAACCAACTGTATAGAATGTTCTGAATTTTTATTAGAGTATTTCACTATTTTGTACATAAAACAATCTATGTAGGGTTACAGTTCTTGATATCATTGTGTCACCATAGTCTTTCCCAGTTGTATGATGTTTTGTCCACATAAATTCAGAATGCTGCTAACTGTTTTTGTCCAAATACATTTCTGCTTGCAGAAGATAATTTTTTTGGTCCTGTATCTGCAAAATTTATTAAAAGAGATTTGTCAGACTCTGCCACATCAAATGGGAATCATGATCAAACCATGGACTCCACATCATTTTCAATGCATTTCAATAGCATTGCTAGATCAGACTCAGAAGCAGATTTGAAAACATCCACAGGGGGTGATGTTGATCACCTTTCGTTTGATGAGAAAACCCCAACAAGTTCCATGCTACTCACACTGAATAAGAAGCCAAATTTTCAACCTGATGTTTCTACCTCTAAATTCAGCATTGATTCTCAATCAAATGACATGAGTCTTGTTGGAGAATATCACAATAAGTATGACTATGGGAAGTTATCAATATCACCTGCATCTGATGCACACATTGATTTGCATGTGGTCTCCCATATTTCTGTGCTAAAGTCACCTCTTAAAGATGGAAAACAGTTTTTAGCAAACAAGGAAAACAAGTCTGATATCATGGATTTTAGTTATGTGGAAGATAAGACCAAGAATGCATTTGGTATCAACTCAAGCATGGAATCTTTGATTGAAACTCAAAGTTCTCCAAATTTCAAGAATATGGTTTTTCAAGCAGATGATATCATGGAAAAGGAAAACAAATCTCCTTTAACAGGATCAATAACACATTTCATTGATATGCAAGATCACATGCTTTTAAATGATGATAACCTATATAAATCTCCAGGAACTTTGACTCCTTTTAATCAACCGAGTTTTCTTCTAACCCAAAAACATGGTGGAAGTATTTCATCCTTGGAGAAAAGCATTTCTAAACTAAGAATCCTAGAGGCCTTTCCCTTTTCTGCTGCTTTGAATGCTAAACTTGAAAATTCAAATTCCAAATCTTTACTTGGCATTTCCAAGATGAATCCCTTGATTACTTTGAACAAAAACAACAAATCTCCTCAACCCAATTTTAACAACATTATTGGGAGTAAGACTGTGGACACGTACAGTGTGTTGCAAAATGACAGCATTGCCCCTTTGCCTGTGAAAAATGTAGAGTCTAGAAAAAGAAAACCAGAAGATATGATGACTGAGAAAATTGCTAGAATCAAGTGGAGTTCAAGATTCTTAACAGAAACAAAACTTCTTTCACCTTCAGTTGATAAGATGAATTTGCATGCGGTATTATTATTATTATTATTATTATCATTATTATTATTTTCCTGTTTATCTTTTTTTTTTTTTTTTTTTTTTTTTTTTTTTGTTTTCTTTCTTTAATATATCTTGACATTGCTCTGTTGTTGCAGATTGATTGTTTGTTTGATATTCTGGAGAAGCTTCAGATGTCAAAAACATATGAGCTTCTTTCTAATGAAATTAAGTCTCAGGTTTACATGCTTATAGGCTATTATATCTTTATCTTGATTTATTTATTTTACTATTTTACCTTCTAAAATTGAAATCATTCTTTGATTTATACAGACCATTCTACATCCTTCTTCTAATATTCAACACAAAAGGTAATTACATTGTTTTTATTATACATATAATATATAAGATTTCAGTTATTTCTTGAGTTAAAAATATTGAATTTTCAGAGCAATGGAAACAAGATTGCTACTGTGCAAAATTTTGCATGAGAAAGCAAAGTTGCAGCTAATGCATGTGAAACAAGAGAAATTACTGGTAATATTAATATTTTTCAATACTTCCCTTTAATTTATCTAATCAAATTCATATTTATTTCTTTCTTTTAAATTCTGTTTTATATATAGAAAAATATGCAATCACTTGCTTTTGGAATTCAAGAATCTGAAGCATTGAAGTTGAAATATTCACCTCAAAATCTACTAAATCATCAAGTTATTCATCACCAAGAGGTATTGAAAATTTGAAATTTTATAAAAAAATTGTTTTGTCAATTGTCATTTCTTTTATCAAATTTTGATTTTATATTTTATGTTAGGGACAAATTAACAATGAGAAAGTGACTACATTGAATATAGCAATAAAAGATACAGATAAAAGAATTCAAGACTTGATACAAGCTTTTCACATATTGAAACAAGAAGCTAACCCTACTGATGCTGTTGCATTTGTTAATAATCATTTGATGAAAAAAACACAGTGTCAAATCATACGCAAGGATTTACAGGTTATGATATACTTCAAAATATTAGTTTATTTTATTAATTAATATATAAAACTTCTTTTATTTACCTTTTTTTTTGTTCTTTTTCTTGTTTCAGCTTTGGGTTATAGAAGATTTAAAAAGTAGCAAAGATTATCATTATCTTGTTCTTAACTACCTTGACCTAATGACTCAAAGGTTCACAGTTATTTCTGGTGTAGTTACAAGCGTATCTGTTTCCTATATATTAAATGAAACGAATATAGTTAAGGTGAGATATTATTTTTAAAATATTTATTTGGAACTTTTCATGTAATATGTCATCTTTATATTATTTTATTAACAACCTTATTTATTGCGTTACAGAATTTCAAAGATATGGATGCTTTAATTGCATTTCGATTTGTCTTTAATGTTGGATTATCAACACAAAAACATATTGATCATACAAGTTTAGCATATGAAACCCAAGTAAGTATTTATTTATTTATTTTTATTTTTATTTCTTTTATAAAAAACTGAAAAGTTTTTTTTTTTTTTTTTTTTTTTTTTAATAGATGAATAGTTCTGTTTTGGGCAATTTGGTTGATGTGATGGAGGAAATACAACTTGCAAGAATAGAACTAAAGAACCTGATTCATGCAAGATTCCACGTATCCTTGGGTAATTAATTTTCTATTATTTGAAAATGACATTTTTGGTCAAACTAAGTTTGACCACATTTTGACTTTTTTTTTTTCTTCAGACAAACACCTCTATCTGGAGCTTTACTTCTTTAATTCAATCACCCGAAAAAAGGCAACAGTAACTCTAGACACTTCATGTTTAAAAAGGTGCCTTTAAACATTTTTATATTAAAATTTATTTAACAATATAATTTAGTATTGCTGACGTGGCTAATGAAATTCCAACAGGGGTATCTACCCATCCGAGATTCTCTCATGTCAGATCGAAACCCAGTCACAAAATTCATCTTCTTCATCACTTTCAGATGAAATTACAGATGAAATCAAACATCTCAAAGTGGGATTTTTAAGGATTTTACACTTATGTAAATGCATATCACATCTAATCAGCCTTTCAAGGTAAAAAAAAAAACTATTGAATCCATGGTCAACCACCCGTTGAACAACTGTTTGTAAAAAGTTATGACTTAATAGGGAAAGTCTCATTTCTATGACTTTCTCTCGTGTATAGCTTATTGGATTAAGTGTTTATTTTTATTTTTTACTTAATGAGCTTAATGGGTTAAGCATTTAAATCCAACTTAAAAAGTCTCGCCCAAGGTTACTTCTAAGTTGTAACTCTTATGTTAAAATTTGTTGATGCAAAATTTATTTTTGGAAAAAAAAGAAACAAATTTTATGTATACAAACAAAAACAATTTATTAAATTGATTAGTGGGGTTTGTAGTTGGACTTAGCTTTCCTTATTTGTATGAGGATGAGAGTTGCCAAACAGTGTCAAGTGCCCCTACTTGTGGGGAAAGTAGGCAAGTAGTGGGAGGGAGTATAAATTATAAAGTGATGCTAATGGATGGCTTGTTCTTATCCATATCAAACTTTTCGTACTAGGAATCTCTAATACGCACTTGACTTGACCTCTTACTTGCTATAATTTTACGCTAGATTTTTTTTTTGGTTAAAAAAAAGGAATTAAAAATGGAACTATGGAAGAAAAGACATGAGTTTGTAATAAATCAAAGATTTGTTTTGTACTTATGGGGGCAAGACTTGACAAGTATCGAAAGTGAAGGGGACGTAAGGTAAAAGAGAGGGTGGGTAAGTGTTGGATAAGGTGACCACGACATGTGAAGTCTGTTTTGGAAGACGACAAATCAGAACCCAATTACATAGCTTAGGGTCGGGACTATGGTTAGGGCTGGGTTTTGGGTTTGGATTTGGGTTTGGGTTTGGGTTTGGGTGAAGACTAGGTAGCATGTAGTCTGCCTATTATGGAACCAAAAGAAAAAGTGCATATACATTTTATTTTTTAATTTTTAAAAATGTTTAATTCCGTGTATATAATATAATTCAATTGTAAAGGTGAAAAGGACAGATGAAATTATTGGATATAGATTTCATACGGAAATAGAAATATTTGTGTTTATTTATATTAAAAAGACTTCATCTTTTATTAAATACAATACGGCTCCTCTCGATAGTCTATGTTGTGTTTTTTTTTTTTTTTTTTGAACGACGCGTACCCATTGATATAGTTCTAAATCTACATTTTTTTTTTATTTTCTAACAAAAGTTGAACGTTAATTATATTTTTATTTTATTGTTATTATTTGTTTATGTCGTAGGATGTATATAGACTATGGTTTTAAAAGACATGTTCACGCGTGTTATGGTCCTAGACATGGAATAACCATCTTGAAACATCAAATGTGGGTTTGTCAAACGTAGCGCCTAAATAACGTGTTGTAGCATGTCTTATCTCATAAGTTTTTTTGATTGTTTTTTTATTGGACATGAAATAATTGAGTTTTTGTTAACTTTTTGATATTAAGTGATGATATAACGCTTTTGAAAATTGATACATTTGATATTATTTTGTAATTTATCTTTTTTAATTTATATAAAATTATCACGTTTTGAAAAACTGACAAAGCTTGTTTTAGCTTGATATTTGATCTTGTCGTCATGCCTCATACAATTTAGAACCTTGATATTAGACAATTTATCTATATCAGTTTTCATTGTGGATTTGGTGAATTAGCGTAACATAAATAACTCAAACCAACTAACTTGGAAATTACTCGAGAAATGATATTGTAGCTCATTGAACTTTTGATTTTTGGTTTGAATGGTTATTGTGACATTTGTTTGCGGAAAATCTAAGTATAATAAATCATTTTGCGGAATCTTTGAACAGAAATGTTTCAAAATACAAAAAGTCTAAGAATATCATAATCAATACATAACATTGTCACAACGTAAATACCTATTGACCATGAACAATATTTCTAGTTGTCTCTTAATCACACAACAATCCTAAACAAGTTCCAACATTTTTAACTTTGTTACCTGTGATGTATATCTTTAAGTGGGTCAGATTGGAAAAACTGGTAAGACACATAAGGTTTTCAAACCCACAATAATATTATGAGAATAATTTATAATTATCCAACTATTACCATATAATACAAATATATCCCATAATTTAGATATTCATAAAACATTACACCCATAAATATCCACCCCGACCAATTATCACAAATCCTAGTCCATGATTATTAGGAAGAACCAACTCACCCGATTAACCGTTGAGAACAATGGTTTGACTACACTGCATACATCTCATCAAATCAATGTATCAAAATCAGAGTAAATATCAAATGCGAAATCTTCATGGTGTGTGTGATGCACTAAACTCCAGCTCTTCTCCTTGGAACCGGAAGTACCTGAAACGTAAACCGAAACTATAAGCACATAGCTTAGTGAGTTCCCCAAGATATCACATATCAACATATCACATAATGGGCCCCGCCTACACTCGCATAACGGGCCCCGCCCACACTCGCAATAGGGCCTCGCCCAATAAACATACATATACAAGCACATACAAGCATCACACAGACAACGAGTATATCAACATAATCAACAAGGGTCGACCTTGGTGCCTTAGACCCACTAAACCCGTTGAGGAAAACTCACCTCGAAAAGCTGAACGAAACGAATGATCCATGACTGCTGGTCCTACAGCTCCCTGAGCTATCAATTACCAAATAAAATCTAATTAACAGTGGGATCTACATCATTAATCACAAATCCCTACTTAGAGTAAAAAGAATATTTTACCCCTAACATATTTAGGTTAGAGCTGGCAAAAACTGACCCAACCCACTAACCCAACCCGAACCCAACCCAAAATTAGCAGGTTGGGTTGAGATTTTCAACCCATTTATGTTAAATGGGTCAACCCATCTAACCCATTTAAATAAATAGGTTGGGTCGGGTAAAAACTATCAACCCATTTTCAACCCACCAACCCATTTAACTTTAATTTATATTAAATTTAATAATTATTAAAATATTATCATGTATTAATCTACGTATTAATTTATAAATTACAATGTTTGTATTATTATTTATGTTTTAAAAAAATAGAATCCTAATTTCTACATTTTTGCTTGGCACCGACAACACTAACCACTCTAAAAAATCTCTTAGAAATTAACTATCTTTAATATTATTTTAATAATTTCTTTGTATATGTGAATTGTGATTGTGCTTTTGTCATACATTGAAATTTTATTTAAGTCTGTAACTAATTTAAGTGGTGTAATCTTTAGTTAATTTATTTATTCTTTTTATTTTAAATGGGTCAACCCAAATTTAACCAATTTATATAATTGGTTGGTTTGGGAATTACATAAACGGGTCAACCCGATGACAACCCATTTATCTGAAAGGTTGGGTTGGGTTGGAAATATCAACCCATTTAAATAAACAGGTTGGGTTGGGTTGAAATTTTCAACCCAATTAATAAATGGGTTGAACCCGAACCCAACCCAGGTCGACCCATTGCCACCTCTAATTTAGGTTCAACAATGAAACCCTAATTAACAATCCAATGATCCAAATGAGATAAAGAATCCAACAAGGTCCAACATATGGCCCGATTTCCAATTGGGCCCTAGCCTAAAGGCCTAATAATGCTTCCTTAGCCCAAAGATTCGATTCCAGATGGCCCACTAAGGCCCAAGACACAAATCCCATGAAAGTGGCCCAAATCGAGGCCCAACAACGCAAAGCCCCAAATCCATTGAGTACGCGGGGCGTACTCAACTGTATATTAATCGTATAATCTGCATGGCTTGTACGGTGTGCGTACGAGCTTGTAGGCCCAACTAACCTCCTCATTAAGACATAATCCCATAAAGCACTTAAATCCTTAAGACCTAGGGTTCCAGACACAGATCTGAGTCTTATGAAGTGTCTTAAACCATACAGTCGACAAGTTGATGGCTTGCATGCCCCCAAATGAACCCAAACTCAAAACATGACAATCTGCTTCCATAAAAATGACCAATACTCATGCATGGATGATTCTAAGTCTCAAAGATGGCAACTTTATGATTCTAAGACCCAAATAATACCAATAGTGGCAACTCTAAGCTTTAGAAACGACATGGACTCATAAGATCTCAATAATGGGACAAAAGGGTCCAAAAACTCAACCAAAAGTGATCTAGGCTATGAAGTATCAAGTTCAAGACTTTATACCTTGCAAAAGATTGAAATGAAGCAAACAACTCAGATCTACAAGCTTCTCCTTGAACCACCACCTTGCTCTAACCTTCACTTCCTTGGAAATGGAACAAAAACACCAAAAATGCACTCAAAGGGCCTTCCAAGCACAAGAACACACAATAAAGGGGGTTAGGGTTTCATGAAGGCTGATTAGGGACAAGAGGGAGGCTAATAAAGGAGGTCCTTAATGCATAATGTTCTTTATATAGTGCTCAAACCCTAAAATGTAGGGTTTTGGGTCTGGACACGTACGCTGCACGTACTCCTCTATACACAACGTGTACGTACATGGAACCCGTGCCTAACTTCCAACAGTATGCCCATCGTACATAGGGTAGTACGCCTAGCATACGACACCCCCATAGCCTAAAATGATATAAAGCCCAAAGACACCAAGGCCCAACCATAAATATTTAAGCAATCAACAATTAGAATAAATACCTTGGAAATCGAGCGTTACACCATTTCATCACATCCGTGGGTTATAATTCCACACTAGCAATGTAATTCACAAAGACTATCTAGAATGTTAGTGTTGTCATCCTACTCTGTTAGATGACCAAACATACTTTTTAGTTTCCTGATCGGACCCACCATATTTGGCTATCCAAAGGAATACTATAAGTACTCTGGTACGTACATCGACACTTGGTAGTGCCATAGAACAAAATTCTACTATCCGTTCCTGTCTTACACACCCCATAATAAAATTACCCAACATTCAACTTAACCGAACTAAATATCCTTATAAGTCTTATTTTGCCGCTAGACAAGACTATTGTAACACTTGAAGTGGGTATGTTTCCTTTTAGCCCTTCGTATTTAAATTATTTCATTTTTGGTCCCTGTGGCTAGTACGCGGGGCATACCATAGTGTACGCTTAGCGTACTAGAGAGGGTGTGATCACGGGTTCGAGCCTCGTACGTTGGGCGTACGAGGGTTACACTGGGCATAATCTAGCCAATTTGAAACCATAATTTTAGGGTTTAACCCCTGTATAAGCTCATTAAGTCCCATGAGCTTGGCCTCTTATCAGCCTCAATATGCTCTAAACCCTAAATGTCGATATTATGGGAACTAAATAATTTTATAAGGTTAGGTTTTAACTCTATTGCACAACTCTTGTTTGAGTCCAAATGTTGTAGTGTGAGACCTCTCTTTCGAAGAATTATCTGGTTTTAGTGATATGTAATTGCATTCCTAAGCTAGTTAGAGGAAGTTAACAGGAGTTCCTTCTGCAGCTGATGGCGGAGAGTGGTGTGGAGTTTTCCTTAGGAAAACCTTGGATGAGATCTAGTGTTGGGAGCCTTATTTGCTGAGGATTAATTGTATGGATATGGGGTGACTTGACAGATTCAAGGCAACCCTTGAGGAAAGTACGAATAGATGCGGAAGGTAGTATGGGCCTGTACTACTGGAAGAAGAGGATCCATACTCGAGTCAAGGAGAGCTACGATGAAACCAGGAAGCTTGTATAGTTTGTGATCCCTCGATATATTATGATGCTTATTTTGATGGTTTACATGGTCTATTTTCAGTATGGTGACTCTGCGGGGTAGACATGTTGGCAGTTCTGGTGTTGGAGAGGGATTGAGCTCAGGTTCTGGAGTCGGGCAGCTGGATGATCAGACTAGGGAGTTCATATCGTCTGAGATTACGCGTTGCATTCTTATGCAGACTCCTGTGATCTTTGGTACGGTCAAGGAGGGCATTCTGGTGATTTTGGATGAGCGGTTGAGCTCGTTTCATTATGAGATGGTAGCATTGGTGGGAGCATATTGTTTGACCTTCAGGGAGTTCCGGGCATGTGGAGCTTCGTACTATCACAGGGAAAAGGACCCGATAGCGAGCAAGAGGTGGTTAGTGGATGTGGATAACGCCTTTCGCACTAGCAGTTTCTGTTGGGTTTTGTGCACTATAACACTCCTATGGTGCACATACAACCCTAATGGCTTTGGATCTAAGTTTTATCTAGTTATACATCCAATAAACATTCCAAAGCATGAAGCCTACAACTAGCATACAATTTTGACATATAACTCATAAATCAAGTGAGAAGAATACCTCTTTATTGTAGCTTGTAGTTTTGGCCTTTCAAGATCTTAACACCTCAAGCATGATGCCTCAAATGGTTCACAAACACCATGAATAAAGGATGACTTTGAGAGGGAGGCTAGACACTCTAAAATCGGTTATGATCCTCTTATAATACTTAGGGTAACCGATTTTGGCTAAAGGGTAACATTTATATAGTGTAGGATTCCAAGGGTCATGGGTAAACCCTAATCCATACACTTAGGTTATGATCCATATCTCATGTGGGCTAACTCTTAGTGGATACTTACATAAACTTAGCCCATCATGGGTCAATAGCCTAAACAATATACATCACCGATTTACATAATCAATCCCCGTTAATTTAATTAGTCTCTTTTGATCACTAAATTAATTCCAAATTAATTCTTGATCAATAGTAATTAAATATTATGATTTCTCAATTAATATATTATACTTATAATATATTAGTAAATCATAAATAGGCTCTTTCTCAAATATCCATCCTATCAGATTATTTTGGTGAAGGCAACCTAAATGGACCATGCTACTCTCGGGTCAAGTACATACCAATTATAGTTATGGGTTTAGAAATCGTAGCTCTCAAAAGCCGCTTTCGAACTCTCACCTAGTCAATTGAAGCGTCCATTAGATAAGGGATCATATATTCCTCCAATCTAGATATCATATGAACCGAGACATGGATTATAATCATTCTCTCTATTCATCTGTTGTTTCCTGATTTCCGATTTATGACGACCGACTAATTGAACAAATCAAATCAGTCCAGGCTTGGCCAAGCGCTTTAGGTTGTCATCACTAAATCATCGAGGGGCCCACATATATCGCTTTTATCCCATATTGGGTAAAAGGAATGGATAAACTTCGACTAAAATGCTTGCTTGTACTTACTCATCAAATCACACACAACAATATGTTTTATAACACCAAGTTACTGATGTGTTTACATATGTCAATGTGCAACCGACTTGTAAACTACAACTCACATGTCTTGGTTTCAAGAATATAAGATATTATCGTCTCTGAAGGGTTTTCAGCATCCTAACAACCTTAAGGTGCACATACAACCCTAAATGCTTTGGATCTATGTTTTCTCTAATTATACATGCAAAATGATTTTCCAAAGCATTTCCTTAAATAGCATACAAACTTGGGTACTTGTATAACAAAAATCTAGTTAGAACACATACCTTTTCTTGTAGATTGATTACTTGGACCTTTAAGAGCCTAGCACCCCAAATGTGAGGCCTCAAATGCTTCACACAACGCCACCAATAATGGAGGACTTGAGAGAGGATTACTTGCTTCACAAATTCGGCTAGCACTCTTCTAAGCTCACTTAGGTGTCGATTTTGGTAGCCTTAGGGTCTCTTATATAGTGTGGAAAAACTAGGGTTACACCATGTAAACCCTAATGTGCATGACCTTCCATATTCCTCATGTTCAATGGGTTTAAACCTCCATGGATCATCCATGGGTTGTCACATGGGTTTAGCCCAAGATAAGAAATCATGGATCATTGGCCCACACCATAAGAATGAATGATTTACCAAATCACCCCCTTATATTTAATTAGTCTCTTTTGATCACAAAATTAATTCCAAATTAATTCTTGATCATTACTAATTAAATAATATGATTTCATATTAATATATTAGAACTTATAATATATTAACAAATCATGAATATCCTCTTCTCAGAAGTCCATCCTTACAAATTGTTCCGGTGCCATGCAACCCAAATGAACCATGCTACTCTTGGGTCAAGTACATACCAATTAAAGTTATGGGCTTAGACACTAAATCCAACAGTCTCCCACTTGGATAAGTCTAATAACTATAACTTAAAGTACGACTTAAAACAATGACTATCAATCATAGCTCTTAAAAGCCTCTGCCGAACTGAGACGCTCCATTTCAGATAAGTGATCATATAATCCTCTGTTCTCAAGATATCAGCCAAACAAACACATGGAACAACGTCATACTTATTGTCCAATAGTTTGTGTAACGCCCGTAGATCTGAGCTAGTCAATTTTGAGGCAATAAGTGTCGAAAATGACTTTTCGGCAAAAGATTATTTATAATAAATAGTCTTAACCAAGTTGTAGAGTATGTCTCAAGGTTTCCATACATATAAAGAACGCCGAAATCCGAATTATAACGAAGAAGTTATGTCCCGTCGAAGTTTTACGGCAAAACCGGCACGACATTGGGAAACGTAAATAGTAAATTTACGATGGAGCAACTTTTAGCCTTAGAAATCTAAATGAAAGTTGTAGTATATGTTAAATCGAGAACATACAAAAAAAGAACGCCTAAATCTGACTTCGTATGAGGAAGTTATGGTTTTTCTAAGATTTGACTTAGCAGTGCACGACCCGAAACTCGAATTTTAGTTCAAGCGGTTTTTGGCTTACGCGACCTAAATGAGAGTTGAAGATCTCATTAATAGGAACTCAACGGTAAAAAGGTAGATGAAAACGGAGTTCGTATGAAGGAGTTACGAATTCTTCACGGTCATTTAACAGTCTAAACGCCTCCTACAGATTTAGGCGTTCTTTTTTTGTATGTTCTCGATTTAACATATACTACAACTTTCATTTAGATTTCTAAGGCTAAAAGTTGCTCCATCGTAAATTTACTATTTACGTTTCCCAATGTCGTGCCGGTTTTGCCGTAAAACTTCGACGGGACATAACTTCTTCGTTATAATTCGGATTTCGGCGTTCTTTATATGTATGGAAACCTTGAGACATACTCTACAACTTGGTTAAGACTATTTATTATAAATAATCTTTTGCCGAAAAGTCATTTTCGACACTTATTGCCTCAAAATTGACTAGCTCAGATCTACGGGCGTTACACAAACTATTGGACAATAAGTATGACGTTGTTCCATGTGTTTGTTTGGCTGATATCTTGAGAACAGAGGATTATATGATCACTTATCTGAAATGGAGCGTCTCAGTTCGGCAGAGGCTTTTAAGAGCTATGATTGATAGTCATTGTTTGAGTCCAAATGTTGTAGTGTGAGACCTCTCTTTCGAAGAATTATCTGGTTTTAGTGATATGTAATTGCATTCCTAAGCTAGTTAGAGGAAGTTAACAGGAGTTCCTTCTGCAGCTGATGGCGGAGAGTGGTGTGGAGTTTTCCTTAGGAAAACCTTGGATGAGATCTAGTGTTGGGAGCCTTATTTGCTGAGGATTAATTGTATGGATATGGGGTGACTTGACAGATTCAAGGCAACCCTTGAGGAAAGTACGAATAGATGCGGAAGGTAGTATGGGCCTGTACTACTGGAAGAAGAGGATCCATACTCGAGTCAAGGAGAGCTACGATGAAACCAGGAAGCTTGTATAGTTTGTGATCCCTCGATATATTATGATGCTTATTTTGATGGTTTACATGGTCTATTTTCAGTATGGTGACTCTGCGGGGTAGACATGTTGGCAGTTCTGGTGTTGGAGAGGGATTGAGCTCAGGTTCTGGAGTCGGGCAGCTGGATGATCAGACTAGGGAGTTCATATCGTCTGAGATTACGCGTTGCATTCTTATGCAGACTCCTGTGATCTTTGGTACGGTCAAGGAGGGCATTCTGGTGATTTTGGATGAGCGGTTGAGCTCGTTTCATTATGAGATGGTAGCATTGGTGGGAGCATATTGTTTGACCTTCAGGGAGTTCCGGGCATGTGGAGCTTCGTACTATCACAGGGAAAAGGACCCGATAGCGAGCAAGAGGTGGTTAGTGGATGTGGATAACGCCTTTCGCACTAGCAGTTTCTGTTGGGTTTTGTGCACTATAACACTCCTATGGTGCACATACAACCCTAATGGCTTTGGATCTAAGTTTTATCTAGTTATACATCCAATAAACATTCCAAAGCATGAAGCCTACAACTAGCATACAATTTTGACATATAACTCATAAATCAAGTGAGAAGAATACCTCTTTATTGTAGCTTGTAGTTTTGGCCTTTCAAGATCTTAACACCTCAAGCATGATGCCTCAAATGGTTCACAAACACCATGAATAAAGGATGACTTTGAGAGGGAGGCTAGACACTCTAAAATCGGTTATGATCCTCTTATAATACTTAGGGTAACCGATTTTGGCTAAAGGGTAACATTTATATAGTGTAGGATTCCAAGGGTCATGGGTAAACCCTAATCCATACACTTAGGTTATGATCCATATCTCATGTGGGCTAACTCTTAGTGGATACTTACATAAACTTAGCCCATCATGGGTCAATAGCCTAAACAATATACATCACCGATTTACATAATCAATCCCCGTTAATTTAATTAGTCTCTTTTGATCACTAAATTAATTCCAAATTAATTCTTGATCAATAGTAATTAAATATTATGATTTCTCAATTAATATATTATACTTATAATATATTAGTAAATCATAAATAGGCTCTTTCTCAAATATCCATCCTATCAGATTATTTTGGTGAAGGCAACCTAAATGGACCATGCTACTCTCGGGTCAAGTACATACCAATTATAGTTATGGGTTTAGAAATCGTAGCTCTCAAAAGCCGCTTTCGAACTCTCACCTAGTCAATTGAAGCGTCCATTAGATAAGGGATCATATATTCCTCCAATCTAGATATCATATGAACCGAGACATGGATTATAATCATTCTCTCTATTCATCTGTTGTTTCCTGATTTCCGATTTATGACGACCGACTAATTGAACAAATCAAATCAGTCCAGGCTTGGCCAAGCGCTTTAGGTTGTCATCACTAAATCATCGAGGGGCCCACATATATCGCTTTTATCCCATATTGGGTAAAAGGAATGGATAAACTTCGACTAAAATGCTTGCTTGTACTTACTCATCAAATCACACACAACAATATGTTTTATAACACCAAGTTACTGATGTGTTTACATATGTCAATGTGCAACCGACTTGTAAACTACAACTCACATGTCTTGGTTTCAAGAATATAAGATATTATCGTCTCTGAAGGGTTTTCAGCATCCTAACAACCTTAAGGTGCACATACAACCCTAAATGCTTTGGATCTATGTTTTCTCTAATTATACATGCAAAATGATTTTCCAAAGCATTTCCTTAAATAGCATACAAACTTGGGTACTTGTATAACAAAAATCTAGTTAGAACACATACCTTTTCTTGTAGATTGATTACTTGGACCTTTAAGAGCCTAGCACCCCAAATGTGAGGCCTCAAATGCTTCACACAACGCCACCAATAATGGAGGACTTGAGAGAGGATTACTTGCTTCACAAATTCGGCTAGCACTCTTCTAAGCTCACTTAGGTGTCGATTTTGGTAGCCTTAGGGTCTCTTATATAGTGTGGAAAAACTAGGGTTACACCATGTAAACCCTAATGTGCATGACCTTCCATATTCCTCATGTTCAATGGGTTTAAACCTCCATGGATCATCCATGGGTTGTCACATGGGTTTAGCCCAAGATAAGAAATCATGGATCATTGGCCCACACCATAAGAATGAATGATTTACCAAATCACCCCCTTATATTTAATTAGTCTCTTTTGATCACAAAATTAATTCCAAATTAATTCTTGATCATTACTAATTAAATAATATGATTTCATATTAATATATTAGAACTTATAATATATTAACAAATCATGAATATCCTCTTCTCAGAAGTCCATCCTTACAAATTGTTCCGGTGCCATGCAACCCAAATGAACCATGCTACTCTTGGGTCAAGTACATACCAATTAAAGTTATGGGCTTAGACACTAAATCCAACAGTCTCCCACTTGGATAAGTCTAATAACTATAACTTAAAGTACGACTTAAAACAATGACTATCAATCATAGCTCTTAAAAGCCTCTGCCGAACTGAGACGCTCCATTTCAGATAAGTGATCATATAATCCTCTGTTCTCAAGATATCAGCCAAACAAACACATGGAACAACGTCATACTTATTGTCCAATAGTTTGTGTAACGCCCGTAGATCTGAGCTAGTCAATTTTGAGGCAATAAGTGTCGAAAATGACTTTTCGGCAAAAGATTATTTATAATAAATAGTCTTAACCAAGTTGTAGAGTATGTCTCAAGGTTTCCATACATATAAAGAACGCCGAAATCCGAATTATAACGAAGAAGTTATGTCCCGTCGAAGTTTTACGGCAAAACCGGCACGACATTGGGAAACGTAAATAGTAAATTTACGATGGAGCAACTTTTAGCCTTAGAAATCTAAATGAAAGTTGTAGTATATGTTAAATCGAGAACATACAAAAAAAGAACGCCTAAATCTGACTTCGTATGAGGAAGTTATGGTTTTTCTAAGATTTGACTTAGCAGTGCACGACCCGAAACTCGAATTTTAGTTCAAGCGGTTTTTGGCTTACGCGACCTAAATGAGAGTTGAAGATCTCATTAATAGGAACTCAACGGTAAAAAGGTAGATGAAAACGGAGTTCGTATGAAGGAGTTACGAATTCTTCACGGTCATTTAACAGTCTAAACGCCTCCTACAGATTTAGGCGTTCTTTTTTTGTATGTTCTCGATTTAACATATACTACAACTTTCATTTAGATTTCTAAGGCTAAAAGTTGCTCCATCGTAAATTTACTATTTACGTTTCCCAATGTCGTGCCGGTTTTGCCGTAAAACTTCGACGGGACATAACTTCTTCGTTATAATTCGGATTTCGGCGTTCTTTATATGTATGGAAACCTTGAGACATACTCTACAACTTGGTTAAGACTATTTATTATAAATAATCTTTTGCCGAAAAGTCATTTTCGACACTTATTGCCTCAAAATTGACTAGCTCAGATCTACGGGCGTTACACAAACTATTGGACAATAAGTATGACGTTGTTCCATGTGTTTGTTTGGCTGATATCTTGAGAACAGAGGATTATATGATCACTTATCTGAAATGGAGCGTCTCAGTTCGGCAGAGGCTTTTAAGAGCTATGATTGATAGTCATTGTTTGAGTCCAAATGTTGTAGTGTGAGACCTCTCTTTCGAAGAATTATCTGGTTTTAGTGATATGTAATTGCATTCCTAAGCTAGTTAGAGGAAGTTAACAGGAGTTCCTTCTGCAGCTGATGGCGGAGAGTGGTGTGGAGTTTTCCTTAGGAAAACCTTGGATGAGATCTAGTGTTGGGAGCCTTATTTGCTGAGGATTAATTGTATGGATATGGGGTGACTTGACAGATTCAAGGCAACCCTTGAGGAAAGTACGAATAGATGCGGAAGGTAGTATGGGCCTGTACTACTGGAAGAAGAGGATCCATACTCGAGTCAAGGAGAGCTACGATGAAACCAGGAAGCTTGTATAGTTTGTGATCCCTCGATATATTATGATGCTTATTTTGATGGTTTACATGGTCTATTTTCAGTATGGTGACTCTGCGGGGTAGACATGTTGGCAGTTCTGGTGTTGGAGAGGGATTGAGCTCAGGTTCTGGAGTCGGGCAGCTGGATGATCAGACTAGGGAGTTCATATCGTCTGAGATTACGCGTTGCATTCTTATGCAGACTCCTGTGATCTTTGGTACGGTCAAGGAGGGCATTCTGGTGATTTTGGATGAGCGGTTGAGCTCGTTTCATTATGAGATGGTAGCATTGGTGGGAGCATATTGTTTGACCTTCAGGGAGTTCCGGGCATGTGGAGCTTCGTACTATCACAGGGAAAAGGACCCGATAGCGAGCAAGAGGTGGTTAGTGGATGTGGATAACGCCTTTCGCACTAGCAGTTTCTGTTGGGTTTTGTGCACTATAACACTCCTATGGTGCACATACAACCCTAATGGCTTTGGATCTAAGTTTTATCTAGTTATACATCCAATAAACATTCCAAAGCATGAAGCCTACAACTAGCATACAATTTTGACATATAACTCATAAATCAAGTGAGAAGAATACCTCTTTATTGTAGCTTGTAGTTTTGGCCTTTCAAGATCTTAACACCTCAAGCATGATGCCTCAAATGGTTCACAAACACCATGAATAAAGGATGACTTTGAGAGGGAGGCTAGACACTCTAAAATCGGTTATGATCCTCTTATAATACTTAGGGTAACCGATTTTGGCTAAAGGGTAACATTTATATAGTGTAGGATTCCAAGGGTCATGGGTAAACCCTAATCCATACACTTAGGTTATGATCCATATCTCATGTGGGCTAACTCTTAGTGGATACTTACATAAACTTAGCCCATCATGGGTCAATAGCCTAAACAATATACATCACCGATTTACATAATCAATCCCCGTTAATTTAATTAGTCTCTTTTGATCACTAAATTAATTCCAAATTAATTCTTGATCAATAGTAATTAAATATTATGATTTCTCAATTAATATATTATACTTATAATATATTAGTAAATCATAAATAGGCTCTTTCTCAAATATCCATCCTATCAGATTATTTTGGTGAAGGCAACCTAAATGGACCATGCTACTCTCGGGTCAAGTACATACCAATTATAGTTATGGGTTTAGAAATCGTAGCTCTCAAAAGCCGCTTTCGAACTCTCACCTAGTCAATTGAAGCGTCCATTAGATAAGGGATCATATATTCCTCCAATCTAGATATCATATGAACCGAGACATGGATTATAATCATTCTCTCTATTCATCTGTTGTTTCCTGATTTCCGATTTATGACGACCGACTAATTGAACAAATCAAATCAGTCCAGGCTTGGCCAAGCGCTTTAGGTTGTCATCACTAAATCATCGAGGGGCCCACATATATCGCTTTTATCCTATATTGGGTAAAAGGAATGGATAAACTTCGACTAAAATGCTTGCTTGTACTTACTCATCAAATCACACACAACAATATGTTTTATAACACCAAGTTACTGATGTGTTTACATATGTCAATGTGCAACCGACTTGTAAACTACAACTCACATGTCTTGGTTTCAAGAATATAAGATATTATCGTCTCTGAAGGGTTTTCAGCATCCTAACAACCTTAAGGTGCACATACAACCCTAAATGCTTTGGATCTATGTTTTCTCTAATTATACATGCAAAATGATTTTCCAAAGCATTTCCTTAAATAGCATACAAACTTGGGTACTTGTATAACAAAAATCTAGTTAGAACACATACCTTTTCTTGTAGATTGATTACTTGGACCTTTAAGAGCCTAGCACCCCAAATGTGAGGCCTCAAATGCTTCACACAACGCCACCAATAATGGAGGACTTGAGAGAGGATTACTTGCTTCACAAATTCGGCTAGCACTCTTCTAAGCTCACTTAGGTGTCGATTTTGGTAGCCTTAGGGTCTCTTATATAGTGTGGAAAAACTAGGGTTACACCATGTAAACCCTAATGTGCATGACCTTCCATATTCCTCATGTTCAATGGGTTTAAACCTCCATGGATCATCCATGGGTTGTCACATGGGTTTAGCCCAAGATAAGAAATCATGGATCATTGGCCCACACCATAAGAATGAATGATTTACCAAATCACCCCCTTATATTTAATTAGTCTCTTTTGATCACAAAATTAATTCCAAATTAATTCTTGATCATTACTAATTAAATAATATGATTTCATATTAATATATTAGAACTTATAATATATTAACAAATCATGAATATCCTCTTCTCAGAAGTCCATCCTTACAAATTGTTCCGGTGCCATGCAACCCAAATGAACCATGCTACTCTTGGGTCAAGTACATACCAATTAAAGTTATGGGCTTAGACACTAAATCCAACAGTCTCCCACTTGGATAAGTCTAATAACTATAACTTAAAGTACGACTTAAAACAATGACTATCAATCATAGCTCTTAAAAGCCTCTGCCGAACTGAGACGCTCCATTTCAGATAAGTGATCATATAATCCTCTGTTCTCAAGATATCAGCCAAACAAACACATGGAACAACGTCATACTTATTGTCCAATAGTTTGTGTAACGCCCGTAGATCTGAGCTAGTCAATTTTGAGGCAATAAGTGTCGAAAATGACTTTTCGGCAAAAGATTATTTATAATAAATAGTCTTAACCAAGTTGTAGAGTATGTCTCAAGGTTTCCATACATATAAAGAACGCCGAAATCCGAATTATAACGAAGAAGTTATGTCCCGTCGAAGTTTTACGGCAAAACCGGCACGACATTGGGAAACGTAAATAGTAAATTTACGATGGAGCAACTTTTAGCCTTAGAAATCTAAATGAAAGTTGTAGTATATGTTAAATCGAGAACATACAAAAAAAGAACGCCTAAATCTGACTTCGTATGAGGAAGTTATGGTTTTTCTAAGATTTGACTTAGCAGTGCACGACCCGAAACTCGAATTTTAGTTCAAGCGGTTTTTGGCTTACGCGACCTAAATGAGAGTTGAAGATCTCATTAATAGGAACTCAACGGTAAAAAGGTAGATGAAAACGGAGTTCGTATGAAGGAGTTACGAATTCTTCACGGTCATTTAACAGTCTAAACGCCTCCTACAGATTTAGGCGTTCTTTTTTTGTATGTTCTCGATTTAACATATACTACAACTTTCATTTAGATTTCTAAGGCTAAAAGTTGCTCCATCGTAAATTTACTATTTACGTTTCCCAATGTCGTGCCGGTTTTGCCGTAAAACTTCGACGGGACATAACTTCTTCGTTATAATTCGGATTTCGGCGTTCTTTATATGTATGGAAACCTTGAGACATACTCTACAACTTGGTTAAGACTATTTATTATAAATAATCTTTTGCCGAAAAGTCATTTTCGACACTTATTGCCTCAAAATTGACTAGCTCAGATCTACGGGCGTTACACAAACTATTGGACAATAAGTATGACGTTGTTCCATGTGTTTGTTTGGCTGATATCTTGAGAACAGAGGATTATATGATCACTTATCTGAAATGGAGCGTCTCAGTTCGGCAGAGGCTTTTAAGAGCTATGATTGATAGTCATTGTTTGAGTCCAAATGTTGTAGTGTGAGACCTCTCTTTCGAAGAATTATCTGGTTTTAGTGATATGTAATTGCATTCCTAAGCTAGTTAGAGGAAGTTAACAGGAGTTCCTTCTGCAGCTGATGGCGGAGAGTGGTGTGGAGTTTTCCTTAGGAAAACCTTGGATGAGATCTAGTGTTGGGAGCCTTATTTGCTGAGGATTAATTGTATGGATATGGGGTGACTTGACAGATTCAAGGCAACCCTTGAGGAAAGTACGAATAGATGCGGAAGGTAGTATGGGCCTGTACTACTGGAAGAAGAGGATCCATACTCGAGTCAAGGAGAGCTACGATGAAACCAGGAAGCTTGTATAGTTTGTGATCCCTCGATATATTATGATGCTTATTTTGATGGTTTACATGGTCTATTTTCAGTATGGTGACTCTGCGGGGTAGACATGTTGGCAGTTCTGGTGTTGGAGAGGGATTGAGCTCAGGTTCTGGAGTCGGGCAGCTGGATGATCAGACTAGGGAGTTCATATCGTCTGAGATTACGCGTTGCATTCTTATGCAGACTCCTGTGATCTTTGGTACGGTCAAGGAGGGCATTCTGGTGATTTTGGATGAGCGGTTGAGCTCGTTTCATTATGAGATGGTAGCATTGGTGGGAGCATATTGTTTGACCTTCAGGGAGTTCCGGGCATGTGGAGCTTCGTACTATCACAGGGAAAAGGACCCGATAGCGAGCAAGAGGTGGTTAGTGGATGTGGATAACGCCTTTCGCACTAGCAGTTTCTGTTGGGTTTTGTGCACTATAACACTCCTATGGTGCACATACAACCCTAATGGCTTTGGATCTAAGTTTTATCTAGTTATACATCCAATAAACATTCCAAAGCATGAAGCCTACAACTAGCATACAATTTTGACATATAACTCATAAATCAAGTGAGAAGAATACCTCTTTATTGTAGCTTGTAGTTTTGGCCTTTCAAGATCTTAACACCTCAAGCATGATGCCTCAAATGGTTCACAAACACCATGAATAAAGGATGACTTTGAGAGGGAGGCTAGACACTCTAAAAT
Source organism: Lactuca serriola (assembly GCF_051521515.1). Classification (NCBI taxonomy): domain Eukaryota; kingdom Viridiplantae; phylum Streptophyta; class Magnoliopsida; order Asterales; family Asteraceae; genus Lactuca; species Lactuca serriola. The sequence continues at coordinate 183,362,660 of NC_136416.1, forward strand.
CGGTTATGATCCTCTTATAATACTTAGGGTAACCGATTTTGGCTAAAGGGTAACATTTATATAGTGTAGGATTCCAAGGGTCATGGGTAAACCCTAATCCATACACTTAGGTTATGATCCATATCTCATGTGGGCTAACTCTTAGTGGATACTTACATAAACTTAGCCCATCATGGGTCAATAGCCTAAACAATATACATCACCGATTTACATAATCAATCCCCGTTAATTTAATTAGTCTCTTTTGATCACTAAATTAATTCCAAATTAATTCTTGATCAATAGTAATTAAATATTATGATTTCTCAATTAATATATTATACTTATAATATATTAGTAAATCATAAATAGGCTCTTTCTCAAATATCCATCCTATCAGATTATTTTGGTGAAGGCAACCTAAATGGACCATGCTACTCTCGGGTCAAGTACATACCAATTATAGTTATGGGTTTAGAAATCGTAGCTCTCAAAAGCCGCTTTCGAACTCTCACCTAGTCAATTGAAGCGTCCATTAGATAAGGGATCATATATTCCTCCAATCTAGATATCATATGAACCGAGACATGGATTATAATCATTCTCTCTATTCATCTGTTGTTTCCTGATTTCCGATTTATGACGACCGACTAATTGAACAAATCAAATCAGTCCAGGCTTGGCCAAGCGCTTTAGGTTGTCATCACTAAATCATCGAGGGGCCCACATATATCGCTTTTATCCTATATTGGGTAAAAGGAATGGATAAACTTCGACTAAAATGCTTGCTTGTACTTACTCATCAAATCACACACAACAATATGTTTTATAACACCAAGTTACTGATGTGTTTACATATGTCAATGTGCAACCGACTTGTAAACTACAACTCACATGTCTTGGTTTCAAGAATATAAGATATTATCGTCTCTGAAGGGTTTTCAGCATCCTAACAACCTTAAGGTGCACATACAACCCTAAATGCTTTGGATCTATGTTTTCTCTAATTATACATGCAAAATGATTTTCCAAAGCATTTCCTTAAATAGCATACAAACTTGGGTACTTGTATAACAAAAATCTAGTTAGAACACATACCTTTTCTTGTAGATTGATTACTTGGACCTTTAAGAGCCTAGCACCCCAAATGTGAGGCCTCAAATGCTTCACACAACGCCACCAATAATGGAGGACTTGAGAGAGGATTACTTGCTTCACAAATTCGGCTAGCACTCTTCTAAGCTCACTTAGGTGTCGATTTTGGTAGCCTTAGGGTCTCTTATATAGTGTGGAAAAACTAGGGTTACACCATGTAAACCCTAATGTGCATGACCTTCCATATTCCTCATGTTCAATGGGTTTAAACCTCCATGGATCATCCATGGGTTGTCACATGGGTTTAGCCCAAGATAAGAAATCATGGATCATTGGCCCACACCATAAGAATGAATGATTTACCAAATCACCCCCTTATATTTAATTAGTCTCTTTTGATCACAAAATTAATTCCAAATTAATTCTTGATCATTACTAATTAAATAATATGATTTCATATTAATATATTAGAACTTATAATATATTAACAAATCATGAATATCCTCTTCTCAGAAGTCCATCCTTACAAATTGTTCCGGTGCCATGCAACCCAAATGAACCATGCTACTCTTGGGTCAAGTACATACCAATTAAAGTTATGGGCTTAGACACTAAATCCAACAGTCTCCCACTTGGATAAGTCTAATAACTATAACTTAAAGTACGACTTAAAACAATGACTATCAATCATAGCTCTTAAAAGCCTCTGCCGAACTGAGACGCTCCATTTCAGATAAGTGATCATATAATCCTCTGTTCTCAAGATATCAGCCAAACAAACACATGGAACAACGTCATACTTATTGTCCAATAGTTTGTGTAACGCCCGTAGATCTGAGCTAGTCAATTTTGAGGCAATAAGTGTCGAAAATGACTTTTCGGCAAAAGATTATTTATAATAAATAGTCTTAACCAAGTTGTAGAGTATGTCTCAAGGTTTCCATACATATAAAGAACGCCGAAATCCGAATTATAACGAAGAAGTTATGTCCCGTCGAAGTTTTACGGCAAAACCGGCACGACATTGGGAAACGTAAATAGTAAATTTACGATGGAGCAACTTTTAGCCTTAGAAATCTAAATGAAAGTTGTAGTATATGTTAAATCGAGAACATACAAAAAAAGAACGCCTTTCTGGGAACAAATTCCACAACATTTTTATGAAAATAAGTACTCTGATTTTTACAAAGCATAAACAAAATCGGTCTTTTTTGGCCATGAAAAATGGGGATGTCACAGTTTGTTTCTCGATCTCCGATTTGTTTGACATAGAACTTAATCGAACACATCAATTTAGTTCAAAAAAAAAAATCATCGAGGGGCCCAAGAAATCGCTTTTAATCCTCCAAGGACTAAAAGGAATAGATAAACTTCGACTCATATGCTTGTACTAATTACTCATCAAATTGTACACAATAGCACGTTTTATAGCATCAAGTTACTGAAGCGGTTTTGTACTATCAATGCACAACCAAATCATAGTCAACAACTCATATCTCTTGGTTTGAAGACTTATATGATATTATCATCTCACGATCCCTCGAGATAAATTCCATGAAGTGATACAAGTGAGCGTGGGTTTATTTCAATACTCAGACCTTATGAGCACTCGTGAATGTTGCAGCAAACTTTTCTATGTCTAATACAATTCAAACAAATCTACAAGCCAAAGTCATGACAGTCTTGCTTCAATACCTACTTCCAACGTATGATCAACTGTGGATAGTTTGAATAATATAATTATTCTGGAAGTCAACACAAGCAAAATGAAACAATAGTAAATGAATGACATAAGACAATACCATACTAGTAAATAAAAATCACCTTTTATTTAAGCATCAAATGTCAATTACATTTCAACATTACAAGTTTCGAAACTATCTAATCATTAAAAATAATATCGTCCTTCAGCCCGATGCGCCTCGTATGTAGTAGATGCTTGACCCTACTCAGTCCCTTCGTGAGGGGATCTGGTGGGTTCTCATCAGATGTGACAACCCGAAATTTCTATCTTGTACAAACCATTCACTCCAATCAAAGTCAGACTTGTTTCTGCTAACTTTTAGCACTGTTAAGAGTCTGTCTGAGCATTCTGAGCCGAGTACAACAAAGGATTAAGTGTTTGGATGTGTCAACTAAAGTACCAAACCATCAAACAAGCCAGAAACCCTCAAATGAGGAGTTTACGGCCAAGACCCATGAGTTTACGGCCGTAAACTCATGGTGGCCGTAAACTCCATCCTATAAGTATGGAACTTGGCCACTTTTCTTCACTTTTCCCATTTCCAAGGCTTGGAATCCGATTTCTCTCCCAAGGATCATTAGGTTTTTGCTTCCAAACTTCAAAATTGTAAGTGATTTCCTTCCTTTGTGAGATTATACTTCTCTTATCCATGAATCACCATTGATTTCATACATGGATTTCATCTTTGAGTCTAGATCTTCAAAGATTCTCAAGAACATCAAGAACACTTAGGTGTTTTGGGCCAAAAACACCCTCCTTTTGCTTTCAAATCATAAGTATCTACCTCTTATACTTTTTACCTAGTTAGGATATTGGATTAAGGCCTTGAAAACAAGCTTTTCCCAAGAACATGAGGTGTTTACGACCAAGAGCATCTCCCTTGGCCGTAAACCCTAATTGTTGGTGCATAAGGACCATAACTTCTTCCTAAGACTTAGACATGAGACTAGAACACTTCCTTATGGATTGTAAGACCTTAATTTACTCTTTGGCACCAAACTTTATGAGTTTAAAGCTGTAAACTCATAGGGCCGAAAACTCTTTGGCCGTAAACTCCCATGAAGCTTACCACTTGGCCGTAAACACTAGCATGTGGCCATACACCCCTTAGATGCAACCCTTTGTACTTCTAGCACTTAAATCTAAGTGTTTTCCATGTCCTAGGGTGTCTTTACTTGCATAATTAGTTGTTTATACACTAATTGTATACATATATGTATCATTATATGATAAATAGGATCCGTGTGTGCTGAAGTCTTGACTTGGCACTTAACATCCTATACCACTCGTTTATCCAAACTACTCACTAAAGGTGAGTTCATACCCCTTAATCTACCTTTTAAATGATTTTAAATGCTTTTATGGGGGGGGGGTACAAGTTGAAGCATTATAGTTATTATATAAATCACATATGATTAATAACTATCAAACAAATGGATTTACTATACTTTTATCTGTTTTACCAAACAAACTACTTCAAAATGTTTATCAAACTCTTTTTCATACTAAACTCTTTATCAAACTTGTTCTTATATGTCAAACCTTCTCTTTTAACTCTTTCAAACTTATATATTGTCAAAGCCATGTCTAATACATATATAGTTATATAAGTAAGGTTGGAAGGACTTAGGACTGATAACTCACTTTATTTCCTGTTCCTTATTTGGTTGTGGACTTAGAGTACCCTGTTGTTTGTCCGAGGGTCGTTTGATCCTTAGTTATATATTATGTATATATGTATAGACATAAAAGCTTTTATCTTAGTTCAACACACTCAGTCATACAAACAAGTCTACTAGTAAACTATAATAGGTATAGTTTAGGAAGTCACTATTCACTATTTCTAGTACAACGAAACTTACAAGGGTCAGTTCATTCATGAGTCAATACAAATATACTATGATGAGAAACTAAGAGAATATACTATTATGAGAAACAGAATGAATATACTATAATGATAAACTAAGAGAACATACAATACACTACACTATACAAGAGAACATACTATGATGAGAAACAAAGAGAACATACTACATACTAGGCAGAGAGAACATACACTACACTAGTACATACAATACATATACAAGAATACTATAACATAAATGTGAGCCACTAATTTGGGGCATGGCATCACAGCTGTGGCTCGTTTTGTAACCAGGGTCTCCTGGAGGGAGAGCATGAATTTGTGTATAGATCTATACGGGACTGACCGTCCTACACCTTGTTGCTAGCTACAGTTGGACCTATAGGTCTATGGGTGACGAATGTCATACCATTTCGACGTCTTAAAGCGTCGTGTATTACTAAGTCGATCAAGCATGGTTACAATCATATCACATTATACCTTAATTAACCATTGGCTTAAGGTAGTTAGTACAGCAGTAGTCACTATAATACAACACTACAATACTTTATCATTTCCCATTGCATTCACATTGTGATCTTCTCACATAAACTATAATGTTAACTATATTTTGTTAATGATAGTCACACTTGGGAAAAATACATGCTTTTACAAGAAACAAACATACAGAACATTTGATGCCTTGGTAGAAGGCTACGTTTAGTAGAAAATATAGGATTTTCTAGGAGATACAAACATTTACTACAAACTTTTACAAACTTATACATCAAAAACTTACAAACATTTTCATACAAGCAATGACACTAAAATGCTTATGAACTCACCAGCTTTAAAGCTGATCAACTCTTTTAAAATAACTTGTATTCTCAGGTCATCAGTAGACAGGTACCGATGCCAGGTTTTGAGAAGATCGAGCTCGTTCAAGACTCATTCTTATTTTGATTCATATTTTTGGTGTCTTATAAACTATACAGAACACACTTGTATTAAATTATATTATTAATGCAATGGATGATGTTGTTGCTTGTTTACTACTATGCTTTGTTGTGATACTGTACATGACGTCCTACGCCCCGGAACGTTTCCGCCGTTCAGGTTTTGGGGTGTGATAAATTGGTATTAGAGCATTGTTTATAGTGAATCGAGTATATCAGCCCATAAAAGATATACAAACTATAAATACAACGGGATTAAAATACTCTGACCAAGAGTTTTTACTTTTAAATAGTAAAATATTTAACTAGGTATACATACCTGCATTCATACTAAAAATCAGTGTCACTAGGACATAACAAAAGTATTACGATTGTTGAACAACATAATTAAGCTTAGAGACATATAGTCAAATCTGGGAGTGTTATAGCCTGATCAACTATATCTCTCCGAGAAGTGATTAACATGTGCTTAGGAATGGTTGTGATGTTGCAGCAAGTCTAAAAACTTACCAACACTATTACAATGAAAACATTAGAACAGAACATGAACCTAAAATACTATAGGAGTGTTTTGTGTTACTATAATTACTTATTTGAAGAATTAAAAAGGTCTTTACTAGTAGGTCAATAGTTGCTAAGTGGATACACTAAGTTTATATGTGATTAAGGTGTCATAGACTTAGAATCTGTGATCTTTGCTTTACTTCCTGTTCCTTGTTTGGTTGTGGATTTGGAGTTAGGGTTACTTATTCGAAGGTCTATCCTGTTTTGATTTCATATAACTGGTATGCACTATGCAAGTATTGAAGTAACTGGTAAGGATCATCTTATAATTATCTTAGGTAGTACGTCTATTTATATATATATATATATATATATATATATATATATATATATATATATATATAAGATTCTTATACCCCTTTTCTCGCGTAGATATCATGGCTGGATTCCATCCTCCTGGCGCCCCGTACTTCCCAAATCAAGGCAATGCTGGATGGATTGAAGCAGAGCCAGAAGAGGGTCATCCAATCCCTTTGGATGATCACCTCGCAGAAGGCTTTTCGGATGGTTCTGACTCTGAACCAGAAGTCAACAACCTACCTCAAGAGCCTCAAATCCCAAATCTCAACCCCCGACTAGCATTTCAAGGTCCCACACCCTTGTGGGCGACAAACTTGAATTGCTGGAGTCATGAACAGGGTGAACCTTTACCCTTCAATGGAGATCGAAGCTTTTACAATGTAAGCGAGGGAGGCTCAGCTGACCGAGTCCTGCCCGTTATGGTTCGCAGAATTGCTCGGAATGACGAGTAAGGTAGGGCAACCATCGACCGAGTCATGGAAGTTGACGCCAATTCGGGCATTAACATGGTCCACATTTGTAATCTCGAAGAGGATATGGAAGGGACTAGGAGAGGCAATGAGGCTCTGCAGCAACATCTAGCTGTATCTCGAGCCGAAGTCATAGAACTTCGAGTGCGTCAGAGAGCTCATGAGTGACATCTTCAAGACATAGTTCGTCAACTGGCAGATCTGAGGGTTCGCCCGAGGAGTACCCGTTGCCGGTAGAAGATGTCTGGCTCATCTTTTCTTTTGGTTTAAGGAATAGCCTTCCATATCTATGCTCTAAGAAGCACTTTTCTGTAAAATATTCCTATCTTCCAAGTACTTTAACTAGACTTCTAAGTTGTCAACATTTTCCCTTATGGTTGATGTAAGACCTACTGTTAGGTCATTTTCCCGAACTTGTTACATCAATAATACCAGTAATATTGATAGTTATCTAATCTGCTGGAAAATCTTTGCTCTTGTGTTTCCCTACTCTACTATTGTGTCTCTATTTCAAACATATACTCATTCAACTGTTGGACTATGGCAATTTCGCCCATGGATCACTCTCACTATACTTACAATTGATTCTTACTATCATGTTCATCTTTGTAAACTTTTAGTTAAAAGATGCCTCCATGCCGATCAACGAGACGCGATCCTCTGGTAACTTCAACACCACCACTACCTCCTCCGCAATATAATCCGACGGCTATCCAAGCTGCGGTAAATGCAGTTGTTACGACAGCTTTAGCACAATTCACCTCAACCGGTATTAGTGGGAGTGAAACTTATGTGCCTCCCACTATTGTTGAAGCTCCAGTTCGCTCTAGAGAGTGCTCGTACAAGGACTTCACTAGCTGCAAAACCAGGGCCTTCAATGGAACTGGCAGAATCATTTCCCTCTCGCAATGGTTCAAGAAGACGGAATCGATCTTTGAGATCTGTTCCTGTCTGGAAGGGAGCAAGGTCAAATTTGCCGCTTGCACCTTCGCGGACCAAGATCTGACGTGGTGGAATAGCCATGTCAAGTCACTATCTCTTATAGTGGCGAATGCTATCGGCTGGGAAGCTCTGAAAGAGCTCATGATCGAAGAATACTGCCCGAGGGGTGAAGTTCAGAAGCTGGAGCAGGAGCTCTGGAGCCTAACCATGAAAGGCTCCGACATAGTTTCCTACACTGCCAGATTCAGCGATCTGGTAGCGGTATGCCAAGGAATGGTCCCTTCTGAAGCAAAGAAGGTGGAGAGGTATATCTGGGGGCTGGTGCCTCCATTCCAGGGGAATGTACTAGCTTCAAACCCCGCTATCTTAGATAATGCCAAGCGATTGGCACATCGGCTCATTGACCATGGGGTACGTACCCCGTTAACAAAAACAACCCTAGCCATCTCAGATGCCTCCATGGCCGCTATCAACAAGTGGAAATTCTGGGATGACAAAAAGAAGCAAAAAGCTGCTAAAAAGCAGCAGGTTGTGACGGTTCATGCTGCGATAGCACCTGTCGCTGCTGCTACGGTAAAGCAGTACATGGGGCGTTTGCCGAAGTGCAACAAATGCAACTTCCACCATACTGGACCCTGCCGAGAAATGCAGTGCTCTAACTGCAACAGGAAGGGGCACACTACCCGTTTCTGCAAATCTCCAGCAAGGCCAATCAACCAAGTCCCCGACGCTGGTGTGGGCCAGGCTTGCTACGGTTGTGTCGAGGTGGGACACTACAAAAGGAACTTCCCGAAGGCAGGGAACGCTGGTGGAGTAGGAAGAGTTTTAGCTATAGGCCACGAGGAAGTAGTTGCCGACCCCACAGTGGTCACTGGTACGTTTCTCCTCGATAACTCTTATGCATGCATTATGTTTGATAGTGGAGCGGAGAGGAGTTTCGTGAACCAAAATTTTTCTTAATTAATTAAAAAAAAATCACGAACACTTAAAGAACCGTTCACTGTAGAAATGGATAACTGAAAAACTGAGAGCACTAGCAGTATATACATAGGATGTACTCAAACTCTAGATAGCCATTCATTTTCAATCAACCTCATGCCAGTCTCAATTAAAAGTTTGGACGTCATTATCGGCATGGATTGGTTGAGTCTGCATCGTGCGGATATCATGTGTTATGAAAAGGCTGTTCGCCTTAGTCTGCCGTCTGGCGAAACTCTAGTAGTCTATGGTGACAAACCCGGCACGAACCTTCGTATCGTCTCGAGTATTCAAGCCCGGAAGTACTTGCGAAAGGAATGTCGCGCATTCCTTGCTCATGTTGTCGATGTGAGCCAAGAAACGAAGGACATTAAGAACATCCAAGTGGTATGCAATTTTCCCGACATCTTTCTAGAAGAACTCCCAGGATTACCTCTGCAACGTCAAGTCGAGTTCAGAATCGACTTAGTTCCAGGGGCTACCCTAGTAGCCAAATCGCCCTATCGTCTAGCACCAATAGAGATGCAGGAATTTTCCAGTCAACTTAACGAACTGCTCAGCAAGGGCTTCATTAGGCCAAGCTTCTCACCCTGGGGAGCACCGGTCTTGTTCGTCAATAAGAAAGACAGATCGTTTCGTATGTGCATCGAATATAGAGAACTGAACAAACTAACCGTTAATAATCGTTACCCTCTACCTCGCATAGATGATTTGTTTGACCAACTGCAAGGGGCTACTTACTTTTTAAAGATAGATCTGAGATCCGGGTATCACCAGTTACGAGTGCTTGAGGAGGATGTCCCAAAGACAACCTTCCGAACTCGTTACGGACACTACGAGTTTGTAGTGATGCCATTCGGATTGACCAACGCGCCCACAGTATTCATGGACTTAATGAATAGGGTATGTCGTCCTTACTTGGATCACTTCGTCATTGTCTTCATTGATGACATACTTATCTACTCTCGTAGTAAGGAAGAGCATAGTAAGCATCTATGTCAGATCTTGGAAACATTACGATCAGAGAAGCTCTACGCAAAGTTCTATAAATGCGAGTTTTGGATTCGAAGAGTCGAATTCCAGGGTCACGTTGTTAGTGAAGAGAGAATTCATGTGGACCCTTCCAAAATCAAGGCCATTGAAAACTGGTCAGCAACGAAGATGCCTACAGAACTTCGCCAATTTCTAGGTCTACCTGGCTACTATCGTAGGTTCATTCAGAACATCTCTCGGATTGCGAAACCGCTTACGACATTGACCCAGAAAGGCGTGACCTTTGACTGGGAAGAGAAGCAAGAGGAAGCGTTCCAAACACTGAAGCGACCCTTATGCACCGCATCGATACTATCCCTCTAAGAAGGAGTAGAAGACTTCGTGGTCTATTGTGATGCATCCAATCAAGGGCTCGGCTGTGTTCTGATGCAACAAGGTAAGTTCATTGCCTATGCCTCAAGGCAGCTGAAGACACACGAGGTCAATTACACCATACATGATCTTCAGTTAGGATCAGTTGTGTTTGCTTTGAAGATCTGGAGATGCTACCTATACGGTACAAAAAGCACTATCTTTACAGACTACAAGAGCCTACAACATATATTCGAACAGAAGGAGCTCAACATGAGATAACAACGGTGGGTCGAGCTACTCAGTGATTACGAATGCGTAATTCGTTATCATCCCGACAAGGCCAACGTAGTAGCTGACGCCCTAAGCCGGAAAGAATACTCTGGTCGTAGGGTCAAATCATTGACTATGTCCATCCATTCATACTTGTCTACACAAATTAAGGAGGCTCAGCTAGAAGCTTTGAAACCTGAAAATGTGGCGAGTGAATCCCTGAGAGGGATGGATAAGAACTTCGAAGTCAAGGGTGGCGAAGCTTTATATTTCATGGATTGGATCTGGACACCGAAACTCGATGGCTTCAGAGACTTGATCATGACCGAAGCGCACAACACTCGTTATTCCATCCATACAGGTTCATATAAGATGTATCTGCATCTTAAAAAGTTATACTGGTGGCCTAACATGAAAGCAGAGATTGCTACCTTCGTGAGTAAATTCCTTACTTGCACAAAGGTTAAGGTCGAATACCAGAAACCATCAGGTTTACTATAACAACCAGATATACATGAATGGAAGTGGGAGCAGATCACAATGGACTTCATAACCAAGTTGCCCAAGACAACAGGTGGTCTCGATACCATATGGGTGATCGTTGACAGGTTGACCAAGTCCGCACACTTCCTGCCTATCAAAGAGACATACAAGATGGAGAAACTAACAAGAACCTATATTAGGGATATTGTACGACTGCGTGGTGCTCCTATATCTATTATCTCTGATAGAGATAGTAGATTCACTTCGAGGTTCTGGCAGTCGCTATAAAGTTCCCTAGGAACGAGGCTGGACATGAGTACAACCTACCATCGACAGACCGACGGACAAAGTGAAAGAACTATCCAAACCTTGGAAGATATGTTGCGATCCTGTGTGATCGAATTTGGGAAGGCATGGGATACTCATTTACCCCTTGTTGAGTTTTCCTACAACAATAGTTATCACACGAGCATCAAGGCTGCTCCATTCGAAGCCCTCTATGGTCAGAAGTGCAGATCCCCTCTGTGTAGGGCTGAGGTGGGTGACACACAGTTAGTTAAAGGACGAGTTCCTGACAGCACTCTCATAGGTCCGGAGATCATTCGTGAAATGACAGAGAAGATCGTTCAGATTCGTGAACGATTGAAAGCCTCTAGAGACCGACAGAAAAGCTACGCAGACAAATGAAGGAAACCTTTGGAATTCCAGGTGGGAGACCACGTTCTTTTGAAAGTCTCACCCTGGAAGGGCTTGATATGCTTCGGAAAGCGTGTGAAGCTCAATCCAAGATACATAGGGCCTTTCGAGATTCTCGCTAGAATCAACCCCGTAGCTTACAAACTTAACCTACCCCGCAAACTTAGTAATGCACATCCTACTTTCCACGTCTCGAACTTGAAAAAGTGTCTATCCGAAGAGACTCTTGTAATCCCACTCGACGAGATCAAGATCAACGGGAGCCTCAACTTCGTGGAAGAACCTGTAGAGATCATGGACCGTGAGGTCAAGGTAACGATGCAAAGTCGTATCCCGATTGTAAAGGTTCGCTGGAACGCCAAGCGAGGACCTGGATTCACTTGGGAGCACGAGGATCAAATGAAATTGAAATATCCTCATCTTTTTGCTTAGTTATCTATAACTACTTAATTGCTTAAACTCTAATTTCGGGACGAAATTCTCTCTAACGGGGGGATGATGTGACAACCCGAAATTTCTATCATGTAATCACCATTTACTCCAATCAAAGTCAGACTTGTTTCTGCTAACTTTTAACACTGTTGAGAGTCTGTTTGAGCATTCTGAGCCTAGTACAACAAAGGATTAAGTGTTTTGATTTGTCAACTAAAGTACCAAACCATCAAACAAGCCATAAACCCTCAAATGAGGAGTTTACGACCAAGACCCATGAGTTTACGGCCGTAAACTCATGGTGGCCATAAACTCCATCCTATAAGTATGGAACTTGGCCACTTTTCTTCACTTTTCCCATTTCTAAGGCTTGGAATCCGATTTCTCTCCCAAGGATCATTAGGTTTTTGCTTCCAAACTTCAAAATTGTAAGTGATTTCCTTCCTTTGTGAGATTATACTTCTCTTATCCATGAATCACCATTGATTTCATACATGGATTTCATCTTTGAGTCTAGATCTTTAAAGATTCTCAAGAACATCAAGAACACTTAGGTGTTTTGGGCCAAAAACACCCTCCTTTTGCTTTCAAATCATAAGTATCTACCTCCTATACTTTTTACCTAGTTAGGATATTGGATTAAGGCCTTGAAAACAAGCTTTTCCCAAGAACATGAGGTGTTTACGACCAAGAGCATCTCCCTTGGCCGTAAACCCTAATTGTTGGTGCATAAGGACCATAACTTCTTCCTAAGACTTAGACATGAGACTAGAACACTTCCTTATGGATTGTAAGACCTTAATTTACTCTTTGGCACCAAACTTTATGAGTTTACGGCTGTAAACTCATAGGGCCGAAAACTCTTTGGCCGTAAACTCCCATGAAGCTTACCACTTGGCCGTAAACACTAGCATGTGGCCATACACCCCTTAGATGCAACCCTTTGTACTTCTAGCACTTAAATCTAAGTGTTTTCCATGTCCTAGGGTGTCTTTACTTGCATAATTAGTTGTTTATACACTAATTGTATACATATATGTATCATTATATGATAAATAGGATCCGTGTGTGCTGAAGTCTTGACTTGGCACTTAACATCCTATACCACTCGTTTATCCAAACTACTCACTAAAGGTGAGTTCATACCCCTTAATCTACCTTTTAAATGATTTTAAATGCTTTTATGGGGGGGGGGGGTACAAGTTGAAGCATTATAGTTATTATATAAATCACATATGATTAATAACTATCAAACAAATGGATTTACTATACTTTTATCTGTTTTACCAAACAAACTACTTCAAAATGTTTATCAAACTCTTTTTCATACTAAACTCTTTATCAAACTTGTTCTTATATGTCAAACCTTCTCTTTTAACTCTTTCAAACTTATATATTGTCAAAGCCATGTCTAATACATATATAGTTATATAAGTAAGGTTGGAAGGACTTAGGACTGATAACTCACTTTATTTTCTCGTGACAGTAGAAACACTCTGCTTCCTTAGGAACGAAAGAGGGAGTAGCAGAACCAGCCTTGGTCCCACTTGAATAGGATCCATCAAGAGACTTTCCCTTGCGGCTCTTTGAGGGAGCCTTCCTCTTCTTCCCTTCCCCTTGTCCAATTGCCAGAACAGGAGCAGTGGTAGGAGTAGTAACAACCGATTTACCTTTGAGACCACTTTCAGTAGTCCTCAAAAGCCCTTGAAGTTTGCTAAGTGTGACCTCCTCGTTGTTCATATGATAGGTCATGCGGAACTGACCATAACATGGAGGTAAGTAGTGTAGAATGATATCTATAGCCAGCTCCTCAAGGAAGTTCACATTCAACTTTAGCAACCGGTCCACAAACCTTTGCATTTTTTGCAAGTGGCCCGTGATGGGTTCACCATCCTTCATCCTGGTTATTATCATGGAAGAGATGATTTCATACCTCTCTTGACAATCACTCTGATGATATCTTTCCATCAGGTCCTGGTGCATCTCAAAAGGGTAGAATTCCTCATAGGACTTTTGGAGTTCAGCTGTCATGGTGGCCAACATGATACAAGACACCTTGGTGGCATCATTATCATGATTCCTAAAGTCAGTGATCTCCTCAGGAGTAGCAGAAGACTCATCGATTTCCTTAAGCTCCTTGTCAATGATATATTCCTTGTCCTCATAGCGAGTGACCATCCTGATGTTCCTAATCCAATCATTGAAGTTGGACCCATCAAAGATGACTCTTCCACACAAGTTCATGAGAGAGAAGGAACTAGTAGGGTTTGAGCCAGAAGCAGTGTTGGAAGACATCTGAAAAGAAAGAAAGACAAGTTTAGATTAGATAAAGAGTCCTTAATAAAACATTCAAATGAAATATTAAGGCTAGGACCCAACACAATATTTTACAAATTGGAAGAGGGATGCCGTAATTCAACTTGCAAAATATTTGAAGGTAGGTAAATGACAATTTACCAATTTCCACCATGAAAAACGAAATTGTAATTAAGTTTTAATTGGATTGAAATTCCTAGATCCTTTGAGATTCATTGAACAATTAAATGGCATGTTTAAATCTCGATTATTCCCTTCAGGTTTATGACTGGGATACTGAGGATCACAAACAAGGTGTGAATAACCATGCAAAATGTGCTTGGTACTCTCGATTTTATCACCCAATCAATGTGCCGGTTAACCACACACGCTCCATTGATCTTATGATAAACATCGAGCCACCCTTTGCCACCCTTACTAGTCCAAGTTAATGTGCCGGTTAACCTCCATCAACAACTTGGCAAGGTGCAAAGTGAAATTTTCATGGATTAGCATCAATTTCACATTTTCCTATAGTAACTAAGATTGAGAATTTTAATAAAACATTTAGTTACTTTATTATTATCATTATACTTTTAATGAGAACTATAGTCCTATCCTACCTGTTCGGCTAACGACCCTCCACCAGTCAAGGAAGTGGTGGGTGAGAGTGGACACCCATTAAACTGCCATTTTATAGGCAGTAACCTTATACCCCCTTATAGACCGACTTCGTGAATGAGGCCTACTAACGGTAAGACTGACTTGATCTTATACATATATATTATTAAACTTATAATACTATAAATTACAAGGGTTGAATTTTAAACTTTTAAAATTCTAGGGTTTGGAATTAAAGTATCTTAAGTGACTTTACAAATTCCAAAACTTGAGGGCAAGTTTTGAAACTATTCAAAACCTTTCATTTCTATAACTTATGAGTTTTAATGACTTTTAAGGAAAAAACTTTAGGAATTCCATAACTTGAGGACAAGTTATGGAGTCCGTTAAAAGGCATTTAGATCAACAATTATACTAACAAGAAATGTGAAATAATATCTATGATCTAGTAATTATACTAACAAGAAATGTGAAATAATATCTATGATCTAGCAAAACTCATAAGCAAAGATAATTCACATCAACAATTTTCAAGAAATCATATAAACTAATATAAATCTTGAAAATTTGAAAATTATCTTCTAATTGGACAAGGATGATCACTACCCTATTGAAAAAAAGGTTTCAAGGTTCAAAAAACAGTTTGGGGGTAATGATCCTAATCCAATTTCTGGCCAAAAGTCGAAAATCTACCACTTGAAGTACCAACTCGGCGAGTACATGAACTGGACTCGTCGAGTTGGTCATTTAACAAAGGGACTCGATGAGTCACCCAGTGGACTCGGCGAGTTCACTGGGCAGAAGGCAGAAATTTGATTTTTTACACTTTGAAAATCAATATAACATCAAGTATAATAGAAAACAAGCCTAGTCTCTGATACCACTGAAGGGTTTTGAGCATTCTAACAATCTTAAGGTGCACATACAACCCTAACTTCTTTGGATCTATACATGCAAAATGATTTTCCAAAGCATTTCCCTAACTAGCATACAAAATTGGGTACTTGTATAACAAAAATCTAGTTAGAACACATACCTGTTCTTGTAGCTTATTTCCTTGGACCTTTAAGAGCCTAGCACCCCAAATGTGATGCCTCAAATGCTTCACACAGCACCACCAACAATTGAGGACTTGAGAGAGGATTACTTGCTTCACAAATTTGGCTAGCACTCTTCTAAGCTCACTTAGGTGTCGATTTTGGTAGCCTTAGGGTCTCTTATATAGTGTGGCAAAACTAGGGTTACACCATGTAAACCCTAATGTGCATGACCTTCCATATTCCTCATGCTCCATGGGTTTAACCCTCCATGGATCATCCATGGGTTGTCACATGGGTTTAACCCAGCATAAGGAATCAAAGATCATTGGCCCACACCATAAGAATGAATGATTTACCAAATCAACCCCTTATATTTAATTAGTCTCTTTTGATCACAAAATTAATTCTAAATTAATTCTTGATCAACACTACTTAAATAATATGATTTCATATTAATATATTAGAACTTATAATATATTAACAAATCATGAATATCCTCTTCTCAGAAGTCCATCCTTACAAATTGTTCCGGTGCCATGCAACCCAAATGGACCATGCTACTCTCGGGTCAAGTACATACCAATTATAGTTATGGGTTAGACACTAAATCCAACAGTCTCATGGTCACCCGTGATAAAATCCATGAAGTGATTCAAATGAGTGTGGGTTTAATCGAATACTCGAATCTTATTCCAGAAGTACTCATGAACACTGCATCAAACTTGTGTTATGTCTAAAACACTTTAGACATTCTAAGTCGAATTCATGACAGCCTTGCCTCATTACCTACTTCCAAAGTACGATCGACTGTGGATAGTTTGAATAATCTTGTTATTCGGGAAGTCAAAACATGTGAAGTGAAACACAAGAATAATCGAATCCAAAATGGTCTCAAACTTTTGAATATAAATAAAACACCTTTTATTTAATCACTATATCGATTACACATTATTCATTGTATAATGTTTCGACTGATCAACTTAATACTTGAATTAAAACAATAGTCATCCCATGCTCCAAGCTTCCACACTATGTTTACCTATGGTCCTTACTTTGTGAAATAGATCAATTGTAAACATTTCCAATGACACTCATTTCACAATTCCAAATGCTTATCGTAAATGCGAGAATACCAAGTCCTTGCTACTTACTGTAATCTGTTAGATTCTAAGCTCATATGCAGTGATCCTTTTGTAATGACTATGTACACAAGTCACAGAGACTTTGCCAATTACAAAAGTTTCCATTGGAGATTGTTACAAAACAATTCCATAGATACGAAGTCTCATATTCAAAGAACATTCCTTTGGACGTCCTTCTTGCATAAAACTTTCTAACTTAATCATAGATTCTTGATATCCAACTTCCATTATGGAAACTTTTCCATAATTGCCACATGACTATCCATTCTTAATAGAATCCTATCTATTCGAAATTATATCAATATGGTCCATTCATTACTATTCTTCCAACTATCCACAAGCAACCAATCCTTGGTAAACCTTAGATCGTCCTTGATAGTTGTTTAATAACTTTAGTCATATTCGGTACTAGTCCTTTTTCCCTCTTAACGCCCTAGGCATTTGGAAGATTAGAACAGGAGAATATTATATCACATGCAATCGATCCTATATCTGAAGCATATGGGACACCATTCATAATGTCTTACATAACGACCTGATACTTTACCAGTATCTTGTTATAAGATTTCCATATATAGAATTTCCTTATGTTGAACTATTCCAACATAACATTCATATATATACTTGACTAAATTTGATTAGAATGTCACAATCTAAGATTTTAGATTTGAAATGAAGTATAAGTTCCTCTCCCTTAATTATAGAAAAGCAACTTTTCAAACCCTGCAACTTTGCGAATTGAAAACTTTGTTTTCTGTAGTTAACATTGCTAACTCACAACACTTACCATGATAATTATGCTCTCACTAGCATAACAATTATTATCTTACTAGAATAACACTTATGCTCCAACTAGCTTTAACATGTACCTAGAAATAAGCTGGACTTATAGAAATTTGTACTTGTTGACTTTCTTACCAAAGTTCAGATTTTTGATACAAGACGCTTCGATAAGACTTTATCTAGGCTTCTCAAACTCATACACCTTTCCTTAGATAGCTCACATGTGTGTCTAAACAATTTTAGAACTTATAGCAATAAGTCTCAACTGTTTAGACCTTTTTCCATTTCTCACAATTCGAACTATGAAGAGGGATGACGTAATCATAATCGATTTTGAGAATGCAAATATCGCAATTGCTAACTCTTTAAAATCTACTTAGTGAAAGTGTTTCCTCACAATCATTTTCATGAAGCGGAGAGAAACCTTATGACACTTAGACTTTTGGGTGTATGTGTTACTATCCATATGAAACTGTCATTTCCAACCATTATCATTAGATAAGGTCTATGGCGGATTCAAACTCATATGGTCTGAAGTTGTTCAATCTTAATTTCTTGCCACTTGGCAGCACGATGACCTACCATGTCTTCCAAGTTGTTGAGCAGATCACCCTTACTAATTAATGAACTTTCATTGATCAAGGTGTTTTGCCTTATGCAAACAATTGAGAACTCATAGAACTTACATGCATAGTCAACTTTAATTGGAATGGGCACAAAAACAAGAATATGTCAACACGATAGGTTACAAACCTCAAGTCGTGTGCTAGTGATTAACAATAGGTTTATTCTTGATTTGTTCTTGAAACTTTTTAAGGTCTTTTAAGACTTCCACTGAACTCTTGACATATAATATTCTCTTCTCAAGAACTATTCCTTGACAAACAAATATTCAAGAGTTAGTGCGGTTTCTTATTGAGACAAACACTTAACACAATTGGTCTTAGTTGGTCTTTGTCTTATCCAAGACATCACAACTCACCAATTTCAAATGTACAAGAGCAAGAAACATTTTACTCTACATTTGATAAGTGTTATAAACCTTTCTTAAGATTATGTCACTCAATGTACAATCTTGTAGTAAGACTCTAAGATTTGATCTTTGAACGAAGTATGATTCATCTTCTTGATTTAACCATTTCAACAATTCCCGATTCCTCTTCTTAGCCATACAAATGCACTAAGGTGTCCTTAAAGGATCATTGTGATATGGTTTTCATAATCATTAAGATGATCATAAAACACGATACAAAAGTACTTCTCCTTTCCTTTCTGATTGGAGAAATGTTTATCTTTCTGCCTAATTGATTCTTCGTATTCGATTTGCTATACATTGAAACTTTTCCAATGATTCAGACTTAATCTTGTAAGTACTACCATATTTACTAAACTTTAGTAAATCATGTCGAATAGTCTTATCATTCTTTGTGGTGGACCTGAACCTGTACAAAACAATTTGTACTAGATCCCCTAGTTCTTCACTTGACCCACCTTTATTTGTGAACAAGCAATTAGTCTTAATTTCCCAAAGATGAAAATTCTCATTCATCATGCAATACAAGTTGAATGATCCCAAATTTCTATCTAATTGAAACTTGAGAATCTTCCTTTATTTGGTAAATTATGACACTACCACAAACGAAAGAATCAAATCCATTTTCTATATTGCTAACAATATATAAACACTAATTTTCATAAATGCCATTGCAAGGAAATATAAATAAGATGAAATCAAAATTTTATTCTATATTTATAAAACACGGAAAACTTGTCCTTACAATGCAAATACATATGAAAACTGTGTTACTACATATTTCGAGGCAATCATCCATAACTCCTAAGCAACTCACAATTCTAATCATCGAACCATGCAACCGAAATCAACTTCTTCATGATCAAACTCAGCAATGTATTACCTTCTTTCTCTTTGATTCTGCAAAACATCAAAATGTAACTTTACATCTTGTAATAAGAATCAACAAATGGGAATTTAAAAGAGTTAGATAATGAGCTTACCTGAAGTAGAACCATACAATTTGATTCTACCATCTCTTAGATCTCTCAGGTAGTCAGGGCAGCTTCGCTTCCAATGTCCCTTTTCTTGGCAATAGAAGCAAACATAATTCTTTGGAATGGTACATGGGGGAAATCTCAGACTTAGCGTTTCCCTTTCCCTTGGAAAGAGAAATCTTTTCTGGACATTCAATGTTGCCATTGTCAATGTCCGTGGAAGTTTAGGAAGTAGATATTCCAATCAAATTTGCATTACCAGTGCGCCAAATCTTTGCTGATTCAACAACAATTAGCAAATAGGTAAGATCAATAAGGGTCACGTCGTAATCTGTCATATAGTAGTCTTTAACAATCTGACTATACGAATCGGGAAGTGACTGAAGAACTAAGTCAACAACCAACTTCCTTGACACAACGACTCCTAACATTCCCAGCCTGTCAATGTGTGACTTCATCTCCAAGACATGTGCACACACATACCTTCCATCTTGGTGTTGGCTTGCCAATAAGGCTTGAGTGACCTTGAACTTTTCAAGTCTTTGAACTTGTGGGTTAGTGAGTACTATTGGAGGAGGTGGAGGAAGTGAAGTATGAATTCTGGGAACATCATATTCATGGGGAAAGTTTTTTCCAAAAGATTCGGGAAGACCATAGTCGTCTAAATTAGACATCTACAAGGGAGAAATTCAAGTTTAGTTGATTTAAGTCCTTAATATAACACCCAAACTGAAATATTAAGGCTAGGAGCCAACACAATATTCTACAACTCAGAAGTGGGATGCCGTAATCCAATTGTAAAATATTTGAAGGTAGGTAAATGACGATTTACCAATTTCCACCATGAAAAATGAAATTGATTATTAAGTTTTAAATGAATTGAAATTCCTAGATTCTTTTGAGATTCATTGAACTTTTCAATGACATGTTTAATGTCGATTATGCCCTTCAAGTTTGTGACTGCGATGCCGAGGATCACAAACAAGGTGTGAATAACCATGCAAATTGGCTTGGTACACTTAATGTTACAAATCATCCAATGAA
Source organism: Lactuca serriola (assembly GCF_051521515.1). Taxonomy (NCBI): domain Eukaryota; kingdom Viridiplantae; phylum Streptophyta; class Magnoliopsida; order Asterales; family Asteraceae; genus Lactuca; species Lactuca serriola. The sequence continues at coordinate 183,383,694 of NC_136416.1, forward strand.
TGTGCCGGTTAACTACACATGCTCCATTGATCTATGATTAACATCAAGCTACCCTTTGCCACACATTGTCAGTCCCAAATTAGTGTGCCGGTTAACCACACATGCTCCATTAATGACTTAACAAGGTGCAAAGTGCAATTTCATGGGTTAGCACCAAATTCACATTTTTCCTAGGTAATTAAGATTGGGAATTTATAAGTGTTTAGTTACTTGGTATTTTCATTATACTTTTAATGAGAATTAATGTCCTATCCTACCCGTTCAGCTAACGACCCTCCACCAGTCAAGGAAGCGGTGGGTGAGAGTGGAAACCCATTAAACCACCATTTTATTGTCAGTAACCTTATACCCCCCATATAGACCGACTTCGTGAATGAGGCCTACTAACGGTAAGACCGACCTTTTACTTATACATATAATATATTAAATTTTTTTAATTTTATATTGTTTAAGGGTGTATTTTACACATTTAAAATACTTGGTGGTTTAATCTATTAATAAATTATACTCTTAATTTAATTAATCTTAAACCATATTATTATGGATTTATTAAACTTCTCTTTTAATTAAACACTTTAATTAATTTAATAAAGTCCATAAGGTGTAATTGAACTATTCAAAGCATCTAGGTTATTAAAAATTCAAAATTAAAACTATTTAATTAATTTTTAAGTTATGAAACCAAGAGATGCATCTTTTAAAACCTTTCGATTACTAGAGTTAATGTTTTCATAATTTGAGACTTTTCAAATACCACAACTTAAGGGCAACTTTTGTAACTCTTGAAAACCTTTTGGATTCCAACTTGATGACAAGATTTGTAACCATCCAAGACTCTTGAATTTTCCATAACTTATGAGTTTAATGTTATTTTAATGGATGAGACTTTTCATATTCCATAACTTGAGGACAATTTATGGAACTCATTAAAAACATTTAGATCAATTTCAAAAAATAAAATTATCGTATATTTCATGATTGATTTCACTAAACTCATATAGCAAGATAATTTCAAATCAACAATTTACATGTAACTTTTTTTATCATATAACCAACAATTATCTTAAAACTTTGACAATTATCTTTTCATTGGATGAGTATAATCACTACCATATCAGAGAAACATATTTTATGATACAAAACAGTTTATGTTAGTGATCCTAATCCAATATAGGCCAAAAAACCCGAGAATTTGCCATCTGCCAGTGCAACTCGTTGAGCCAGGCTTTGGACTCGTCGAGTTCATCTATGGATTCGGCGAGTTCAGCCTGGCAGAAGGCCATTTTCAGTTTACTTCAACTTTGAACAATGAACAATGCATGAATATAACAGAAAACTACCCATGGCTCTGATACCACTGTTGGGTTTTGTGTACTATAACACTCCTCTGGCACAAATACAACCCTAATAAATTTGGATCTAAGTTTTCTCTAGTTATACATGCAATAAAATTCCAAAGCATGAAGCCTACAACTAGCATAAAATTTTCACATATAACAAATAAATCAAGTGAGAAGAATACCTCTTTATTTTAGCTTGCAGTTTTGGCCTTTCAAGAGCGTAACACCTCAAGTGTGATGCCTCAGATGGTTCACAAACACCATGAACAAAGGAGGACTACGAGACAGAGGCTAAACACTCTAAAATCAGTTATGATTCTCTTAGAATACTTAGGGTAACCGATTTTGGCTAATGGGTAACATTTATAAAGTGTAGGATTCCAAGGGTCATGGGTAAACCCTAATCCATACACTTAGGTTATGAAGTATATCCCAGGTGGGCTAACTCTTCATAGTAACTTACATAAACTTAGCCCATCATAGATCAATAGCCTAAACTATATATATATATATATATATATATATATATATATATATATATATATATATATATATATATATATATATATATATATATATCACTAGTTTACATAATCAGTCCCCGTTAATTGAATTAGTCTCTTTTGATCACTAAATTAATTTCAAAATAAATCTTGACCAATACTAATTAAATATTATGATTTCTCAATTAATATATTATACTTATAATATATTAGTAAATAAAAAATAGCCTCTTTCTCAAATATTTATCCTATCAGATTGTTCTGGTGAAGGCAACCCAAATGGACCATGCTACTCTCGGGTCAAGTACATACCAATTATAGTTATGAGCTTAGACACCTAATCCAACAGTTTCCCTAGGGGTGTCAATTTATGACACGACAAGACAAAAATCACGACACGAAATGAAATTGGGACGAAACCAAAATTCGAATTCGTTTTCGTGTCGTGTTCATGTGAAGTATAAAAAACACGATGTCGTGTCATGTCGTGTTCGTGTTTACAAATCCATACGAAATTGACACGATTGAGCATATGTTTGTCATGTTTTTCATGTTTGTCGTGCTATATATGATTAAATATGAATTAAATAAAGTAATAGTTATGTAATATTATCTTTGTCTTGTCGTGTCGTGTTGTCGTTTTTTAATTGGTTCGTTTTCGTGTTAGTGAAGAAAAACACGACATCGTGTCGTGTCGTGTTCGTGTTACAAAAAATATTGTCGTGTCGTGTCGTGTCAGACAAAAACATGAGACGACGGCCCGATTTGACAGGCCTAAGTTTCCCCAAGGGGAAAAGGACAGACCTGATTCCTGTCTTTTGAAGGACAGGGCACGAGATTTGTGGGAGGAGGTTGGGCACTTAGTTGGTGATGTCGCGGTTGATTCGGTGACCTGGGATGAATTTGTCAGGTTTAGGGATGAGTTTGCACCGGTGATTGAGGCACAACAGCTGGCGAGAGAGTTTCAGGATATCCGCCAGACTATTGAGACGGTGGCTGAGATCACCGCAATGTTTCGGGAGAGGGCACTTTTGGTTCCGAAGTATGTGGCGGATGAGGAGATGAATAAGTCTAGGTATCATGAGATGTTGAGGAGTGATATTGGGTAGTTTGTAAGCCGATGCAGCTGTAGGATGCTGGAGGAAATGATATCAAGGGCTAAGGAGAGTGAGATTGATCTTGAGATGGAGATTAAGTGGAAGTCGGATGAGGCTCAGGTATCTGGGGATTCGGGCAATAGGCTTAAGGTTGTTGATGCGAGAGGGAAGGGCCAGCAGGGTAGGGGACGTTGTGGTAAGTGCGGCAGGATGCACGATGGGGTGTGTAGGGCGGATGGTTCTGGTTGCTTCAAGTGCGGCCACACCGGTCATATTAGCAGGGATTACACTGCTACTACCACCACCACCCCGATATCTGATCTGATTTGCTTCCATTGCAATCATAGGGGCTACAAGAAGGGCTACTGTTCGAGTTTGGCTACAGCAGGACCGGTGTCAACATCCGATCCTACAACTCTTCAGATTACTGAGGCCGCCAGGGCCAGGAAGATGCACCTGTGGTGAAGCTTAGGGCTTTTCAGTTGATGACCTAGGAGGCTCGTGAGACTCCCGATGTGGTGACAGGATTGTTCCTCTTGAACGATATTTTTGCTTTGGTATTATTCAATTCGGGAGCTATCTGAACCTTTGTATCGATTGCGCTTAGCAAGAGGTTTGCTGGAGCTCTGGGGGAGCTGGATTGTCCTCTAGATGTCGAGATTGAAAATGATAGATCTATTCAGGTTGCGAGGGTCCATCAAGGTTGTACTCTTTAGTTATTCAGCAAGCAGTATCTGACAGATTTGGTTCACATTCCTTTGCGTGGGAACAAGGTTATTATTGATGGGTTTTGGTCATAAGACATCCTATGTGCTCATACAAACCCTAATGCTTGGATCTAGGTTTCTCTATTATACATGCTTTGAATCCAAGACTATAAACCCTAATTCTAGCATATGGAAATCAATATTAACATATAATTGGGTTTAAGATATTACCTTGATTGTTATGTAGCAATAACATTCCCAATTCCTCCTTGAATTGACTTTGGAAGGCTCAGAGTCACAAGTGTCACTCCTCTAATGGCTTACAAACACCATAAGCAAGTGGAGAAGGTATAAAGAGAGAGGAGAGAGGTAGGAATTCGTCCTTAGGACTTCTTGGGAAGGCTTAGACGAATTCATGAGCCTTAGGCGGTTTATATAGGTGTAAAGATTAGGGTTTTAGTCCTTATCCTTATCTAGTTGCTTGCCCACCAAGCAACCATAAGATAAGTCTTAGAAACCCTTATCCTAGTCGAATTCTAAGGCATTATCTCCTTAAATTCATTCACCCTATATCTAAGATAATCCTTACCTTATTTTGTAACTATCACATAATTACAATTCAGCCCCTTTAGTTTAATTAATTACATTTGATCACAAAATTAATTCTTAATTAATTATTGACCAATATTAATTAAACAAATATGATTTCTCCTTTAATATATTATTCTTATAACATATTAATAAATCATAATAACCTCTCTCTCTATTTATTTCTCCAATCAAGTTGCTTTGGTGAAGGCAACCCAAAAGGACCATGCAACATCGGGTCAAGTACATACCAAAATAGTTATGGACTTAGACACTAATCCAACAGTCTCCCACTTGGATAAGTCTAACAACTATTATGCGTATGACTTCGGATCTCGATCTGCAATCGTAGCTTTCCAAAGCCGCTGTCAACTCTGATCATATCAGATACGCGTGTCCTTAGATAAGGGATCATATATTCCTCCATTCTAGATATCATATGAGATATGATTTCAAATCATTCTCTTTGTACTATATCTCGATTTTTGATTTATGACGACTGACTAATTGAACAAATCAAATTAGCCCTAGCCCGGCCGAGCATTTACGTTTGTCATCACTAAACCATCGAGGGGCCCAAAGATATCGCTTTTATTCTACTTTGAATAAAAGGAATGGATAAACTTTGATACAATGCTCGCTTGCACTCACTAACCAAATCACACACAACAATATGTTTTATAACACCAAGTTACTAGTGCGTTTACATATTATCAATGTGCAACCGATTCGCAAGATACAACTCACACATCTCGGTTTCAAGAATATAAGATGTTATCGTCTCACCAATCACTCGTGATACAATTCATGGAGTGATCCAAGTGAGCGTGGGTTTAATCCAATGCTCAAATCATATTCATAAGCACTCATGAACATTGCAGCAAACATTTGCTTATGTCTAATGCTCTTTAGACAATCCACACACCAATTCACGACAATCTTCATTCATATCTACTTCCAACATATGAACGACTGTGGCCCGTTTGAATAATTCGATTATTCTTAATAAACTCAATTATTCTAGAAGTCAAAACATGCAAAGTGAAACACAAGAATAATACTAATCCCATATGGCCTCAAATCTTTGAGTATAAATAAAACACCTTTTATTTATCACCTATAGATTACTCATTATTTGTCGTTTCGGTTAATCAACTTCTTACTTAAATTATTACACTTGTCCCATGCTCCTAGCATGCACACAATGTTTACCTATGGTTCTTACTTTGTGAAATAGATCACATTGAACACATTTCCAATCATTCTCATTTCACAACTCCCACTGACTCTATAAGATTCTCTTGTCAAAACATTTCTAGACAAACAAATATTCAAGAGTTAGTGTAGCTTTTATGAAAACTCTTCATAAATTGGTCCTAGTTGGCCTTTATCTTATCTAAGACATCACAACTTACCACATTTAATGAATGTTTTAAACCTTCTTAATACTTTTCACTCATTGTCACAATCTTAACTCTAAGACTTGTTTTGGAACGAAGTATGATTGACTTCTTGATTTGACCATTTCTTCAATCTTTGATTCCTCTTCTTGGACATACAATTGTACCAAGACTCACTTAGAGGATCAATTGAGATATGGATCTTAATCATTAAGACCTATCATAAAGCATAAAAGGTACTCTCCCTTCTTCTTAGAATGGAGAAACTTTTATCTCTCTGCCTACTTGATTCTTGTTATTCATTCTACTATTGATTTAAACTTTTTCAATCAATTCAGAATTACACTTAATCTTATAAGTATAATCATATTTACTAAACCTTTAGTAAATCATGACGAATATCACGTTACTCTTATGGTGGACTTTGATCAACACACAACTTTGTGTACTCGATCTCCTAGTCCTTCACTTGACACTTTGTCAATGAATTAGTCTAATTTCCAAATATGAAATTTCTCATTCATCGTGCATCCACGTTGCATGATTCCAAGTTTCTGTCCAATTGAAACTTGGGCGATGAGAAACTCTCCCTATTTGGTAAATTCTCGACTTTCCATAACATAATAAGAACCAAATCCATTATTGCTAATATTAGAAACATTTTAACATCAATTTTTCATACACGCCATTGTAAGGATAAATAAATAAAATTTAAAATCAAAATTTATTTTATTGCAGAAAAAATTTGACCTTACAATGCAATTCATTGAAAAACTTATGCTAATACATCTTTCTTAGCAATCTAATTCTAACTCTAAGTAGTAGCTCAAGAATCTAATCTTCGAGAAACGCGATCGAAATCCATTCTTTCACGGTTATATTCTGCTCACTTCTTCCCTTAAGCTTCCTATCTTTTCTTCGATCCTACAAAACATCAATTGTAATCTTATCACATTATGTATTCAGAATCTAGAATGAAGCTTAAAAGAGTTAGTCAATGGATTTTACCTAAATTAGAGCCATACGTTTCGACTCTCCCATCTCTTAGATCTCTTAGGTAAATGGGGCAGCTTTGTCTCCAATGCCCTTTCTCTTGGCAATAAAAGCAAATTGACTCTTTTGGAACATGACATGAAACTACTTCAGACATTGCCTTTCTCTTGTGATCAAACTTTTCGATCATAACATGTCTTTCGTTGCCATTGTCTATATCCATAGAGGTCTCGAAGGCAGATTCACCAATCAACTTTGCTTTTCTATTGCGCCAAATCATTGCTGATTCAGCAGCAATAAGCATATAGGTGAGATCTATAAGGGTCACGTCGTAGTTCATCATATATTACTCTCTTACGAACTCACTATATGAGTTAGGAAGTGACTGAAGAACCCAATCAACATCCATTTCCTCACAGACAACGGATCCCAACATTCTTAACCTATCAATGTGTGACTTCATCCCTAGGACGTGTGCACACACCGACTTTCCTTCTTTATGTTTACTTGCCAAAAGGGCTTGAGTGATCTTGAACTTTTTAAGCCTTTGAACTTGTGGATTAGGGAGAATAATTGGAGGAGGAGGAGGAAGTGAAGCATGATCTCTTGTTCCTTGATCGAATCGTGGAATATCATCTTCATGTGGAATGCTTGTTCCACGGGATTTGAGAAGACCATAGTTGTCAAACTTTGACATCTACAAAACGGGAGAAAACGAATTCAAGTTAGTTGAATGATAGAGTCCTTAGTAAATCACCCAAATGAGATACTAAGGCTAGGACCCAACACAATATTCCACAACTCGGGAGAGGGATGCCGTAACCCTAGTTGCAGAATATTTGAAGGTAAGTGAATGACGATTCACTAATTTCCACCACGAAAAACAAAAAAGAAAATTTAAGTTTTAAACCTATGAAAACTCTTAGATCCTTTGAGATTCATTGAACTTTCAATGGCATGTTTAAATCTCGATATGCCCCTCTTGTTTGTGACCGGGATGCCGAGGATCACAAAGCGGGTGTGAATAACCATGCAAACTTACATGGTGCCCTCACATGTTACAGTCACCTATTCGATGTGCCGGTAAACCACACACGCTCCACCGAACTATGACAACCATTGAGTCACCCTTTGCTACCTTTGCTTAGAACCATTTAGTGTGCCGGTAAACCACTCACGCTCCACTAACGTCTTTGCAAGGGCACAAAGTGTAATTTCATGGAATTGCATCAATTCACTTTTGCCTAAGTAACTAAGATTGGGAATTTTATGAAAACATTTAATTACTTTTATACTTCATTATACTTATAATGGAAGGTTTCGTCCTATTCTACCCATTCAGCTAACGACCTTCCACTAGTCAAGAGTGCGGTGGGTAAGAGTGGATACCCATTCAATCGCCATTTTATAGGCAATTTCCTTAAACACCCCTTATAGACCAGCTTCGTGAATGAGGCCTACTAACGGTAAGACTGACTTTTACTCATACATATATATAATGTTAGACTTTTAATGTTATATATAGTATAGGGTGTATTTTATACTTTCAAAATACTAGGTGGTCTAATTTAACAATTATACCTTTAATTCAATTAAATTGCAAACCTAAACTTTTATGTATTTATTAAATCTCTATTAATTGTACACCTTAATTAATTAATAAAACCATAAGGGTGTGATTTGAACTTTTTCAAAAGTATACTAGAGTTTTAGAATTTAACATTCCTAATTAAACTTTTAATCAACTTTTAAATTTCAAAACTTGAGGGCAAGTTTTGAAACCTTTTTTCAAAACATTAGGGTTTCAACTATTTAAATTTTAAAACTACAAAACTATAGGGTTCAAATTTAAACTATAAAAGCCAAAGGGCAAAATATGAAACTTTTCATAACAACAAGGATCAAATTACAAATAATCTAAACTAACATTTAATTACATAATTATCCATATTTGATTTGTTTAATGATTTCTTGCAAAACAATTTATCAATTTACTCAAAATAATTAATCAATTATCTTATAAGGAAACAATTATCTTATTAATTGATAAATATCTTCAATTAGATCAAAAATATAGTCAAATATATCATATAATCGGATTAATATTGATCTAACATGATAAGGTAACTATCCCAATGCAAAAACAGCAAGAAATCCCGAGATAAGCTCTATCTGACGAGTTGACTCGTCGAGTCACCTTGGACTCGGCGAGTTCAGCTATGGACACGGCGAGTCCAGCCTTCAAAACACCAAAAATCGAATTTTTCAGATATACAATGCATCAATACAATTGAAACCAAGCTAGTCTCTGATACCACTGATGGGTTTTGGTCATAAGACATCCTATGTGCTCATACAAACCCTAATGCTTGGATCTAGGTTTCTCTATTATACATGCTTTGAATCCAAGACTATAAACCCTAATTCTAGCATATGGAAATCAATATTAACATATAATTGGGTTTAAGATATTACCTTGATTGTTATGTAGCAATAACATTCCCAATTCCTCCTTGAATTGACTTTGGAAGGCTCAGAGTCACAAGTGTCACTCCTCTAATGGCTTACAAACACCATAAGCAAGTGGAGAAGGTATAAAGAGAGAGGAGAGAGGTAGGAATTCGTCCTTAGGACTTCTTGGGAAGGCTTAGACGAATTCATGAGCCTTAGGCGGTTTATATAGGTGTAAAGATTAGGGTTTTAGTCCTTATCCTTATCTAGTTGCTTGCCCACCAAGCAACCATAAGATAAGTCTTAGAAACCCTTATCCTAGTTGAATTCTAAGGCATTATCTCCTTAAATTCGTTCACCCTATATCTAAGATAATCCTTACCTTATTTTGTAACTATCACATAATTACAATTCAGCCCCTCTAGTTTAATTAATTACATTTGATCACAAAATTAATTCTTAATTAATTATTGACCAATATTAATTAAACAAATATGATTTCTCCTTTAATATATTATTCTTATAACATATTAATAAATCATAATAACCTCTCTCTCTATTTATTTCTCCAATCAAGTTGCTTTGGTGAAGGCAACCCAAAAGGACCATGCACCATCGGGTCAAGTACATACCAAAATAGTTATGGACTTAGACACTAATCCAACAATTATAGGTATGGATTGGTTGATCCCTAAAGGGGCGGTGATCGATTATGAGCAGCAGTTAGTTCAGGTTCGAACCCAAAGTGTGGGAGAGTTAGTGGTTCATGGAGAGAGCTCAGCATGGGCTGATTGTTTGTTCACCGGCGAAGGCCAGACGCTATATTCTACAGGATTGTTCTGGATTTGTCGCGTATGTTATGGATACCTAGCATACGGATAAGGTGACCGTGGATGATGTGCGTATTATGTGGGATTACCCAGATATGTTTCGGGAGGATTTGTCTAGGGTGCCTCCAGAGAGTAAAGTTGAGTTCAGGATTGATCTGGTTCCTGGTGTGGCTCCGATAGCTAAAGCACCGTATCGGTTGGTTCCTCCTGAAATGCAAGAGTTTTCTACACAGTTGCAGGAACTGTTAGATAAAGGATTCATTCGACAGAGCAGTTCACCTTGGGGAGCACTAATCTTTTTTGTGAAGAATAAGGATGGGTCTCATCGTATGTGCATTGACTACCGGGAGATGAATAAAGTAACAGTGAAGAACCGTTATCCACTCTCGAGGATTGATGATCTTTTTGACCAGCTTCAGGGTGCATCTTGTTTCTCCAAGATTGATTTACGATCAGGTTATCGATGAGGGTTAGAGATGAGGATGTGTAGAAGTTAGCCTTTTGGACTCATTATGGTCATTACGAGTTCGTGGTGATGACTTTTGGGCTCACCAATGCTCCAGCCACGTTCATGGATCTCATGAACCGTGTGTGCAGGCCGATACTGGACTGGTCTATAATTATGTTTATTGATGATATCTTGGTCTATTCCAAGACTCAGGAGCAACATGAGGAGCACTTGAAGGAAGTGCTGGAGACGTTGAGGAGGGAGACACTTTTCACAAAGTTCTCTAAGTGTGAGTTCCGGTTGCGCGAGGTGTAGTTTCTGGGGAACCTTGTCAACCAAAATGGTATTCTGGTCGATCCGGCCAAGGTCGAGGCTATGATGCAACGGAAGGTTTCGTGCTCTCCATTTGAGATTCAGAGTTTCCTTGGTTTAGCAGGTTACTATAAGAGATTTATCTAGGATTTCTTCATGATAGTTGTTCCTTTGACTCGGTTGACAAAGAAGATGGTTACATTTCACTAGAGCCCTGAGCAGCAGACAACTTATGAGACCTTAAGACAAAGATTGTGAGAGGCATCGATTTTGACCCTGCTAGAGGGTGTTGAGGATTTTGTGGTTTATTGTGATGCGTCGATCACAAGTTTGGGAGCGGTATTGATGCAGAGGGGTTACGTGATTGCTTACGCTTCAAGGCAGCTGAAGCGTCATGAGGCGAATTATCCGACACATAACTTGGTCCTGGGTGCTGTGGTTTTCGCCCTCAAGATTTGGCGGCATTACCTCTATGGGGTCCGTTGTACTATGTAATGCGTGGTTTATTTGTTATTCACTTTTCAACATTTTTAGACTTTTGGGATTGGACTCGACCAGTTGGGGAGCTCTAACTCGTTGAGTAGAGATCATTTATGAGGGCATGGGATTTAGATCCTACTCGACGAGTTGGAAGGCCCCGACTCGACGAGTAGACACTGGAAAGGAAAACCTTAGTTTCCAGGGTTTGCACTCTATTTAAAGACTTTAAGCTATACTCGTAGCCTCCCTTATCACCTGTTTGTCTAGAGAAACCCTAAATTGTGTTTCATCTCCCATTTTGAGTGTGTGAGGGCTTAAAGAGTTCTTTTTTGGTTTTTATGTGAAGAAGCTTGAAGTGGTTGGTGCATAGCTAAAGGGAGAGGCTATAGATCTGGTGTATACTCTGATATGGCAACCATTCTAAGGTATAAAGTCGAAACCTTGATCTTCCATTGCTTATATTTTCTTCTATGAAAGGTTATGACCGTTATTAGCCTAGTTTGTTACCATTCTTAGTTCTAAGCATGATATGAAGATATGGATTTAGATCTGGACATCTTAGGGCCATTGAGGACCTAAAGTTGCCAACTTTAGCAAGTCTTGGCCCTCCTTCATGCTCTAAGTCCCTTGACAAGATTTGATTAAGTGATTTTAGCCTTTGACACCTTGCATGCACGTAAAATTTGCAACTTTACTTGGTAACTACACCATAATGGGTTGGATCTATGATATGGAGCCTTGGATTCCATTGTAAAGGACTGAACACAAAAAGGGCTGAAGGGACTTGATAAGTTGCTTAGCCAACTCGACGAGTCGGGAAGGGTTTTCCCGTTTTTGGGATCCTGAGTGATTTCGGTGAACTGATTAAGAGATTTCGGTTGAGATATTTTGGTTTAGAGTTTTCGGCTTTTGGACATTAAGGAACTCGATGAGTTACTCAGGTGACTCGGCAAGTGAATGGATCCTAAAGGAACTCGATGCGTTACTAGATGAACTCGACGAGTTAAGTCAACTCGGGGTGTTGAACTTGACTATGAATTTTACCTTGGGTTAGGAGTTGACTAGGGCTGACCATTCGGTATTTCAAGCCTTTTTGGATAATGGGCCTTCTTAGGTTAGGTCCATGATGGATTGGGCCTTATTGGGCTTTATGGTCCATTTTAGATTTGTGCTATTATTTGGGTTTGTGGGTCGTTGGACCAGTTAAGTAGGGATATTTTGATTGGGAATAAGTTACTGAGCTTTAGGGTAAGGCCCATGATAGGGTTTGGGCCCAATTTGGAAAATTAGGCCATTGATGGACTTTTATGAGTGTTGGAGTTTTGGGCTTGTTTGGTTTTGGGCTTGGGCCTTAGCTTTGGATAATACTGGGCCAGGGGTAGAATGGTTATTTTACCCTATGTATGGATTAAGGATTTTAGCATGGGAGACAATTGCTAATTGGGTATATTGATAGGTATTGACAGCTCAGGAAGTGGACATGGCATCAGCTAAGGATTTCATTCGGGAGGCTTCTACATTCGAGGTGAGTCTCCTCACCGTACCAATGGGTCGAAGGCACCAAGTCCGACCCATTTATCTAGTTATGATGATTATTGTGAATATGTTGTCGATACATTATGTATTTATATGAAGACCATGTGGGGGTTCGCATGGCAATTAGGTATATGTGGTTTGCTAGTTGATTATGTGTTATGCGGTATGCTAGTTGTCTTTGTGATACTTGCATGGAAGACCTCGGGGGGTTTCCAAGGCAATTGGATATAAGACCATGTGGGGGTTCCCATGGCGTTCGAGTGGGCTAAGATCATGTGAGGGTTCCCATGGCAGCTAGTATAAGACCTTGGAGGGTTTCCATGGCATCCTTAGTTAAGACCATGTGGGGGTTCCCATGGCAATGGGCTAAGACCATGTGGGGGTTCCCACGGCACCCAGTGTAAGACCTTGGAGGGTTTCCAGGGTATCCTTATATGTTTGTTTGTATGTATGGTTTATATGGTAGTGGGCTAAGATCATGTGGGGGTTCCCATGGCACCCGATGTAAGACCTTGGAGGGTTTCCATGGCATCCATGTATGTAGCTTTTATGGCTTATGTGATTGATATAGTTTATGTAGCTGTTATAGCTGATATGGATTACATGGTTATGTGGATTGTGTGGGGTATGCGCTGGCGAACTCACTAAGCTTCGTGCTTACAGTTTTGTTTATGGTTTCAGGTATCATCGTTTTGGAAAGGAAGGGCCCGACTTGATCGCAGCGCACACACCCATATTTTTGTAATATGTGATTTTGGGACGAACTCTGATGAATGTCTTTAAATAATTATGCTTTTGGAATGTTTGGATTAAAAGATATATGTATTTTGACTGTATTGAAAAATGAAATTTTTACCTCTGATTTTTGGGTCGTTACAAGTTGGTATCAGAGCCTTGGTTTGAGGGATTCGGACATACTTTCGGGTGTGTTAAAACTCAAACTTAGGATTTGTAAAGTTCTCAAAAGAAAAATGTTTCAAGGAAATATTTTTCTAAGACAATAAAGGGTGTGGTGCATGCAATCAGTCGAGCTCAAGTAAGTTTCCCCAGAATACCCACATATGTTATCTGTTTGCATTAGTGGGGTAAGTGACTTAGAGGATTTGGGAGGATTGCTGAGGAAAGTATGGATAGGTGGGGAAGGTAGTATTGGTCCCGTACTACTAAAAGCACAAGATCCATACTCGAATCGGTGAGAGTCCTGGAAAATCTGAGAAGCCTAAGGGAAGGGAATTCTTGGCTATGCTTGGACCATGGGAATAGCGGCTATGCAGAATGAGGATGAGCACGCAATGGGAAGGACCAGGGTTTGGTCCCGGCTACTGTGGTGAGCCAGTTTGTGAAAGGACTGCCATGCTTTTGAATTGTCCTTGGATCTCTTGTATCAGTCGGAAATGATTGATGGTGCAATCTACTGCACTTTCGGGATTGGAGACTATGCCTTAGGGGTAGTTTGTAGCCCGGTTTAGGCTAGAGGTTGCTCCAACTATTGTACCTCAGCCATTGACAATTGAACCGGTGAGCATGTCAGGGTGCGAGACCCTGAATGATATGGATCCCAGAGCTTGAGGGCAGAAGATTGATTTGGAGAACCTTGAGAAGAGAGGTTCAGGTCATGTGAATTTAGTGGAGGATCTCGGGAAGAGACCCAAGGCTTGGAGCAGCATTTGAGAGGCCAATAGGGCCAAAGTCAGTGCAGTACATGCGGGAAACCATACGATGAAGTTGTCATTCCAGGGGTCTGGGTTGCTACAGGTGTGACAGGGTTGGTCACGGCAGCAGGGATTGCCCACAGGGGGAAAGCTCGTGTTATTTTCACTGTGATCAGATGGGTAATAAGGAGGTCGGCTGGATGATGATCAGGGAGAAGAAGTGAGTGCACCTGCTCAGAGTATCTTGAGGATCACCAACGGATGAAAGGGTAGAGCAGGAGCCCCATAAAAAGGGGCCATTCTTTGCAGAATCAAACAGGAGAGATCGAAACTTCAGCAGACGAGGGTGCGAGGTATGTACCCTTTTGCCTCCCTACCAGCTTTACCTGTATTTAGTGGCGGTTATCTTGCATCAGCGGAAATAGGCATATTGTTGGTTGTTATCTCTGGTTGTGGTTGAGTTGTATATATATTCAAGAGGAGTTATATGCCATCTGCATACCGTGAATCTTTGGTGGAGTAGTTCGAGGTCGTCTCCTTACACATACGGATTTTCCAGTGTTCGAATGTCATTTTGGGTATGGTCAGGGTTGGTTCAAGGCTTGTACGAGGGAGTTATGACTAGGATTCAGTAGCCTTAGTAACTATTCTTGGAAGGGTTTTTAGGGTTGCTGAAGGAAGAGATAGTTGTTGCTGAATTTTTGATTAGAGCATTCGACCTTTGGACTTTGAGATCTGAGTGTGATATCAGTTTGAGCATATAGAGTCATCGGCGTTGTTGGGATTCAAGAAGTGTTAGTTGATTTTCTGGAATTGTGTTGTTACTAGTTTTGGGTAGGCACCAGTCGTCAACGGATTGAGCATTGGAACAAAAGAAGGACTGGGAATCCTTCAATTTTCATGTGCCGAGCAGACTTAGTCGAATCTAAATGGGGGAGAACCGTTCAGATATTACGAACAAAAGCGAGTGTGAGACTAGGATGAGTTTCACATCCCCATCAGGGGAGGGAAGGCGACCCTAGGGGCTGTCTGAATGTAGGATTCTGCAGATTGGGAGTTTGGGAAACTCCCCAACATTTGGATCATGTCTTCTTGAAGTCAGATAGCAGGCTTTGGGGAAGGGGACCAGGTTGGGTTCCAGTCTGTACTTGAGTTCAGTTTGGGAGGATAGACCGCGTAAGCGATCAATGTTGAGATGGGTTCCGATTGGTAAACGAGCGATAGGGCCATAAGCAACAACCGGATAGTGTGGTAAGTGATGTAAGACTGCAGGGGAGCCGTAGCGTTCACTAGTAGTCGTAAAGTGTGGAAAGTGATGTAAGACTGCAGGGGAGCTGTAACATTCACTAGCAGTCGGAAAGTGTGGAAAGTGTTGTATGACTGCGGGGGAGTCGTAGCATTCACTAACAACCGGATAGGGTGGGAAGTGTCTTAAGACTACAGGATAGCCAGAGCATTTACGGGTTCTTTCAGATAATTTAGGCTATGGTAGGCTAGTTCGCAAGGTTTTGGGGAGGCTGCAACTTAATTGGAATCAAGACCGGAGGTGGTTGTTCGATCAGTTATCCGTGGGCGAGCCTGGATGGTTATGGGAGTTCAGGATGGAGCTGGTAGAGACTGTTGAGTCGAGGGTTTGGATCTTGAGTTATAGGATCATGTGGATAAGTAGTACATGGAACAGTAGGGCTACGACTGGGTCGTCCTTATATTTGATCTCTTGGGAACATGGTGGTTGGACCAGGTGTGAGAATGGTAGTCTCGGGGATCAGCTAAGGGTATTTATTTATTGGTCAAGTAAGGGATGTCGGAAGTTATGGTGCATTATGAAAATGTAGATTCATGGATCTCGAGGTAGAAGTGGGGTATCGATTCGTTTTGGTGAAGATCTCAAATCGAAGTTCACGCGTGTTCAGTATAGGATTTTATTTCAATGAGATGAGATTTGGGAGGATCTATATGCCAAGGGCATCAAATGCAGGATTCCAGGGTAATGAATGGGTTTGGTTCGATGGTAGCTTAAGCCAGTATGACGTGTCTTGGGATGGTTCTATCTATAATACAACCATGACATGTTCGAATAAGGAAATGGCAGGTTGAAGGAGATCGGGAATGATGTAATACTACCGTTATTCAGGTAGCGCGCACTTTTGTATTGGACTCAGTGGTGATAGTTTGTAAAGTTACGATGATCGGATGTGTCAGAAAGATTGACGGAGCCATGAGTGACGGTATAGCTAGGACATTTACTTCTAGACGAGGTCTCTTTCGTAGGTTGCATGGGGCAAGTGTGAGGTTGCTAGCCGGCTCAACAACCAGACATGAATCTGGTATTCCGAATGTAGGCGTTCAACATTGAATTATGGTAAGTGAATTCATTCAATTGGTAACACCAAGATAATCAGCATCAGAGAGAGTCTGGTATGGTTGGGTCCTGTTGCCTTTTGAAAGGCCATTGAATGATTGAGGTAACGATCGTGCCTCTCAGGATGTCGGGTGTCGATATTGGTTGAGTTTAGAACGAGTTGCCGATTATGGGTAAGAGTTGGATACTCAAGTTTTATCGAGGTTGAAGTACTCTCGGGGCTTCTAATTGAGGGGTGACACCCGGTTTGGGAAGCAAGGCTGAAGGCCAGGTATGGTGATTGGCCAGAATTTGGCCCGGTTGGGCAAGGCGATGCACCGTGTAGGACTGATGCGGAAGCTCAGACTGGTTCATAGTGCATATTATGTATCAACCACGGACGTGTTACGACGATGACTCTATGGTACTTGCTTATACTCGATATTCAGGAAAGGAGCGTCTGAATCATGGGAGGGAGTTAGTCCTAGTTATCGAACAGAAAATGCCGGCTATGAGGAAGTAAGGTAGCAAGATTAGTGAAGGAGGGGATAAGGAAGTATTAAACAGAACCTGTGCATCAGTAGATTTTGACGACGAAGTCTAGTTCAAGTAGGGGAGATTTGTAACGCCTTGTTTACGTGTTATTCAATTTTCAACATTTTTAGACTTTTGGTCTAGGACTCGATGAGTTGGGGAGCTCCAACTCGTCGAGAAGAGATTATTTATGAGGAAGCGGGATTTAGATCCTACTCGACGAGTTGGAAGGCCCCGACTCGACGAGTAGACACTGGAAAGGAAAACCCTAGTTTTCAGGGTTTGCACCCTATTTAAAGGCTTTAAGCCTGACTTATAGCCTCTCTTATCACCCCTTTGTCCAGAGAAACCATAAATCGCATCTCATCTCCCATTTTGAGTGTGTGAGGGCTTAAGGAGTTCCTTTTTGGTGTTTATGTGAAGAATCTTGAAGTGGTTGGTGCATAGTTGTAGGGAGAGGCTATAGATCAAGTGTATACTCTGATGTGGCAACCATTCTAAGGTATAAAGTCGAAACCTTTATCTTCCATTGCTTAGATTTTCTTCTATGAAAGGTTATGGCCATTATTAGCCTAGTTTGTTACCATTCTTGGTTCTGATCATGATATGAAGATATGGATTTAGATATGGACATCTTAGGGCCTTTGAGGACCTAAAGTTGCCAACTTTAGAAAGTCTTGGCCCTCCTTCATGCTCTAAGTCCCTTGAAAAGATTTGATTAAGTGTTTTTAGCCTTTGACGCCTTGCATGCACATAAAATTTGCAACTTTATGTGGTAACTACACCATAAAGTGTTGGATCTATGATATGGAGCCTTGGATTCCACTAGAAAGGACTAAACACAAAAAGGGCTAAAGGGACTTGACGAGTTGCTTAGCCAACTCGACGAGTCGGGAAGAGTTTTCCCGTTTTCAGGATCCTAAGTGATTTCGGTGAACTGATTAAGATAATCCAGTCGAGAGATTTTGGTTTAGAGTTTTCGACTTTTAGACATTAAGGAACTCGACGAGTTACTTAGGTGACTTGGCGAGTTGATGGACTCTAAAGCAACTCGACGAGTTGCTAGATGCACTCGGCGAGTTAAGTCAACTCAGGGCGTTAACCTTGACCATGACTTTGACCTTGGGTTAGGAGTTGAATAAGGTTGACCATCCGGTATTTCATGCCTTTTTGGATAATGGGCCTTCTTGGGTTTAGTTCCACGATGGATTGGGTCTTATTGAGCTTTGTGGTCCATTTCGGGTTTGGGCTATTCTTTGGGTTTGTGGGTCATTGGACCAGTTAAGGAGGGGTGTTTTGATTGAGAATAAGTTATTGGGCTTTAGGGTAATGCCCATGCTAGGGTTTGGGCCCAATTTGGAAAACTGGACCATTGATGGACTCTTATGAGTGTTGGAGTTTTGGGCTTGGGCCTTAGTTTTG
Organism: Lactuca serriola; assembly: GCF_051521515.1. Classification (NCBI taxonomy): domain Eukaryota; kingdom Viridiplantae; phylum Streptophyta; class Magnoliopsida; order Asterales; family Asteraceae; genus Lactuca; species Lactuca serriola. The sequence goes on from NC_136416.1 coordinate 183,402,328, forward strand.
GATAATACTGGGCTAGGGGTAGAATGGTTATTTTACCCCATGTATGGATTAAGGATTTTAGCATGGGAGCCAATTGCTAATTGGGAATATTAATTGGTATTGACAGTTCAAAAAGTAGATAGTGCAGCGGCTAAGGATTTCATTCGGGAAGCTTTTGCATTCGAGGTGAGTCTCCTCACCATACCAATGGGTCGAAGGCACCAAGTCCGACCCATTTATCTAGTTGTGATGATTATTGCGAATATGTTGTCGATACATTATGTATTTATATAAAGACCATGTAGGGGTTCCCATTGCAATTAGTTATATTTGGTATGCCAGTTGATTATGTGTTATGCAGTATGCTAGTTGTCTTTGTGATACTTGCATGAAAGACCTCGGAGGGTTCCTGAGGAAATTGGATATAACACCATGTGGGGGTTCCCATGGCATTCTAGTGGGTTAAGACCATGTGGGGGTTCCGATGGCAATGGGCTAAGACCATGTGGGGGCTCTCATGGCACCCGGTGTAAGACCTAGGAGGGTTTCTAGGGCATCCTTATATGTTTGTTTGTATGTACGATTTATATGGTAGTGGGCTAAGACCATGCGGGGGTTCCCATGGCACCCGGTGTAAGACCTTGGAGGGTTTCCATGGCATCCCTGTATGTAACTTTTATTGCTTATGTGATTGATATGGTTTATGTAGCTGTTATAGCTGATATGGATTATGTGGTTATGTGTATTGTATGGGTATGCTCTGGGGAACTCACTAAGCTTCGTGCTTATAGTTTTATTTATCATTTCAGGTATCATCGGTTTGGAAAGGATGGGCCCGACTTGATTGTAGTGCACACACCTGTATTTCCGCAATCCGTGATTTTGGGACGAACTCTGATGAATGTTTTTAAATAATCATGCTTTTGGAATGTTTGGATTAAAAGATATATGTGTTTTGACTGTATTGAAAAATGAAATGTTTACCTCTGATTTTTTGGTCGTTACATACCATTTACATGGATCACAAGAGCCTGTGGTATCTGATGGATTAGCCAAATCTGAATAAGAGGGAGCGCCGGTGGTTGGATGTGGTGAAGGATTAGGATTGTGGGATCCTTTTTCACCCGGGGAAGGCCAATGTGTTGGCTGATGCTGTCATCCGTAAGACGGTTGCGTCTCCGATCAGAGACATCTTTGAGGATAATAATGATTGTTCCACTTTTGGAGTGGATTCGTGAGGCTCAGGTCGAGGCTATGAAGGAAGAGCACTGGAAGAGTGAGCATATTGTCGGTCAGGTGGCTTTCTTCGTTTATGATAGACATGGGTTGTTGACTTTACATCGGCGGGTTTGGGTTCCATATTAGGGCGGAGTTTGTCAGGTTCTGATGGAGGAGGCACATATGTCTAGGTTCTCCATTCATCACGTGGCAACAAAGATGGATAGGGATCTTCTTCCTGATTATTGGTGGCCCTGCATGAAGCGGGATGTGGCTTGGTATGTGGAGTAGTGCTTGACATATTGGAAAGTCAAGACCAAGAATCAGATACCTCACGACAAAATGCAGCCGTTGAAGATTTCTATATGGAAATCGGAAGATATTACTATGGATTTCATAACGAAGTTACCACGGACTGCGCGTGGAGTGGATTCGATTTGGGTCGTCGTGGATCGATTGAAAAAGAGCACGCATTGTATTCTGATTCATGAGCGTATTTCTACAGAGAAATTGGGTGAGATTGATATCAGGGAGGTTGTGGCACGTCATGGGGTGCTGGTGTTGGTGGTTTCTAACCGAGATGTTCGGTTTACTTCCAAGTTTTGGAAGAGGTTCCATGAAGAGTTGGGCATTCGTCTCCATTTCAACACAACATTCCATCCGCAGACTGATGGTCAGAGTGAGTGGACTATTCAGAACCTTGATGATATGCTGCGGTCGTGTGTTTTAGACTTTGGTGGGAGTTGGGATACATATCTTCCGTTAGTAGAATTTTCGTATAACAACAGTTATCATGCCAGCATATGTCAATCTCCTTTTGAGATGCTCTACGGGAGGAAATGTAGGACCCCAATTTTTTGGGGCAAGGTTGGTCATCGGGTTATGGGGAGTACCGAGGTGGTACTTAAGACCACTGAGCTGATTCAGCAGCTTCGGAGTAGGCTCTGGACAACTCAGAGTCGGCAGAAGAGTTATGCTGATCGGTGCCAATCTGATTTAGAGTTCCGGGTGGGAGATATGGTTCTCCTGAAGGTGTTACCTTTGAAAGGTGTCATCTGATTTAGGAAGAGTGGAAAGCTAGGCCCTAGGTATATTGGTTCTTTCAGGGTTTTGGCTCGGGCGGGGCCGGGTGACATATCGCTTGGATCTTCTAGATGAGCTCATTTAGATTCATAGCACATTCAATGTCTCTCAGCTACGAAAGTTCTTAGTGGATGATTCTGTAGTGATACCGTTGGAGGATATTCGGGTGGATGACCGCCTGAACTATATTGAGAGACCGGTGACGATTATTGACCAGAAGAAGAAAACCTTGATGAACAGGGTTGTTCAGTTGGTGAAGGTGCAATGGTAGCACCACAAGGGTTAAAGATTGGAATTGGGAGCCGGAGGATGAAATGAGGGAGAACTACCTGGAGTTATTTGGAGCAGTGGACTTCGAGGACGAAGTCTGATTCAAGCGGGGGAGAGTTGTAACACCTAAATTGGGTACGTTTTTTGTCCTTCATATTTAATTATTGTATTTTTGGTCCTTGTGGCTAGTATTCAGGGCATACCATAGTCTACGCTTACCGTACTAGTGAGGGTGTGATCGCGGATTCAAGGCTCGTACGCTGGGTGTACGAGGGTTACGTTGGGCGTAGTTTGGCCAGTTTGAAACCCAAATTTTAGGGTTTAACCCCTATATAATCTCATTAATTCCCATGAGCTTGGCCTCTTATCATCCTCCATATGCCCTAAAACCTAAATATCGATCCTTTGCAATCATTTTGTGTATTTGAGCTCTTGAGAAGAAAAGTTGGTGTTTTATTACTCATTTTGAATGGATAGAAGAAGATTGAAGGTTCATTGCTTGGTGGAAGCTTAGAGATCCAAAATCATCCTTCCTTTTGCAAGTCATTTGAGGTATAAAGATTTTATCTTGACAACTCCTTGTATGGATCTCCTTTTGGACTTGTTTATGGCCATTCTAGTCCCTTTTGGTTGGTTCTTGTGAGCTAGGGTCGTTTCAGAAGTCTGACCTTGTAGATCTGGGCATTTTGGGGTCCCCTTGTTCACAAAAAGCCCCATTAAGCCACACATGCACATAAAGTTCCAAACTATGATGAATTTAGCATATGGTTCAATAACTCTTAAAGTTCCATATTGCTCCCACTTAGAAAAAGAACTTTCTAAGCACTTGTATTATGGAATGACAATTAGTGGGATAAGTAGAGACTTCATCTTAAACAATCATTTAGGATAGTCTACATAAATGCAATTAGTAGATGCTAGAGTGGTTAAGCTTATTGTCTAACATAAGCTTTATAACTCCATACATTTTAGATGAGGATAAACCATTGCATCCTTAGTATAATGAAAGTATTTAATATAGTTGTTTGGTTAGAATATATATATATATATATATATATATATATATATATATATATATATATATATATATATATATTTGTTGCAGTGAGCATAATTCCAAAAAGTTTATAAAGCAAATAGTTCTTTAAAACATCATATAAGAGACTACAAGGTCTATGTTTTATCTTTTTCAAAAACTTGTACTATCTTCATTAAACCAGTGGCCTGGTTGAAGGGTTTAGAGCATTCTAACACTCCTAAGGAGTACATGCAACCCTAGAAACCAAAGATCTATGTTTTACTAAGATACATGCAAATTTGATTTTCCAAGGTTCTTAACCTAACTAGCACGACATGGGGAACTTTGAAACATAAAATCTAGTAGAAGAACATACCTTTCTTGTTGCTTGGATTCCTTGAGAACCTTGTGAGCCTAGCACCTCAAATGTTTCACACAACACTACACTTGGAATAACTTTGAGAGAAGTACACTATCACTCAAAATCGTCTAGCCCTCTTGTTCTACACACATAATGCCGATTTTGGTAGCCCATGGGGTCCTTTTATAGTTGTGTCACAAGTAAGGTTACTGCATGTAAACCCTAATTGACATGGGTTTTCATATTCCATGATCCATGGGTTTATAACCTCTATGGACTATCCATGGAGCACCTTATCGGTTTTAGCCCAATTCAATAAACCATGGATCATTAGCCCACAATAAAAGAATGGATGATTTGCACAATAAACCCCATATATTTAATTAGTCTCCTTTTGATCACCAAATTAATTCTAAATTAGTTCTTGATCAATACTAATTAAATACTATTATTAATATATTAGAACTTATAATATATTAATAAACCATGAGTGTCATTTCTCTCATTTAGTCTATCCAAGTGTTGCAATGCTATGCAACCCAAATGGACCATGCCAACCGGGTCAAGTACATCCCATAAATAGTTATGAACTTAGACACGAATCCAACAGTCTCCCACTTGGATAAGTCTAATAACTATAACTGCTAGAATAACTTCAGGACCCGATCAACAATCGTAGCTCTTTCAAAGTCTCACAGAACTGAGATGACGATGATTCATCATTTAACATAAGTGATGATATTATCCTCTATTCTAGATATCAGCAGGACAAATACATGGAACAATGTCGTACTTATTGTCCAACAATTTGTTTCCTGATTTCTGATTTGTTTGACATAGAACTTAATCGAACACATCAACTTAGTTCTGATCGGGCCCGATACATGGGTCTACACAAAATCATCGAGGGGCCCAGATATCGCTTCTAATCCAAGAAGGAATAGATAAACTTTGACTCATATGCTTGTTCTACTACTTGTTGAATCGTACACAAAGGCACGTTTTATGACATCGAGTTACCAATGCGTTTTAGTGTAATCAATGTATATCCAACTCATAGTCAACAACTCATATCTCTAGGTTTGAAGACTTATATGATATTACCAGCTCACGATCACTCGAGATAAATTCCATGAAGTGATACAAGTGAGCATGGGTTGAATCCAATACTCAGAACTTATGAGCACTCATGAGTGTTGTAGCAACTCTTGCTATGTCCAACACCTTAGACATCTACAAGCCAAATTCATGATAGTCTTGATTCATATCTACTTACAACATATGACCAACTGTGGAGAATTTGAATAATATGATATACCATAACATAATTATTCTGGAAGTCAAAACGTGCAAAATGAAATGATAGTAAATGATTGACAGAAGATAGCAACACTTTACTTATAAATAAATGCCTACTTTTATTTATCATCAAATGTCAATTACACTTTACAAATTTCAAAAGCTATCTAATTCCTAAAACTAATATCATCCTTTAGCCCTATGTGCCTCGCATGCTGAAGATGCTTAACCCTACCCAGTCCCTTCGTGAGGGGATCTGCTGGGTTCTCATCTGATGATACCCTCTTTTCCACGAGGAGTCCTTCTTCTATTCGATGTCTGCCGAAATTGTATTTTCTGTCGATGTGTCTAGATCTTCCATGATCCCTTGGTTCCTTGGCAAAGGCAACTGCACTTTCATTATCACAGAAAATCTCCATAGGCTCCTTTATTGGTGGTACAACTCCAAGGTCTCCAATGAAGTTCTTTAGACGGACACCCTCCTTTGCTGCCTCGCTTTCCACTATATACTTTGATTCGCAAGTTGAATCAGCCACAATCTCCTGCTTGGAACTTTTCCAAGTAATTGCTCCTCCGTTTAAGGTAAAGACCCAACGTGACTGAGAGCAGAAATTATCCCTATCAGTCTGGAAGCTAGCATCACTATACCCTACTAGTCTCAAGTCATCACTCCCGCCCAGGGTAAGGACCCAATCCTTAGTCATCCGCAGGTACTTGAGAATATTCTTTACCACAGTCTAGTGAGCCTTGCCAGGATTCCCTTGATATCTGCTGACCATGCTTAGCATAAAGGCCACAACAAGACGAGTACAAGTCATAGCATACATGATCGAGCCTACAGCGGAAGCATATGGTACTCGACTCAGCTCTGCTATCTCAACCTCTGTACTCGGGCTCTGATTCTTACTGAATATGGCGTTACTCTGGATCGGTAACTCTCATTTCTTGGAATTCTGCATGCTGAACCTATTCAACACCTTATCCAGGTAGGTACTCTGACTAAGTCCAGTTAGTCTTTTACACCTGTCTCTCAAATCCTTATCCCTAGGATATAGGTAGCTTCTCCAAGGTCCTTCATAGCGAAACACTTCCAAATCCAGGACTTCACTTCCTGCGGAGTTGGGTTGTCATTTCCTATGAGTAGTATGTCATCCACATACAATACCAAAAATCTAACTATACTCCCACTAGCTTGAAATATACACAAGATTCATCTTCGCTCCTCAAAAAGCCAAACTCTTTGACTTTCTCATCGAAACAAAGATTGCATCTACGAGGTGCTTGTTTCAATCCATAGATGGATTTCTCAAGCTTATACTCTCCATTAGGGTACTCTGTACTGACAAAACCCTCTGGCTGACTCATGTAAACATCCTCATCCAACCTTCCATTAAGGAAAGCGGTTTTGTCATCAATTTGCCATATTTCATAATCATGAAATGCAACAATGGCTAACATAACTCTAATAGACTTAATCTTCGCTACTGGTGAAAAGGTCTCGTCATAATCAACTCCCAGAGTTTGAGAGAAGCCCTTTGCAACCAGTCGCGCCTTATAAGTGTTTACATTACCATCCATGACGGTCTTCTTCTTGAAGGTCCATTTACACCCGACTGTCTTACGACCTGGTACATTGTCAACCAAGTTCCAAACTTGATTGTCATACATGGACTATATCTCGCTGGCCATAGCCTCTTTCCATTCAGCAGCCTCAGGGCCTACCATGGCTTCTGTGTAGCTGTTAGGTTCATCCAAATTTACTAGTGTATTATCACCGATAAGGGTATCACCTTCCGCAGTAATATGGAAACCATAGTAATGCTCAGGTGCATTCCTTGATGGGTTTTTGAGCATTCTAACACCCCTAAGTGTACATGCAACCCTAGAAAACCTTGGATCTATTTTTTTTCTAAAATACATGCAAAATATGATTTCTAAGGTTCACAATCCTATCTAGCATACATGGGGAAATTTTAACATAAAAGATGGCTAGAATTACATACCTTGTAGTTGATTTGATTCCTTGAAAACCTTGAGAGCCTAGCACCCCAATTGTGATGCGTCAAATGTTTCACACAACACCAAGTGCTTTGGAATAACTTTGAGAGAATGGAGAACACTTCAAAATCGGCCTAGCCCTCTTCCTTCCTTAGTGTAACCGATTTTAGATGATATCATGTTCTTTATATAGTGCGTTACACTTAGGGTTACACCATGTAAACCCTAATGTAACATGGCTCTTCATTTCCATGACCCATGGGTTTAAACCTCCATGGAGCATCCTTTGGGTCTTATCCCAACGTGATAATCCATGGAGCCTTTAGCCCACTATACAAGTTATGGATGATTTACATAATCAACCCATATATTTAATTAGTCATCTTTTGATCACTTAATTAATTCTAAATTAATTCTTGATCAATACTAATTAAATAATATTATTAACACATTAGTACTTATAATATATTAATAAACCGCAAGTGTTATTTCTCACATTTTAGTTTATCCAAATGCATGATGCCATGCAACGCAAATGGACCATGTCGGGTCGGGTCAAGTACATACCAAATATAGTTATGGACTTAGACACCTTATCCAACATTCCTAACTCTCGTGGAACGCCTCAGAGGTACGGACTCGTCAGTCAGATCAACATGAATTTCCTTCTCAGGTTGATTGTTAGGGTTTGAGGTTCCTTCACCACTTGACTCTTGAATTTCTTCAAGGCCAATTTGCTTCCCACTATTTCCTTGGCTTATGAACTCTCTCTCTCTCTCTCTCTCTCTCTCTCTCTCTCTCTCTCAAGACTCATCTTCTTGCTACAAAGACCACATTATCACTGGGTCTGTAGAAGAGGTAACCAAAGGATTTATGTTGGTAGCCAATGAAAATATACCTCTCACTTCGAGGTTCGAGCTTATCGTGAGTCTTGCGCCTCACGAAAGCCTTGCAACCCAAAACCTTGATGTGGTCCAGATTGGGAACTTTTCCAGTCCACATCTCGTGAGGTGTTTTGGCAACCTTCTTTGTAGGGACTAGGTTAAGGATATGGGTGGCAGTCTCTAAGGCATACCCCCAAAATGAGATTGGTAGTGAAGCTCGACTCATCATGGAACGAACCATGTCCAAAAAGGTTCGATTACGCCTCTCAGCTACACCATTAAGTTGTGGTGTTCTGGGAGGTGTCAATTATGAGACAATCTCACATTCCTTAAGATATTCAAGGAACTCTATACTAAGATACTCACCACCTCGATCGGATTGAAGCATCTTAATGTTCCTGCCCAACTGAGTCTCCACTTCCTATTTAAACTCCTTGAACTTTTCAAAGGTTTCTGACTTATGCTTGATTAAGTAGACATATCCATATCTACTATAATCACCAGTAAAAGTCACATAGAAGCAGTTAGCATCCATTGTGGCGGTTTTGAAGGGTCCACACACATCAATATGTATGAGGTCCAATAAATCCTCAACCCTAGCACAAGAAACAGTGAAGGGTGACTTTGTCATTTTCGCAAGTAAACAAGATTCACAACTATCATCTGACTTTAGGTCAAATGACTCCAATACTCCATCCTTTTGAAGTTGGCCTATGCTTTTCTTGCTTACATGTCTAGGACGACAATGCCATAATGATGCTTTATCCAAGTTAATGGACAAATCAATACACAACACATTATTTCCTAGGTTATCAACAACCGACACAGTTTGATACACACCATCACAAGGTAATTCTTTAAAATAAAGAACATTATTAAAGAAAGCATTAATACCACCACATTCATTATCAAACAGAAAAGTAAACCCTTGTTTGTACAAACCATGAAAGGAAATAATATTTCTCGCCATTTCAGACGAGTAACAACATTTATTCAAATATAATGTTAACCCACCACTTAGGAACAAAGAATAAACTCCAATCTTGGTGATAGGTGAAGCTTTCATATTCCCTATGATTAAGTTTACCTTCCCATGCTCCACATTCTCACTTCTTTTGAGTCCCTGCAAATCAGAACATATGTGAATACCATAACCAGTATCAAGGACCCAAGAATTAGAATGGGGTGAGTTATTAGACAATATAGTGTAAATACCTGCATGGTTGGGTTTCACTTTCCCATCCTTAACATTTTGCAGGTACTTTGGGAAGTTTCGCTTCCAGTGCGAGTTTTCATGGCAATAGAAGCATTCAGCCTCTTGAGGGTTGGCAGAAGGAGTGACATAACCTCTTTTGGTTCTACTTGAAGAGGAGCCATCAAGGGACTTTCCCTTGGTACCCTTCGAAGGGCTCTTCTTCTTCTTCCCTTTACCTTGCCCGATTGCCAAGACAGGGGCCATGGTAGGATTAGGAGTGGTAACAACCGATTTACTTTTGAGACCACTTTCGACAGTCTTCAAAAGTCCTTGAAGTTTGCTGAGTGTAACTTCCTCCTTGTTCATGTGATATGTCATTCGAAATTTATCATAACAAGAAGGTAAGGAGTGCAAAATGATGTCAATTGCCAACTCCTCAGGAAAGTTCACATTTAATTTAAGCAAACGGTCCACGAATCTTTTCAGTTTCTGCATGTGGCCCGTGATGGGTTCACCATGCTTCATTCGGGTTGTTATCATGGAGGAGATGATTTCATACCGCTCTTGATGAGCACTATGATGGTATTTGTCCATCAAGTCCTGGTGTATCTCAAAAGGGTAATAGTCCTCATAGGACTTTTGGAGCTCGGCTATCATCATGGCCAACATGATACATGCCACCTTGGTGGCATCTCTCTCATTAGTTTGGAATTTAGCGATCTCCTCAGGAGTAGCAGATGACTCATCAAGTCCCTTAAGCTCCTTGTCGAGGACATATTCCTTGTCCTCATAGAGCGTGACCATCCTGATGTTCCTGATCTAATCATTGAAGTTGGATCCATCAAAGATGACTCTCTCACAAAGGTTCATGAGAGAGAAGGAGCCTGTAGGGTTTGAGCCAGAAGCAACATTGTTGGAAGACATCTGAAAAGAAAGAAGGACAAGTTTAGACTAGATATAAAGACAATCCTTAATAAGACACCCAAATGTAATATTAAGGCTAGGACCCAACAAAATATTTTATAACTTAGAAGAGGGATGCCATAATCAAAGCTATAAAATATTTGAAGGAGGTGAATGGCGATTCAACAATTCCCACCATGAAAAACGAAATGTATTATTAGGTTTTAATTGGTTTTGAAAGTCCTAGATTCTTTGAGATTCATTGAACTTTTCAATGGCATGTTTCAATCTTGAATGTGCCCTTCAAGTTTTGTGACAAGGGATGCCGAGGATCACAGAACTAGGTGTGAATTAACCATGCAAATTACTTGGTACTCTTAATGCTTATCACCTAACCGATGTGCTGGTTAACCAGACGCGCTCCACCGATCTATGATAAACCTTAAGCCACCCTTTGCCTACCTTGTTAAGTCCGGGTTAGTGTGCGAGTTAATCACACACACTCCACTAACGACTTAAACAAAGTGCAAAGTGTAATTTCATGAGTTAACACTATATTCACATTCTCCTAATGTAACTAAGATTGGGAACTTATAAAAACATTTAGTTACTTTATAAGAATCATACTTTTAATGAGGATTAAAGTCATTGTCCTACCCGTTCGGCTAACGAACCTCCACCAATCAAGGAAGTGGTGGGTGAGAGTGGACACCCATTAAGCTACGATTTTATAGGTAGCAACCTTATACCCCCTTATAAAACGGCTTCGTGAATAAGGCCTACAAACGGTAAAACGACTTGTTCTTATATATATATATATATATATATATATATATATATATATATTAACATATAATATTATAAAGTATAAGGGTTGAATTTGAACTTTTAAAATTCTAGGGGTTGGAACTAAAGTTTTTAAGGTGACTTTACATGTTTAAAACTTGAGGGCAAGTTTTGTAACTTTCAAAACTTTTCAACTTCATAAATTATGAGTTAATGGTTTATTAAAATGAGAGACTCTTCATTTTATGTAACCTATGTGTTCATTAATGGACTTTAAAAGAAAGACTTTTGGTAATCCATAACTTGAGGACAAATTATGGATTCCATTAAAACACATCAAGATTAAGAATTAAACTAACAAAATAATTCCTATGATCTACCAAACTCATAAGTTCATGAACATTCATATCAACAATTTCAAGAATCATAAACAACAAATACAAAACTTGAAATTTTGATAATATCCATTGTAAATGGATTAGCATAACCATTCCACCATCTAAAACAAGTTTTATAAGACCAAAACAGTTTAGGGTAATGTTTCTAGTCCATTTCCAGCAGCAAAACTCGAAAATCTACATTCAAGGCCTCCTACTCGTTGAGTGCAAGAACCTACTCGATGAGTAGGATGATATAACACATGGACTCATCGAGTCCCCCCATGGACTCGACGAGTTCACTTAGCAGAATGCATAAATCTTGAGTTTTTTCAACAATTTGCATGAAGTATCAAGAAAACAAGCCTAGGCTCTGATACCGTTGAAGGGTGTAGAGCATTCTAACACTCCTAAGGTGTACATGCAACCCTAGAAACTTTGGATCTATGTTTTACTAAGATCAAGGTTGTAAAAAATGCTCGACGTTCGCTAGTCGGTGGGCTGGGGTTAAGCGAATAATCGGCTAGGCGGAGATTAATCGGGGGATTAATCTGGGACCATTAATTGCTAAGTTGCTTAATTTTAAAAAATTAAATATGACTAATATCATATCAAAGTTCATAAATACCACTAATTTCATATCAAAATAGGTTAATATGATTAATACAACACTAATCATACCTCAAATAGTTTCCATTGAGATAAAACTTCTTCAAATTTATAAAATTGCATGGTTTTATACTGTTTCACTCATTATGTATGTAGGAATTAATCGCTAGTCGCCCTCTAATCGATCTAGTAGCGCCTACGGATTAATCGGAGATTAATCTGGATTTTTACAACAGTGACTAAGATACATGGAAATTTGACTTTCCAAGGTTCTTAACCTAACTAGCATGACATGGGAAACTTTGAAACATAAAGGCTAGTAGAAGAACATGTTGGGTTTTGAGCATTCTAACACTCCTAAGTGTACATGCAACCCTAAATACCTTGGATCTATGTTTTCTCTATTATACATACAAATATGAACATCCAAGGTATTATTTTAATCTAGCATACAAAACAATGAATATAACAAGATAGAATACATACGTCTTTGATGTAGAATGTCTTCATGAAGCTTGAGTGCCTAGTGCCTCAAGTGTGACACCTCAAATGGTTCACACAACACCAAATACACTTGGAATAACTTGAGAGAATTCTTCACTTCATGAAAATCGGCTAGCCCTTCTATTACACACATTAGTGGCCGATTTTGGTGAATAATATGATGCTTATATAGTGTGTTACAATTAGGGTTACACCATGTAAACCCTAATTGTCATGACCTTTCATTTCCATGACCCATGGGTTATGTAACCTTCATGGTGCATCCATGGAGCATCCTATGGGTTTAACCCAACTTGATTATCCATGGAGCTTTGGCCCACTATATAAGTTATGGATGATTTTTACAATCAATCCATATATTTAATTAGTCTTCTTTTGATCACATAATTAATTCTAAATTAATTCTTGATCAATACTAATTAAATATTATTACTCTTATTATTAATATACTAGAACTTATAATATATTAATAACCGTAAGTGTCTTATTTCTCTCATTTAGTCTATCCAAGTGCATGATGCCATGCAACCCAAATGGACCATGCCGGGTTGGGTCAAGTCTTACCAATTATAGTTATGGACTTAGACATTAATCCAACAGAAAATACCTTTCTTGTTGCTTGGATTCCTTGAGAACCTTGTGAGCCTAACACCTCAAATGTTTCACACAACACCACAACTCTTGGATAACTTTGAGAGAAGTACACTATCACTCAAAATCAGCTAGCCCTCTTGTTCTACACACATAGTGCCAATTTTGGTAGTCCATGGGGTCCTTTTATAGTTGTGTCACAAGTAGGGTTACAACATGTAAACCATAATTGACATGGCTTTTCATATTCCATGATCCATGGGTTTATAACCTCCATGGACTATCCATGGAGCACCTTATGGGTTTTAGCCCAATTCAATAAACCATGGTCATTAGCCCACTATAAAAGAATTGATGATTTGCACAATCAACCCCATATATTTAATTAGTCTCCTTTTGATCACCAAATTAATTCTAAATTAATTCTTGATCATTACTAATTAAATACTATTATTAGTATATTAGAACATATAATATATTAATAAACCATAGGTGTCATTTCTCTCATTTAATCTATCCAAGTGTTGCAATTCCATGCAACCCAAATGGACCATGCCAACCGGGTCAAGTACATCCCAGAAATAGTTATGAACTTAGACACCTAATCCAACACAGGTGACCCTATCCCTCTAGAGAATAAAAAGGACACCTCAAACATGAAAAGATAGATCCAAGTGACCAGGTGATCCTGTGCCACAAGAACCATGCTAATGACGAGTGAGTGTTTTTGACATAATGAGTTGTGAATCGATTCCATAACTCCTAGATGTTCCAAGAAGACTTGGTTTACAAAACTCATTTTATATATCACAACGAAAGGTTAATGATGGTCTCATTAAGTTGTATCTTAATCTTCACTATGAAACAGTTTGAACAAATCAAAGGTTTCAATAACAACAAATAAAAAATCGTTAGTGAAACTGATTAAGCATCTATCACCAAATCTATTCATGGATTGAAAAGATTACATACATCACGTATGTATAATTCTATGTCAAGCCTTTTGTTCTATAACTACTAATGGATAAAGACACTTACAAATCATCTTCCCATATAAATAGGATTCACATATATCAAATGAATCAAACTCATTTGCCTTAAAAAATTCCATCCTTTTGGATTTGGTATATGTGTTTCATATTTATATAGTCATGATGATCATGACATAGATAAGTTTTAATCAAATATCATTTGATTATATAGGTGTTATGTTTAGAACTATTAATTTAATGAAAGCTTATAGATTTACTTCATAAATGACATTATGAGAAAATATTCTTTAATGGATGTGAACATCCATTAAATGATAAGTAAATCCATATTTATTCATAAATTAACAACTATTACATGTCCATGTAAAATAGGTAAAGCATCCATTGTTTAAATAAAGATTATAAGAGCACTTGTTATATCTTCAACACGAAATGTCATTCGTTTGTAATCAGTTGATTATTTCTTCCAATCATCAACACATAATATCAATTATTAGTGTCACCTGAAGTATAAAATACTCAAGTGAATGATGAAAAAATAAATAGTTCTATCATATAGATATCTGAAGTCTTGTCCAAGTCAGATTTCTTCAGCTCAGTGGAATTAGAGAAACAGTTCCTCTTTTAGTGTCTAGTTTCTTCCACAATAGAAACAAAATTAATCGTTTAAATCCTTTCTTGATTTCTGGGTTTATGCTATATTTCCTTTAGCTAAATTATAAATCTGTTTGAGTACACAATCTCTTAGACTTCCATTATTCAATGCTTGAACAGACTTGAAGCACTTTCTACTGTTATGATTGAATATCTTTTTTACTTGATGAGACATTTGATATGTTTCATAATTATCCAAGACTTTCTACAAGTCAAGGTTAATTACTCCAGTATGACATGAGACACATCAAAATCATCACAATAATACCTTAAGATATTATATCAGTGATAGAAATTATAATCATAAAATGTTATTGTCTCTTGAAACTCAACAAGAAATAAGTTTTGAAGGGCGTAAAAGTGTTAACAATTATTAACAGAATTTAACAATGTTTCATTTAGTATTTTTAATATTAACTCTATAAAAATTAATATCTTTTATTGTTTCTAAAACATTAATTTACTAATGTCTAGGATCCAAGTACCAAAACAAATAAATGGTTAGGTGACCTTTATCCCATAAATTTAATCAAACTCAGTAAGTAGCGATTACTAATTGCGTACAATATGTAACTCCTAGATTATGGGATCCTAGACAACTATTGCTTAACTTGGCATGTTTATCCCATCTATGTCTCGGACCTCTCATGCTTATGTGACCTTTATCACACAAGATTCCAATCAAGTCATCCTATTTGAAACAACTTGTAGTATTGCTACTAACCAGTGACAAGGTGACCATTTAGACATTAGAAACTGCAAAACTACCCCGAACATCAAAGAAAATTTAATGAACAAGTGACCATGCGCCACTAAGACCATACAAATGATACCGAGTGTTCTTCAAAAGGACGATAATGACTTGCATTTTTAGAAAAGGTTTTATATATGTTTTACAATAATAGTTTATAAAAACATGGTCTCATGAATATTGCATGCATCCAACAATTCATGTACACTTTTGTAAAATTCATATCACTTGTTATGAGGTTCTTTAGGTGCCAAATAAAACTTCATTTTATTTTCCATTAGTCGCGATCAATTATAACTAAAATCTAGTATTTAAAGTTTAGTCGTAGATTGGTTTTAAGAACCAGTAATACTCTTAATAAATCTTCATTTTATATTTAAGACTGGAGTTTTGGATGAGTTCTAAAACCACAATTTTAAATCTTCTTTTAGCAATCAAAATCTTATGACTTCATGAATTTGTA
This sequence comes from Lactuca serriola, assembly GCF_051521515.1. Lineage (NCBI taxonomy): Eukaryota > Viridiplantae > Streptophyta > Magnoliopsida > Asterales > Asteraceae > Lactuca > Lactuca serriola. The sequence continues at coordinate 183,418,263 of NC_136416.1, forward strand.
GAATAAACTCATTTTATTTTATAAACTCAATTTTATGTATCTTATGATAAAAGTCATATTTTGATAAACCAAAACTTGGATGATGATACTTATGCTTTAAAATTCATTTGGCACGAATAAAAAATAATATCAACATGTTGCGTTATGTTTAAAATACTAATATCATATATTAAGCTTTGACGCAAAAAATAATCACTAGTTTTATTATTTACCGTTATTACGCTATAAACCGATCTTATTCTTTTTAATAAAAACTCCTTATTTATTATAAACACGTGAAGTTTATATAATGTTTAAACACCTTTTAAACCATTTAAAATATTTTAAAGTTGACTATTAATAAGTTTTACAATAAAACTATTTTCAACAAAAAAATCGATTTTAACCGGTAAACGGTAAAAACGTTTTTATAAATATCCATTTATAAACATCTTATGTTATCTTTTAAATATTTTTTACTCAAACTCCATTTGATATTATCTTATGTTAAAATGTTGTTTGACATGTAAAACTCATTTTCATACAAAAACATAACATACAATAACATTAAAATAAACATCACATGTATGCATTATAATTTGTATAAACCAAGTCATATCTCGTAATAACTTTTTAGAGCCATCACAAGAATTATTGAGTCTTTCCTAAATGACTTAAGAGACATTTAAAAAGGTTTTCAAGCTCCTACTAGCCATGTCAACTCTTGCTTGCAAAATGACTTTAAATCGTCATGTTGTAAAGGTTGTTGCACTCAAACAATTAAGACTATACTTAAGCGCAAAACCAAGAGTAGAAGCTCATGGTTGGGATTATGGTCTCAAATTGTTAAGTCATCTTCAAGGTGGCTATTTCTACATCTTGTTACATTTAAAAATAACTATAACCAGTCTAACTAATTTATTACAACAAATCAACCAATGAAAAAAAATTATTTATCTCTTACATCTTATGAATAAATAAATATCAACCAAACACAAAACAAAGGTCCAAATGGCTTGTTTATACACAACAACATATCAAATATTATAACAAACAACTCTTTGTTTTTTCTAAGGCAACTTTTATATAACCAAAATCCATGAAAAAATGTTATATATAAAAATAAACAATTTTAACAAAGAGGTTGCCAAAAAAGACAAATATGGATTTTTCCCAAAAGAAATTCATGCTTGTTTTCCAAAAAACCAAATATTATCAAACATAAAAAATCATTCTAAAATGTAAAAGATGGCTCTGATACCACTGATAGGTTTGATACAAAATATAAGTTTGTTTTTCACAAAAACTACAAAGAAAGTATTATAAAATAACAAGTTTATTTTTATTTTATAACAAAACCAAACCATCAATGATCTATTTATAGAGGTTAGAATGAAATAAAAACAACCAAAGAATTTTTAGAGTGACAGCCTTTGAACCCACTTGATTTTGGGGTGTTGATGAAGATAGCAAAAATTCAAGAGTAGAATTTCTCTATGTGTATCCACCATCAAGAGTAAGGCACATGGAATGCTAGTTCCGTCTTGTATTCTTGAGCTTCGTAAGCCTTTAAGTGCTTAAATCAAATAAGAACTAAATGAGACAACTCAAGAGCGCTTTTAATCTTGCAACACTCTTCAAAAGACAACAAGAAGAGGAAGAGAATGAGGTTTAGACCATGAGAATAATTGGAGAGAATTCACTAGAAAAACTAGCTTCAAACTCATGAAAAACACCTCTTTAAATACCCATACAAAAGCGAAAGCAACCCCACTAAATAATACAAAGTAATCACATTACATTAGAGGTATGAAGGACAAATGAGGGAGGTTGACATACAACCACCCATACCTCTCTTAACTTTCGGCCACACCTAATAAAGAAGAAGAATCCTTTAAGTTTTATAAACTCAAAGTTTATAAAATATAAACTTTGTCTTTAGGTAAAAGACAAAAAAATCCAACTAGTCCAACAGGTTGTCCATATACCATATGAAATAATAACTTATAATACTCTCTTATAATTTTTATTTTTACAAAAAAATAATTATCACCTAATTAAATACAAGAATTCATATTATTTATTAATAATCATACTAATAATAAATATAAAAAATGTGCCAACTTGATAAAAGTGAGACCCTATGGGATCATATATTATTAGCAATATCACTCAATAATTATTCTTGGGCATATAAATTCAACAATATATATATATATATATATATATATATATATATATATATATATATACACACACACACACACATTGTTGGATCTATATGCCCAAGAAAGATTATAGAGTGATATTGTTAATAATATATAATCCAATATGGTCACACCTTTATCAAGTTGGCACATTTTGTATATTTATTATTAATGAGATTATTAATAAATAATATCAATTCTTGTATTTAATTACGAAATAATTATTGTTTTGTGAAAATAATAATTTTAAGAGAGTATAACTAGTTATTATTTCATATGGTATGAATTAATAAGTCATGTATAACATTTTGGACTAGTTGGATTCTTTTGTATTTTACCTAAAGACAAAGTTTATACTTTATAAAATTAGAGTTTATAAAAAATAAAGAGTCCATCCTCTTTAAAGAGGCATGATTGAAATTAATAAACAAATATGGAGATTGTTTTTTAACCTCCATGCTTTGTCTCCCATGCTTCTAAAGGCTAGCCATTACTTTAGAGTATTCTAATGGTTAGGCCTTACTTTGCAAGGACTATATAAAGGATGCATGAGGCTTGGATTTTTTTTTTGTGTGTGAAACACTCTCTTCTCCCCTTCTTTCTCTGTAACACTCTAAAAATCCAAGCGAATTTAAACTTTTCAAAAACCACCCAGTTTCATTAAGTTATTACAAAAAGGTTTTCAATACATTTATTATCAGAGTATTCCCAGAACCATATCATAAAACAAGAACAAGAGGAGCGGTACGATCACGCCTTCGCCTTGCCATGGTCTCCTGGAGTACCTGAAAAACATTAAACCACAACTGTAAGCCCGAAAGCTTAGTGAGATACCCCCAAAATACCAACCACATATACCACGCATAACATATCATAACCGAACAGAACAGCCATGCACTTCGGGTCTACTTTGTGACTGGTCTGCCGCACCGGGCCTTCAGTCCACCTGGTCCACCCTCCGAGTCTAGCCATATCCATCGAGTCTGCAGTGTGGTTGGTCCGCCCACACCGGGCCTTCAACCCACCTAGTTCACTCTCTGAGTCTACAGTATGACCGGTCCGCCAACACCGGGCCTTCAGTCGGCCTGGTCCACACTCCGAGCCTCAGCACGTCTGGTCCACCCTCGTGTGGCCTATAGCATATCCGGACCGCTCGTTGGGCCTTCGGGATAACCGGTCCGCCCTGGGTATGTTGGCCTACAGCACAAAGCAGGACCCGCCTCAACCCAACCCCAGTCCAACAACCATGTGCACATAAACATACAATCATATAACAATTCGCATCCAATCAAACCGATCTTGCAGATCACATAACATAACATCATCCTAACCAGGATACCGACCTAACCGGTCACTAGCATAGCATCATCCTATATACCAGGATACCGACCTTAACCAGGTCTCTAACATATACCATCCTAACTACTAGGATGCAAACATAGCAAAGCAATAACATAACAACGATACCCGGATTACAATCCAACAAAGGGTCGGCCTTGGTGCCTTAGACCCTGTTGATATAGTGAGGTTAACTCACCTCGCAACTGCCGACGGAAGAGATAAGATCACGCTGCTCCAACCTCTGACACGAACTTCACCACTGATCAATAACTAAAACACCAAACTCAATAAATACCAAAATACCCCTGAAAGACAACTGGTCAACACAAGACTATCTCTACTTGTCGAGTCACCCCGCTGACTCGTCGAGTCCCTATGCTCTGAAAATCCCATAGCACGAATCAACTCGCCGAGTCTCCCCAAGACTCGCCGAGTCCCACAACTCTGAGTCTAATCACACTCAACTCATCGAGTCATTCCTTGACTCACCGATTCACAGCTCAACCAGGAAAGGTTAAGACCTCACGACCAGACTCGCCGAGTCCAAGGCTATCTTCAACCAACTCACCGAGTTGTTATTCCTACTCGTCGAGTTTCTGCCTATCTTCATGCAACTCGCCGAGTACACCCATGTGACTCGCCGAGTACCACTAGCTCTTAACCTATACAGAGGCTTTCCAAGCCATGCAGGGTCTCAAATCCATAGATCTACTCTTCTACAAGCCATCCATCATGTAAAGTGGCAAACTTTACGTGAATCCAAGGAGATCTAAGCATAATATACTCTAGGGCTAGGGTTTGGGACTAAAAGGCTTCATCAACAACTCTTGAACAGGGACTTTATGCTCTTTTGGATCATCACTACACTAGATCTGAGGTAGCAACCTCAGATCCAACCTCCAAACTCAAGATAGCACTAGATATACTCCCAAAAATCCCACAAATGATAGATCTAGATGGATAACAGCTCAAGCAACGAATCATTACCTCAAGAGAAGACTCCAACAGAAGAATAAGCCAAAACCTTGTAAAGCCCGTTGCTCCAAGCCTCTTAATCTTCAAAGATCTCTTCAATAACACTCCTTCAAGATCCAAATGCTCTCTAATTCTCTCACAAACGAATATTAGGGTTTCTGGACTTCAAGGGAGAGTAAAGAGGCTGGGGAGAGGGTATTATGTTCTTTATATAGGTCTCAACCCCCAGGATTAGGGTTTCCTCCACACAACACCAACTCGCCGAGTCCAGCCACCGACTCGCCGAGTTAGCTACTTAACACGCGACTAGAATCGCGACCCTACTCGCCAGGTCTACACATGGACTCGCCGAGTTGACCATCCACATTTTCACTTTGAACCTTGAACTTGCACTCCTGAACTCGGGATGTTACATTCTCTCTAAACCGTGAGCATGCAGAAACTCTCCTCTTTTGAAGTTTGGTGCTTTGCTTTGGTGATTAGAAGCTCTCTTGAGTTGTATCCTTTAGTGCTTATTTGATGTAAGCACTTAAAGGTTTAAGATACTGTGACAACCCGATATTTCGAGTCAATGTAATGTAAAACCAATCAAACTAGGTCAAAATGTAACTTTCCTAAAATCTTATTTGGGTTAAATAAAGTAGTAGGAATTGTATCAAGGTTTCCAAGCATATAAAGAACCCTAAAATCTGAGTTATAACGAAGAAGTTATGACCAACCGAAGATTCTCGGCAAAACCGGCATCTGCGATTAAACGTAAAACGCGAAATTTCGATGCAATAGTTTTTAGCATTAAGTATCTAAATGGAAGTTATAGACAACCTCAATCTATGATCGTACATAAAAAGAACATCCAAATCTGACTTCGGATGTGAAAGTTATGAATTTTTGAAGAAATTCCTTAATCGCGTCATTTTATTTAATAAATAATAAAAATAATTTTGGAATTTGCCAACGGATTCTAAACGAAAGTTGTAGATCTTGGTCTCACCTTCGCGTGGATATAAAGAACGTCAAAAACGGAGTTCGTATGAGGGAGATATGAATTTTAGAAGTTTAATTAAAATAAATATAAATTTAATTATAAACTCCCGGTATTATCCGAAGGGGAGTCATCGGATAGGACCGAAGTACGCCCTGCGTACCTTCGTACGCCCCGCGTACTGAGATCAAGGGCTTCGGATCGTCCACGTCGCCATATCCGAGGAATCCGACCCGTCCGACCCGTCCGAAGCTCCGACCCGTCCGACTCGCTGTCCCGTCCGACCCGCCGTCCCATCCGACCCGCGTACCCAGCAATCCGTCCCATCCGAAGCCGAGGCAGTCGAGGCTTCGGTCATGCATGACGTACGCGTACGCGCTGCGTACAAGCGTACGCCCCGCGTACCGAGGCGGTTCAGCCTTCCTATAAATAGGATGCGAGGCTTTCCGAATTATTTGCTCAATTCTCCTCTTTTCTCTTGCGTCTTGCCTCGTTTTCCGTGCCCGTTCAAACCCGAAGCTCTGGCCTTTTTGCTCAAGTCCCGAGGGTCGATTTTACTCCCGAGATTCTCGAGAATCCCGAGAAAAATCCGTTTCCCGAGACGAAACTCTGCCCGGTTTTCATCTCGCTATCTTCAAGTTTTCATGTGAGTTCATACCCCTTAAATAATGTTTTAAACTACTTTTAAATGCTTTATGGGGGGGGGGGGATACAAGTAGAATCATATTACTTATTACATCAATCACATGTGATTAATATACAACATTCAAAAGATTTGGCTACTCATTAGCCGTTTTACCAAACAGTTTCCTTCAAATGATTTTTATAAACATTTTATATGTTTTAAACTCCTTATTACACTGTACCTCTTACTCTGTTTATCATATTTCAAACTTATTTACACTGTATTTCAAACAAATGTTCCTTATACTTATATTGTTTTATCAAACTTATGCCTTCAAATTGTTTTATAGACTGACATCAAGTCGATCTTTCCTTAAACTAATATTTATGTTTCAAATGTTTTACCAAACTTATTTATGCTTTTATATTATAAATTGCATGCCTCTATATGTATAGTTATATAAGAAATGTTTAAAAGACTTAGGAAGGCTATCCACCCTATTTCCTTTTCGCGCCTTGAGATGTGGTCTGGTGGGATATTGGATACTCGTCCGAAGGTCGTTTAAATATTAGTTATATATCATGTGTACATATAAAGTCATAAAAGGTCCTTCCAGTTCATCCTATGCCCTTGGGTAACAAGGGTATACATCCACGTCCATACATACCACTTAGATTACTAGTAAGCTACCATATGGGTAGTTCAGGAAGATACCGGAACCATTACTAGAATGCAATATCATACAATGAGTCAGTTCATTCATGAGTCAATACTTTCTAAAACATTACTATACATTACATGTACAAACTATACTAGGACAAGAACATATACATCTATACTAGAACGTTTATATTACTATACTTGCTAGATAGAAAGAACACACATTACAGCTAGCACACGTAGAACCTTACCGTACTCTACTATAATATTTACATTACTATACTTATAGGAGTACTTGTGCATAGATACATCAGTAGGAGTCCTATTACATTTTATATGTATCGACTCCGTTTTTAAATTCATGTTCTTACCTTTTCCTTGTGATAAGATCACATAATCGACGAGATAGAATAGATTATTATCCTTGTAATAGAGGATGCTAGTTGGGGGATTGACCATTCCTAGAATCTTTGTTAGCTACAGAGGTAAAAGTACATCTACGGATGTCAAAAGGTTGGTACCTTTTTAGGTGCACGAGGAGGGATTGACTATTCCTATACCCGGCTGTTAGCAACAGAGGTAAAGAGTACGTCTACGGATGGCTTAAAGTTAACGTTTACAATTACCCTAGTACCAAAGGGTATGATTTCAAGTTAGTTATATTATTACCTATATTTGTGACTCATTCACATAACCAATGAGGTAAAATTATATTTAGGTATCCTAGTACCAAGGGATAAAATTTCTTATAATGATAATAATAGTAACACAATTAGGCCTTGGTAGAAAACTACAAATAGCACAGTCAAGTCTTGGTAGAAGACTCCTTTCGTTACTAATAGGAATCATAGGGATTCTAGGGTTTTTTTTTCAAACATTTACAACTGATCTACAAACATTTTCATACTTTTAATGAGCTTTCTTTCAAAACAATGTCAAGTCTTAAAAATTATAAGTTTTACAAATTAAGACACATTAATACTTATGATCTCACCAGCTTCATAGCTGATACTCGCTTTCAAAATTACTTGTATCCTCAGGTCATCATAGACAGGTACCGATGCAAGGAGAAAGGAAGATGGAGCTTATTCAAGACTTATCTTTCATTTTGATTTATGCTTTAGTGTTTATCAAAATTTGACAGAATACAATTGTATAATAATTATTTTATTAATGCAATGGATGATGTTGTTGCTCGTTTACTACTTTACATTGTTGTTGATATTATACATGACGTCCTCCGCCCCAGAATGTTTCCGCCATTCTCGGTTTTGGGGTGTGACAGATTGGTATCAGAGCATTGTTTATAGTGAATTGAGTATATCAACCCATAAAAGATATACTAACTATAAATACAATGGGATTAAAAATACTCTGATTTAGAGTTTATACTTTAAATAATAAAATATTTAAGTAAGTATACGTGCCTGCATTCATACTAAAATCAGTGTCACTAGGACAGTACAAAAGAATTACGATTGTTGAGCAACACAAGTGTGCTTAGAGACATATGGTCAAAACTGGGAAGATATAGCCTGATCGCCTATATTATCCGAGGGTTGACTAGCATGTGCCTAAGTTGAAGTGTGTAGTCGCAACAATGCAAAAATCTTACCAACCCTACCACAATGAGAACAATAGAACATAACATAAAAATTAAAATACTATAGGAGTATTTGGTGTTACTATAAGTACTTTATACTTGAGAATTAAAACGGGATCCTCATTACTAAATTGATAGTTGCTAAGTGGATACACTAAGGCTACATGTAATTAGGATGTTATAGACTTAGAATCAGTGGTAATTTTGCCTTACCCCTATTCTGTGTGAATTTGGAAATAAGGTCACTTATTCGAAGGTCTATCCTGTTTAGATTACACATAGCTGGTATGCACTTCACAAATAGTGATGTAACTAATGAGGGTTTTCTAAATAATTATCTAGATAGTTCGTCTAATAATTATCCACTTACCCTAAATTCTCGCATAGAAATCATAGTTGGACTCCATCCCCTTGACAACCAGTATCTTCCGAATGAAGTCATAGCTGGTTGGTTTGGAGAAGAACCAGAGAATGATCATCCTATCCCTTTGGATGATCACCATGATGAAAACCTTTCAGTCGATGCTAATTCCGAACTAGAGGTTGAGAACCTACCCCGAGCAACTCCCTTTCCAATTCCTAACCCTCGTCCGGCTCTTCATGGCCCGACGCCTGATTCGGTGGAATGCTTGGAAACATGGAGCCAAGAACAAGACCAGCCCATGCCAGTTATTGGCGACCGAAACTTTTACGACCTGAGCAATGGGGGCTCAGCAGGTAGAATCTTGCCAATTATGGTCCGCAGAGTGGTCCAAAATGAGATTCAAGGCAGGACAACCCAACATCAGATTGCCGAAGTTGTCACCGATGCAAGAATGAATACCCTCCACACCACTCATCTAGAAGATTCTCACAAGAGATCAGAAAGAAACCATGAGAACCTGCTGCAAACACTAGCTGAAAACCCGAGCCAAAGTCATAGAGCTCCAAGTGCGCCAGAGGGTGTACTAGAGACACCTACTTGACATGGAACGTCAATTGGTTGAACTAAGAATTCACCAGAGGAATTACCGTCGCCAGTAGTAGACGCTTTACTTTATTTCCCTTATAAAAAGAGGAATCGTATTTTCTGTCTATGCCTGATGTGGCATTTTCTATGAAATTATCTGGTACCGTAAGTACTTTAGTTAGGTCTTTATGCTGTCAGGAACTATCTCTTGTGGATATGATGTAAGACCTTTACAAGGTCATTTTCCTGAACCTTTACGCCGTAAATATCCAAGATATTGACAGCCGGCTAACTTTTGTGTCATTTCCTTCATTCAAGTACTCTTATCATACTCTCATTGGAGTCTATCTGAAACCTGCTTTAGTTAAGTCATTGGACCATAGCAAGTTAGATACGGAGACATTTCCAAGTCTCTTTCAGTGGTTGGATTTTGTTATACACCAATCCACGATACCTCAACTGGTACAACAAACGTCTTGAGAACATTCTACGAACTTACCTCTATTCATTACTAGGACTGCATCATAGGGATGTAGGTCAAACCTTCGCGAACACACTTTCATCCAGTACTAGGACTGCATCATAGGGATGTAGGTCAATCCTTTAAGAACATACTTTCATTCTGTACTAGGACTGCATCATAGAGATATAGGTCAAACTTTCGAGAACATCGTTGTACTCTTTACATGAACGATCGAAGTACGTCTAGGTTCAACCATACTCACTCACAAATTTATTTTCCTTTCCGTATAACAGAATCATGTCGCCGAAGAAAAACGATCAACCCATCTACCAAACACCAACTCTTCAGATTGATGCAGCTACCTTTCAAGCTGCAGTCTCGACTGTCGTGTCAGCTGTTCTGACCCTCCTTAACGCTAACAACGCGAATGTTAGCGGGATCGTTAACAATAATTCCAATCCAAGTAACAGTCAAGTACCTCAACAAGAAACAAACTACCACGACACCCCGAGTTCCAAGACGAAGAGTAACAAACGGAAGTTTTGGGATAGAAAGAAAGACAAATCGCGTAAAGGGACGAATAAGAAACAACCACGGGTAACGACCTTCACAACTACGACATCTATACCTCCTACTACCATCCCTTCGGAAACACCAGTTGTCCCAAGCTCAACCCGACAATATGTTGGAAATCTCCCAAATTGCATAAAATGTAATTATCACCACCTTGGACCGTGTCGGGGGAAGCAGTGCTCAAACTGCAACAAAAAGAGGCACACCAAACGATACCGCAAGAGCCTATCAGGACCGACCAATAACTCACCCAACGCCGAGGGAAACCAGACTTGTCATCACTGTGGTGAGTTTGGTCACTATAAAAGAGAATGCCCGAAAAAGGAAAGAACCCGCGTCCCCATAACTCCTACTCGACGTTTCACTACCACCACCAATGTGGGTGATGTCCATATATGTCACCAATGCGGTGAAATTGGACACCTCCAGAAGGATTGCCCGATAACGCAGAATTCTGGCACAGATGGGAAGATTCTCAGGATCACAGCTGCAGGAGAGCCTACTCCGGAACCACGTTAAATGTAATTTGGGCGTTCGTTGTAACAGACTTATAAACTATCTAGAATTAGTGCAACTAGAGTCTTACCTTTTGCGAGATCCTGACTGTATAGGAATGCTCGTGCTGCGTATACTTGTCTTTTGTAGTATATCCTATTCGCAGCATTAGTCTTGTGGTAAATCTAAAGTACTATAACTCTGTTCATGGTTGCACAGTTGTGTTTTGTCTGTAATCGTCTATGTTTAATTCTAATGTCTTTAAAGTTTCTGTATGATTCCGACATTATCATACAATCAGATTCAATTTGATCGACGCTAAAACAGCTTCATACGTACGTCCCTATCTTCTAGATCACTTTTCCAATGAAGTCGTCTTATCAGAACGTCGAAGTGCTCATTCCAGGATTACCTCTTAGATAGTTTCTTTCCAAAGAAATCATCGATGTACCACTCGTGTAGTACGTCAAGTTCAATTTAGGAAAATTCATACGGATGATCTATCACTGAGGAAGGTATACATAAGAGTGTTATATAATCAAGGTTCTACAGGTTTAGAATTAATGATTTCGCCTTAACTCTTTTCCTCCTTGGGATGTGAGGGTAAGGAAGAATCAGTTATTTGACTACCTTTTCAATCTTAATTATATACGCCTCGTATACACGAAATGGTGATCGTGAAGCCCTGTATGAATTCTCAAATGGACTTCAGGACGGAGAAACTGCCTAAGTATACGAGTAATCACATCGTCATGTGAATAGACTTAGAACCCAGTACAACTCCCGAAAACAGATCACCCTATAGTTTAAACACCCACGGAGATACAAGAACAGCACGAGCAACTTGGCGAACCACACATAAATAGAATTAGAAGACTAGGTTTCTCACCCTAGAGAACCCCGGTCAGATTCTTCCAGAGATCGATGGATCGCATCGTATGTGCCTCAGTTATCGAGGAATCCGTCAAGATTTTCATAGAAATCGTTATCTCTGCCTCACATAGAAAAAAATGGTTGAGCAAACGTAAGGAAAGAATCTACCTTCAGAAATGGACCTGAGATCCGAATATCACCAGTTTGATGTGTTGGGGAAGGATGTCAGGAAGACTATCTTCCGAACCCGATACGGACACTTCGAGTTCGTAGTGATACCTTTCGGATAGGACCAATACGCCCATGGTTTTCATGAGTTAAATGAAGGGTTACGTCTTTCTTACTTGGATCAATTCGTCATTTCCCCAAGAGATGACTTGCTTATCTACCCTCGTAGTAAGAAGAAAGCCCATGGTAACATTCCTACAGAGGAACTTTTAGCAAAGTTCTCTAGGCACGAGTTTTGAAATTGAAGAGTCAAATTTCTAGGACACACTGATAGCAATGTGTGAAATTTTGAGTACTCTTTCAATTTGTCAAAACCGTTGAGCATTTATCGACACCAGAGACGCCTACAGTTTTTCACCATATTCTAGGTCTTACCGACCCACCGCATTAGTTCATTCAGAACTCCTCGCAAGCTACAGAAACTTGTACGACTTTAACCCAGCAAGGGGTGGCCTTTGACTGAGGAGTTACGTAAGAAAAGGAACCTTTGAGATTCCAAGTGAGTGACCAAGTTCTTTAGGATAACTCACTCTGGGAATGGCTTAATATGCTTCGTAAAGCGTGGAAATCTAAATCCAAGTTAGACAGGACCTCCGAGATTCTTATCAAAATCGGTCTTGTGCCTCACACAAACAAGACCTACTCCGCGAACTCAGTAACGTACTTTCTACTCTTCGCATCTCGATCATTCGTGCATACTTCCTTTCTTAAATTCTAATTTCGGGACGAAATTCCTTCTAACGGGGGGATGATGTGACAACCCGATATTTCGAGTCAATGTAATGTAAAACCAATCAAACTAGGTCAAAATGTAACTTTCCTAAAATCTTATTTGGGTTAAATAAAGTAGTAGGAATTGTATCAAGGTTTCCAAGCATATAAAGAACCCTAAAATCTGAGTTATAACGAAGAAGTTATGACCAACCGAAGATTCTCGGCAAAACCGGCATCTGCGATTAAACGTAAAACGCGAAATTTCGATGCAATAGTTTTTAGCATTAAGTATCTAAATGGAAGTTATAGACAACCTCAATCTATGATCGTACATAAAAAGAACATCCAAATCTGACTTCGGATGTGAAAGTTATGAATTTTTGAAGAAATTCCTTAATCGCGTCATTTTATTTAATAAATAATAAAAATAATTTTGGAATTTGCCAACGGATTCTAAACGAAAGTTGTAGATCTTGGTCTCACCTTCGCGTGGATATAAAGAACGTCAAAAACGGAGTTCGTATGAGGGAGATATGAATTTTAGAAGTTTAATTAAAATAAATATAAATTTAATTATAAACTCCCGGTATTATCCGAAGGGGAGTCATCGGATAGGACCGAAGTACGCCCTGCGTACCTTCGTACGCCCCGCGTACTGAGATCAAGGGCTTCGGATCGTCCACGTCGCCATATCCGAGGAATCCGACCCGTCCGACCCGTCCGAAGCTCCGACCCGTCCGACCCGCTGTCCCGTCCGACCCGCCGTCCCATCCGACCCGCATACCCAGCAATCCGTCCCATCCGAAGCCGAGGCAGTCGAGGCTTCGGTCATGCATGACGTACGCGTACGCGCTGCGTACAAGCGTACGCCCCGCGTACCGAGGCGGTTCAGCCTTCCTATAAATAGGATGCGAGGCTTTCCGAATTATTTGCTCAATTCTCCTCTTTTCTCTTGCGTCTTGCCTCGTTTTCCGTGCCCGTTCAAACCCGAAGCTCTGGCCTTTTTGCTCAAGTCCCGAGGGTCGATTTTACTCCCGAGATTCTCGAGAATCCCGAGAAAAATCCGTTTCCCGAGACGAAACTCTGCCCGGTTTTCATCTCGCTATCTTCAAGTTTTCATGTGAGTTCATACCCCTTAAATAATGTTTTAAACTACTTTTAAATGCTTTATGGGGGGGGGGGGATACAAGTAGAATCATATTACTTATTACATCAATCACATGTGATTAATATACAACATTCAAAAGATTTGGCTACTCATTAGCCGTTTTACCAAACAGTTTCCTTCAAATGATTTTTATAAACATTTTATATGTTTTAAACTCCTTATTACACTGTACCTCTTACTCTGTTTATCATATTTCAAACTTATTTACACTGTATTTCAAACAAATGTTCCTTATACTTATATTGTTTTATCAAACTTATGCCTTCAAATTGTTTTATAGACTGACATCAAGTCGATCTTTCCTTAAACTAATATTTATGTTTCAAATGTTTTACCAAACTTATTTATGCTTTTATATTATAAATTGCATGCCTCTATATGTATAGTTATATAAGAAATGTTTAAAAGACTTAGGAAGGCTATCCACCCTATTTCCTTTTCGCGCCTTGAGATGTGGTCTGGTGGGATATTGGATACTCGTCCGAAGGTCGTTTAAATATTAGTTATATATCATGTGTACATATAAAGTCATAAAAGGTCCTTCCAGTTCATCCTATGCCCTTGGGTAACAAGGGTATACATCCACGTCCATACATACCACTTAGATTACTAGTAAGCTACCATATGGGTAGTTCAGGAAGATACCGGAACCATTACTAGAATGCAATATCATACAATGAGTCAGTTCATTCATGAGTCAATACTTTCTAAAACATTACTATACATTACATGTACAAACTATACTAGGACAAGAACATATACATCTATACTAGAACGTTTATATTACTATACTTGCTAGATAGAAAGAACACACATTACAGCTAGCACACGTAGAACCTTACCGTACTCTACTATAATATTTACATTACTATACTTATAGGAGTACTTGTGCATAGATACATCAGTAGGAGTCCTATTACATTTTATATGTATCGACTCCGTTTTTAAATTCATGTTCTTACCTTTTCCTTGTGATAAGATCACATAATCGACGAGATAGAATAGATTATTATCCTTGTAATAGAGGATGCTAGTTGGGGGATTGACCATTCCTAGAATCTTTGTTAGCTACAGAGGTAAAAGTACATCTACGGATGTCAAAAGGTTGGTACCTTTTTAGGTGCACGAGGAGGGATTGACTATTCCTATACCCGGCTGTTAGCAACAGAGGTAAAGAGTACGTCTACGGATGGCTTAAAGTTAACGTTTACAATTACCCTAGTACCAAAGGGTATGATTTCAAGTTAGTTATATTATTACCTATATTTGTGACTCATTCACATAACCAATGAGGTAAAATTATATTTAGGTATCCTAGTACCAAGGGATAAAATTTCTTATAATGATAATAATAGTAACACAATTAGGCCTTGGTAGAAAACTACAAATAGCACAGTCAAGTCTTGGTAGAAGACTCCTTTCGTTACTAATAGGAATCATAGGGATTCTAGGGTTTTTTTTCAAACATTTACAACTGATCTACAAACATTTTCATACTTTTAATGAGCTTTCTTTCAAAACAATGTCAAGTCTTAAAAATTATAAGTTTTACAAATTAAGACACATTAATACTTATGATCTCACCAGCTTCATAACTGATACTCGCTTTCAAAATTACTTGTATCCTCAGGTCATCATAGACAGGTACCGATGCAAGGAGAAAGGAAGATGGAGCTTATTCAAGACTTATCTTTCATTTTGATTTATGCTTTAGTGTTTATCAAAATTTGACAGAATACAATTGTATAATAATTATTTTATTAATGCAATGGATGATGTTGTTGCTCGTTTACTACTTTACATTGTTGTTGATATTATACATGACGTCCTCCGCCCCAGAATGTTTCCGCCATTCTCGGTTTTGGGGTGTGACAGATACTCAAGAACACAAGAAGGAACTAGCATTGCAAGTGCCTTACTCTTGATGGTGGATACTTGTAGAGAAGATCAGACACTTTGATCTTTGGTATCTTCATTAACACCCTAAAACCATGTGGGTTCAAAGGCTTCAAAGATTATCTCTAAAACGTCCTATGGTTGATTTTATTTCATTCTAACCTCTATAAATGGATCCATGATGGTTTGGTTTTTTTATGGACTAAAAATAAACTTGTTATTTTTAAAGTCTTCCGTTGCCGGTTTTTGGAAAACAAGCATAGATTTCTTTTGGTTAAGAAAAATCGATATTTGTCTTCTTTGGCAACCTCTTGGTTAAAATTGTTTATTTTTATATATAACCAATTTTCATGCATTTTGGTTATATAAAAGTTTCCTTCGAAATACAAAGAGATGTTTGTTGTAATATTTGATATGTTGTTGTGTATAAACAAGCCATTTTGACATTTGTGTTGTATTTAGTTGATATTTATTTATTCATAAGATGTAATAGATAAATAGGTAAATTTTCATTTGTTGATTTGTTGTAATAAATTAGTTAGATTAGTTGCATATCTTTTTAAATGTAACAATATGAAGAAATGACCTCCTTAAAGATGACTTAACAATTTAATTCCATAATCCCAACCAAAAGCTTCCACTTTTGGTTTTGGGCATAATTATAGTCTTAATGGCTTAAGTGTTGCAACTTTCACTACATGAAGATCTGAAGTCCTTTTGCAAGCAAGAGTTGACTTGGCATGTGGGAGCTTGAAGACCTTTTGGAGTGCCCCTTAAGTCCTTTAGGAAAGACTAAATAATTCTTGTGATGGCTCACAAAAATTATTACTAGACATTGCTTGGTTTATATACATTATAATGTATGCTTGTGATGTTTATTTTATGTTAAATGTAAGTTATATTTATGTATAAACATATTTTTTATATGTCAAATAACATTTTTTTCATAATATCTATCACTTGGAATTTGAGTAAAAAATATTTAAAAGATACCATAAGATGTTTATAAATGGATATTTATAAAAACGTTTTATCGGTTACTGGTTTACCGGTTAATACTCAACTTTTTGTTGAAAATAGTTTTATTAACTTTAAAATATTTGAAAGGTTTAAAAGATTTTTAAACTTTATATAAACTCCATGGATTTATAATAAATAAGGAGTTTTTATCAAAAGGACTAAAATCGGTTTATAACGTTATATCGACAATTAATAAAACTAGTGATTATTTTTTGCGTCGAAACTTAATATATGATATTGGTGTTTTAAACATAATGCAACATGTTGATATTATGTTTTATGCATGCTAAATGAGATTTAAAACATAAGTATCATCACCCAAGTTTTGGTTTATCAAAATATGACTTTTATCACAATATGCATAAAATTGAGTTTATAAAATAAAATGAGTTTATTTTATAAATTCATGAAGTCATAAGTTTTTTATTTTTAAAAGGATATTTAAAATAGTGATTTCATAACTCATCCAAAACTCCAAGTCTTAAGTATAAAATAAAGTTTTATTAAGATTATTATCGGTTCTTAAAGTCGATCTACGACTAAACTTTAAATACCGGATTTTAGTTTATAATTGTTCGCCGTTAATGGCAAATAAAATGAAGTTTTATTTGGCACCAAAAGAACCTAATAACAAGTCATATGAATTTTACAAAAGGGTACATGAATTGTTGGATGCATGCAAGATTCATGAGACCATGTTTTTATAAACTATAATTGTAAAACATATATAAAACCTTTTCTAAAATGCAAGTCATTGTCGTCCTTTTGAAGAACACTCGTTATCATTTGAGGATTCTAACGTCATGAGGTCACCTGGGCCTAGGATTGGGTTTTGATGTTCGGGGTGGTTTTGTAGTTTCTGGTTTCTAAAGGGTCACCTTGTTACTGGTTAGTCGCAATGCTACAATTTGTTTCAAGTAAAGCAGATAGTCAATTAGAATACTAGAAATAGCTTCAAGTCTGTTCAAGCATTGAATAAAAGGAAGTGTAATAGATTGTGCACTCATATAGACTTATAGTTAAATTAAGGGAAATATAGCATAATCCCAAAAATCAAGAAAGGACCAAATGATTTATGTGGTTTTTATTGTGGAAGAAACTAGACACCTAAAGGAGGAATTGCTCCTCTCATCTCATCAAGTTGAAGAAGTCTGGCTTGGACAATACTCCAAATATCTATATGACAGAACTATTTATTTTTCCATCATTCACTTGAGTATGTAATACTTCATGTGACACTGATAATTGATATTATGTATTGATGATTGGAAGAAATAATTAACTAATTACAAACGAATGGTATTTCGTGTTGAAGATATAACAAGTGTTGTTATAGTCTTATATTTAAACACTAGATGTATTGTACCTATCCTGATAGGGACATGTAACAGTTGTAATTTATGAATAAATCTAGATTTACTTATCGTTTAATGGATGTTCACATTCATGTTCTGAAACGATGTATTATCTGTTAAAGAATATTTCCTCATAATGTTATTTATGAAGTAAATATATAATCTTTCATTAACTTAATAGTTATGATCATAACACCTATATAATCAAATGATATTTGATTGGAACTTATCTATGTCATAATCATCATGACAATATAAATTAAAAATACATATACCAACTTCAAAAGGATAGAATTTTTGAAGGAAAATGAGCTTGACTCATTTGATATATGTGAATTCTATTTATAAGGAAGATGATTCACAAGTGTCTTTTTCTATTAGTAGTTAAAGAACAAAAGGCTTGACAAAGAGTTATACATAAGTGATGTATGTAATCTTTTTCAATCGATGAATAGATTTGGTGATAGATGTTTATTCAATTTCACTGACGACTTTTATTCGTTATGGTTGAAACCTTTGATTTGCTAAAATTGTTTCATAGTGAATAGAGTAAATTACTAAATCCGTCCCTATAGTTTGGTCAAAATCGCACGTTTGGTCCCTAACTTTTTTTTGCACTCGGATCGTCCCTGTTTGATTTTGTTGCGTTTTTCGTCCCTTACATACATAAAGTTAGGGACCAAAGGTGCAATTTTGACCAAACCATAGGGACGAAAAACGCAACAAAATCAAACCATAGGGACGATCCGAGTGCAAAAAAAAAGTTAGGGACCAAACGTGCAATTTTGACCAAACTATAGGGACAATTTAGTAATTTACTCTAGTGAATATTGAAATACAACTTAATGAGATCATCATTAACCTTTCATGGTGATAAAGAAAATGATTTTTGTAAGCCAAGTCTTCTTGGAACATCTTAAGAGTTGTGGAATCGATTCACAACTCATTCCGAAAAAAAAGACTCACTCGTCAATAGTATGTTTCTTGTGACACAGAATCACCCGGTCACTTGAATCTATCTCTTGATATTCGAGGTCGCCTTCGTATTCTCTAGTGGGATAGGGTCACTTAACCACTAGTTGAATGTCTATAGCACAAGTTTTTAAAGAGGATAAAACATAAACCTTGCAGTCAATTATATGATGTTTTAAAAGAACTATTTACTTTATAAAATTTTGGAGTCATGCTCACTGCAACAAATATAAATTGAATATATGTTTCCAACGAAACAAGTGGATTGGATACTCTTATTAGACTAAGGATGTAATGGTTTGTCCTTATGTAAAAGGTATAGAGTTCTAGAACTTATGTTAGACAATAAGTTTAACCACTCTAGCATCTACTAACTGCATTTATGTAGAATATCCTAAATGATTGTTTAGGATGAAGTTTTTACTAATCCCACTAATTGTCATTCCATAAGACAAGTGATTAGAAAGTGCCTTTTCTAAATGGGAGCAATTTGGAACTTGAAGAGCTAAAGATCCATAAGTTCAATGCATCGTAGTTTGGAACTAGCAAGTTTTCAACTGTTGTGGAATCTACATAATGGTTGATCAGAAAATAATAAAACACATAGAGATGTAGTCATGTATGATTATCAAGTGTGGGCTTGATTAATATTCCTCGATATAGTTTGACTATAAAGAGTAAGTGACTTTTCAAGGGAGAAAACATACATGATTGAAAATCTTTCCAAGATTTAAGCTAACATCTCAAAGTAAGAATCTTCTTTCTTATAAGTTAATTATATAGTGTGATTTAATTATGAATCTAAATGACTCTTGTGTTTTCTACAAAGTTAGTGGGAACGTAGTAACATTCCTAATGTTATATGTAGTCGACATATTAATTCATGGAATAAGGATCTATATACATAGATCTGATGGGTTTTGAGCACTACATCAATCCTATGGTGTACATGCAAACCCTAAAACTTTGGATCTAGTTTGTCTAATGAACATGCAATAATCATCCAAAGCTCATAAACCCTAGATCTAGCATATAATAATCGATATTATCATAATAAAAGGGTTTAGATATTACCTTGATTGTTATGTATTAATAATAATCTCTATTCCTCTTGATCTTGACCTTTGAAAGCTTCGTGCCTCAGATGTTGCACCTCTAATGGAGTCACAAACACCATGAGCAACAAGAGGACCTAGGAGAAGGAAGAGGACCACCAAAAATGTCCAAGAACCCTTAGGGATTACTTAACCGTGTTTTTTGGGCCTTAGGGTTCCTTATATTGGTAGGTTATTAGGGTTTTCAACTAGGAAACCCTAATTTGATTGCTTAGGCCCTAAGCAGCCCATGGACTCCCTCCTTAGAGGCCTTGGACGAATTCTTATGGGTTTGCCCATAGATTTCGTCCACTCTAAGTTCTATAGAGTACATTAGCCCATTTATGCAACCATCTTATAATTACACAATCAGTCCCCTTTATTTAATTAATATCTTTTAGCCACAAAATTAATTCTTATTAATTCTTGACTAATATTAATTAAACAATATGATTTCTCTTTTAATATATTATTCATATAATATATTAATAAATCATAATTAATCCTTTCTCTCTGTAGTTCATCCTATCGGTTGCTATGGTGAAGGCAACCCAAAAGGACCATGCTCACTATCGGGTCAAGTACATACCAAAATAGTTATGGGCTTAGACACCTAATCCAACAGTCTCCCACTTGGATAAGTCTAATAACTATATTGCGTATGACTTCGGAACCTGATCAGCAATCGTAGCTTTCAAATGCCACTTTCGAACTCTGATCATATCAGAAACACGTCCTTTAGATAAGGGATCATATATTCCTCCATTCTAGATATCGTTTAAACTGAGACATGGATTGTAATCATACTTTCTGTTCATGTGTTGTTTCCTGATTTTCCGATTTATGACGACTGACAACAGACTACAATTGAACACATCAACTCAGTCTCGACTTGGCCAAGCGCTTAGGGTGTCATCAATAAATCATCGAGGGGCCCACAGATATCGCGTTTATCCCACTTTGGGTAAAAGGAATGGATAAACTTTGACTCAACGCTCGCTTGTACCTACTCGTCAAATCACACACAACAATATGTTTTATAACACCAAGTTACTGGTGCGTTTACATATTATCAATGTGCAACCAACTTTCAGAATACAACTCACATGTCTCGGTTTCAAAAATATAAGATATTATCGTCTCACCAATCACTCGTGATAAAATCCATGAAACGACCCAAGTGATCATGGGTTTAATCTAATGCTCAAATCTTATTCATAAGCACTCATGAGCGTTGCATCAAACTTTTGCTATGTCTAATACACTTTAGACAATCTACAAACCAAGTCTTGACAATCTTCTTTCATACCTACTCCCAAAGTATGAACGACTATGGAACGTTCGAATAATCTTATTATTCAGGAAGTCAAAACATGCAAAGTGAAACACAAGAATAATCGAATCCAATATGGCGCCAAACCTTTGAGTATAAATAAAACTCCTTTTATTTAGTCATCATATTGATTACACATTATTCGTTTCATAATGTTTTGGATAATAAACTTTTTACTTGAATTATAACATTAGTTGTCCCTTGCACCAAGCATGCACACTCTGTTTACCTATGGTCCATACTTTGTGAAATAGATCAATTGAAAACATTTCCAATGATGCTCATTCCAGAATTCCTAATCCTTATTGTTAGTGTAAGAACAGAAAATTCTCGTCACTATCAGAATATGTTAGATTCTAACATTTTATGCAATTATCCTTTTGTAATCTTATTGCACAAAAGTTACCAAGACTTTGCCAATGAAATTACAAAGTTCTCTATTGGGGATTGTTAGAAGATAATTCCATAGATGTGAAGTCTCACATTCAAAGTACATTCCTTTGAACATCCTTCTTGCATAAAAGTTTCTAATCTAGACATAAATTCTTAATGTCCGACTCCCAATATGGAATTATTTCCATATTTTCCATACGACAACTCGTTATTAATAGAATCATATCTAATGATAATAATGTCATTATGGTCCATTCATTACTATTCTTCCAACTGCTCACAAGTGACCAATCCTTAGCGAACCTTAAATTGTGGTTGATAGTTGTTTAATTATTTTAGTCAAACCGGTTCTAGTCCTTTTTCCCTCTTAATTCCCTAGGTATTTGGAAAATTTTAGAACGGTCGAATATTACAGCATATACAATCGATCCTATACCTGAAGCGTATTGGACACGATTCATAATGAAAAACGTGATACTTTACCAGTTCCTTGCTATAATATTGCCATATATAGAATCCTTTTAAGTTGAATCTTTTCAACATTACATCCATATATGTCCTTTGACTAAATTGGATTAAAATTTCTCGATCTAAGCCTTTAGATTTGAAATGAATTATAATATTCTCTCCCTTAATTATAGCAAAACAACTATTCAACCTTTGTAACTTTGCGAATTGAAAGTTTGTTTTCTATAATTAATATTGTTAACTTGCAACACTTTAAATAATAACCATGCTCCCACTAACATGATTATTATATCCATACCAGTATAACATTTATGCTCCCACTAGCTTTGACACGTATTCAGAAAACAGTTGGACTTCTAGAAATCAATACTTATTGACTTCCAAAGTTCATTTTTCTAATATGATATGCTTCGATAAGCTTTTATCTAAGCTTTTCAAACTCATACACCTTTCTTTAGAAAGGTCATATGTGTGTTTAAACCATTTTAGAACTTATAGGACTAAGTCTTAAATGTTCAAACTAATTGCCAAATCTCACAATTCGAACTATGAAGAGGGATGCCGTAATGATAATCGAATTTGAGAATGCAATTTACACAATCGCTATCTCCTTAAAATCTCTCTTAGTGAAAGCCTTTCCTTACAATCATTTTCATGAAGGAGAGAAACCTTATGAAACTTAGATTTTATGGTGTATGTGTTCCTATCCATGTGCATTTGTCATAACCATAATTGTAAGACAAGGTTTAAGTCAAATCCAAACTCATATGGACTGAACTTGTTCATTCCTAATTTCTTGCCATCAAGGGTCCCACCATTGCTTCCAAGTTATTTAGCAGCTCACCTATACTAGTCAATGTAATTTCATTGAACAAGGTGCTTGCCCTTATGCAGTCAATTCAGAACTCGTAGAACTCAGATAGATAAGTAATCTTACTGGAATGGCATAGAAATAAATTTTTTTGTCAACACGATAGGTTACAAACCACAAGTCATGCGCTAGTGTCTAATAGGTTCACTCTTGAATAGTTCTTGACCCTTTTCAAGATCATTTAGACTCTCAATGACCTCTTGACATATAAGTTTCTCTTATGAAGAAACATTTCTTGACAAACAAGTATTCAAGAGTTAGTGCGGATTCTTATCAAGACAAACCACTACACATAATTGGTTTTAGTTGGTCTTTTTCCTCTCCAAGACATCACAACTTACCAATTTCAAACGTGCAAGAGTAAGAAAAACAATTTTCTACTCTACATTTGATGAGTGTGTTAAAACTTCTTAAGATGTGTCACTCAAGTCACAATCTTGGAGTACAACTCTAAGACTTAATTTTGAAACGAAGTATGATTCACCTTTTGATTTAACCATTTCAATAGTTTTTGATTCCTCTTCTTAGCCATACCAGTGCACTAAGGTTTACCTAGAGGATCAATTGTCATATGGTTTCACAATCAATAAGATGATCATAAAACATGATACTAAATTACTCTCCCATCTTTTCAGATTGGAGAAAATTTTATCTTCATGCCTAATTGATTCTTCTTATTCGTTCTGGCATTCATTGAAACTTTTCAATGATTCAAAATTACACTTAATCTTATAAGCATAACCATATTTACTAGACTTTTAGTAAGTCATGACGAACATTTTATCGTTTTTTGTGGTGGACTTGACCACTGCATGTAAGTCCCTAAAATGCCTGTGTATCAATCAGAACCGTTTGATGGTGCGGAAACCCAATCAAACGGATGATGTCGGATCAAATAGAAGAGAAGGAGAAGGAGAATAATATGAATCTATGTATGAATTGATTCAAAAGATTCACACACACAAAACTTCTCTCTAGTTTGTCTCTTGGCCGTACACTCCTTACTGTTCATCAATCTCTACTCCTCACCCTAACAGCTATATATATACAGGGGAATATGGGCTTGGTGAACATGGGCCATAAATGGGTTTATGGTCGTAAACCTGTTTACAGCCGTAAACACGTATACGGCCGTAAACACCAAGTTTTTTACGGTCCAAGACACAAAAATACAATTTTCTAGAAAAGTAAAGTATAAACCATATTTTTGACCCAACAATCTCCCCTTTGGTTTATAACTTTCTTTTCTTAATTGACCCAACAAGCTCCCCCTAGAAATTAGATGGCTCTTCTTGTCAATCTTCATCGAGAGCTTGGTTTCAACATTTATCTGCAAATTCTTCACAACTTCAAGATGAACTTGATGAATCTTCAATGAATGACTTCATCTTGAGCAGTTGGGCTTTTCTTCAGAATTTGACATTGAACGCACATTGGGTGAAGAGGCTTCTTGTACTGATTCTTGAAAGATAGCGCTTTCAGTTTGAGAATCTTCAGAGAGAACATTAGAGAGAACAAATCTTCTGGATCACTTCAGCAGGTATAAAGATAGCAGCAGACTGATTGAGGAGGCTTCAATGCAATCTATCACATAATCTTCAAGTCAGCTTGACCTTTCTTCTGGGGTTGAAGGATTGAATGTTGAAAGAATAATCTTCATTTGTTTCTCCTTTGAATGAGAATTCTTCGATGATCACGGATGAAGCCTTGGCTCAAAAATCTTCGAGACAAACTTCATGAGTCTTATCTATACCTGAAATCACTTTTCAAGACAAAAAAAAAACTAAAAGAAAACTTAGCACAGAAACAAAAATATTTTTGGATTTTTTATTTTATTTTCTTGAACAAGAATTAAAACAAAAATAACACTATTTTTGGATTTTTAATTTTCTGATTTTTGTTTGGTTTTTAAAATTTTTAATTCTCCCCTAATATTTAAATTAGAAGTAACTATGAACAAATTTAACAAAAATAAAATGATATCTAACTTTAAGAATGATTTGGGATCAAAGTTTTTAGACAACCTTTATCCGCTTGTCGGTACCTTTTATCTTCACGTCTTTGTTTGGTCGATCGCTGGTATTATGGTCCACTTAAACACGAAAAATTTATGACAAAATTAGGACATACTATTAGTTATAAGACAAAGTGATCCTAAGTTCCTAGAAACTATTTCTTAAGGACCATTCAACTGACGACGACTAGAGATATTGTTGTCCACTTAAATTGAGCAGCGAGATCTACAGACAAACTGTATGTGTTCAATTTTAATTGTACTAGAACGTGTTTCTCGCTTCCTGATATGCTCCAGCCATCAAGGACTTCCAGAATACTCCTTATACCGGGTGAGAAGACAATTATTAAGAGAGAAGATAGATTTAGAATGCATATGTTGTACATCCAGGTTGGATCTCTTCCAATCACGCAAAGGATGAAACATATGACTAACTAAAGTTTCATAGGGATTGAGAAGAGAACGTTGCATATACTGTGTACTAGGTCGGATTTTGAGTCACGTAGAGGAGACAGTATATGGCTAACAGATAGAAAGAATTACATAGAGAGAAGATGTAGAGAGATAGAGTTGCATAAGTTACAGTCCAGGTCGGATCTTTCGATCACGCAAAGGAGGCAACATATGTCTAACGGATAGAAAGAAAGAAAATAACCTTCTACAGACCTAGCTTATCGGAATTCCCCAGTCACCCCATCCAACCGGAATTAAGGACAAAATCCGCTCATCGAGGAAAAGTGAGTCCACAGTTCTAGATACGGGTTATTTAATGTGACCGGTAGATTCCCATGTATATCTCCCTGCTCAACCCATCTGAGCGTCGTGATGTCAGGCTAAACGGATCTAACTAGGTCAAAAGTCCTTAAATTCATTAGATTCAACTTTCCTTAGTCAAGTCCATTTAAAATCTTTCGTGACTACCAGCACATCGAGCACAGAGCGTAGGCGATTCAATTTAGGTACGTTACGCAGATTCAGATTGTCTGTTATCACATGATTATATCACTTCCCAAAACATCTCCTGCAAGCACATTCCATTAACACCATATTTTTGATTTTCTGATTTTCTAATGTTTTTGGATTTTTTTAAAATTAAAATTTTCTAATTTTTTTTTTGTTTTTATTTCTCCCCCTAAATTTGTGCATAGGAGAGAAACGAAAGTAAATGCACAAATTTAAACTATCCAAGAACAAAAATTAGTCTTTAAAGCGAATCAACTTAAGAAAAACTCAGGAATATAGAGAAGAAAACACAAACCGTAATTCAACGATTGAATTTGCATTCTAAAGGTCTGAGAACATCAAGCATAATCTCAGAACAGATCCGAAAATTCTTCATATCATCAAGCATTAACCCCATGAGTGATCCCTTCCTTTCTTCCCTTCCCGCAAAAGGACACATACTCTCAAGCAAAGGTCAAAATGTTGCACAGTTGAGAGATGCCTCCTATCATGTGCCTGGAACAGCCACTACCAACAAACCGAAGTCTGATGATATGCCTCCATAGCTGCTCTGACACAGATCGGGATTAATTGGTCTTTGGAACCCAGTCCATTTTGAAACTGGGTCGACCTTTGTAATCAACACACGATACTTTCTCCCATGACATGTCCTGCTTATCACAAACAGAAGATGTAGAAATATTAGAATCATTAATTGATTTGGGAGATTGAACCTTTGGTACCCATTTGTAGTCGGGTTTAACCCATTTCTTGTTGAATCGGATGGGTGCCTCGGCACTTGCTTTTGAACTTGAAGTCGATCTTCGAGATGACTTTGACTTTGGCTTTACGGGAGCATCTCTTGGATTAGGCTTATTGGCTGACATTTCCTTCTTGCCCTTAGGATTCAGATTCTTGGCCTTGTGGGATTGATTCTTAGCCTTTTGCGCATACCACCATTGTCTGAACGTGACCTTGAGGGGTTTCTAATTGAGTATCTCCCTCTTGGCGCGTTCTGCCACCCTTGTGCATAGTAGGGAACGTATGCGCGATTAGGACAATTTTTGGCAATATGTCCAGGTGTTCCACAGTGAAAACATGTCTTTTTCTTCACTATGAAGTAGTTTCTTCCTGCCCCTGGTGGCGTATCCTTGCCTTGTCTCTTGTTGTTCCCAGATGCACACTTGCAATAGGCACTCTGTTGCGCTGGAATTGGAGGCCTATATTTCTCAACGGCAGGTTTGTTAGGAGTAATAGAATTCGAAGCAACATATTCTGAGTTCAAGGAGTCATTGGTTTGTTCAGTAGTGTTCTCCTTGTTCGCATCTTCTGCTAGTTTACCTGCACATGTAACAAAAACATCAGGATCTTCAACCTGAATACCTCCTGACAGAAATCCAGATGGTTTGCCATAATGAAGATGTGCCTCCTTGTCAATTTCTTCCTGTGTCATAGGGATGGATGTGTAGTTATGATTGAAAGGTGGAGGAACACTATCATACCCTGAACCCTTGTTTTGATTATCTTTGAACTTTAATTGGGTTTCAAATAATGACTCGGCTGTCTGACTTGACGTTGTATAATTTTTGAAACCGTCTATTTTTCCACACTTAATTTTCAAAGTGTCAAGTTCTTCAGTTAAAGCAGCAAGTTTTCTCTTAATATAGTCATAATTTTCACACTTGTTGCTATACTCTTCCTGAAGTTTCCTAAAGTCCTTGGTTTTTGCTTCTAATTCAGCCTTTAGGGGTTTCTGTCCTTTCCTGAGTTGATATCCTTCATATCTCAGGTCCTCAACTTCTCTTTTTAATAAATCAATTTGTTTCCGAAGAAATTTAATCGTAGTATCACAAGTCGGAGTACATGTAACTTCAGTGACCGAATTGTTTTCAGAACTCATTGTTTTTCTACACTTCAAAGCATCAAGTTCTTCCATTACATCAGCAAGACTAAGATGATTGAGATCTTTTGTCTTCTTGATGATAGCCACGTTCATATCCCATGATTCGGAAGTGAATTTAGCAAATTTTTGTTTATCTTGGACTTAGTCAAGAACATCCCAACTATATTCATCTCAGTAGTGAGTGTGGTAAATCGCTGCAACTGAGTTTCGAGGGTTTCTCCAGGGATATAATCGAAAATGTTGAAATTTTGTCTTAACATGTCCTGACGACTCTCTTTCATGTTTTCAACTCTCTCGTAGACCTTAAAAGCCATTAAAAAATACAACTAGAAGCAAAATCAAACTTAAAAGTCAAACCCTTTGATTATAAACCTCAAAAGTCAACCTTAAAAGTCAAATTTAAAAAGTCAAACTCAAAAGTCAAACTTGAAGAGTCAAACTTAAATGTCAAACCGAAAAGCTAAATTTGAAAATTTAAAAGTTAAACGAAAAAGTCAAAGTTTTAAAGTCAAAGGTCAAACTTTAAGATCAAAGTCAAAATTTTAAGGTCAAAAGTTAAAAAAAAAAGTAAAAAATCAAAATATAATTTATTTATTAATTATTTTTATTTTATTATAATTATTATTATTTTTTATTTATAGATATATTTTTTTTATTTTGGATGAAAAGGAATTTTAAAAAAAATTGAATTTTGGGCTGAAAGTGCAGAAAATGCGAAATTAGGAACGAAAGGGAGTGCTTTTGAATAAAAGTTGGGAGGGAAGGAACAAAGTCATTGCTGGTGGAGTTGGTAAAGCGTCGGGTTGATGAATCAAAGGTTGTGGGTTCGATTCTCGGCTCCTCCAAAGCGCGTCTTATTTTTTATGCGAGGCAAGAAGTTGCTTGCGAGGACGAGGCGATGCGATGCAATGCGTGGAGAGGCGATGCGATGCGAGCCGTAAACCACCAAGGACCGCAAACTGAGGCCGTAAACTCCGAGGCCGCAAGCTCAGACAGTGAACCTCGGGCCGCAAACTACGAAACCCTAGCCGCCGGCCGCAAACTCCGCTACACCCTCGCAGGTTTCGATCAAAAACACCGATTTTTCGACTTTGAAGCTCCAAGCCTCGATAAAAAACCATTTTTATGAAAAACACGAAGAACAAACACCCCTTATTTTTCAGAGATCTATCCAAAAACACAAGAATATTTCGAAAATAAGATCAAATAATGCTCCAAATCTGACAAAATTGACTGATACAACCAAACTCTGATACCAATTGTAAGTCCCTAAAATGCATGTGTATCAATCAGATCCGTTTGATGGTGCGGAAACCCAATCAAACGGATGATGTCAGATCAAATAGAAGAGAAGGAGAAGGATAATAATATGAATCTATGTATGAATTGATTAGAATGAAGATTCGGATACAAAAGATTCACACACACAAAACTTCTCTGTAGTTTCTCTCTTGGCCGTACACTCCATACAGTTCATCAATCTCTACTCCTCACCCTAACACCTATATATATACACAAGGGAATATGGGCTTGGTGAACATGGGCCGTAAATGGGTTTACGGCCTTAAACACAGCCGTAAACACGAAGTTGTTTACGGTCCAAGACACAAAAATACATTTTTCTAGAAAAGTAAAGTATAAACCATATTTTTGACCCAACACTGCACAACATTATATACCAGCTCTCCTAGTCCTTCACTTGACTCTTTGTTAAGGAATTAGTCTTAATTTTCCTAATATGAAGGTTCTCATTCATCATATAATACAAGTTATATGATTCCAAGTTTTTGTCCAATTGAAACTTGGGCGACAAGAATCTTTCCTTATTTGGTAAATTCTCAACATTACCACAAATAACATAACTAAGAATCACATCCATTTCAACATTGCTTATAATAGAAACACACAAGCATCAATTTTATAATTAACACTGCAAGGATATATAAATAAGACAAAACTCAAAATTTATTTTATTTATAAAAAGGTGGAAAAACTTGTCCTTACAATGCAAATTCAAATGAAAACTATGTTATTTCATATTCCTAAACAATCTATCAAAACTCTAAAGTAGCAGCTCCAAAAATCCGATCATCAAATCATGCG
This sequence comes from Lactuca serriola, assembly GCF_051521515.1. Lineage (NCBI taxonomy): Eukaryota > Viridiplantae > Streptophyta > Magnoliopsida > Asterales > Asteraceae > Lactuca > Lactuca serriola. The sequence continues at coordinate 183,448,462 of NC_136416.1, forward strand.
ATCGAAATCCATTTCTTCGCGATCAGTCTCAACTCACTTCTTCCTTTAAGCTTCCTTTCTTTTCTTCGATCCTACAAAACACCAGATGTAAACTTATCACATCATGTATTTAGAATTTAAAATAGAAAACTTAATAGAGTTAGATAGTGGATTTTTACCTGAAGCAGAGTCATACATCTTGACTCTCCCATCTCTTAGATCTCTCAGGTTGTCAGGCAGCTTCGTAACCAATGCCCCCTCTTTTGGCAGTAGAAACACATGGATTCTTTTCAAATGGTACATGGGACTATCTCAGACTCAACCTTTCTGTTGATTTACCAGACAAATTTGCTCGACCAGTGCACCAAATCATTGTTGATTCGGCAACAATAAGCAAATGAGTCAAACCAATGAGGGTCACATCGTGTTCCGTCATATAATACACTCTAAGAAACTTACCATATAAATCGGGAAGTGAGTGAAGAACCAAGTCAACACCCAACTTCTCCGAGACATCAACGCCCAACATTCCCAATCTGTCAATATGCAACTTCATATCCAAGACATGAGCGCATACCAACATTCCATCTTTGTGTCTTTTCGCCAATAGGGCTTGAGTGACCTTGAAATTTTCAAGTCTTTGAACACGTGGGTCTGGGAGAATTATTAGAAGAGGTGGAGGAAGTGAAGCATGATTTCCATTTCCACAATCCAATTGTGGAACATCTTCTTCAAGCGAAAAAGTTTTCCAACGGATTCAGGAAGACCATAGTTGCCAGACCTTGACATCTACAAAACGAGAGAAAATTCAAGTAAGTTGATTGAGTCCTTAATAAAACACCCAAATGAGATATTAAGGCTAGGATCCAACACAATATTCTATAAGTTGGAAGAGGGATGCCGTAATCCAAATTGCAGAACATTTGAAGGTAGGTAAGTGACGAATTACCAATTTCCACCATGAAAAACGAAAATTGAAAATTAAGTTTTAAATGAAATGAAACTCCTAGATCTTTTGAGATTCATTGAACTTTTCAATGACATGTTTAAATATCGAGTTTGCCCTTCGTTTGTGACTGGGATGCCGAGGATCACAAACAAGTTGTGGATAACCATGCAAATATACATGGTGCCCCCAATGTTACAGTCACCTAATCTACGCGCCGGTTAACCACACATGCTCCATCGATCTATGAAAAACATCGAGTCACCCTTTTCCAGCTTTTCTTAGAGGCCAATTAGTGTGCCGGTTAACCATACACGCTCCACTAACGTCTTAGCAAGGGTACGAAGTGTAATTTCATGGAATAGCACCAACTCCACATTTTTCCTAAAGTAACTAAGATTTGGGAATTTATAAAACATTTAGTTACTTCGTATTTCATTATACTTATAATGGAAGGTTGTGTCCTATCATACCCATTCGACTAACGACCCTCCACTAGTCGAGAGTGCGAGGGTAAGAGTGGATACCCAATGGCGGTCATTTTACAAGCCGCTTCCTTAAACACCCCTTATAGACCAGCTTCGTTAATGAGGCCTACTAACGGTAAGACTGACTCTTTACTTATTCATATATAATGTTAGACTTTTAATTTTATATATAGTATAAGGGTGTATTTTTACACTTTCAAAATACTAAGTGGTTTAATTTTAAAAAATTATACCTTTTAATTTAATTAAATATAAACCATATCATTATGGATTTATTAACTCTCTTTTAATTATACACTTAATTAATTTAATAAAACCATAAGGGTGTAATTTGAACTTTTAAAAAAACTAGGGTTTTAGAATTTAACATTTTAAAATTAAAACTTTTAATAAAAAATTTAAATTCCAAAACTTGAGGGCAAGTTTTGAAACTTTTCAAACCTTATAGATCAAATTACAAATACTTTTAATTTAACAAATAGTTAGTGATTATCTAGATTTGACCTAATTCAATTACTTGCAAGATAATTCATCAAATAATTCAAATAAATCAAGTTTATCACATAAGACAATGACTATCTAATTAATTTGACAATTATCTTCTATTTTGGTAAAGAGAATCACTCCATATCAATAAAAACCGGATTTTATTAACAAAAAACATTTTTGGTAATTATCCCATAGCAAAATATGGCAAAATCCCAAAAATTCCTCCTTCTGACCATCTGACTCGTCGAGTCAGGGATGGACTCGTCGAGTTCCCAGTGGAATCGGCGAGTGCACTTATGGACTTGGCGAGTCCAGGCTCCAGAAGGCATAATTTTCGACTTTCAACAATGAATGATCATGTAAAACATCAAATACATCAAACAAACAACCAAGCTCTGATACCAGTGATGGGTTTTCAGCACTACATCAATCCTATGGTGTACATGTAAACCCTAAAGCTTTGGATCTAGTTTGTCTAATGAACATGCAATAATCATCCAAAGCTCATAAACCCTAGATCAGCATATAATAATTGATATTATCATAATAAAAGGGTTTAGACATTACCGTGATTGTTATGTAGCAATAACAATCTCTATTCCTCTTGATCTTGACCTTTGAAAGCTTAGTGTCTCAAATGTTGCACCTCTAATGGAGTCACAAACAACATGAGTAAGAAGATGACCTAGGAGAAGGAAGAGGAGCACCAAAAACGTCCAAGACCTCTTAGGGATTACTTCACCACGTTTTTGGGGCCTTAGGGGTTCCATATATAGGTAGGCTATTAGGGTTTTCAACTAGGAAACCCTAATTTGACTGCTTAGGCCCTAAGCAGCCCATGGACTCCCTCCGTAGAGGGCTTGGACGAATTCTTATGGGTTTCCCCATAGATTTCGTCCACTCCAACTTCTATAGAGTCCATTAGCCCATTTATGCAACTATCTTATAATTACACAATCAGTCCCCTTTATTTAATTAATATCTTTTAGCCACAAAATTAATTCTTATTAATTCTTGACTAATATTAATTAAACAATATGATTTCTCTTTTAATATATTATTCATATAATATATTAATAAATCATAATTAATCCTTTCTCTCCTTAGTTTATCCTATCGGTTTCTATGGTGAAGGCAACCCAAAAGGACCATGCTCACAATCGGGTCAAGTACATACCGAAATAGTTATGGGCTTAGACACCTAATCAAACAAGATCATGGCAACTTAAAGGATTAAGTAAAATTGCATTAATTGTTAAGGATCTTAAAGAGCTTAAGATAAAGGACTTTGAGAGGGGTATCTTGTCGAAAACCACATGACGTGATTTTGAGCAAAATCCTAGTGCAAATTTTTTTGAACTAGATAAAATGATTGTATTCCATATGCTACTGCAATTGGATTAATCATATATGTCTTGATTGTTGAGTCCATTTGTGTTGCGTCATGGGCCTTACGTTTTGCATCCGGATTGGGCATGTCCATCCGTGATCATCTAGTAGGGTTATAGTATAAATATACATGCATGTATGCATAATACGCTGTTGATTATTATGTTCATTGTTTTGTAACGCTAAACACCTCTGCAGTCGAAGTTCTTAATCGAGCTCTTCTGAGGTGTTGAAGTATTAATCATACGACATATTCAAAGCCATACTCGTGTTCTTGTTTACGTTCATAATTGTTTGCTTGCATAGCATCTAACGATCCTAAAAGAACATTGTTCTAACAATTGGTATCTGAGCAGGAGACTGTGTGATGAATACACATTCCTTCTATATTCAGAATTCCTTAGGGTTTCCGCTTTTATCGTATAAATAGAAGTCGTCTTCTTTGTTTCGACGGCAAATGTGTTTCAGATAAAACCCTAATCTCAAGTTTATAGGTTTGATTCTAGCAGCTCACCATGTCTCACAAAGATTCGCAAACAAATCCCATCAACATCTCAAACATCATTGGATCTACAACCAGGATACCCATACTCTACACTCAATACTATGAAGTATGGACGCATCACTTTGAAGACTACGTGGTTGGATCTGAAGATAATGGCTATCTTATCTGGGAAGCCATCACACTTGGACCGTTTGTTCATTCGGGAACGAACACGACAGTTAAGTCCCAAAAGGAATATAACAAGTTGGTGGCGGATGTAGAGAAGATGCCACAGGATGAGAAAGACAAGCTGCTGTGTAACGTGAAGGCCATGAGAATGATAAGATTCGCCTTGCAATCTGACACTTTTCGTTTAGTTGGTTCATGCATGACGGCCAAAGAAATCTGGGATAGGTTGAAAGAACTCTATTCAACTGATGAAGATCTGGAACACTCCATTCAAACCTTGATGCTGTCAGAATTTGGAGTTTTCAAATAGAAACCAGAGGAGAAACTCATACAAACTTTCGATCGGTTCAATCATCTCCTAAGTAAGATGATCAAGCATGGAATAGAAAGAAAGTTGATTGAGTAAAAGGTGACTTTCATGAACGGGCTGAGACCGGAATGGATGGCTGTGGTTTCTACTGTGAAAGCGCATGAACAGTTTAAGTCTTACTCGCTAGCGAAACTTGTGGGAATACTTAAGTCCCATGAAAGTGTAGTAACCAAAGAAGAGAAAGTGGTTTCTGGTGTGGGATCACTGGCTCTTGTCTCAAAAGGAAAAAGTATTACCGAAGAAGAAGAAGAGTCTGATATGTCTGAGTGTGACCTTACAAGCAAGGAGTATGCTATGATGGTCACCAATCAAAAGAAGTTTGCAAGGAGAAAATTTTCTGTTAACAAGAACCGAAACTGGCGGGGAAGTTACAGCTCTGAGAAGGTGAAGGATGAAACAAAAATTTCCTCTCAAAAGGATGAAGATAAGAAGGAGAGCAAGCTTGGAGGAGACTCAGGATACGACTGCAATTACTGTCACGACAAGAACCACTTTGCCAAAGATGATGGGTTTGAGCCATAAGAACATTCCTATGTGCACATACAAACCCTAATGCTTGGATCTAGGTTTCTATAATTGAACATGCAATAATTCCAAGACTTTGATTGATAAATCTAGTATAATAAACTAAGAAATCAGATCTGAAAGATTACCTTGAATTACTTGCTTGAATCTTCTTGTCCTTGGAGCTTAGAGTCACAAATGTCACTCCTCTAATGGCTTACAAACACCAACTTAGCAAGAGGATGAATAAAGAGAGAGGTAGGAGGGCAAGAAATCGGCCAGGGCTTCTTCTATTACAAGAGTGCCGATTTCCTTGACCCCATAGGTCTATTTATACTAATGAGCCTTCTAGGGTTTCACCCTCAAAACCCTAATTGGATAACTTAGGCCCTAAGCAATCCAATCTCTTTATTGATAACCCCTTGGATGATTTCTAGGCCTTTCCTAACCCTAAAATCGTCCAATCCCTTATTCATAAGGAAACATAGCCCAAAGTACAACTATCACACAATTGACAGTTTATGACCCTTTATTCAATTAATCTCTTTAAGTCACTAAATTAATTCTTAATTAATTTATGACTTATATTAATCAAATAACAATATTATTATTCCTTATATTATTCTTATAATATATTAATAATATTTCTTCTCTCATTATAAATCATCCTGTCAAGTTGCTATGGTGAAGGCAACCCAAAAGGACCATACACAATCGGGTCAAATACTTGCCAAATATAGTTGCAACCATAGACACTATTCCAACAAAAGATTGTATGCTCTGGAAAATGGCTGAGAAAAGAGATGGTGAAGATGATGAGGAGTACTATATGCGCAAGTTGGAAGAGATCAAGAAAAAGAAGGCGACTAACAGTTCTATGAATGCCTTGATTATGCAGGAGAATGCTGATGAAGACGAGTTCGGTGGCGTTGAAGTATGGTCAACTGACTTTGAAGATGAAGAGGTGAGAAAGACCACTCATGGAAAGGCTTATGTGGCAAAGGAAGTAAGTTTGGCTGGAAAGTGTTTAATTGTCACAGTTGGTTCATCAACCGAAAGTGCAAGTGAGGAACGGAACCTGACTGAAAACAAGTGTTTTGCCGCAAAGCCTGTTAGTGAGAAGATCAACAACTGCGATCGGTTGCTCAAAAAGGTACAATCCATCCTAGAATCACTTAAAGTTCTAATAACAGATTATGAAGAAGAATTAAATGAATGAAAACTTAAATTTTCTAACTTAAGTGGTAGTCTCGTGCAAACTCGCTTAGCGAATTCTAACCTTACTGACCAACTCAGCAGGGTGTCTTCAAAAAGTGAGGAGAGAAGGATGTGGATTGAGCTGAAGGAGGCGGAGTTAATTAGGTTTAGGGATGAAAGTATTTATTTGCAAAGAGACAATCTAAAGTTTTTAAAACAAAGGAATGTTTTTTGTTTAATTGCTAAGCGTTTATATACTAATATTGCTCAATTGCATTTAAGTTGTGAGATAGGAAAGAAAATTCATAAGATGATTTTTCCCTTTCTTGAATTTAAGGAAGATGAGGTCATAGCATAATGTGAATCAGTAGTGTCATCAGAAGAGACATCCATGTCTTTCAAAATTGGACTGGACAAGATAGAAACCTTCATTGGTTCAAAGGAACACAAATGTATGCTAAAAGATATTTTAGATGAAAATGATAGGTTGAAAATTAAGTGTTAGACACTATTCGATCTTTTGACTTGTCTAATGCCAAATTAACTTCAGAAAATAAATGAACATAGAAAACACGTCTAAATTTGATGAGGAAAGTGAGATGAGTGAAATCTCAGTAGAAGACGTGGTTGATTGCTCTGAGTTTATAAAGAGTGAAACCGAGAATGAGAAACCCCTAATTTCTGAAAATTCGGTTGAATTTGCTCGCCTGTCAAAAGACAAGAAACAGAAACTCAAAGAAAAAGTTATGGTTTATCAAAAGGTTCAAACTGTGCCAAATCAGGTTTATGCAGTTATAGGGGTCACTCCAAAGCAAACAACAGAATTAAGAATCTTGGTCAACAAAGATAATGCTGAAGGGTGCGACCACTACTTCTGGTCAGCCCCTATTGACAACGCAGACGAAACCGTAGGCTTGTCTGAGCAGACTTCTTGGAGGCTTAAAGGAAGATACATTGCTGAACCTATAAACAAACCCTCGAGTTTTGTCAAACCAAGCACAAGTGGAATCAAAGAAATCCCTGAAAAACCAAAAGTTCCAGCCAAAACAACCGAAACTAAAAAAGAGAAGCCAAATGCCAGCTTCAATATCCACAAATCGCAGAAGTAGCTAGCTGAACAGAAACGCTTAAGAAATCAAAGATACACAAAGAATCTGAATGAGCAAAAAAGTCACTGGCAATCTCAAAATCCCAACTATGTCCCTCCTAAGAGAGAATCAACAGACAAAGGAAAGGAAAAACTAAAGGAAAATTTCAGTCCAAATTCCTACAATTCCAAGTCCCAGAACCGAAAGTCTAGTTTCGGTCCGAACGTCACTCAGAACCGAAAGTCAACTTTCGGTCCCCAGTCTAGTTTCGGTCCTAAACCCAGTTTCGGTCCCTCCAAGTCCCAATGCAAAACAAATTCTGTGGAAGACATCAAAGGAAAGGAAAAGATAACATCAGATTCTGATTTCCATAATAAGAAATCATCAGCTAACCTTAGAAGTCAAAAGGAAAATCATAAACCATCTAACAAACCAACTAATGCACCAAAATTTAAACAAGATAAAACTAAAATCAAGGTGTACACCATTAAAAGAAAAGATCAAACCACTTTAGTAAAAAGAACATATTTGGTTGATATTTCTATTGGAATTCCTTTTTCTGTGAAAGACTCACCAGGACCCAACAAACTTTGGGTTCCTAAATCTGCTTCAATTTGCAGGTAATCAGTGACGAGCAGTTTGATGATGAATGGTATATAGACAGTTGTTGCTCGCATCACATGACAGGAAGGAAGGAAGAGCTGAGGGAGTTTCGGTCCCTAGAAGATGGTGGGTGTGTAAAGTATGGAAATAACTCCTATGGAACAATCAAGGGATACGATATGATAACAAATGCAGATTTCTCGATTCGAAAAGTGGCATATGTGGAAGGATTGCAGCATAACGTCATTAGCGTGTCATAATTAGTTGTGGGCACAGGTTTGAAGGTTTCATTCGATGTTGAGGGATCTGAGATAGTTGAGAAACAATCCAAGAAGGTTCTATTGAAATCTGAATGCAAGGGAGAGATGTACCATTTAAATCTCAACCCAATACGAGAAAAACCAGCAATATGTTTGCTGTCAAAGGCAAATACATATGAAAGCTGGTTGTGGCATTGACGATTATCACACCTGAACTTCAAAGACATTAATAAGTTGGTGCTTGGTGATCACGTTCGAGGACTCCCTCTTCTCAAGTTCTACAAGGAACAAATGTGTGCAGCGTGTGAGATGGGCAAACAAAGCAAAAAGAGCCACCCTACACGAATCAATACAAATATTATTGAAGCTCTTGAACTCTTGCACATCGACTTATGTGGACCTTCGGCTATAGAAAGCTTCGGTGGTAGTAAGTACATTCTTGTTATTGTATATGACTTTTCACGCTTCACCTGGGTTTTCTTTCTTAAGAAGAAATCAGATGCAACTCCCAAGTTGAAGACATTCAGCAAGCAAGTGGAAGTGCAGCTGAGGAAGACCGTAAGGAATATCAGAAGTGACAATGGTCTGGAATTCAAGAATAGTGATTTTCAGAACTTTCTGGCTGACAAGGGGATAACTCACAATTTTTCAGCCCCTTATACACCACAACAAAATGGGATTGTTGAAAGACGAAACCGTTCTTTATGTGAGGCGGCCAGAACCATGCTCAGTTTCGCTTCACTTCCGTTATATTTCTGGGCTGATGCTATTGCAACTGCATGCTACACTCAGAATCGGTCCCTGCTCAACAAGAGATTCTCAATTACTCCATATGAGATCTTAAACAATCAAAAGCCAAATGTCAAATTTTTCCACATTTTCGGTTCAAGGTGCTTTATTTTCAATTCTAAAGAGAACCGACATAAGTTTGACGTCAAAGCCGATGAGGGAATCTTTCGGGGTTATTCACTAACATCAAAAGCATATAGAGTGTTGAATAAACGCTCCAAATGAATTGAAGAAACCTATTATGTCACCTTTGACGATAATTACATGAAGAAAGTTCAAATAAGTGAAAGTGACTTAGGAGAAATATTTCCGGATTCTGGACAAGTCTTGGTTCTAATATCCAAGTTGTTTGAAGAGTACATGCGGCTGTTTAATGAACCAGAGAAAGCGGCACACTCAGAAGCGAAAGCAGCAGATAACAAAATTCACTAAGGCCATACCTGAAGCAAGTTTCAATAAAATTTTACAAGGCCCGAGAATGATGGAAGTAGAGTCAATAACGAATCCTTAAATCTTACACTAAAATTAGACAGGCGAAATGGAGCGACCGCTCGGTCTATTTCCGTTCTGGAATTCTAAGGAACCGAAATGAACCGAACGCTCGGTCTATTTCGACTCTATAATTTTCAGGAACCGATATGAACCGGACGCTCGGTCTATTTCGACTCTGGAATTTTATGGAACCGAAATGAACCGACCGCTCGGTCTATTTCGCTCCACTCAATTAAGATAAGGTTTCGGTTGTATATTCTGTATTTTCTATAATCTTTATTCTTTTGACTAGTTTCTTTTTTTTTTTTTTTCAAAAAACTTAAAAAAAAATTCCAAAAATATTTTCTCTTTTGTTTTTCTTATTTTCAGAAAACTTCAAAAATCCAAAAATATTTTTTTGTTTGTGTGGTGTGTTTGCTCTTTCTTTTAATTAGGTCACAAGTGTTCCAGTACAACATAATTTGGAGCTAAGGCAAGTACAATCTTTTACATAAGAACTAGTTAAGGGTCCCTAGAAGCATCTGTTGTATGTTGACCAACGCCTCTACGACTTAGAGCAAGGCCATAATGATTCGATCTATACCTATCATATCTTCCCAATCAGGCTGTTAAAATCAACTTAGTCTAGAGCTACCTTACTCTTCTCATATGAGTTAAGATTTTTTCTGCTTTGTCATGTCTTTATAGCAGAAGGTACTTTCGGTTCTTTAGCCATCCTCCTTACATTCTCCATCAACTTTTGATTCAGCACTGTAACCCTTGAGACTCTCGGTCCTTACCACTGAGGTTTATGGTTGCATAAAATCTGTGTGTGTGATCTTAGCTACGTATACCATGTGCTGAGTGAAACCCAAAATCCAACACATATAATGAATTGACGGTGAGTCATTACATTCAAGCTCTAACTGGTTACCTACTGAAATCTTATTTTTATTTTTGCGTGATCTTTTATGCATTTGTCTAACACCAAGGCTTTTCTTCCTATAAAGATCCAATTTATTTTTGTTATTAAGATTTCTATAACTTCTTTAGTCATTATAAAATATATCCTACCTACTTGTTCAATAGATCACATCGATCTCACAAGTGCTTCTTCCAACGTTCGGTCTTATGTTAAGGCTCAAAGTTCGGTTGAAGATAAGCTCCCTTAGCCTAACGATTAAAAGAAGCCTTTCAATGTTTCTCAACAAACACTTGATCGTATTTTTCGGGAAACCACACAAGCACTTCAAGTCTATTTTGACTTCGAAGGAAGCGATTCTTGCCCGGAATCACTTTATTTCTGTCTTATAAATGAGACATCACTCACATCCCATACACATTTGCTTTATTTCTTTATCTTTTGTCACTCTATTGCACGAAAATTTTATTTTCCAAAATTCTAGTTGTTGTTGGTTCGAGTTTTGTTAATCTTATGGCTAAACAGGGACAATCCTATTTCTTGAAGTAACACTGAACTTCAAACGACAATTGAGGATAAGAATTTGGGCGCGTGAATTTGAATGGTCTCTATACCCACGCGTGCTGACGTTTACCTGGGAGTATCCAACCTGTCACATCGCGCTTTTTCATGCGACGCTTTAGTGATCACGTCATTATCATCATGATTTTTCTCTCTCCTGGCAATGGTATATAAAGAGATTCTACTTTTATTTGTCTTTTACCAACAATAAATTCTCTCAAAATTACAAGGCAAGTTTCAACTGTTCATCTTCCTTCTTCGATCAACAATGGCGACTTCTTCATCCGTTCACGATCAGACTGCTTCGTCTACATTGCTTTCGATCAAGCCAAATCAAAATATGATCATCGAACTTAACACGTTTATGTATGATTCATATATGCTTCACGTCGTTGAGTGTTTGAAGTATTCACCGCTGGTTCTAGCCCTAACGCAAGTTGAATCTGTTCCTATGTTGCTCTTATCGCAGGTCTACTCTACGGCGACATATGAAAAGAACAAAGAACGCATTTACTGTCAAATACATAATAAAAAGGCTTCTATTTTAAAGGGGAGATTTTGTTTGTTGATGCATCTTGCTGTTGATTCCTCTGTCATCTCGCCAAACTTTATCATAACTACTCAGTTCTTCTCGATGCTTTACGAGATGGGGTATACGGATGTGCTGACTACAGTTACAAAGGTTAAGAAGTCTTGTTTACCATCTCAGTGGAATGGGTTGCTTACTCTTCTCATCAAGAGTTTGGTAGAAAGGAGTGGTGGATCAGATGGCACCAACAAGGGTTTTCTAACCCTTCTCTACAGTCTTTATAATGGCATCAATCTTGATTATGGGACGATTATCTGTTCTCAAGTGGTGCAGAGCCTCAATACTTTTATGAGGCATTCAGAAATTTCATGTGGGCGCTTCTGGACTCTTATTACAAGAAGGGAAAATGACACTTTGGACATTCCTATTATGAAGGATGCCTTAGTCGCATCAATTGCTATGTTTCACACAAAGAAGATCATCATCTCTGATCCAATCAAGTTCCCTCACAATAGCTCTATTCTTGAGTCCATGTATCGTTGTGTCACAGCCGAGAGTCATGTTATGGCGGATTACAGAAAACTTACTCCTAAGGGACCGAGAGTCCTTACTCCAGAACAGAAGGCTGCCCTGGAATCTGTAGACAAGCCTGACAATCGAGGGAAACGCGCTACAACAAAGAAGGAGCTAACAGAGGAGGACAAGTCTAAAGCTCCTAAGTCACAGAAGCGAAAGTCTGACAAAGCAGATTCTTCTAAGCCTAAGAAGATTAAAAAAATGGCAAGGAGGTCCAAGAGTCCCACTCCTCCCAGCTCAGAAAATGATAAAGAGGATGATGAAGAGGAAAGTCATCATGAATCATCAAGAGGTAATACTCCTCCGAGATCCCCAACTCCAACCGAACCCATTCATGACAAAACTCCTACCCCACCTCCATCACCGAAACAGACAATTCCAGTTTCGGTTCCTCCTATTCCTCCATCTACCACATCACAACCCACAACTTTTATACCACCACCACCACCAGTTTCTTCTACTCCTATTTCTGCATTTCCATTACCACCTCCTATAATTTCTCAAACCACCACCACTACGATTCCTGAACCGATAGTAGGAGTCAACGTATCTGATACCGGGGGCAACTATTGAAACCGAACCTCCAGTCATCACTAAACCTCTTTCACCCACAAACTCATCCAGCTCTGGTGTAACTCTCAGTGGTGCTAATGATGAGTATGACTCTACATACTTTAGTCCCTACAGACTTCCTACTGATGAGGATGATGATGCTCCTATTACCAGCCAACACCTACAGAGCATTCATGAAAAGCTGGATAGATTGCTTGATGACAAAAAGCCCTATAGTGGTGTTGTGCTCAAAGCGTTTATGGATACTGCTCTCGAACAATTGAAAAATCCACAAAAGCCATTGATGTGTCTACCTCCTCTTGCAAAAAGGCCACCAATGATCTTACTGACATTGTTCATACCACTCATATTTTGCTTGAGTCGTTGAAGGGGCATGCCGACACAAATGCAGCCAAGGTACAGGCCTCTGTGGATTCTTTCTCCAAGTCTCTTCAAGAAAAGCAATCAAAGTTTGAGGATGTGTGTTCCTCTATTCAAGCCAAGAATTCTTCACTTATCAGTTCAGTGACTTCTAGACTTGAATATCTTCACACTAATCTAGCAACAAAATGTGCTCCGAATGAAGAACTGGCCCGACAATCCTCCACGATTGAGGTACAGAAAGTGCAGCTAGCCCAAGTAGAAAAAGAGATTTCTTTGATGAAGACCGAAAGGGTTGTTTTCCGTAGCTGTGCTAGTGATGTGAAGGACATGTTGACCAATCTTCTTGGTGCTCATGATCCTATTCTTACTTTGACAATCAGAAATCATCTCACTACAAAACTTCTTCCTGCCCTTGCCATGTTACACGAAATGAAGGGTGTTTCAGAGCCATTCACAACTCCAAAACAAGGGGGATAAAGTGTTCAACAGAAGGTGGTTGTGAAAACAAAAACTACCCTACCAAAAGTCCAAGTCAACTGAAGGATAATGTAGCTTCAAGTTCTAGTTCTCAAGCTAAGCGAAAGGAGATCATTGATGATAGTGATAGTGATGTTGAAGAAACCATTGTTGAGGCTCTCAAGAGAAAGAAGAGAGACCGAGAGTTGGATGAAACTCTAAAAGTAACAAAAGAAGTTGAAGAGAGGGAAAGGAGAAACAAGGAAGAAGAAGAAGCCTTGAACTGCAAGAAGGCCTTGTTTCCCTTATGGACAAAAGAGGCACTTATCAATCAAGCTATAGAGTTTCCAAGTGTTTATTGGTTGGAAACTGTTGCTTTGTTTGACTGTGACAAATCGAAGGACTCGCAGTTCGATATGCCGATAACAAGAAAAGCATTCACGTTTCATTGCTTTGACTCGACTGTTGAGGTTCCTTTTCCTCACCCGAAGGTTGACCGAGAGTTGATTGACTTCTATCTGAAGTATGGACAACCTCAGTAACTAACATGGAGTGCCCAGAAAGTTGTGACTGTTAAGGTGCTCAATCCCTCACCTGCTAGGAGATTCATCAATGTCAATTTTAAAATTACTCGAGGTTCTGCAAACTCGGTGTCGGCTATCTCTCTAGCAGACCTTCCTAATCTGAATCCCCATGACTGGATTTTTCTATACAACATTCTGCTCACTAATCCGAAGGAATATGAGCCTATTCTAGAACACTTGAAGAGAATGTTGGCCTCCTACATCCATGAAGTTGCTACTATGAATCAGGAGATTGCGAAGGTTATGAACAAGAAGCCAACTGTGAAGCCTACACCGAAACCCGGAGATGTAAACAAGATGAATATGGGCCAAATATATTCAACACATCTAACTGTGATGTTTACTAAAGGCGAAGCTCACAGATTTTTATTTGCTCTTATGGATAAACACTTGTTTTCTACCGACTGCTTAAAGCACATCATCAATATAATTCATCGGTGCAAGCAGAACTCAGAAGTTGACAAGAAGAATTTTACAAACATGCTTCGATGGTACATTACATTTCGCTATCATCTTTTGTCCATCATACTGAGAGTGTTCAAGACTGTGAAGAAGACTTCTGTTGCTCAACATAATTGAGTTTTCGGCTCCAAAGACGCAAAGGGGGAGATTGTTGAGTCCATTTGTGTTGCGTCATGGGCCTTACATTTTGCATCCGGATTGGGCATGTCCATCCGTGATTATCTACTAAGGTTATAGTATAAATATGCATGCATGTATGCATAATACGATGTTGATTATTACGTTCATTGTTTTGTAACCCTAAACACCTCTGCAGTCGAAGTTCTTAATCGAGCTCTTATGAGGTGTTGAATTATTAATCATACGACATATTCAAAGCCATACTCATGTTCTTGTTTATGTTCATAATTGTTTGCTTGCATAGAATCTAACGATCCTAAAAGAACATTGTTCTAACAATGATTATGCATAAAGGCCAAATAAGTTGTATGCTTAGAACATGTCGAATGATACCATTATAATCTGAGAACAAGACATTATGTGACTTATAAGAATATTCTAAAGTACTGGAGAGAACTAGAGAAATATTCCTAGCCTGCGGAGTATTTGAAAGAAAGCTATGTTTAAAGTTGTTACACAAGTGCCAAATTTTCAAATAGATTGTGATGACTCCCAGTCATAATCGGGCGTATCCTCATTATGAATTAAGAGATAGTTACATGGATAGTGGTTCCATGTAGATTTTAATTGCAGTTACACATCAGAGTTAGAGTACCTCGTTGTTTGGAGAACCACGTACAAAGATGCTTAATGTATAGTTCATTATGAGTATAAGTAATTCTATTACGTAAGTATTGGTATCTAAGTCATATTCAAGCATCTAATTCATTATCAATAGTTTTTCTTTATATATGAGTTATATATAAAAATGAAAATGTTTGTATTCACAAAGTTTATACAAATCTAGTTTGTCAAATCTACTTAACAAAGCTCTTTCATTAGCTAAATCATGAACGTCAAGTTGGTGCTATAGCACCTTGTTGATATAAGTATATATATTTGATTGAAATTTTATATTTGGATATTCGAACAGTACAAGCAGCATATATTGTAATGAATGATATATTGGATATGAGTCTTTCATTAAAGAATTGTTGTGTTCTATATTAGCATGTTTAAATCCTTGAATAAGTAGGTTACTCTAATATGAGTGGATTGGTGGATTCTCATGGAGATGAGAATAGCAAGAGCGGCTACCAAATTCATAGATACTTAATTTGGAGAATAAGTGTTGGACTTGATCCGCATCAAAACCACTTTATGGATCATATTCAAGACTGATGTTTTGATCAAGGTTGTATCTTTGTATTCTTAGACCCGAGATACATATTTGGGACTTGAAGTGTAGGAATTGTTGTGATTTGACATGGTTTAACGTTGTTTCATAAAAGGCAGTCATAACGGCCATCGTTGGGTATGACATGAGCTACATTGATAGGCGTATGTAGTCGAGATGATATTTGTATTCTTAGACATGAGATAAATATTTGGGACTTGTAGTGTAAGAATTGTTGTGCTTTGACATGATTTAACGTTATTTCGTAAAAGGCAGTCATAACGACCATCGTTGGGTATGACATGAACTACATTGATGGGCGTATGTAGTCGAGATGGAATTTGTCCCTCTTATTTGTTGAGAGTTAGACATCTAACGCCTTACTAAAGTTGAACACTAAATGAGATTGATCGTGATCCAGATCTCATGTTCAACATGATGTCTGATACAAAGGAATAATTGATACCACACCTTTAGTAACAATTGCAGCTTAGAGCTCCTGGAATTGGCTGTTGATGAAATGGCACCCTTCATATGTTGGTAGGGGCAGTAGCTTGTTGCTAGACGTTAGGTACTGTCTATGTCAGTCTATAATGAATCTTGTGCAAGTGGGAGATTGTTGGATCTATATGCCCAAGAATCATTATGGAGTGATATTGCTAATAATATATGATCCTATAGGGTCACACCTTTATCAAGTTGGCACATTTTATATATTTATTATTAATGTGCTTATTAATAAATAATATCAATTATTGTATTTAATTAGGGAATAATTATTGTTTTGTGAAAATAATAATTTTAAGAGCGTATAACTAGTTATTATTTCATATGGTATGAATTAATAAGTGATGCACAACATTTTGGACTAGTTGGATTATTTTGTATTTTACCTAAAGACAAATTTTATATATAAACTTAGAGTTTATAAAAAATAAATAAAACATCCTCTTTAAAGAGGCATGGCCAAAATTAATAAAAAAATATGGAGGTTGCTTTTCCACCTCCATGCTTTGTCTCTCATGCTTCTAAAGGCTGGCCATTACTTTAGAGTATTTTAATGGTTAGGCCTTACTTTGCATGGACTATATAAGAGATTCAAGAGGCTTGCATTTGTGTGTGTGTGTGAAACACTCTCTTCTTCCCTTTTTTCTCTCTAAAACCGTGAGCATGAAGAAGCTCTCTTCTTTTGAAGTTTAGTGCTTTGCTTTGGTGATTAGAAGTTCTCTTGAGTTGTATCCTTTAGTGCTTATTTGAGGTATGCACTTAAAGGTTTAAGACACTCAAGAATACACGAAGGAACTAGCATTCCAAGTGCCTTACTCTTGATGGTGGATACTTGTAGAGAAGATCATACACTTTGATCCTTGCTATCTTTATCAACACCCCAAAACCAAGTAGGTTCAAAGGCTTCAATGTTTATCTCGAAAACATCATATGGTTGGTTTTTATTTCATTCTAACCTCTAAAAATGGATCCATGAAGGTTTGGTTTTGTTTTGAACTAAATATAAACTTGTTATTTTTAATGTCTTCAGTTTCCGGTTTTTGTGAAAAACAAACTTTTATTTCGTATCAAAACCCAATATATATATATATATATATATATATATATATATATACACACACACACACACACACACACTTAACTAATATATGACATATAACTAGTTTTGCACAGTGTATGTTATCAAATAAATATTTAACACATATTCCAAATAATAAATATTTAATTCATATATTAACTTTCAACAAATATTTAACATTTTTAATAATTAGTTGTATTAAATTGTGTTTATGAAAGTAAATATGCACTTACCTAGTAAATGTGGAAGACTTGTAGGAAAGTCAGATCTTTGACTGACACTTTAGATTCCCTTTAAATCATCGTAAATACGAATATTACTATGCCTTAGTATTTCGTTCGTATTTATAAAGTTTAATAATTCTAATGTTTTTATCATATTTATCAATAATCACGAAAGAACACTTGTGTATAGCTAATAAGAAACAATTAAATATGTTTGTATCGGAGGTAAGATCCGTTTAAACACATCACTGATTTAACATTGTCATCTCCTATAAGTAGATTGATCAATAAAACGACTAGTATTACTGATAAATCTTATTTATAAGTTCATAATAATGTTTAGGAACATAAATATAAGTTATACTTAAAACACAGTAAGCATAATTCAACTTGCAAGTTGTTTAGCTGAAAACCAGACATTACGCGGGCAAAATTTCGAAACTAAAAGCTCTATTTCTTGGGTCTCTATGACGCTCCAGAGCTTCTCCACTAACACCTAAGAGCTACTAATATCGGGCCTAGGGACTTTGTGAGAGTTTGTGAGAGAATTGAGCAAGAAAACAAGCAAATATATAAGGGAAATCAGAGTTCCATGATGTCACACCCCCAAAACCAAGAACGACGGAAATGTTCAGGGGTGTAGGAGGTCACGTACAGTATCACAACAATGCAAAGTAGTAAACAAGAAACAGCATCATCCATTGCATTAAAAGTAAATATTTAATACATGTGTGTTCTTTAATAGTAATAAGACACCAAAATATGAAATCAAAATAAAAGACGAGTCTTGTCTATGTTCCATCTTCTCAAAACCTGGCCATCATACCTGTCTACTGGTGACATGAGAATAGAAGTTATTTTGAAAGCGAGTATCAACATAAAGCTGGTGAATTCATAAGTATTTAAGTGTCATTGCCTTGTTTTGGAAAGCTATTATGAATGCCATGTAAATCTTTGAATGAGACATTTGATATAAGTATGAAAACCCTAGAAAATCCCATATTTCCTATTATTATAAGAGTAGTCTTCTACCAAGATCCGAATGTTTTGAAAGTAGTCTTCTACCAAGACCAGTATGTTTTGAAAGTAGTCTTCTACCAAGACCTGTATGTTTTGAAAGTAATAGGGAAAATATAACCATAAAAGTATTATCCTTTTGCATTAGGATAAACACGACATCGCGACTGCCGAAATGTATAACCTTGAACATCCGTAGATTGTTCATTTTCCTCTATAGCTAGCAGCAGGTTTAAGGAATGGTTAGTCCCATAAAGGTACTCCTAATATAAGTATTAACCGTAGGCATCCGTATATGTTCATTACCTTTGTTGCTAACAGGTGGGTTCTGGAATGGTTAGTCCCGTCAAGTTATCCTTTTGAACTAGGATAGGCAGAACAATTTACAAATAATGTACTAGTAACTCATCATAGTGAATCTAGGTACAAGTATCCATTTAAGTGTATACAAATAAATGTATATATGTAAATGTATTCATGTAAGTGTATCGATGTAGACGTATTCATGTAACATGTAATGTATAGTATAAACTCATGAATAAACTGACTCTGGTGTAATTCCTTGTAATAGGAATAATGTTTTGTATCACCTAACTATCCCTATAATAGTTAACTAGAAGGTAATTGATTGTCCAAGCAGGTTTATACACCCTTGCTACACAAGAACATACGTGTATAGATATAGTTTTGTTCAAGAAGATAAAAACGGTTTTATAAGACATTTAAGAGTTTTGAACAATAATTAACAATGACTTGATGTCATTTTAATAAACATTTCAAAAGTAATACATTTGATAACAAAGTATTTTTAAGATAGAAAACCATTTCATATATCACATTTTGAAGCATGTGAATCAGTTGGACGAAAACACAGTTATAAATCACATGTGATTGATTCTATAGCATGATGTTTTCTACTTGTATTCCCCCCCCCCCAATTAAAGCATTTAAAATCATTTAAAACATTGATTAAGGGGTATGAACTCACCTGAAGATGGTGGTTTGGATGAACTGAATGATGTAGGATTGCTAGGTGTCAAGTGAAGACTTGTACACACACTATGATCCTAGTTAACATATAACCACACATATATGCACCCAATTAGTCTTAAACTACTAATTGAAAATGTTAAGACATCCTAGAACATGATAAACACTTTATATAAGTGTTATAAGCCCTAAGGATTGCATCTAAGTTGTTGTAGGACAAGGCTAGTGGGTTTAGGGTTCCAAAGGACCCCATTCTTGAGTTTACTCTCCAATACCATAACAATAAGGAGTTTATGGTCATAAACCCTTGAGTTTACGGCCGTAAGCTCCTAAGCCTAGGTTTATTTGGTGTTTTGAAGTCTTACATGTCCTTTAGAAGTATTGCTACTTGATGGCTTAGTCCTTGGAAGAGATTAGGGCACCTTTCAACTCCTTTGAGGAGTTCACGGCCCTGGGACCAATTCCCTTAGAGATTACGGTTGTAATCTCTCATGGGTATGGTGTTTTTGGTGATTTCAAGTCCCTAACTTAACTAGGAATGCATCTAGGCTAGTGTCCAAGGCTTATGGAGAGTTTAAAGCACACTTTGGCCCTTTTGTTTGGAGTTCACGGTCCAAGAACTTCTTGAACTGTGAACAACTTAATCTTGGTGTTCTTGGGGTGTTTTCTAGTCCTACATACATTAGGATACGAGTCTAGGCCAGTTTCATTGTAAAGGAAGGGACTAGGGCATCATTTGTCCCTTAAAGAAGGGTTTACGGTCCAAGATGTTCTTGGGCCATAAACTCTTTGATCTTGTGGTTTTGATATGATTTTTAGTTTATTAGACACATATCAAGCCCTATAATACACTTAGATAGAATCACTCACGATTTGGGACGAAAGGCCGAAGATCCGTGAGAGAGAATTTGGCTTTTCTCTAGTTGGAAATGGAACAAATGAATAAATATGGATAAGGATCATATATATACCCCTAGGGTTTCGGACCGCAAATTCCATGTTCGGGTCGTATAATTCCAATTTCTTGGAGTATGAAATGTCATTGTTACACAATAACCCTAATCGCATCCCCTCTCCTGGCATCTCCTAAAGTGTAAATCATGAAATGTTCAAACTTGTCCCAAATCATTTGAAAGTTAACAGTAAATGTTCTGACTTCTATTGACTTGATATGTAGTACAGAATTGAAATTTCAGGTTGTCACACATGACTAGGCGCACTGCATCCTTGTAACGTGTCACCATCTTGTTGATTTTCGTCGGGAGGAAGGGTGGAAGGAGATTCTGCCACTTGTCGTCCATCTGTGGTGCCACGTGGCGAAATTTCATGGCCTCAATTTTATTATTTTTCTAAAATTCATAACTTTCACATACGAACTCCGTTTTTTACGGTCTCTATATCCACGTTAGATATTAAAAAGCAGTACAACTTTCATTTAGACTCCGTTAGCTAAATTTCACCTTATTTTTTGGTGGGAAAATGTCACTGTAGCCCCACGCACTTACATGTTTTGGTTTAAAAGGTCCCTTATGTTATTTTTTGGCTTTCTAAGGGCATGAATTAACATTTAACCGGCTAATTTGGGATTTTGATCCAATTCAACCGGTTTCCTTGCTTATTCATCATCCAACTAAGCTAGTGAGTCAACTCACACGACTCGGTTTACACGTCAACGACTCACCCACCGAGTTGGCTTGCTTGGGCCCTAAGGGTTCAGTGGTCCCCTACTATATAATTGAAGGGTCTCCTGGATAAAACCCTAAAATTTTGTTACCACTTCTGGCCAAACACTAGCCGACAACCAATAATAGAATACTCGCTTTTCCTTTCATTGTCTTCCATCGAGCCTACCCCACCACCATCACCAGATACTATAAACTACAATAACTCTATAAGCTCAACAGGTGGGCTTAACTTGAACGATTTGCACACGATCTTCTGTGACTGTGGTGAAAAGATAGCTGAGCAAAAAAATGAGGTGGAGCGCATGAAGGAGGAGATGGGTCGCGATTACCTTCATTCCAGGGTTCATGTCCTCAACATGCAGCAAAGGTTTGAGAAGGTTGAGAAGCATATTAAAGCGATTGCATTGTTGGTTGTGGGTCTTGTCTTCGTGATGCTTCTGCTAATGATTTTCATCATTCACTTGATAATCAGCAAGTGAATCTCATGGAAGTGGTTTGTAGTGGTATGATAATCTAGTGGTCGTAATCTTCTGTTAGGTTTAATGGTTTTTATTGGCGTATATGTTATTAGGATTAGGTGTGTTCGTTTGTCTTAGTGGTAATCTAGTTTGTGTAGGTAGTGGTACTCCAGTGGTGATTGTAATGGTAATGTATGGATGTATTTTGAAGTCATGGTTACCTGTAACGGGCTTTTAGGTATGATCTTGATGAAATGTAAAGAGATTGAATGGGTTATTGTTGTTGATTAAGGGTATCGATTTGGACATTTGGTTGCTTTACTTAATGATAATTAATTGTGTTTGGTGCACCAACTATGACAGATATGCTTGAGGTCAAACAAAAGGGGTATTTTCCTCAAGGGGTATTTTCGTCATCTCCTCTTTATAAGTACTTTACTTCCTTACTCCGCAGTAGCTTTCTTTTTCCCTGAGATTGTTTGCATTTTGAAGTAAAGAGCTCTTGGAATTAACGAAGCGAAAATGGTGAAATTCTCATATGGATGTGTCACCATAATAAGAATGTCTTCCACTCCCTCCAACCCTAGAAGACCCTTCTATGCTTGCCCCACTAAGGTTTGTCTTAGTTTGTTTATTAGGCGCTTGTACCCAGTAGCCCTAATTCATTTGTTTGTTTCATTCTCAAGTTCTCACTCGAAAATTGATTTTGTTAGGGACCTCGTAATGGTTTCATTTGTTGGGTAGATGAAGCAGACACTAAGAATATGCGTGTTGAAGCAGTTATGATTGCAGGTTTGGCTAGGTCAAAAAAGAAGCTTGAAGCAAAGATTTGGAAGATGAAGATGTGTTTACTTCTAAGTTGGATTGTTTTCTTTGGCATAATTGTTTACAAGTTGTAATACTTAGCAGTTGTTTATTTTCTTTTTATGGAAATTATTAGGGGTATTATATTACCCATATAATGACATTGTAATTGAATCATAAAACAATGGGTTTAGTCATATGGGATCCCAAGTTAGACTCGTAGTGTATTTGTTGATAGTGACTTCGAACCATATTCAACTAGAATAAATGGGGACCATATTCATCTAGAATAAATGTAGACCATAATCAACTATAATAAATGGGACCATACGCGTCACTAAGGTCAATAATGGACCCCAATACCATGCACGTCCATAACCATAACACACAATCATAAGCACATTGAAACCATTAACATTACTTCGCATACATAACACCAATCATACAAACATAACACCAATCATAACCACATTGAATACATAACATCAAACTGAAAAACTTAATCTGAAACATTCTCTTGGATCATAAATAAGAAGTACATAACACCAAGCATCCACACATAATCTGAAACTGACACAGAAATTTAAAACCTATTCTAAGTTCCATTGTCTTGTCAATAGTGTTTCCTTCCCCATTTTTACCCTCAACACATTTAGCAAGTTTTTTCTTGATTATTCTTTTAGACTTCTTTCTTTTCTTGATAATTACCTTCTTACCCCTACCTCCTTTCTCATCTTTACCATCCATTGCCTTCTTACCACTGCTTCCTTCCCCAACATTACCATTAATGCCCTTATTACCCTTACTTCCTTGTTCATCTGTAACATGCTCATCGTTACCATCCTTTGCCTTATTATCACTGCTTCCTTCCCCAACATTACCATCTACTCTCTTCCTTTTCTTTACCTTGAGTTTTGTTGGCTTTTCAGCTTGAGAACATGTAACCTTGTTATGTCCTGCTTGAATACACTACACATAATTTTTTTCCCAACCTTTGACACAGTATGTCTAGCACCCCTTTCACTTGCATCCTTTCTTCTATTAACATTAGGTCTACCTGACATTTTTCTCTTCAATGGTGGCAAAGGTGCAATGAATTCAGTAGGTGGCCACATGTTGCTACCATTCATCCCACGCATTGGATACTTGTAGGTGTTCTTATAAATTGCTCCATAGTACATTGTATCCACATAATTACCAACATCACTGTTAAGGTATGAGATTGTTGCAACTAAATGCACACATCCATACCCATTTAGGTGCCACACTCTACATGAACAAGTCCTCTTATCTATATCCACAACATAAGACTCTACCAAATTTCTTGTTTCAAACTGGTTTAAACCAGTAGGTAAAACCTGCCAATACTTGTTTCAATTGTATATAAATTAGGGTCTAAAGTGTAACTACTCAATTCAAATTAAAAGATAAATGAAATACATTTGAGCTCTTTTCAACTGATTCAATAGGATTGTAATGGTTGGGCATGGTTTATAATCAGGCCATGAACAACCTTTGATGGTCAGATTGAATTGCCTCTCCATAAAATACAACCTAATTTCTTCTAACATTGTGATTATTGGTTTTTTTTTCTTGCATCTCTAATGACATTGTTAAAGCTTTCAGATAATCCATTTTCAACTGCATCACACATCCTCCCCTCCTGAAAGAAAGCTCTACACCATGATTTTGGGTTCTTTTCCATAAGGTAATCAAATGTTGTAGGATTAAGTAGTTGTATTTCCTTCATGGCTGCAGTGAATAAAGGTTCAGTTGATGCTTTGCATGCCTTCTAAAACATCCTCTCATAATGCACACTATTGCATCTTTTCCTAAAGTTGGCAACAATATGCCTTGCACACTGTCTGTGTTCACCAGTAGGCAATACTTCCTTCACAGCCTCCAATAGCCCCTACACAATTTCAATTCATATGTTAAGAAAAAAGAAATTCATTAACAAAAAATATGAAGTTGTATAGTAAGTGATATACCTTATGTTGATCTGACATCAGGGTTATACCAAAACCATTTTCCATTAGTAGATCATATTTAAGATTCTCCAAAAACCATTTCCAATTTTCTTTGTTTTCCACACACACAACTGCCCATGCTATTGGGAAAATATGATTGTTAGCATCTCTTCCTATGACACATATCAACTCTCCACTACATAATCCCTTTAAGAAACAACCATCCAAGTTTATTACTCTTCTACAACTGCCTTTCGAACCTTGTTTCATCCCCTGAAAACATATATAAAACTTACTAAAATATGTCTTCCCATCAGGCATATTGTTAACATCCATTTTGACAGTTGATCCCGGATTGGATCTTCTTATCTCTTCAACATATGACCACAACTTGGCATAATGCTCAACTAGTGTACCTTCAATTAGTTCAACTGCATATTTCTTTGCTCTTCTACACTGTCCCATACTCACATCAATTCCAAATTTTTGTTTTACTTCTTCCTTTAGTAGCCTAACACTCATTTTTTGTTTTTGTAAGAATTGTGTTGTGAAATGGCTACCAATCCATGCATAGTTTACAATTGACCCCATTTTAAAATTTCTTGCACAATTATTCTCATCTATAAGAGACTTAATCTGGAAAGATTTTTCTTCACTCATCCATGAAGCCTACAATCTAAACTTGCATTGCTCTGAACAACATTTAACTAAAAGCTTCCTACTATCATTTTTTTGTAGCATAATTGATACCCTTTAGCAACAACATAATTACACAACATATGTTTTATTTGTTTAGGACTTTCAAATCTCATTCCTAACACAGGTTTTTGCTTTTTCCAATGAACATTTTCATTAAAAGTTGTTACCTCCTCATGAACTAGGTCGTGTTCATCCATCTGATCATATGGATCCTCATGAGATGGATCCTCATGAGGTGGACTGTCTGGAGTTGGTTGCTCCTTGGGGTAAAGCTTGTTCAAAAATACATCATTCAAGGTCTTGTTCATTGGAATGCAATCTCCATCTTCAATGTTATCGTCCAAATCACTTTCCACTTGCACTTCATCTAGGTCAATGCCTCCGTCTGTCTCAACATGCAAATCTTCTATTACTTCACCTACACCAGAATACTTGTCGTCGGGGGTGCATACTTCAGCCATCTCATCAACAATCCATTGATGAACATTAACACCAATATGATCCATGTATATAGAAATTACACAACCATTATCATACCCTACTTCGATCAACTCCTGGTAGTCTTTCTCAGTTGCTATTATCCTCAATCCTTCAGGGAACTCAATATTGGGCATGCAATAGTACACATCAATGCATGTCTCGTTTGTGAATCTTTGAATTAATAATAGAAATTCATTTTTTTCCATTCCAGCAAAATCCACATCCTCAAACCTTTGCTCTAATCCATCTGAGTAACTGATCTCTGGATAGCTCGTAAACAAACCAGCAAAATGAAGATCTATATTCATGTAGACGGCCATAGCAAGAATCAAAGACACTTTTCTCGATGAACAGTAGAAGAAATTAGAAGAAAGGGGTAGATGAAACCAACTAAAGAACATAATTTCTTGCAGAGGAAACGTTGGTCTCATTTATCGATAGACGTATACGTGGCATGTGATTTGGACATATGAGCTGGCTTTTTTTGTAATGACATGTCGAAGAGAAGCTGTTGATTGGGATTGGGGTCACTGGGTGACCCCTTCACTTTTTAGAAAATGACCTTCTTAGCCGGTTAAATGTTAAATCATGCTCTTAGAAAGCCAAAAAATAACATAAGGGACCTTTTAAACAAAAACATGTAAGGTTGTGGGGCTACAGTGACATTTTCGTTTTTTGTTTTACGGTCCGAGACGGCTTAGACTTTAAATGACGTTGGGTAATTCATAACTTCTTCATAAGAGCTCTTTTTTCAACATTCTTTATATCATTGACTTCATATTGAAGATTATTACAAATTTTATTTACATTATTTCAGCTAACAATCAACCGATTGTTATTGCGATTTTTGTGTCGCAAACTGTTGTAGTGTGTCATGCTTAAAACTTTGAAAAATCACAACTTCTTCATACGAAGTCAGATTTTGGCATTCTTTATATCAACGCGTTCCTATTAACAAATACTATGACTTTCGATTAGGTCATTTAGGCTAATAAGCAACCTACTCCGAGTCACTTTTTATGACACATACACTAGCTCGTGTCGAACGCGAAACTTAGATAAACTATAACTTTCGCATACGAAGTCAAATTTAAGTGTTTATCTATATCTACATACTCATGATTACTACTATTACAATTTTCATTAAGATTATTTATCTTAAATAATCTTTTATTTTTAATGTTTATTTTATCATTTAACGATAAATTGTATATTAAGGTTTTCTACCAATATTATATAATCATAATATTGTTGGAATAGTGTCTAAGGCTGCAACTATATTAGGCAAGTATTTGACCCGGTTGTGCATGGTCCTTTTGGGTTGCCTTCACCATAGCAACTTGATAGGATGATTTATTAAGAGAGAGAGTAAATATTATTTATATATTATGAGAATAATATAAAGAATAATATATTGTTATTTGATTAATATAAGTCATAGAATTAATTAGAATTAATTTGGTGACTTAAAGAGATTAATTAAATAAAGGGGTATAAACTGTCAATTGTTTGATAGTTAAGCTTTAGACTGTAAATCCATATGGATATGGATTGGAAGAATTCTAGAAGCTAAAAGGATAGCTAATTCGTCCAAGGGCTTATCTATGGAAAGGATTTGGATAGCCTTAAGAGAAGATTATCCAATTAGGGTTTAGGTTGTAACCCTTAAGGAGTCTACAAGTATAAATAGACCCCATGGCTAAGGGAAATCGGCACCTCTCAAAAAGCAAGAGAACCCTGGCCGATTTCCTCCCCTCTCCTCTCTCCTAAATCATCTTCCTTGCTATTGGTGTTTGTAAGCCATTAGAGGAGTGACATTTGTGACTCTAGAAGCTCCAAGACCTCAAGATCAACAAGGAACTCAAAGGTATGGTTCTAGATCTATTTCAATGTTGTTATTTAACCAAATTAGTCATTAGAAGTCTTGGATTCAAAGCATGTTTATTAGAAAGCCTAGATCCAAGCATTAGGGTTTCGCATGCGCACATAGGAAAGTTCTTATGGCTAAAACCCATCAGTGGTATCAGAGACTAGCTTGGTTTTCTTTAAATTGTTGCTTGATTAACTGAAACAAACCTGCAAAATTCGATTTTTAGGTTTCTGAGTCATGGACTCGGCGAGTTCCAAAGTGGACTCGACGAGTAGGCCTGACTCGGCAAGTCCCTTTGTGCACTCAACGAGTCCAAGCGTCAGGAATGGCCAGATTCGGGATTTTTTCATAATTATCTTATGGAAACTTACCTTAATCATAATAGATCAATCTAAATCTGATTTTTTGATATATATGACTATTATCTTGATCTAGTTAAAGGTATTTATCAACTAATAAAATATTTAATTTCCTTATATGATAATTAATTAATTATTTTAATTATTTTGGTAATTATCTTTCAAAGAAATCTTGAATAAAATCAAATATAGATAATTAGGATATTAATTGTTAATTGGAATTATTTGTTATTTGATCCTCCATGTTTTAAAATGTTTAAAACTTACCCACAAGTTTTGAAATTTATATTTGTGATTAAAAGTTTTAATTTAGACAATTTAAATTTCAAACCCTAGATTTTAAAAGTTTTAAAATACAACCCTATACTAATATGATATTACTAGAATAATATATATATATATATATATATATATATATATATATATATATATATATATATATATATATATATATGTATAACTAATGCTAGTCTTACCGTTAGTAGGCCTCATTCACGAAGCCGATCTATAAGGTGGGTATAAGGTTGCGGCCTATAAAATGGCGCTTAATGGGTGTACACTCACACCCACCGCTTGCTTGATTGGTGGAGGGTCATTAGCCGAACGGGTAGGATAGGGCAACCTCATCCTCTCATTAAAAGTATAATAAGTGATACAAAGTAACTACACATTTTTTTAAAATTTCCCAATCTTAGTTACTTTAGGAAAAGTGAATTGATGCAATCCCATGAAATTACACTTTGCACCCTTGCTAAGAAGTTAGTGGAGCGTGTGTGGTTTACCGGCACACTAATTGGTTCTAAGCAAAGGTGGCAAAGGGTGATTCATTGTTTATCATAGTTCGATGGAGCGTGTGTGGTTTATCGGCACATCGAATAGGTGATCATTACAATGAAGGCACCATGTGAATTTGCATGGTAATTCACACCCGCTTTGTGATCCTCGGTATCCCAGTCACAAACAAGAGGGGCATATCGAGATTTAAACATGCCATTGAATAGTTTCAATGAATCTCATCCGAACCTAGAAATTCTCAATACACTTAGGACTAATAGTTTAGGTTTTTGTGATGGAGAATTAGTGAATCGTCATTCACTTACCTTCAATTTATTTGCATGTTAGATTACGACATCCCTTTTCTAGTATGTAAATGTTATTGTTGGATCCTAGCCCTAATTTTTCTTATTGGGTGATAAATTAGGGATTCTTATTCTAATCTATCTTTGTCCTTTTTCTTTTGTATATGTCGAACGCTAACAACGCTGCTGCTAGTTCTTTCACGTTGATGAGCCTTTGCCAAAAGGTCACCTTCGATGGAACGAAATTTAGCGAATGGATAAGATACATTCGCACCATTGCTCGCTATGAGGATAAGGAGTATGTCCTCGATGAGAAGCTCGAGAAAATCAACCCCGAAATCGCTACTCCAGCCGAAATCACCGCTTTTGAGACTCATGAGCGAGATGCAACGAAGGTACATTGCATCATGATTGCCACCATGAACTCCGAATTCCAAAAGTCCTACGAGGACATGTACCCATACGAGATGCATCAAGACTTATTGGAGAGATACCACCAAAACGCGAGACAAGAGCGTTATGAGATTTTCACCAACATGATTTCCGCCAAGATGGGTCATGGAGAATCTCTTACCGTGCACCTGCAAAAGATGCAAAGGTATGTCGACCGCCTTCGCAAGTTAAACGTTGACTTCGGTGAAGACTTGGCGATCGACATGGTGCTTCACTCTTTGCCTCCGATGTACAACCAATTTAGGATGACCTACCACATGAACAAAGAAGAGGTCACCCTAAGCAAACTCCAAGGTCTCTGGAGGGTCGCTGAGAGCAACTTCAAGGACAAGTCTGTTGCACCTACTCCCAATCCGACTACTGCTCCTGTCTTGGCTATTGGTCAAGGAAAGGGAAAGAAGAGGAAAGCTTCATCGAAGAATTATCGCAAGGTCAAAGCCCGAGATGGTGCCTCTTCTAGTGGGACCAAAGTTGATCCCGCTAAGCCCTGTCCTAACCCGAAGGAGGCAGAGTGCCACCACTGCCACAAGATAGGACATTGGAAGAGAAGCTGCCTAGAGTACCTGCAAGCAATCAAAGAAGGAAAGATCAAGCCATCTTTCGCAGGTATATATACAATTAAATCTAACGATTCTAATCATGCTATTTCTTGGGTTCTTGATATCGGTTGTGGTTATCACATTTGTTCTAATGTGCAGGGACTAAGAAGAAGTAGGGATGTGGAGCAAGGAAGGATCAATCTAATCATGGGGAACAGAAGATCGTCGCCTGTGACCAAGATTGGAGTGTTTTCTTTAGTGCTTAGGAATAGTTTGGTTTTAGATTTGAACAATTGTTGCTATTCGCCAGAAATGGCTAGAAACATCATTTCATTTCATGGTTTATATAGACAAGGATTTAGATTTTCTTTTAATAATGAGAATGGTTCTATTTTGGCTTATCTAAATGGTGTCTTTTACTTTGAAGCTATACCATGTAATGGAATATATGATACCGTTATGATTGTTGATAACTTAGGAAATGATGTTTTGAATATTGATTCTTCCACTAGTATGGATAAAGCATCCTTGTGGCATTGTCGTCTTGGACATGTCAACAAGAAACGCATAGCCCAACTCTAAAAGGATGGAGTGTTGGAGTCATTCGACCTTAGGGAAGATGACACATGCGAGTCTTGTTTGCTTGGAAAGATGACTAAGTCACCCTTCACGAGTACATGTGAAAGGGGAGAGGTTCTATTGGACCTAATACATACCGATGTATGTGGACCGTTTAGATCAACCACGAAGGATGGGAACCGCTTCTACGTGACTTTTACCGATGATTATAGTAGATATGGGTATATCTATTTAATCAAGCAAAAGTCAGAAACCTTTGAAAAGTTCAAAGAGTTCAAGAATGAAGTGGAGAATCAATTGGGCAGGAAAATCAAGATGCTTCGATCCGATCGAGGAGGAGAGTACCTAAGTCTTGAATTCCACGATTATCTCAAGGAGTGTGGAATAGTTTCACAATTGACGCCTCCTAGGACACCGCAGTTGAATGGTGTGGCAGAAAGGCGTAATCGAACTTTATTGGATATGGTTCGCTCTATGATGAGTCGTGCTTCACTACCTATCTCTTTTTGGGGGTATGCCTTAGAGACTGCCGCCCATATCCTTAACCGAGTCCCTACTAAGAAGGTTGCCAAAATACCTCACGAGATGTGGACAAGGAAAGCTCCCTCGTTAGCACATATCAAGGTTTGGGGTTGCGAGGCTTTCGTAAGACGAGATACTCACGACAAGCTCAAACCTCGAAGTGAGCGATGAATTTTCATCGGCTACCCGCAGACATCCTTTGGATATCTCTTCTATAGACCGAAGGACAATGTTGTCTTCGTTGCGAGGAGAGGAGTTTTCCAAGAGCGAGAACTCATAAACCAAGGAGACAGTGGGAGGCAAATCGAACTTGAAGAGATTCCAGAGTCGATAGATGAAGGAACCTTTACCGCTGGCACTCAACCCGAGGAGGAAACTCCGGTTGAACCGATTGACGAATCCTTACCTCTTAGACGTTCCGATAGAGTTAGAGTTCATCCCCAGTTTTATGGTTTTCATATTACTACCGAAGGGGACACGTATATTAGTGATGGTACACTAGTAAGTCTTGATGAACCTAATAGCTATAAGGAAGCCATGGCAGGCCCGGAGTCTGCGAAATGGAAAGAGGCAATGGATAGCGAGATCCAATCCATGTATGATAACCAAGTTTGGAATTTGGTTGATTATGTGCCCGGACGTAAGACCGTTGGGTGCAAGTGGATCTTCAAGAAGAAGACCGACGTGGATGGAAACGTACACACATATAAAGCGCGATTGGTTGCGAAGGGCTTTACTCAAACTCCCGGAGTTGACTATGATGAGACCTTCTCGCCAGTTGCGAAGATTAAATCTATTAGAGTGATGCTAGCTATTGCCGCATTTCATGATTATGAGATTTGGCAAATGGATGTCAAGACCGCCTTCCTTAATGGAAAGTTGGCTGAGGATGTTTACATGGCTCAGCCAGAGGGGTTTGTGGATCCGAAGCATTAAAATAGAGTGTGTAAGCTTGAGAAGTCCATTTATGGACTTAAGCAAGCGTCTCGCAGATGGAATCTTTGCTTCGATGAGAAAGTCAAAGAGTTTGGATTTGTACGAAGCGAAGATGAGTCTTGTGTATATGTCAAAGCCAATAGGAGTATAGTAAGCTTCCTCGTTCTATATGTCGATGACATATTGCTCATAGGAAACGACATCCCGACTCTGCAGGAGGTTAAGTCCTGGCTCGGGAAGTGCTTCGCTATGAAGGACCTCGGAGAGGCTTCTTACATTTTGGGAATAAGGATAGTGAGAGAAAGAAGTAAGAGACTAATTGGACTTAGTCAAAATACTTACTTAGAGAAGGTACTAAAACGTTTTAGTATGGAAAACTCAAAGAAGGGAGAATTACCGATACAAAGTAATGCCAAGTTGAGTAAGACTCAAAGTCCGAGTACCGAAGCTGAGATAGCAGAAATGAGCCGAGTACCATATGCTTCCGCAGTTGGCTCAATCATGTATGCTATGACTTGTACTCGCCCTGATGTAGCCTTCGCTTTGAGCATGGTTAGCAGATATCAAGGGAATCCTGGCAAAGCACATTGGATTGTGGTGAAGAACATCCTTAAGTACCTTCGGAGGACGAAGGAATGGTTCTTAGTCCTCGGAGGGAGTGATGAATTGAAGGTGCGAGGGTATAGTGACGCCAGTTTTCAGACCGACAGGGACAATTATCGTTCGCAGTCGGGCTGGGTCTTTACCCTAAATGGAGGAGCAGTGACATGGAAGAGTTCCAAGCAGGAAACCGTAGCTGATTCAACGTGCGAATCAGAATACATTGCAGCGAGCGAAGAGTTAAAGGAGGAAATATGGCTAAAGAATTTCATCGGTGATCTTGGAGTTGTACCTGCCATAAAAGAGCCAATGGAGATTTTCTGTGATAACGAAGGCGCGATTGGCTTGACCAAGGAACCGAGGGATCATGGTAGATCAAGACATATCGACAGAAAATATCACTTCATCAGACATCGTGTAGAAGAAGGACAACTCGTAGTGAAGAGGATATCATCAAAAGATAACCCAACAGATCGGCTTACGAAGGGACTGAGTAGGGTTAAGCACTTGCAGCATGCTAGGAGTATTGGGCTGAAGGATGATATTAGCATAGATTAGATAGTATTAGAAACGTGTAATAGATAAATGTAATTAACATTTGATGATTAAATAAAGGAGTTTTATTTATGAGTAATGTTACTATCTTATGTTAATTGTTTAGCTATTGTTTCATTTTGCATGTTTTGACTTCCAGAATAATTGAAATTATTAAGAATAATAGAAATTGTTCAAATGGTCCACAATCGTTCATATGTTGGAAGTTGATATGAAT
Organism: Lactuca serriola; assembly: GCF_051521515.1. Taxonomy (NCBI): domain Eukaryota; kingdom Viridiplantae; phylum Streptophyta; class Magnoliopsida; order Asterales; family Asteraceae; genus Lactuca; species Lactuca serriola. The sequence goes on from NC_136416.1 coordinate 183,481,691, forward strand.
GAAGATTGTCATGAATTGGTGTGTAGAATATCTAAATGGTGTTAGACGTAGCAAAGGGTTGCTGCAACGTTCATGAGTGCTTATGAACTAGTTTTGAGCATTGGAACAAACCCACGCTTGCTGGAATCACCTTATGGAATATGATATAAAAGATGATCGCAAGACGATAATATCATATAGTCTTAAAACCTAGATATATGGTTTGTTATTTGTCAATTGATTGTACATTGATAATGCGAAAACGCATTAGTAACTTGGTGTTATAAAACGCATTGTTGTGTATAGTTGGTTAATGAATAAGTAAATGCATATAAATCGAAGTTTATCTGTAACTTTTATCTAAGAAGGTAAAAGTGATATCTCGGCCGCTCGATGATTTGATTTGACTTCTGTGTCGGGCCCGGTCAGAACTGAATTGATGTGTTCGATTAAGTTCTATGTCAAATAAATCAGAGATCGAGAAACCTAAATGCTTGACTCACCATTCCATAGGATTGTCAGCATGATATCTAACAGAGGACTGTACGTTCCCTTATCTAAAGGACAAGATTGATTAGATCAGAGTTTGACAGCGTCTTTGAGAGCTACGATTGCAAACCGAATTGTACTTGTGTATATAGTTACTAGACTTATCCAAGTGGGAGACTGTTGGAATAGTGTCTAAGGCTGCAACTATATTAGGCAAGTATTTGACCCGGTTGTGCATGGTCCTTTTGGGTTGCCTTCACCATAGCAACTTGATAGGATGATTTATTAAGAGAGAGTAAATATTATTTATATATTATGAGAATAATATAAAGAATAATATATTGTTATTTGATTAATATAAGTCATAGAATTAATTAGAATTAATTTGGTGACTTAAAGAGATTAATTAAATAAAGGGGTATAAACTGTCAATTGTTTGATAGTTAAGCTTTAGACTGTAAATCCATATGGATATGGATTGGAAGAATTCTAGAAGCTAAAAGGATAGCTAATTCGTCCAAGGGCTTATCTATGGAAAGGATTTGGATAGCCTTAAGAGAAGATTATCCAATTAGGGTTTAGGTTGTAACCCTTAAGGAGTCTACAAGTATAAATAGACCCCATGGCTAAGGGAAATCGGCACCTCTCAAAAAGCAAGAGAACCCTGGCCGATTTCCTCCCCTCTCCTCTCTCCTAAATCATCTTCCTTGCTATTGGTGTTTATAAGCCATTAGAGGAGTGACATTTGTGACTCTAGAAGCTCCAAGACCTCAAGATCAACAAGGAACTCAAAGGTATGGTTCTAGATCTTTTTCAATGTTGTTATTTAACCTAATTAGTCATTAGAAGTCTTGGATTCAAAGCATGTTTATTAGAAAGCCTGGATCCAAGCATTAGGGTTTTGCATGCACACATAGGAAAGTTCTTATGGCTAAAACCCATCAAATATTTGTCCACTTAATGTGTATACGATAACTATTTACTGGCTCACAACACCTACGTAGAACAATTACCCTAATCAAGGGTTTTTAATGGTTCATTAAAATGTATAATTATTATTATTATACCTTAAACGTCTAGCCCGAAATTGTTGGCGTTACAGTTATGACCTGTTATTTTAGCCCCTTTAACCTATAATAACTAGTATAAGGCTCCACTTGTATATATTTTCCGACAGACCAACACAATGGTTTGTATCTCATCAGAGTGAAACATCAAATTTTGACCATGAGGCTCCATGTATATATTTTATTGTTCTTTTTATTCTCCAGATTTCACTCAAATCCAAGTTTGTATAATCGATTGAATCTGGCTTAATGAGCTGTCAAGTATCTTCCATTATTAATAACTTAAAAAATCCTTGAGCTTCACCCACTTGTATATATTGTTAACCTATTTACACAACATTCATTTGAGCTCCCTAGATAAACATTATGCCTTAATCCCACTACATGCCATTGAATTTTAGGTTTTAGTGACGACCCCATCTCTTTAAGTAGAAATCAATCTGAATTCTACTAGCAAAAGTTGAGATTCAACAAATATTGATGAAGGATAGAGGAGAATTTGTGGAATGAGACTAAGAGTACAATAATTTCTGCTTATATTACAACTTCTACTACTACTCATCATCAGGTGTTCCATGTTAGAAACACCCATCTTCGTCCCCAGACTCATGAAGCTTGTATGATTTGCAATGAAGAATATATGCTTTATTTTTGTTCTTGCTCTGATGTATCTTCGTACATGAACTCGTCTTGCATTGTGGATATCAGAAGTATTGGTAGGATCATGTTTTGAATTGGGTTTTGGAAATCAATGAGATTTGGAGAAAATACCAAATGAAACTTCACATTTTAAAAATCCTTATGTTGGGATTCTTGATTTAAGGTCACAATCAATGAGAGTTTTGACGCCATCCTAGATGAAGAATTCTTCCGATAACAAAGAATCGAAAGGAGAAACATCATCCTGGAATCTAAGCCACAAGAATTTAACTTTGATTCTTCTTCTGAGATGAAAAATATTTTAAATTCTAAAGAAATCCAGAAAGAAATTATATAAGATTCTTTAAATTTGATTCAAAAACCTACCATTGTTGCCAATACTCATGGTCAAAATTGGATGTTAGATTTGATGAGATACAAACCATTGTTCTGATTTATCTGGAAATATGTACATGGAGCGTTATATCTATTATTAGATGTTAAAGATAATAAAATAGAAGATCATAACCCACCTTACCCCCCCAACCCACCCATTATAACCAAAAAAGAAAAAAAAACTTTACGGATTATTTGAATCGAAAGCTAAAAGGTGGGTGGGCTACAATGTTATTTTTCCAAAATTTATCTGTGTAATTATTGTTAGTATTTCGCGATTAACATTCAATGTAAGTCTTGGGAATAGTTGACATAGGCGGTTCAAGTACGGCTTACCATTTTTTTAAATTTGTTTAATTATGTTTCATTCAATTGTATTAACAACTAGATATCATTATTATGATAGGGTTAATATCACAAAAGCCCTATGTTTTTGGCACTAAATTGGAAAAAGCCCTGAATTTAATTTTTCATTTAATGTCACCACGACATTTTCTTTGAGTTATCGTTTGAGGGCAAATAGCCGGTCACCAGCAGGTAACCTCTACCATTCGGTCACCACTAAGCTATTCCATAGCCATCACCTTTCACGAACCATCACTGCTAAAGGGTTTTTCATGCATTCGAGAAGGTTTTGACGCTGAGAAGAATTTCACAGTCCCCAATTTCGCAAGTTGAAGCTTCGAAATCGTTGGTGAAGTAAGGTTGGAGTAGAAAGGTACGTGTATAGAAACAAGAAATTGATGATTATGAGGGTTGTTATCTTCGTCTATGGAGTTCCAAGTTTGAACTAACAAGTTGTGTTTTTGTTTTTTTATGAAACAGATGGCTTCTACTTTTGGAACTAAGAAGCCTAAAGGGCCTAAGCTCCCTGAGAAGACATATCTTCCAGACTCTGACTCCGATGAAGATGCATTTGACTTTAGCTTCTTGGATTTTTCTGAAGAAACTTTCAAAGCCCCCTCAAGACTATGTGATGATCAATTTCTTAACTTATTGTGTGATGAAAACATATTAAGGAGGAGTATTGATGGAATGGTAGATGATGGAGACATTCCTGGTTTCCAACAAAAAGAGCATGCCTACTTAAATGAGGACAATGAAGATGTTGGTGTGGAGTATAGGGTGCATGATCCCAATGTTGACAGGAAAGAGATGAGGCCCCGATTAGGAGACTATTATGAATCCCCTTCCAACTCAGGTTTGATTTAACTAACTATGCAGTCCATGGAGGGTACCAACTTTATTTTGAAAAAAGTGATAGAGTGAGGGTTATAGCTAAGTGTGGTAGTGGAACCATGGATAGCAATGATAATAACAAAATGCAGTGTCCATTTAGGGTTGCAGTTGGATGGAAGTACAATGAAAAAACATTCTAGATAAAATTTTGTAATGTAATGCATCTGTGTGCTAGGAATTATCATTTTGGTTCCTTAGTTACTAGCAGTTGGTTAGCCAAACACTACCTGAAAGATGTAATCATGAAGCCCAAGATGACATTACTAGAGATGCAAGCAGATGTGCTACAAAGGTTTTCAGTGAGTGTATCTCTTGGGCAATGCCAAAGAGCAAGGGCTACTGCAATGGGGATGATAGAAGGGAAGTTAGAAGATCACTATGCCAAGATTTGGGACTATGCAGCTGCAATTAGGTTGAGTAATCCGGGTACAACTTGCTTGGTGGGGGTAGAAAGTAATCCGGGGTTTAACTATTTCAAAAGGTTTTATGTGGGCTTCAAGGCTTTCAGAGATGGATGGAGCAGATGATGTAGAAGGGTAATAGGACTAGATGGTAGTTTCTTGAAGGGGCAGGTAAAGGGGGAGATTTTAACTGCTATTGGGAGGGATGCAGACAACCATGCCTACCCAATAGCATGGGCAGTAGTGAATGTTGAGAATAAGGACAACTGGACCTGGTTCATTGATAATTTGGTTGCTGATTTGGATCTTGGTGCTGGCAATGGATTGGTTGTTATCTCAGACCAACACAAGGTACCACAACATACACTAGTATACAATATATATTTGTATGTAACAGTCATTAATATTTACATGTGTTGTGTTGTGTTGTGTTTGTTTGTTAACTATAGGGACTTTTACAGGTTGTGGTAGACCTACTCCCTAATGTTGAGCACAGACAATGTGCTAGAAACATCTTTGCAAACTTTAGAAAGAAATTCACAGGATTAGAGCTAAAGAGTTTGTTCTGGGAAGCTGCTATGAGTACAGTGGAAGGGGACTTTCTTGCTACAATGGAGAAGATAAAGAAGATAACAGAAACAGGATAAAATTATCTTATGGCAAGGAAACCTGAAACTTGGTGCAGAGCCTTCTTTTCTCATGGGTATGCTTGTGAAGCAGTAGAGAATGGGGTTGCAGAATGCTTCAATGCCATGATCAAACAAATAAGGAAGAAGCCTATAATCACAATGCTTGAGGAAATAAGGATTCTCCTTATCAAAAGGTTTTTTCATCAAGGTCAAGAGGCCACCAAATGGAGGGGTAATTATGGGCCTAACATACAACTGAAGCTTAATGAATTTGGGAAAGATATGAGGTAATATAAGTTTTTATTGGCATGTATCCAAAAATATTAAGTATGTATTTATATGTGTACTTTGTTTGTTTTGTGTGTATGTTGTGGACAGTGGTGCCAAGTGGTGGTGATGTGTTTGAGACTAGGTATGGCTATAATGGATACAAGGTTGATTTAGCCAATCACACTTGCACCTGCAACTTGTAGACGTTGTCGGGCATACCAAGTGTGCATAATCAAGCTTCAATCAACTATGTCTACAAAGATCCAAGTGAATTCATTTCATCTTGGTTCCACAAGGACAAATATGTTGCAACCTACAGTCAGAACATACAACCTGTTGGTGGAAGTAACTTGTGGCCAGTGACTGAGTTTATTAAACCATTACCACTCCTAGTTAGAAGGATGCCTAGAAGACCCAAAGTAAATAGAGTGAAGCATGCATCTGAATCAGAAGATGCCAAATACCCCTCTCAAAGGTTAAAGGTTACTAGGACTGTGAGGTATGGAAAGTGCCAACAACTTGGGCATAATAAGATTTCATGCACAAATGATGAGGTACCTAAGCCACCTGTTCCAAAAAGGAAGATTGGAATACCTAGGAAAGATGGGGGAGGCCAAACTGTCTTTGATCAATTCCCTCCAGTTGAGCCTGCTATACCAAGAAGTGATGCTGCTCCTCCTACAGTTTCAAAATGTGGTGATCAAGTTAGTAAGCCTGATGTACCAAGAAGTGATGTTACTCCTCCCCCAGATTCAGAATCTGGTAATCAAGTAGGTGGTCCTAATATTAGTCCTCTAAAAAGGACTAAGATGATTGTGACAACCCAAAGTTTATTCTGTTATATTAACCCGTTTCCGCTAACGGAATATGTCATTTTATAAAAGTTCCGTTAATTTGGGGTCGTCAAATAAATGAATGTTTACTTATTGATTTATATTTTTGAGGTTATTGTTGTAACAAAATAAATAAAAACTCATAATTTACTCTTCCATTTAATTCGACAGAGTTATTTTTATTATTACGACCATTTAACCCGGGTAAAAAGTTTAAACCTCGTTAAGCTTTAGTATCGGGCACACGTATACCGGGTGCAACACCCAAGCCTTATATAAAGGAGGGTGAACACATCATGGAACTCTTTTACCACTCTAGACCCACTCTCTCTCTATTCTCTCTCTCTCTCTCTCAAGCTCGTTTTCGCCTCAAAACCGCAAGTTTCCGCCTCCAAAACGTAAGATCTTCTACCCTAACTTGTTCCAAACATCATCTCTTGTTGCTATAGTACAAAAATCACTCAAAATGGCCAACAAAAAGGAGTTCACGGCCTAAGAACCTCCTTAGGCCGTAAGCACCTAAAATGGTGCCAAAATGCCCAAAACTCCTCCCTTTAGACTTCAAAACTAGTTGTGGACTTAACCTAGAAGTTTTTAAACCATAAATCATCAATTTTTAGGGCTTAAAAGAGGGTTTACGGCCCAAGCACATTCTTAGGCCGTAAACACCCTCTAACCATGCAAAACAAGCCCAAAACACTTCCAAACCACCCTTGGACTTCAGATATGGCTTAGGGACTTGGTATTTCAGACTTAGAACATTTAAAAACCAACATTTGAGGGATAAAATAGAGTTTACGGCCCAAGCATATGCTTAGACCATAAACTCCCCTAAATCATGCCAAATGAGGGTTTAAGCCCCCTAAAGAGTCTTATGCTTTCACTAGACATTGTTAGGATTGAACCAAAGGTCTAGTAATCAAGGAATGGGGGTGTATGAGAGTTTACTACCATAAACCATAGGATTTACGGCCATAAACTCTCAAGGAGTGGTCTTTGGACCGTAAACTCCAAGGGAGTACACTCTTGGACCCTTAAACACCCCTATGGCCTTGTATATTTCCTTAGAACCATTTCTAGAACCACAAGAGACTTGAAAGCATTTAAAAACACTCCTCCCATGAGTTTACGGCCGTAAACTCATGGGGGATGTGGTATCCCAACCGTAAACTCACTTAAAGTGAGTTTTAGGAGAGTAAACTCCAAGTTGAGGCCATATACTCCTTCCTTTCAACCCATTAGTCTCCTAACATTCAACCGCAAGACCTTTACTCACATTAGGATGGCTATGTGTTTAATTTGAGCTTAAATCACTAATTAGTTGTAAGTATATGTATTCATATGTTATTAGGGTCATAAAGGGTGTACACGTCCTTACTTGACACCAAACGTTCATCCGACACTCACACCCGATCTACTCATTTCAGGTGAGTTCGTACCCCTTAATGAACCTTTTTAAATGTTTTTACATGTTTTACGTGGGGGGGGGGGGGTGGGATACAAGTATAAATTCTACAAGTTTTATTATTAAATCATATGTGATTCACAAATTATCATCTACAAAAGGGATTTTCTACACTTTTAACTGCTTTCCAATAAAACTGTTTTAGTGGATTAACAAATGCATTTTAAGAATAAATTGTAATTAAACTGCTTTTAAAACTATGTTTAAATTACTTTTATTTTTAAAATATATCTACACTAATATATTTATATAAGTAAGACTTGAAGGACTTAGGACCGATAGCTCGTCTTATTTCCTATTCTTGTTTGATATGGTCCTAGGGTATCTGTTATTCGTCCGACTGTCGTTGATTTCTTAGTTATATATCATATATATTAGTGTTAGATATGAAAGTCTTCATCCCATACAATAACTTTCTTATTCAAAGGCCGGATATCATACACTCTAGTTAGCTATAATAGGTATAGCTAAGACTACTACTTGTTAACTCTACTACTACTATACTCACTATAACGGCTATTACGACAAGTCAATACACGTATAAGAGAACACTCTAAGAACTATACAAAAGACTATTATACTATAATACCGAAGAACGCATGAATCCAGAGTATAATACACTATCCCTCTATAAGACACTCTACTACGCTTGCACTATGTGACCAGGGCTTTCCAAATGGAAGGCATTACTACACGTATAGATCTATACGGGACAGACACTATTACATCCCGACTGCTAGCTACAGTCCGAGTCGACTAGGCTCAGGGGTGGCACTACATCACTACACTACACATGACCGGGAAGGTCATCGGGTTCTCTATTATCTCTTCAGTCTGGTCACCTGAGGGGTTATACCTTTAACCTACATAATACACTAAGACTCAAGTCTAAGCTAACATCCCGAAGTAAGTAAATATCTATTACTAATGGAAGTTTGCACCACTACTACTGTTAACAGGCATAACTTTTCTTCTCCTATGTTACTTACATGAGATTTATTACTGTACTTTTACAACTAAAGGTTTTCAATGATAATTCTTACACACAACTCAAGGGATTTAACTTACAAAGTACTTTTCTGGAAAATATAGGATTTTCTAGGGATTTCTACTACTTATAAACATAAATTTCAGTTTAATTCAATAAACTGAAAGCACTTTATACAACAAAGACACTAAATTCTTATGAACTCACCAGCTTTATGCTGATACTCGTTTTCAAAATAACTTGTATCCTCAGGTCAAAGATAGACAGGTACAGGTGCAACATTTTTGGAGAAGATGGAGCATACAAGACTCATCTCTTATTTTTGATATATTTTTGGTGTCTATTGAAACTTTACAGAACATGCTTGTAATTAAAATCACTATGTAAACAAAATGGTTGTTGTCTCTTGTTTTTACTATTATGCAATTGTTATGATACTGTACATGACGTCCTCCACCCCGGAACGTATTCCGCCGTTATCGGTTTTGGGGTGTTACAGATTGGTATCAGAGCATTGTTTATAGTGAATCAAGTATATCAACCTATAAAAAGATATACGAACTATAAACACTTCGGGACTAAAACACTCTGACCAAGAATATATACTTCTAAATACTAAAATATTTAATTAAGTATATATATACACTCACCACTACAAAAAGGTCAGTATCATACTAGAACAAAACAAAAGTGTTAAGATTGTTGAACAGCACAATTAAGCTTAGAGACATATAGTCACTCCTTGGGGGATGTAGCCTGATCAACTACATTTATACAGAAGTGACTATCATGTGCCTGAGAGTGATTGTGGTGTTGCAACAAGTCTAAAAACTTTCCAACACTACCACAAGAACGTTAGAACAAGAATACTATAGGAGTATTCTGTATACTATTAGCTACATATGTGATAACTAAAAGGGTCGTTACTGGTAGGACGATAGTTTCTAAGTGGATACACCACTGTTACATGTGACTAGGGCGCGATAGACTCAGAATGTGCGGCCTTTGCTTCATTTCTTGTTCTTGTTTGATTGGGGATCTGAAGTTAGGGTTGCTTATTCGAAGGACTATCTTGCTTCGGTTGCATGTAATTGGTATGCACTACGCAAGTATTGGGTCAACTAATAACGATTCATCTTATAAGTATCCTAGATTAGTACGTCTATTAACCTTTCTATTCCCCCTTTCTCGCGTAGATATCATGGTTGGCTTCCACCATCCCGGCGATCCGTACTATCCAAACCAGGGCAATGGAGGATGGCTCGATGAGGAGTCAGACGATGATCACCCGATCCCTTTGGATGATCATCATGTTGAAGGCTTCTCGGATAGCTCCAGCTCCAAACCAGAAGTTAACAACCTACCCCCTGAAGCTCCAAATCCCAACCCCCGTCCGACATTTCAGGGTCCCACTCCCATGTGGGCAATAACCTTGAACCGATGGAGCGAGGAGCAGGGTCAGCCTTTACCTTACAATGGAGACCGAAGTTTCTACAACATAAGAGAGGGAGGATCAGGTAACCAAGTTCTGCCCATCATAGTTCGAAGGATTGCCAGGAACGTCGAGCAAGGCCAAGCAGCCATCGGCCGAGTTGTAGAAGTGGATGCCAACTCAAACCTCAACACGGTTCGCATCCGCCAACTTGAAGAAGCCATGGATATGACAAGGAGGACCAACGAGGCTCTGCAGCAACAGCTAGCTGCATCTCGAGCCGAAGTTAGGGAACTCCGAGCACGTTAAAGGGCTCATGAACGACATCTTTAGGAAGTTATGCGTCAACTAGCTGATCTTAGGGTTCGCCCAACGAGTGCCCGTCGCCCATAGAAGATGTTTAATTATCTCACTATTTTGTTTAAGGACTAGCCTTTCTTTTCAATGCTCAATAGAGCACTTGTCCGTAAACATTCCTAGCTTTGAAAGTACTCTAATTAGGCTTCTAGACTGCCAACATTTTCCTTTTTGTTTTGATGTAAGACCTACTGTTAGGTTGCTTCTCCCGAACTTGTAGTACATCATTAATACCAGTAAATGGCAGTTAACTACTCTATTGCTATGAATCTCTCTCTGATTTTGAACTATGTTGATTTATTCCATGAAACACTCTTATCATACTTGCAATAGACTCTTACTATTGCTATCAATTCTATGAACTTTCAGTAAAAGATGCCTCCTTGCAAGCGCCCAACCAGAGGCTGACCAGCAACTCAAACCCCTCCTCCGCAGTTCAATCCAGTGTTGTTTCAAATAGTTGTGACCGCAGCTGTGATGGCAGCCATGGCTCAAAAAAACTCTAGTGATGCGAGCGGTGGCAACTCTAGATTTGGTGAAGTCCATCAAAGAGTGCAGGGATGTACTTATAAGGACTTCATGAACTGCAAACCTACCTTTTTCGATGGTACCGGAGGAATTCTAGCATTGTCTTAGTGGTTCGAAAGAACTGAGGCTGTCTTTGAAATGTGCTCATGTCCCGAGGAGAGCAAAATAAAATTCGCTACTGCCACCCTCACAAACAGGGCTCTGACATGGTGGAACGGCCACGTCAGTGTACTCTCTTTAGTAACAGCCAACGCCATGGGATGGGACACACTGAAAGACCTCATGAGAAGGGAGTACTGCCCTAGTGGCGAAATTCAGAAACTTGAGGAGGAACTTTGGAACCACAAGATGAATGGGACCGACATAACAGCTTACACAGCCAGGTTCTGCGACTTGGCGGCTATGTGTCCCAACATGATCCCTTTGGAGAGCAAGAAGATCGAGCAATACATTTGGGGTTTAATGCCCCCGTATCGAGGAAACGTTCTAGCCTCACTCCCTATGACCTTTGATAGCGCCAAGGAATTGGCCCAGAGTTTAATCAATCATGAGGTTTCTTCCACTCCAGCAACAACAACTACAACTGTCACAGCACCACTCAAATCATCCGATAACAAGAGGAAACATGGGGATCGGAAGAAGGACAAAAGAACTCAATCTTCTTCCAAAAACCAACAGATCGTGGCTGTCCATGCTGCCACCACTCCTGCTACTCCTGCACCGGCGAAAGCTTATGTTGGGAACCTGCCCAAGTGTCCCAAGTGCCCCTTCCATCATAACAGCCCCTGCCGTGAATTCCAATGCACCAACTGCGGCCGGAAGGGCCATACTGTTCGATTTTACAGAGCCCCACCCAAATCTATCTCGCAAGTCCCTAGTTCGGGAGTGACCCAGACCTGTTATGGCTGCAGTGAAGCGGGCCATTTCAAGAAGAACTGTCCGAAAGCTGGGAATGCGGGAGGAACAGGAAGACTACTCGCTATTGGCCACAATGAAGCAGTAACGGATCCCGCAGTAGTCACAGGTACGTTCCTTCTCAACAACTCTTATGCCTGTGTCTTATTCGATAGTGGTGCAGAAAGAAGCTTCATAAACCAAAACTTTAAACACTTACTTAAACAATCCCTGCAACCACTAAGAGAAACATTCGTCATAGAAATGGCTAACGGAAAGACCGAAAGCTCTAACGAAATTTACATAGGTTGTACCGTCACGTTAGACGATCATTCATTTCCAATTGATCTCATACCAGTCTCGATCAAGAGTTTCGATGTCATTGTTGGCATGGACTGGTTGAGTCTTCATTATGCTGATATTCTATGTTTCGACAAAGCCATCCGCCTAAATCCACCGAATCACGAAACTCTATTGATCTATGGAGATAAACCTGTTACGAGCCTTCGTATCATCTCAAGTATTCAAGCCCAAAAATACTTGCGTAAGGAATACCGCGCCTTTCTTGCACACGTCGTCGACAAAAGCCAGAAAGAGAAAGATCCAAAAGACATCCCTGTTGTATGCGATTTCCCTGACGTCTTTCCAAAAGACCTTCCAGGTTTACCTCCCAAACGTCAGGTTGAGTTTAGAATCAATCTATTCCCAGGAGCTACCCCCGTAGCTAAGTCACCCTATCGTTTAGCGCCTGCCAAGATGCAATAACTATCCGGTAAACTTAACGAACTGCTCAGCAAGGGCTTTATAAGACCGAGCTTCTCACCCTGGGGAGCTCCGGTCTTGTTCGTGAAAAAGGACGGATCGTTTCGTATGTGCATCAATTATAGGGAACTCAACAAACTCACGGTTAAAAATCGCTACCCTCTTCCCCGTATCGACGACCTATTCAACCAACTACAAGGGGAGAGTTATTTCTCCAAGATTGATCTTAGGTCCGGGTATCACCAATTACGAGTACTTGAGGAGGATGTGTCGAAGACTGCATTCCGAACTCGTTACGGACACTATGAGTTCGTAGTGATGCCCTTTGGACTGACTAACACACCTGTAGTGTTCATGGACTTGATGAATAGGGTGTGTCGTCCATACATAGATCAGATCGTTATCGTCTTTATTGATGATATACTCGTCTACTCTCAAAGCGAGGCAGAACACAAGGATCATCTACGACGAGTCCTAGAAATCCTGCGATCGGAGAAGTTATACGCAAAGTTCTCTAAGTGCGAATTTTGGATCCGAAGAGTTGAATTCTTAGGACACGTGGTTAGTGAAGAAGGAATCCACGTGGATCCCTCCAAGATTAAAGCTATTGAGAACTACTCAGCACCGAAGACGCCTATAGAAATTCGTCAATTTCTAGGCCTCGCTGGCTACTAGCGCAGATTTATTCAGAACTTCTCTCGGATTGCGAAATCTCTCACCACATTGACCCAGAAAGGCGTAACATTCGACTGGGAAGAGAAACAGGAGAAGGCATTCCAGACCTTGAAGCGAGCTCTATGCACCGCACCGGTATTATCCCTTCCCGAAGGGACAGAAGATTTTGTGGTATACTGCGATGCATCGAACCAAGGGCTCGGATGTGTCTTGATGCAACGAGGCAAGGTCATCGCCTATGCCTCAAGACAGCTAAAGACACATGAGGTAAAGTATACCAATCACGACCTCGAGTTAGGGGTGGTTGTATTCGCTCTAAAGATCTGGAGACATTACTTGTATGGAACGAACAGCATAATATACACTGATCATAAAAGCCTCCAACACATACTGAACCAGAAAGAGCTCAACATGAGACAGCGACGATGGGTCGAACTACTCAATGATTACGACTGCAAAATTCGTTATCACCCGGGGAAAGCCAATGTAGTAGCAGAACCCCTAAGTAGAAAAGAGTATTTCGGTCGAAGATTCAAGTCATTAACAATGACTATCCATTCGCACCTATCCGCACATATTAAGGAGGCTCAGCTCGAAGCCTTAAAGCCCGAGAATGTGGCGGGAGAGTCCTTGCGTGGAATGGATAAGAACTTGGAGGTCAGGGGTGACAGAGCCTATTAACTCATGGACCAAATCTGGACTCCGCGCCACGGAGGTTTCAGAGACTTGGTCATGAAGGAAGCACACAACACTCGATACTCCATTCACCTGGGTTCAGATAAGATGTATCTGGATCTCAAAAAGCTATACTGGTGGCCTAACATGAAAGCAGAGATTGCCACCTTCGTGAGTAAATGTCTTACTTGCGCAAAGGTCAAGGTTGAATACCAGAAGCCATCAGATCTCCTCCAACAACCAGAGATACCGGAGTGGAAGTGGGAGCGGATCACTATGGATTTCATAACTAAGCTACCCAAGACAACGGGTGGGCTGGATACCATATGGGTCATCGTCGACAGATTGACTAAGTCCGCACACTTCCTACCCATCAAAGAAACAGACAAGATGGAGAAACTCACAAGAACATACATTAAGGAAATAGTACAGCTGCATGGTGTCCCTAAATCTATTATCTCTAATAGAGATAGTAGGTTTACTTCGAGATTTTGGCAATCACTGCAAAAAGCATTAGGGACAAGGCTGGACATGAGTACAGCCTACCATCCGCAGACTGACGGACAAAGTAAGAGGACGATCCAAACCTTAGAGGATATGTTGCGAGCCTGTGTGATTGACTTTGGTAAGCCGTGGGATACACACTTACCCCTGGTGGAGTTTTCCTACAACAATAGTTATCATACGAGCATCAAGGCAGCTCCATTTGAAGCCCTCTACGGCCGGAAGTGCAGATCCCCTCTGTGCTGGGCTGAGGTGGGTGACACTCAGTTAGCTAAAGGACGAGTTCCTGATAGCGCTCTCACGGGTCCGGAGATCATTAGAGAAACGACCGAGAAGATTGTACAAATTCGTGAACGATTAAGAGCCGCTACGGATCGACAGAAAAGCTACGCAGACAAGCGAAGAAAACCTTTGGAATTCCAGGTAGGAGACCGAGTCCTTTTAAAGGTCTCACCCTGGAAGGGCACGATACTCTTTGGAAAGTGTGGGAAGCTGAATCCAAGGTACATAGGGCCTTTTGAGATTCTCGCTAGAATCGGCCCTATAGCTTACAAACTCAACCTACCCCACGAGCTAAGTAACATACATCCTACCTTCCATGCCTCAAACTTGAAGAAATGCCTGTCCGACGAGACTCTCGTCATTCCACTCGACAAGATCGAAGTAAACGAGAGCCTCAACTTCGTGGAAGAGCCTGCATAGATTATGGACCGAGAAGTCAAACGAACGAAAGAAAGTCGCATCCCAATTGTGAAGGTCCGATGGAACGCCAAACGAGGACCGGAGTTCACTTGGGAGCGTGAGGATCAAATGAAGCTTAAATATCACCATCTCTTTGCTTAGTAGTACTGTAATAGCTTAACTGTTTGAATTCTAAATTTCGGGACGAAATTCCCTTAACAGGGGGATGATGCGACAACCCAAAGTTTATTCCGTTATATTAACCCGTTTCCGCTAACGGAATATGTCATTTTATAAAAGTTCCGTTAATTTGGGGTCGTCAAATAAATGAATGTTTATTTATTTATTTATATTTTTGTGGTTATTGTCGTAACAAAATAAATAAAAACTCGTAATTTACTCTTCCATTTAATTGGAAAGAGTTATTTTTATTATTACGACCATTTAACCCGGGTAAAAAGTTTAAACCTCGTTAAGCTTTAGTATCGAGCACACGTATACCGGGTGCAACACCCAAGCCTTATATAAAGGAGGGTGAACACATCATGGAACTCTTTTACCACTCTAGACCCACTCTCTCTCTCTACTCTCTCTCTCTCTCTCAAGCTCGTTTTCGCCTCAAAACCGCAAGTTTCCGCCTCCAAACATCATCTCTTGTTGCTATAGTGCAAAAATCACTCAAAATGGCCAACAAAAAGGAGTTCACGACCTAAGAACCTCCTTAGGCCGTAAGCACCTAAAATGGTGCCAAAATGCCCAAAACTCATCCCTTTAGACTTCAAAACTAGTTGTGGACTTGACCTAGAAGTGTTTAAGCCATAAATCATCAATTTTTAGGGCTTAAAAGAGGGTTTACATCCCAAGCACATGCTTAAGCCGTAAACACCCTCTAACCATGCAAAACAAGCCCAAAACACTTCCAAACCACCCTTGGACTTAAGATATGGCTTAGGGACTTGCTATTTCGGACTTAGAACATTTAAACACCAACATTTGAGGGATAAAATAGAGTTTACGGTCCAAGCATATTCTTAGACCGTAAACTCCCCTAAATCATGCCAAATCAGGGTTTAAGCCCCCTAAAGAGCCTTATGCTTTCACTAGACATTGTTAGGATTGAACCAAAGGTTTAGTAATCAAGGAATGGGGGTGTATGAGAGTTTACTACCATAAACCATAGGGTTTACGGCCGTAAACTCCCAAGGAGTGGTCTTTGGACCGTAAACTCCAATGGAGTACACTCTTGGACCCTTAAACACCCCTATGGCCTTGTATATTTCCTTAGAACCATTTCTAGAACCACAAGAGACTTGAAAGCATTCAAAAACACTCCTTCCATGAGTTTTCGGCCGTAAACGCATGGGGGATGTGTTCTCCCAACCGTAAACTCACTTAAAGTGAGTTTTAGGAGAGTAAACTCCAAGTTGAGGCCATACACTCCTTCCTTTCAACCCATTAGTCTCCTAACATTCAATTGCAAGACCTTTACTCACATTAGGATGGATATGTGTTTAATTTGAGCTTAAATCACTAATTACTTGTAAACATATGTATTCATATGTTATTTGGGTCATAAAGG
Organism: Lactuca serriola; assembly: GCF_051521515.1. Taxonomy (NCBI): domain Eukaryota; kingdom Viridiplantae; phylum Streptophyta; class Magnoliopsida; order Asterales; family Asteraceae; genus Lactuca; species Lactuca serriola. The sequence goes on from NC_136416.1 coordinate 183,498,173, forward strand.
GTGTACAAGTCCTTACTTGACACAAAACGCTCATCCGACATTCACACCCGATCTACTCATTTCAGGTGAGTTCATACCCCTTAATGAACCTTTTTAAATGTTTTTACATGTTTTAGGGGGGATACAAGTATAAATTCTACAAGTTTTATTATTAAATCATATGTGATTCACAAATTATCATCTACAAAAGGAATTTTCTACACTTTTAACTGCTTTCCAATAAAATTGTTTTAGTGGATTAACAAATGCATTTTAAGAATAAATTGTTATTAAATTGCTTTTAAAACTATGTTTAAATTACTTTTCTTTTTAAAATATATCTACACTAATATATTTATATAAGTAAGACTTGAAGGACTTAGGACTGATAGCTCGCCTTATTTCCTGTTTTTGTTTGATGTGGTCCTAGGGTATCTGTTATCCGTCCGACTGTCGTTGATTTCTTAGTTATATATCATATATATTAGTGTTATATATGAAAGTCTTCATCCCATACAATACCTTTGTTATTCAAAGGCCGAAAATCATACACTCTAGTTAGCTATAATAGGTATAGCTAAGACTACTACTTGTTACCTCTACTACTACTATACTCATTATAAGGGCTATTACGACAACTCACTACACGTATAAGAGAACACTCTAAGAACTATACAAAAGACTATTATACTATAATACCGAAGAATGCACGAACCAGAGTATAATACACTATCCCGCTATAAGACACTCTACTACACTTTCACTATGTGACCAGGGCTTTCCGGATGGAAGGCATCACTACACGTATAGATCTATACGAGACAGACACTATTACATCCCGATTGCTAGCTACAGTTCGAGCCGACTAGGCTCAGGGGTGGCACTACATTACTACACTACGCATGACTGAGAAGGTCATCGGGTTCTCTATTATCTCTTTAGTCTGGTCACCTGAGGGGTTATACCTTTAACCTACATAATACACTAAGACTCAAGTCTAAGCTAACATCCCGAAGTAAGTAAATATCTATTACTAATGGAAGTTTGCACCACTACTACTGTTAACAGGCATAACTTTTCTTCTCCTATGTTACTTACATGAGATTTATTATTGTACTTTTACAAATGAAGGTTTTCAATGATAATTCTTACACACAACTCAAGGGATTTAACTTACAAAGTACTTTTCTGGAAAATATAAGATTTTCTAGGGATTTCTACTACTTATAAACATAAATTTCAGTTTAATTCAATAAACTGAAAACACTTTTATACAACAAAGACACTAAATTCTTATGAACTCACCAGCTTTATGCTGATACTCGTTTTCAAAATAACTTGTATCCTCAGGTCAAAGATAGACAGGTACAGGTGCAACATTTTTGGAGAAGATGGAGCATACAAGACTCATCTCTTATTTTTGATATATTTTTGGTGTCTATTGAAACTTTACAGAACATGCTTGTAATTAAAATCACTATGTAAACAAAATGGTTGTTGTCTCTTGTTTTTACTATTATGCAATTGTTATGATACTGTACATGACGTCCTCCACCCCGGAACGTATTCCGCCGTTACCGGTTTTGGGGTGTGACAATGATGGCAAGGAGAGGAGGGAAAACTAAAGAGTCTGGATCAAGGAACAAAACACCAAAGAAAACACCTAATGGTAAGAAACATAAGAGTAATGCAAAGGAGGATGTGTCCCTAACCTGTGATGAGGATTTTGTTAATCTTTTTACCCATGCACCTAATGGTAAGCAAGGTATGAGTCAAGAAACAGAGGATGTTCAGGAACAAGAACATGATGACAATGTGGTGAAGGTGAGTGAAAGAGTTACTTTACAGGAGTTGCTGATGTCTGGATATACACATGCTGATGTAGTGGCTGCTATGAAAGAGGTATGTTCTGGTAATCACTACTTTTGGCTTTCATATTGTAGATTTACTAACTACCCCTCCATATTGTAGGTTTATGGAGAGGTTGAGGAACAACAGATTGAAGAAAAAGAGGCTAAGGAAGGAGTTGAAGATAGAGAGGTTGAAGAAGAAGAAGTTGTAGGCATACAGGTTGAGCAAGAAGAAGTTGAAGGCATAGCGGTTGAGGAAGAAGGAGTTGAAGAGACAGAGGTTGGAGCAATAGTCCTACCCTCCAGAAGAAGTTATGGTGCTTACAATTTCCATTGGGAGAAAAAGAGGAAACCCTCTAAAAGAATTAGGAAGTTGTAGCTCAGGAAAATGGTTGAAGATGTTGATGGTGGTGGTTCGTCCAAAACCCCTTGGGTTTTAGAGTAAGGAGTTGTGTTTAAGGGTTTAATGGGTAGAATGGGCATTAGTAAATAGGTTGCCCTTTTTATAAACATCTACTTTTTGTGTTTAAGGGTTCAATGGGTAAAATGGGCATTAGTAAATAGGTTGCTCTTTTTGTAAACATCTACAAATGGTACACTTGTCTTTTGGTAACAAGCTTCCAATTCATATCCATAATGTTTGGTAGAATTGGAAGTTTGGTTCTAATTAGGTTAAATGGTATGATAGTGGTTTTTGGGAAGCATTGTAAAAGTACATTCCCATTTTTGGGCTGTTAAATATTTGGTATGATTGTTAAGTTATCAATATATATATATATATATATATATATATATATATATATATATATATATATATATATATATATGTCTTGATCACTATAATTGTTGTTACCTTCCATATTTTGGTTAGTTTGGTAAGTAGGTTTATACATATGTATGTGTTAAAGGACTTAATACATTGTTATCATTAATACATAATAAGTTGTTGTCATTGTCATTTCTTACAAAACCAAAAAATTGCCATACATAACACATGCATCTACTTACTGCCTAACTTGACCAAAATACCCTTACACCTAAACTACTACTACCATTCCACCTGAACCTAACTAATGCCCACAACTTCACAGTGCTTTAACCATAACATTGTGAACCATAAACCCCATCACTATCACCACCACCAAAAGCATGACCATCATAAGTAGCTCCACCTTCAACAGGTTTAAAATATCCAGTTGAACTTCTTTGTTGTTCTTGGCCTCCTCCGAAAGCTTCAAAACCTCCATTGCAAATGCTTTATTGTTGTTAGCCTCTTCTAAATCCATATGGAACTTCCACATAGTTTCCTTGTAGTAAGTGTTTGTCAGGGGTGGATCAAGCCAAAAAAAAAGCCGCATTTTTTTGGAGTCCTGCACAACAATCACTTGTTCATAATGCTTCAACAAGACCACAAAAAATTACTTAATATTACCTGATAGTTTGGACACCCCCTGAATTTCCTCCATGGATTACCGACAGTTTTGGAGATCGAGAATGTCGCACGTTCATCACAATCGCATCTCAAATCTTCAGACCAACGATTCCTTAAAGCCCACTATTTGTAACCTTGTGTGTGCGTGTTGGAGGAGCTTACCATCTTTTTGATTTGAAGTTGGAGAGAAGAATCGACCCAAAACTAACTGCAACGTTCGACTAAGGAGTAAACCTGCTGAAACCGGCTCTTTGCCCTCAAACAATAACTCAAAGAAAATATTGTGGTCACATTAAATGAAAAATTAAATTCAGGGCTTTTTCCAATTTAGTGGCAAAAACATGAGACTTTTATGATATTAACTCATTATGATATCAATCTTCATAATTAAGTAAAAGGTTTTGCAAATGATTTTGATGATGAAATTCAATGTGTACTTCGATAACATAAGTTTTATTTATTTATAAATATATAATCAATTAAAAGAATCACTTATTAGAAAAATCGTGATTTCCATTATAAACTTATAACATAGACTATGAGTATTAATTTCTCAAAACCCATCACTAAAAATAAATTTAAGGGAAAATTACTAATCTAACCAAATTCATTAACGACTTCTCACCTTTTAGCCAAAAATTAGGATTTGTCCCAAACTAGCTCATGAAACCGTAGGTGGTTAAAATGGTCTACTGTTTCACCAATTTACCTACTGTTTTGATTTTAATATATAAAAAAAAAATTAATTTTTCACTACGAAACCGTAGACGGAAAAATGGTCTACTGTTTCCTCTGAGAAGTCTACTGTTTCCGAATAGTAGATTAAAAATAATCTATTGTTTCGTCTAAAAACCTACGGTTTTTTGGGTTCTTTTTTTTTAAATGAAAAAAATACCAACTTTTTGACTACTATATTGTACCTACTATATATTAAAAAAAATATCTTTTACAGTAAAAGTTAGTGTTTTTTTTCATTAAAAAAAACCTAAAACTGTAGTTTTTGGACGAAACAGTAGATCATTTTTAATCTACTATTTGGGAAGCAGTAGACTTCTCAGAGGAAACAGTAGACCATTTTTTCGTCTACGGTTTCGTAATGAAAAATAAATAAAAAATCTTTATATATACTAAAATCAAAACCGTAGATAAATGGGCGAAACAGTAGATCATTTTAACCACCTACGGTTTTGTAGGCTAGTTTGGGATAAATCTTAATTTTTAATTAAAAATTATTAATCACTTCTTTAGTGTGGTTAGATCAGTAACTATCCCTAAATTTAAATTTAATTTGAAATTCCCCCGTGCATTTAAGGCTTGTGTACGATTAAGTCGTAAAGTTATGGTATGTTATCTAGTTAGCTAAGACGTATCATTATCATAGTATTAATTGTTAAGCAAAAGATTTTGAGTTTATGTCCTTTTCATGGTTTTAATTTTCGTTGTAAATAAATTACACTTTGATTATGAGAGTGTTTACGTATTCTAGCATTGATGAATAAATGAAATAAAATATTTGCAGTTAATAAAAGATCTAATATAAAATCTAACTAATTAATATCAAAATATTGAAAGGCACATTTAACTGTTTATATATGTTTTTGGTGCGCCTTTACGTTTGGGAGGGGATGCAAATGACAATCTGGTCCAAAATATAAAAACTTCTCATACCACAAAATTTACTTCATAAAAATAAACACAATACGTTTGACATATAAATATTGTAATTTTAATTATTTCCCATATATCTTCTCATATTATATATATAACCAAAGTTTTGAAAATCGGACCGAAGATCGAACCAGCTATCTTACTGGTTCGATCAGTCCAACCAGTCAGACTGTTCTTTAAAACCGGATGATGTCATAATTACATTATTATTAATTTTAATTATATAAAATGTACAAAAATAAATTAAATAAATATTTGTTTAAAATTCTCGGTTTTACCGGTTCCTGGTTAAACCATTTAACCAGTCGGTCCGGTCCATTTTTCAAAACATGGTATACAAATGGGTCGAACTACAAATATAATAGGATACACCATATATGTTGTGATATCCTCAAATTTTCAGAACCAATTAAAATTTTTTTTATACCTTAAAATATTGAGTTGTCTTTATTGTGGAAAATCATAGTTAAAATAAACATTTTAAGATAATATATGCTATTTCATAATATTAAAATACCAATGATGTCATAATTAATATCTAACATAGTTACAACGTAAATACTTAAAGGTTATGAAAAATATTATAGGTTCATCTCTTATTTCACTCGACATCCTAATTAGTTTCCAACAATTTTAGTTTCGCTACCTGTGATGCACATAAATTAAGTGGGTCGGGTTTGGAAAACCTGGTGAGATACATAGGGTTTTCAAAACCATAAGAATTTAATGATATTAAATTATATTAATAATCATGCAAAACAAACATTTGCAAATAATATAGATATATAAATCCAACGTAAAATATCTATAAGACACTTTACCCATACATACTCAATTCATTCAATTCTTACAAATCATAGTTCAACGATTATTTGAAAGAATCATCTTACTCGATGAATCATTTAAATAACTGTTTGACTACACATCTAGGGGAGTCATTGGCTAGTGTAAGGTATTTAAAGACAACCAATGTTTAGAGTATTCAATAAATATGGTATCTAAGGGTGCAAACGAGTCAAGCTACTCGTGAGCTACTCGAGATCGGCTCGTTAAAAGCTCGACTCAAAACCAATTTTAAACGAGCCCGAGCCGAACTCAAGCTTAATATTAAGTTTGTTTATTAAACGAGCTCGAACTTGAGCCTATGTCACTAAGCTCAATTAGGCTCGCGAGCCTAAACGAGCGTTTATATAATATAATTTATTATTATTATATATTAAAATAAAAAATATGTTTGGGGAATTAGGAATTTATGGTATTAATAAACGAGCTTCTTAACGAGCTCTAGCCGAGCTTAAGTTTATTTAGGCACGTCTAACAAAAAACGAGTCGAACCCGAGCCCGAGCCGAGCTTGTATAATTATTTACGAGCTTGAGTCGAGCTCAGTACAAGAAAGCTCGAATCGAGCCGAGCTCGAGCTCGAGCCTCATATAACTTAAACGAGCCCGAGCTGAGCCTGACCAGGATCGGGCTCGGCTCGAGTCGTTTGCACCCCTAATGGTATCCCATTTTATCTACTTGTGTGGGTTATAAGTCCACACTAACAACGAAATTCACAAGATCGTCTAGAATAATCAAGTGTTCTCATCCTACTCCAAGAGATGACGCAGAATAATGAAGTGTCTGATCTAGACCCACCATCTCTGGTCATCCAAAAAGGAGAGAACTACTACACTCCATTGAAATCTCACATATTACCCAACTATGAGATTGTTCAGCTATTCAACTTACTTTTTGAAGTAAACATCCTTTATAAGCCTTAGTTTATAAGTAAAGAAGATTATAATACACGATATGTAATCCAACACAAATACAAATAGTAAAAAATTAATACATATATAAATCTTTTGATCAATAAATACTTTTATTAAGTTTATGTCCTTCAAAGTAACTACACACTCACCTAGTTATAGGTGAAAGACTTCTGGTTGAGTTAGCACTTCGCCTAATACTTTCATTTTTTTCTTTTAGATAACCTAAATATAAATATTACTTAGTTTTAACATACGTTTATATTTTGAGAGTATAATAATAGTATTTCAGATTTATCAATAATCCCAAATGAATAATGATATATAGCTGATAAGGAATAACCAAGTAAGATCATATCGGAGGTAGGATCTGTTTAGTATACAGAGTTATACTGTTTGGAAAATCCACTTTAACACATCATTAAATCTAACCTAGACATCAGTAGATCAATCAGTAATATGACTTGGAATTACTGATAAATCTTATTTATAAATTCATAATAACATGTATGAATATATATATATATATATATATATATATATATATATATATATATATATATATATATATATATATAAGCTACACTTAAAGCGTAGTAAGTGCATCATAACTTACAAAGTTTCTAGCAAAAAGTCGGAAAGTCGCGGGCAAGACCTCGACCCGAAAACTTCTTTTTGGTGGCTCTGGTGACTCAGAGTCTTGCCAAGGCACTCCAAAAGCTAGGAAAAACTTGGCTCACAGGCTGGAAAGATTAGAGAGAAAGGATTGAACTCTGTGAGCAAAATGAACAAAAATTGTCATTTATTTACAGGTTGTCTAGGGGCGTGCCACGCCCTAAGCCATAGGCATGTTGCACCTCGTCAATGATGCTCCTCACATTTTGCTGCCACATGTTGTCATTTTTGTGGTCCACATCATCTGGTGTGCTGGAGGAGGTGCTCGTCCGACAAGGCCACTTGGTGCCCTCCGGGTGGTGCCACGTCATTACTTTCACTAGTAAAGTTTATTGGATTAGGTGTCTAAGTCCATAAGTATAATTGGTATATACTTAAATTGATACTTTGATTGTAGCACAGTCGTTTTGGGTTGCCCTCAAAACTAGCAACCAGACAGATGATTTTGGAGAGAGAGGTTGAATTTATATATTTGATTAATAAATTGAAATAAATGATTTTGTTAATATATTATGAAAATAATATATTAATTTCAAAGAGTATTATTTAATCAATATTTAATAAGAAATTAATTAGAATTAATTTCGGGATTAAAAGAATTAATTAAAAGTGTCTAAGGAATTCTAGAAATGGTTTTTCCTAAAGGATTGGATGATTTCTTCATGCCTAAGGAATTCTAGAATTATCCTTGGAGGATAAAAAGGAAAGTGGATGATTACCCGGTTTAAGATTATCTTGGATTTGGGCTTATCTATGGTTTCCTGAATGCACTATAAATAGGGATATACCCTACAAATTTCAGATATCTATTCTTTTGAAGCACCATCTGAAAATTTGAAGCCTCTCCTTTTTCTCAATCATTCTTCCATTGCTAGCATTAGGTGTGAACCATTAGAGGCGTGACATTTGTGACACTTACTCTCAAGTCTTCAACAACATAAGGTTTTCATTGTTATTACTACATAACAATTGAGGTATGATTTTCTTAACCCTAATCGTTTATTTTGATTATATCTAGTGTTCTAGGGTTTCTACTTTGTTGTTCAATTTGTATGTTTAATTAAAGAAAATGTAGATCAAATTATTTATGGTTGCATGCACACATATGATTGTTTGTTATGCTTATAACTCATCAGTGGTATCGGAGCATAGATTTAGTTTTCTAATGAATTGATACAATCGTGTAGTTGAACATGGATAAGTGAACATAATCTTCATTCTGTTCATCAAACACGCTGTGGTGCTCTTCAAACACGACATGTTGGCACCCAACACGGCGTGGTGATCATATCACACAGCATGTTGAGCTGTCAGATCCGAAATTTTGTGTCTTATCTGCCTAATTTGCTTTTATATGATAAAATTGCTATACTTATCCTCTAAATTCAATTTTGGTGTATCTATGATGATAAATTAAAAGCCTAGAAGTTAGGAGATAAATATTTGATTTAATTAATTGTTTTTTTATTAATATGATTATTTTAAGAGTGTAAATAAATCTAGATATTAATTGAATTAATTAATTAATGTCAAATAACAATTGGTATTTTGAAAAGTTTAAAATACATCCTTATGGATCTTATTATTAATTTAAATAAGTAATTAATTAAAATAAATCCATAAAATGGTTTAAATTTAGTTAAATTGAAAGGTTAATTTAATAAAAGATTAAACCCTTGCAATTTTAAAATGTTTTAAAATTTTCCTTATACTATATATTATTAAAAGTTTAATATATATTATATGTATAAGAAAAGTCAGTCGAACCGCTAGAACGCCTCATTCATGAAGCCATACTATAAGGGGAGTTTAAAGAAGTGGCCTATAAAATGATCGTTATTGGGTATCCATTCTTACCCACCGCTCTCTTGTATGGTGGAGGGTCGTTAGCCGAACGGGTTTCATAGGACAAAATTAATCTCATTAAAAGTATAATGATAAAAAGTAACTAAACTATTCTAAAATCTCGTTCTTAGTTACTTTAGGAAAAATGTGAATTTTATTTCTAATCCATGAAATTGCACATTACACTTTATAAGTCGTTAGTGGAGCGCGTGTGGCTAACCGACACACTAATATGAGACTAATAAAGTTTGTAATGGGTGTCTCAAAAATTATCGGTGATTAATGGAGCGCATGTGGTTTACCGCCACATTAAAAGGATATGATAAATGACATCGAGAGTACCAAACTAGTTTGCATGGTTATTCACATCTCGTTTGTGATCCTCAGCATCCAAGTCACAAAGGTGAGAGCATAATCGAGATTAAACATTCCATTGAATAGTTCAATGAATCTCAACTGATTTAGGAGCTTCATGTGATTGAAATTGGTAAATGTTTTACCTACCTAAAATAGTTTCGAATTTGATTACGACATCCCACTTCAAAGTTCGAATCGAAAATATGGATCCTAGACTTAATTTAAATTTATGGGTTAATAATTAAGGATTAAAATCAACTAACTTTAATTCTCTTTTTCTCCTATTATAGATGTCAAGTTCAAACAACAATGGCCTTCCTCGTTCTTTGGGAAGTGGTTTTCCTCCATCCGAGGATGATCTTCAACATGTTGATTAAGGTGAAAGAATGTTCCCTTCTTCGAGCAATGGTGAAACTCGAGATCATGATTCTTCAACTCCTCCTCCTCCCCCTCCAGTAACTGTCAAGCCCTGTTGGCATGTAAACATCAAGATGGAAAGCCTGTCAGTGGGCATGTTCTGAAAATGAAATCGTACAGTGATAGATTGAGAATGTTGGGTGTCGTTTTCCCAAGAGAGCTAGCTATTAACTTGGTTCTACTTTCGCTTCCTGAGTCATATAGATAATTCATTAAAGACTACTATATGAGGGACCACGACGTGACCCTAATTGATCTAACACATATGTTGATTGTTGTTGTAGAAGAAATGCTTAAGAGTGCAAGTCAAGAAAAAGTGTTTGAAGGATCCGAGTCCCAAATTTCCATGGACATTAATGATGGCGACAATGGTAGTCTAAAAAGGTTTCTCTTCCCAATGGAAAAGGATCAACCAAGGTCAAACCATTTGACTATATGGTAAAGAGAAATGATCGTTCTAAGATAGTCCCATGTTCTGACCCCAAGGACTCCATATGTTTCTATTCCCAATTGAAGGGACATCTCAGAGATGGTAAAGTTAAGTCGTATGACTCCGGTTCAAGTACATCCATGATCCAACTCCATTATTTTTAGTAAGTTCCTATTCATAGATTCTTGATACATGATGTGATAATCAGATTTTGATGTTTTGTAGTATCTAAGAGAAAGAAGGAAGCTTAATAAGAGTAAGCTAAATCTGATCGTGAGAGATAGATTTCTGTCGCATGGTTCGATGATCAGATTTTTCAGCTACTGCTTAGGAGTTATGATAAATTGCTTTGGAAATGTCTAGAAACATTGTTTTTCATGTCTAGTTGAACTCCCTTTAAATCATTTTCTCGACATCACTTGCTCCATGATCATAACTTTCTATTATTGAAGCCATAGATCATGTGACACACTTTTATGTGCTTCTTACAGCTCATAACTTTCTATTATTGGAGCCGAAAATGCTAAGCCTGAAGAATATATATATTGAAGAATAAGACGGAAGAGATGGAGTCTATCTTAGGAAAGTTAAAAGGAAAAATTAACATTTAATAATGATAGGGAATTCCTTAGGAATGATAACAATTTGTTAATTAAGCAAATACATATATTTTGTGATACTATAAGGAGATTATATGTACAATTAACTTGATTACATCATTATTCTAATATTTCCAAAGAACAACATCACAAACTTCTTCCATTTATTGAATTCAAGAAAGAACACTTCGGTAAATTGTCTTATGAATGCGAAATCATAGACCCTTCAAAAAATATTCCAAATAATACATATGCATATGGACTAGTTCATGTTGAAAAATTCTTGGATTATGATGATCTTCTAAAAAATGTCAACGATACACTTACAATTTATGAGCACTGCAAAATAATGCTCATGAAGAAAGTTTTGTTGATTTAGATAGCACAAGAAACACTATGAGTGAAATTAGATAGAAATTAACCCTGATGAATTATCTTCACTTCAAATTAGCTCTCTATGTGATATAACAGAAACAACAAATTCATAAGGGAATGAAAATTGTGGTATATGTTCAGAAAAATGTAACTCATAAAAAATTGAATCTGAAAGTGGTAACTCTCACATTTTCCAGGAAACAATGAAATCAAAAATGTGAAACAATGATTCCAAGTTTGATAAAGATAATGGTTATAATGATGAAATTCTTAATGTAACAAAGCAAGTTCTTAAGGATACTTCTGAATATCATAAAACTTTATTTAAAAATATTGAAAAGAATATTATTCCAATCGCATGTGTGTATCCAAAAGTTATGAATTTTAAAAATCAAGTGCTTGTAAAAAAAGGTCAAATTATCAAAGTTGGAACTGAATTAAATTTCATGCCTCAAAAAAGACAATTTGAGTGTTACCGAAGAAGAATGTTATTCAAGTGAAAATACTGAGAAAACAATCATAAAGTCAAACCAATGAATAAGAAAAAATTGATATACGAGAGTGTTCAACTAGAAGAAAACATAACTCAAAGGTGAACCACATAAAAATAGATTGGCTTCCAAGAATATCCCAGTTATCTCTTACGTCTAAGCTTTAATCTCCTCACCAATTACATGTTAAAATAGTAACGTTAGGATTGCGAAGTCTTGTGAGTAAACTCGAAATTTAACTTTTAAATGAAATTGGATAATGATAATAATATAATTTAAAGGTCAAACCCCAAAAAAATCAAAACCAATTTAAATGGAGGATATAGGGATAAAAAGCATTAATAATAATAAATTGCAAAATTAACCAAATTATGCAATGCACGTGCATCTAGATTCCCAGCCCATGTTTTTACACTCAAACCAAGTTTCTTTCTAATACGGGTCCTAATTTTACAATGACATAAACAGTGGCGGACGCAGACTATTTTAATAGGGGTGTCCCTCATACTTCAAGCGGGTGCACCTAATAGAAACAAAAATTTAGACTACGAGCCGGAAATTGAGCAGTGGTCCGGGACCCCCAATTCTCCACATAGGTCCGCCACTGGACATAAACATGGTAGCATCACACCCAAACTCCATTTAAAGGTTCGAAAACTAAGCCTGACATTTTAGAGATATATGAATATCTCATATTAAACCATGGAATGGGTTTGCAAATCCATCCCATAGCTTAAAGCTCAAATGTCACACATACTAAATAGTCACACAGAAGAAGAAGAAGAATGAGAGTTAATCCTAAAAATGAAGCAGAAACACTCAAGTCAGCCCATCCTACGTGATACATGTGTGTGTGTGTATATATATATATATATATATATATATATATATATATATATATATATGGGACGGTTCACTTGAGAATAAAAAAAAGTAGAGATCTTAAGATTAAACCTCAGCCACATATTTCGCATTTGCCGCTCTAATGCTCCAGCGTACCAGCAACAACGATGTATGCCTAATCATAAATGATTATATGGCAGAGAGGTATAATCATACAGAATTATACATGTTTATATGTATATGCATAATCATAAATGATTACACATACATGTCTGTTCACAGATTGAGTAATCATAAATGATTATTACAGTTAGTCGCAGAAGAGATGGTGGTGACAGAGGTGATGGTGGTATAAGTAATGGAGGTGACAATGGTGGGGTCGACTGGTGTCAGAGGTGGTGGTAGTGGTGGTGGCGGTGGCGGTTACGATGGTGGGGATGGTGGCGGAGGAGAAAGGAACGGGTGGCACTATGTAATCATTTATGATTACACCAGACCTGCCGTGCCGGTACGCCGAAGGGTTAGAGCGGCAGATGTGAAATACGTGGCTGAGGTTAAATCTCGAAATCTCTATTTTATTTTTAATCTCAACGGAACCTACCTATATATATATATATATATATATATATATATATATATATATATATATATATATATATATTGTATATGTGTGTGCTTAATGTAACATCCCAAATTTTTAATCAAAAATAATTTTTTGAAGTATGATTTAAATACTAAAACCATATTTTATAAGAAACATAAATATTCATTTGATTCAAATATCATAAAAAAAGATAAATTTTAGCGAAAGTCTCAAAACAAATCATATATGCAAGTATAGTCACCACACACCCTTCCCTTTCTCACCGGAACAACCTAAAAAATATTTAAATATAACGAGTAAGCGTAAAGCTTAGTCAGTTCCCTAATATACCATATATACCACCAAACATACTATTCATATATTTACGAATACTATAGTTGAACTATAGTCTTACATCAATATATAGATATTATAGTCTAACTATAGTCTTACATTGTCACACCTCCGGACGACGACGAAAACGCCGGACAGTGCGAACGAGGGGAGATTAAGCCGAGGCATATATATATATATATATATATATATATATATATATAAAACATAACGTAAAAGAATATCAAAAACATTTCTTTTATTGATATAATATATATATATATATATATATATATATATATATATATATATATATATATAAACGTAAAAGAATATCAAAAACATTTCTTTTATTGATTATAAATTATTCTGGGATTACATTATTTTTAAAAAGACAAACACGCTTCCTAAACAAGACTAAAGACGATAAGCAGTCAATATTAAATTCCAGCAACATCCTTGCATGCTTCCTCCATCTTGACACGACTATTCCCATCCTCCAGACCACGACTATCCATCTTTATCCATCTTCTTGATACGACTACTCTACAGTCAGTTCCCTGATAATACATATATTTTTTGAAAAGTTAACATAATGTTGTTGAGTGCACAGTGTGACATCCCCAAAATCTCGATCAGAAAAGACCGATTTTCATTTATGCTTTTAAAATAATTTCAAAGTAAATCCTTTTGATTTGAAAGAGTTGCGGAATTTGTTCCCAAAAACAAAACATGATAAAACAATGTTTACCAAAGCATTTCATAAAAGAAATGTATTTTCATTATATAATCAAAACTCGGGGTGTCATGTTCCGATACAGACCAATAAGCATAAACGATAACATTACAAGTCATTCAACAAATATATACATATACAGACTTGTAAACAAAACAACTTGATGGTTCATCCATCTTATGCCCTCGCGCCACTTCCTATAATACAAATAAAACTGAGTGGGTCAGGCTTGGGAGCCTGTTGAGCATATAGGGTTTTCAACCCATAATAAATAATCATATTTAATTTTCACCAACCAACAATAACCCAATTACCCATTCCCGTTATTCTCACTTTATGTCCCTAAGACAACTAACATAAGGGACCTAGTCTAAGAATATTTCATCGGGGCGATAACACATGCTTCAGGGGTACCTCAGCAATATAAGTCAAATAAGGCAACCATGAGGGGGATGGAGTACAACGAATAAACACCCAAGTTCATTAACATCTACAGGTGGCGAACCTGCTGATGTTCCACAAAACTATCTAGAAAAGTCTGTGGTCGTCATCTAAACTCCGCTAGATGACTAAATCAAACAACAACGAGGCCTCTCATCTGTTTATTACATACCAACTATCTACCCATGTTCTACCAAACATATTAGTAGATAAAAATATACATTTTTATACATAGTTTAAAAACCTGTATAGCATGCTTTAATCAACACATATTTCACATAACAAATGAGGCACACACACACATAACACGTATTTCATAGAGAATAAATAATATCTATGAGATAGAAGAAAGTGAATACACATTCACACATATAAACAACAATATACTTAATACACTCAAACCATACTTGTATTATTATCGTGTTTATGAAAGGTAGTACACACTCACTTGATCAGAAGATGATCGGATAGCACTACGACTTGCAGAAGTAGTATTCTTCAGCAAATTTGGAAGATCTCTACAAAAATCGAACTTCTCGCGGGCAGAGCTTCGGCTCGGGAACCGCACTTCTCGGGAACTTCGGGATCTCGGGACTTGCTTCGGGGCTCGAGAATAATACCGAGGCTTCGGGGTATTTCTGGCACGCAAATCGATGCAAAACGGGAGAGAGAGGAGAAAAAAATAGCAAAGGAGTCGGCTGCCCTCGCATCCTATTTATAGGAGGCTGGAACCTCGGAGTACGCGGGGCGTACTGGTCTGAAATCGTCACTGCTTACGTATCCGAAGTCCTCGAGTGCGAGTGTCGACATACCTCGGTGTACGCGGGGCGTACTTCGGTTGAGTCCGATGACTCGTCCTCGGATAATACCGGAATTAAAGATTAAATTTAAATACAAATTATTTAATAAACTTCGGAAATTCATATCTTCTTCATAGGAACTCCGTTTTCGACGTTCTTTATATCAACGCGAAGGTGAGACTACGCTCTACAACTTTCGTTTAGATTTCGTCGGCTAATTTTAACTTTATTTTTATTATTTATTTTTAATAGGCCGGGACAGAAAAAACTTCGTTATAAATTCATAACTTATTCGTTTGACGTCCGTTCTCGCCTAACTTTTCATCGCTTCGATACCAACAACGACATCTTCGATTCTCATTTAGATTGTTTCGGCTAAAAACCGCTCGATCTCAAATCGAGTATTTCAGGCTGCATACCGCTAAGCCGAAACTTCGATAAATCATAACTTCCTCATACGAAGTCAGATTTGGGTGTTCTATATATATTCGGAAACCTCATTTCAACTACTACAACATTATCCAAAGATATCAAGTTTATTTTACACTTAAATTTTGACGCTTATTTTTATTCTTAATTAATCAAACCACATAAGTAAGCAATTAAGCACAAAACACATAATACTCAAATAATACACTCTTATTATTTCAAAACGGGTTACAAAGGTTAACCTAGACTATTACATTGCTAAAAATGGCAAGCCCGGAAATACAGGCGTTACACACAGGTTTTTATAGTTTTCGGATTTTATTGGGTCATATTATTTTAAGAATCCTTTCAAGAAAAACATTTCCTAAAGTATTTAATTTGAAATAAAATTTTCAAAAACAACCCATAGTTATAAAAATGTTTGCAAAACCAATGTTTCCAAAATGTTTATCGAATATCAGGGTATCCCAAAATCATAATGTCATCAGACATGAGGATGTGTACGGTCATGCCTTCCCATTCTCGCAATCATCAAAAGTACTTGGAACCATAAACTAAAAGCGTAATCCAAAGCTTAGTGATTTTCCCCCAAAGTACCACCACACAAAAAGATAACATATACAAACAAGCATGTCAGGTCCAATCAACCATCGCGTTGGAATACCCTATGCCCAGTCAACCTCCAGGTCCAGTCATCCTAGGGATGGAATACCCCGGGTTGGAGTGCCAGTATATAACAAGTCCAATCATCCTCTTTACCAATCAACCATCGGGTTGGAATGCCCCTGGTCTATTGTCTAACGCACATAGCAGTAAAGCCTCAACCATAAATCAAAATATGTGCACATATAACAGATAAACATATAACCGACCAACAAACTATCAGACAGATCTACAAATCACTACTGCAGACTCACATCCTATATACCAGGACTCATATCTAACAGATCACTACAACATAACGACATACAATCACAAAGTAAGATGTCCAATCCAATGGGCCACCCTTGGTGCCTTCGACCCATAATTATAGTGAGGAAAACTCACATCTCAGTTGGAGCAAGATCGTTGAACAGAACACAGCTCCAAATAGTATCTCAATGGTAATCTATTCATCAAATAATAACTAGTTTCAAATATAACTCAAAATACCCAAAATACCCCCTAGGTCAGATTCGGTCAAATCCTAGTCAATGTCAAAGTTAAGCCGAACCCAAAAGTCTCACAGCCAGGGGTCACGTCGTGGCCCCTTCAATGGTCACGTCGTGATCTGAAAGAGTCCAAAATAGTCGGGGATCACCATCCTCACGTCGTGACATCCCAAACCTTCACGTCGTGAAGACGCTCAAATCACAAGTTCTTAAAAAAATGCTTGATCCTTTAGGACAAGTAACCAAACCTTCCATATAGTCTTATTCACTCCAGAACATCATAAAAATCATGGCTTTTTGGACATGCATGTCCAATACATGTCCCAACACCAGCTAGGGCACAAATGCAGATCACAACATCAAATATCATGTAAGAGTCATAAAACTCCACCAAAGTACAGATTTAGCCATTATAACACTCAAGACGACCTTGAGATCCATAAAGTTGGCAACTTTATGGATTCCAATCACTACATCAACTTTAATATAGAGAAATAAGCACAAAAACCTAGATCTAATGTTATGGACTCATAAAGCAATGAATTTGAAACTCATAACATGTCCATAAGGTGTCAAAATGGATGATGGTGAGGCTTGAATGCCTAAATTATGAACTAGATGCTCTTCCTCTTCTTCTTGTTGGCTAAAAACACCAAAAATGAGCTCAAAGACCAACAATGGATGCTAGGGTTTTAAAAGGCAAGGTAAGGAGGTGATAGAGGCTGAGGGTGGGCTAACCCTAGCCATCACTTCCTTTTAAATATGAATTGAAATCCTCAAAGCTAGGGTTTTCCACACATACAATTCTCACGTCGTGAGCTATCTATTGCTCACGTCGTGAGCCTCAAAATGGTATGTGCATTCATTTAATTCCTCACGACGTAACAAGAAATCCCACGTCGTGAGAGGGTACATAATTGAAATTTTAACTTAATCAAAATAATAAAATGTGCACCTAAATCGAGGGTTACAATTCTCCCTCACTTGAATCAGACTTCCTCCTCGAAGTCTGTTGTCGTGAACAACTCTGGGTGATGTTCCCGCATCTCCGACTTTGGCTCCCATGTCCATTCGAAACTCTTCCGATGCTACCAATGAACCTTAACCATGGGCACCACCTTGTTACACAAGCCTTGGTTTCCTGATCCAAAATCGCCACCGGTCTCTTGATGTAGTTCAGATGACCATCCGCCTAATTTTCTTCCATAGGAACAATCATTGAATCACCAACAACACACTTCTGAAGCTGTGAATCATGGAAGGTGTCATGAATCTGAATCCGCGCCTCAAGCAAGCCCAATATGTAAGCTACCTTTCCAACCCTGGCAATCAGCCGAAACGACACAATGTAGCAGGGCCCCAATTTTACCCTCTTCCTGAAGCGTATTACATGCTTCCAAGGTGATACTTTCAGCAATACCATGTCATCAACGTGGAACTCCAATTCAGGTTGACACTTGTCAACATAACTCTTGTACCGATTCTGAGCTATCTGCAACTTCTGCATAATCTACTAAATAAGCTCTATCCTTTGAAGGACTTCCTAAGTCATTCCCATAACTCTATGACCCACCTCTCCCTAACAAACTTGGGTGTGAGACTTCCTCCAATAGAGGATCTCAAAAGGCGGTGCACCAATACTGGAGTCGTAGTTGTTGTTGTACGAAAACTTAGATAAGGGAAGGTAGGAGTCTAAACTCCTGCCGAAGTCTATGACACAGGCTCTCAACATGCCCTCAAGTGTTTGAATGGTCCGTTTGCTCTGATCGTCCGTCTGCGGATGATAAGTAGTGTTAAGATGCAACCTCGTACCCAGTTCCTCGTGGATCTTCTACAAAAAACAAGATGTGAACCAAACATATCGATCCGATACAATGGAGACTGGAATACCATGTCAAGCTACAATCTCGTGAACATACAAATCAGCCAATTTCTCGGCCGAAGAGCTCTCTTGAATTGCCAAAAAGTGAGCACTCTTGGTCAGACGATCCACAATCACCCAAATCGCATCGAATCCCTTAGCCGTCCGAGGTAATTTGGTGATGAAATCAATATTAATGTGTTCCTATTTCCACATGGGAACCTCCAATGGCTACAATTTTCCATGTGTCCTCTGGTGCTTAGCCTTGACCATCTGGCACGTCAAGCACCTCTCAACATACCATGCTATCTCCTTTTCCATGCATGGCCACCAGTAACTGAGTCTTAGATCTCGATACATTTTGGTAGCTCCAGGATGTATCAAAAATCTAGATTTCTGTGCCTCCTCCATAACTGTCTGTCTAATCCAACCAAAATTTGACACCCAATCCCGACCATATCGGGTCAATAATCCCCAAATGTTCGTTAAAAACATCTCCATCTTATCCCTAAGTCTCTCCTGTTTCGAATTCTCCTTCTTGACACCCTCGCCTTGAGCCTCCCTAATCAAATTAAGAAGCCGAGAATCAATCGAAACCCAAATACATACGCCCCCAATAGAAGAATTGGCCGACTTGCAGTTCAAGGCATCAGCGACCACATTCTCCTTCCTGGGGTGATACAGAATCTCGTAGTCATAATCTTTGACGATGTCAAGCCATCTACGTTGTCTTATATGCAAATTCAGATGATCCATGAGATACCTCAAGATCTTGTGGTTCGTGTAGATGGTACAACGAACCCCATACATATAGTGTCACCAGATCTTGATAGCAAACACTACTGCTCCCAATTCAAAATCATGAGTCGGATAATGAACCTCATGCGGCTTCATATTCCATGAAGCACAAGAAATAACTCTCCCACACTGCATTAGTACCTCCCCCAAAATAGTGATGGAAGCATCACAATAAACCACAAAATCGTTAATACCCTCAGGAAGGGTCAACACTAGGGCCTCATACAACTTTTGTCTCAAAGTCTCAAATGTTGCAAGCTGCTTAAGGACCCAGTAAAAAACTACGCCCTTCCTCGTCAGACGAGTGAGGGGTAAAACAATCTTGGAGAAATCCTGAATGAATCTTCAATAATATCCTGCTAAACCCAATAAGATCCTAATTTTCGAGGGGGACTTTGAAACCTCCCACTGTATCATAGCCTTAGTTTTGGTCGGGTCAACCAAAATCCTGTTCTGGTTAAGATGTCCCAAGAACTAGACCTCACATAACTAGAACTCACACTTTGAGAGCTTGGCATACAACCATTCTTGTCTCAACACCCCCAGAAGCTCTCGCAGGTGCTCATCATGGTGCTCCTTGGTCTTGGAATACACTAAGATGTGATCAATGAAAATGATGACTGGTCGATCGAGCATCGGTCTGCACACTCGATTCATCAAATCCATAAATGTTGCACATGCATTGGTGAGCCCAAACGGCATCACCACAAACTCGTAATGACCATAACGAGTTCAGAATGCAATCTTCTCCACGTCCTCCTCCCTGACCCTCATCTGGTGATACCCTAACCTCAAATAGATCTTGGAGATATGTGGATGTGGGTAACGGTTCTTCACCGCCAGCTTGTTCAACTCCCAGTAATCAATACAAATCCAGTGTGAACCATGCTTCTTCTTGATGAACATAATCGATGCTCCCCATGACGAACTACTTGGTCTAATGAAATATTTGCCTAACAGATTTTGAACCTGAGAGGATAACTTATGAATCTCAGGTGGTGACAATCGGTATGGTGCTTTAGAAATCAGAGTTGCACCTGGGATCAAATCAATCCTGAACTCAACCTGCCTCTCCGGAGGCACCCAGGGTAACTCCTCGGGGAATACATCAGCAAACTCCCTAACAATAGGAACATCTGAAACCGAAGCTTACTCCCCAGCCCGAGTACCAACCACATATGCAAGATAACCCATACACCCATGTTGAATATACTACCGAGCCATGTCATTCGAACAAAAGGTTGAACCAATCCTGGTACCTTTTCCATAAATAACTAGTTCTCCCCCACTTGGGGTTCGAACTACAACCAGCTAACCCTCGCAATCAATCATAGCACCATGTCTGCTCAACCAGTCCATACCGACTATGATGCATACATCCCCCATAGGGATAGGAATCAAATCAATTACATAAGTCACTCCGAAGATCTCCAATACTCAACCCCGATAAATACTCGATCTAGAAATCTCGTGTTCGTTGGCGATAGAAACCCGCAACGGACACTCCAACTCCCTAAGAGTCATATTGAAACTCCTACTAAAGGACTGAGATACAAATGAACGACTCGCACCTGAGTCAAAACGCACACGATCAGGCAAATAGTTTACTAAGAAGGTGCCTAACAGAAACATCAACATGAGCATACCACAAAATATATGAGCGAATGATAAATAGAAACATACCAGTAACGACGTCCGGCGCCGCCCTAGCATCCTCTAAAGTGAGTTGGAAAGCACAACCTCGAGCCCTTAAGGGATCTGCCCTACCCAAGCATCCATCCGTAATCCTCGTGGTAGCAGTAGCTGGTGCTTGAACACGTGTAGCGGAAAGTAAGGGACATTGGACCTTGATATGGCCACTTGCTCACAACGATAAAAAAAATCTGGGTGCTTGGCGATGGGACCTGCTGCTGACAATCCCTAGCGATCTGGCCCACTTTGCCACATTTGTGGCACCCAGATGAAGATCGTCACGCCCCATCATGAACCTTTCCGCACTTGTCACAAGTGCGTGCCCTCTCTCCTCCCGTTCATGCAGCAGCAGGCTTGAACCACTTAGCCACCAACTGCGACTGGACCGGAGCCTATTGCTCTTCCCTCAGTTGAACCTCCATCTCAATCTCCCTTCTCCTTTAGTCATCCTGAAGATCGGCGAGGGTCTTGTATCGTTGAGGCGATAAAAACTATTGGATGTTCGTCTTAAGCATGCTCAAGTAACGGGTCATCTGAGCCTACTTAGATGCAAAAAACTTAGGGCAAAAGAGAGCCCTCTTAGTGAACACATTGGTGATCTCCGTCACCATCTCAGTGGTCTACCTCAGGTCCAAATATTCCTGATCCAGTCTCTTCCTCTCCACCAAGGGAACGTATCTCTCACGGAACGTTTCTGAGAACTACTCCCGGGTCATTGTAGCTCTCTGCTCAGTAGTGGAAGAGCCAGTCGCCAATCTCCACTAATACTTTGCACCTAACTTGATGACTTTCAGGGCACACTTGTCCTTCTGGTTAGCAGGGAAAGAGAACGTGAAGAAACATCCTTCCACGTCAGACTGCCACCTCATGGCCACAATCGGGTCCTAGACTCCGTCGAACTTAGGGGGCTTCATGTTGTCGAACTCTCGATACTGAAAAGGCCTCCCCCGTGAATCCCAATAGTTGCGACAACATTGGTTGCTACAACAACAACAGTCTCAGATAGAGCAACATATCTCTCATCAAAGAGCTTAATAATGGTGGTCTTGATAGACCCAAATGTATCGGACATAGAAGCTCAGACAACACCTGCTACCTCCGCAGAGATGATCTCTCGGATCTTATCCTCAGTAAACATTGGCCTTTTATGGCCACTCACCCCAGCTCCTTTTCCTCTCACCATACTGAAATAGAAACCAAAACTCATTAGAAAGGTTGCAATGCACATTGCTATAAACATAAGACAAGACTCCACCCTTGGGGTTTGTGACTTACTTGATACGCTTACGGGTCCTGTGTTTTCAATAGTACAGCCCCATACTACCTTCCATACCTACCCGTATTTGTCTCAAGTATCATCACAACTACCCAACACATATACATAGCTAGGCTTCGCATTCAACATATCCTCACTCTCTCGAGAGTGACTAAACATTCTTCATTAGACTGGCTACTCATATACATATACTCACTCATGAAACTTCCACCAATCTTATATCCATTCGTGCATGCTAATCATACATAATACTGGATCCTATAGACAGTCGAATACCTAACTCTACCCTAAGCCCACAGCTAAACAAGGAACATGAAATAAGGCTAAACCGAACATTCTCAGGCTATAAGATCTTATTTGTGTACAACTATGATGCAAACATTAAACAACTACAGTAGTGATGCCAATTCCATACAAGAAGTAACCCTAGGCTATCACACATCAAATATTCGACAATTCTATCATGCAATTCCTAAAGATCCTTAGCCTATCACTAGCATGATGTTCTAACACAAACATCATATCAAATAACAGTGTGGTAACTTGGGGAAACTTTTATTGCTCCGGCTGATTGTACACATTGCATCCTTCCTTGGTTACTTTTGAAAACAATTTTAAAAACCATTTATGAAAACTTATTATGAAATTTTTTATAAATCCTTAGTTTGAGTTTGGATTCATATGGATGTTCATCCAATTCACTTAAACTAGGGCTCTGATACCAACTTGTAACATCCTAAAAATCACAAACATTTAAACTTTCAAAAATAACACATAGTTATAAAAATGCTTAGAAAACCAATGTTTTCAAAATGTTTATCGAATATCATAGTATCCCAAAATCATAATGTCATCAGATAGGAGGATGTGTATGGTCAGGCCTTCGCCTGCCCGCGATTATCAGAAGTACCTGAAACCATAAACTAAAACTATAAGCCAATTCTTAGTGAGTTTCCCCCAAAGTACCACCACACAAACATATAACATATACAAACAAGCATTTCGGGTCCAATCAACCATCGGGTTGGAATACCACATGCCCAGTCAACCTTCAGGTATAGTCATTCTCGGGATGGAATATCCTAGGTTGGAATGCCAATATACAATGAGTCCATTCATTCTCGGGATGGAATACCCTCGGGACCAATCAACCATTAGGTTGTAATGCCCCCTTCTTGTTGGCTAACGCACATAGCAGTAAAGTCTCAACCACAAATCAAAATATGTGCACATATAACAGATAAACATATAACCAACCAAGAAACTATTAGACAAATCTACAGATCGCTACTGCATACTCACATCCTATATACCAGGACTCATATCTAACAAATCACTGCAACATAACGACATACTATCATAAAGCAGGATATCCACTCCAATAGGCCAGCCTTGGTGCCTTCGACCCATAATTATAGTAAGGAAAACTCACCTCTTAGTCTGAGCAAGATCTCTGAATAGAACACAGCTCCAAATAGTAGCTCAACGATAATTTATTCATCAAATAATAACCAATCTCAAATACAGTTCAAAATACCCCTAGGTTAAACTTGGTTAATGATGGGTTTTAGTCATAAGAACATCCTATGTGCTCATGCAAACCCTAATGCTTGGATCTAGGTTTCTCTATTGTACATGCAATTCATCCAAGACTTTAAACCCTAGTTCTAGCATACAATTAGTCATATTAACATGTGAAAGGGTTTTTAGATCTTACCTTGATTGTTATGTAGCAATAACAATCTCAAATCCTCCTTGTAATGACTTTAGAAAGCTTAGAGTCACAATTGTCACTCCTCTAATGGCTCACAAACACCATGAGCAAGAGGATGAAGAATAAGGAGAGAGGAGGCTGCCCAAAACATGTGGAAACCCTAGAGAAGAAGTTCACCACGTTTTTAGGGCCTAAGGGTCCTTTAAATAGTGAGGCTATTAGGGTTATCTAACAAGGAAACCCTAATTTGGATGCTTAGGCCCTAAGCAACCCATGGACTCCTTCCTTAAAGGCCTAGGACGATTTCTAATGGGTCTTCCCCATAGAATTCGTCCACTCCTCTAATATTGGAGTCCATTAGCCCAGTATTCAACTATCACACAATTGACAGTTCTAGTCCCTTAAGTTTAATTAATGTCTTTTAGCCACAAACTTAATTCTTATTAATTATTGACTAATATTAATTAAACAATATGATTTCTCCTTTAATATATATATATATATATATATATATATATATATTAATAAATCATAATTAATCCTCTCTCTCTCCATATTTCATCCTATCGATTTGCTTTGGTGAAGGCAACTCAAAAGGACCATGCACCATCGGGTCAAGTACATACCAAAATAGTTATGGACTTAGACACTAATCCAATAGTCTCCCACTTGGATAAGTCTAATAACTATTCTTCATATGACTTCAGATCCTGATCTGCAATCGTAGCTTTCCAAAGCCGCTGTCAACTCTGATCTTATCAGATACGCGTGTCCTTTAGATAAGGGATCATATATTCCTCCATTCCAGATATCGTATAGATATGAGACATGAACTTAATCATTCCCTCTATACTATTTCCCGACTTCCGATTTATGATGACTGACAACAGACTACAATTGATCCATCAATTGAGTCCCGGCTTGGCCAAGCGCTTAGGTGCCTCGCTAAATCATCGAAGGGCCCAAAGATATCGCTTTTATCCTATTTTGGATAAAAGGAACAGATAAACTTTGACTCAATGCTCGCTTGCACTCATTTACCGAATTACACACAACAATATGTTTTATAACACCAAGTTACTGGTGCATTTACATATTATCAATGTACAACTGACTTGCAAGATACAACTCACACATCTTGGTTTCAAGAATATAAGATGTTATCGTCTCACCAATCACTCGTGATAAAATCCATGAAGTGATCCAAGTGAGTGTGGGTTTAATCCAATGCTCAAATCATATTCATAAGAACTCATGAATGTTGCAGCAAACAATTGCTTATGTCTAATACTCTTTAGAAAATCCACACACCAATTCACGACAGTCTTCATTCATACCTACTTCCAACATATGAACGACTGTGGTCCGTTCGAATAATTTGACTGTTCTGAACCAATTAAATTATTAAGGAAGTCAAAACATGCAAAGTGAAACACAAGAATAATACTAATCCCATATGGCGCCAAACTTTTGAGTATAAATAAAACACCTTTTATCTATCACCATATTGATTACTCATTATTTTTTGTTTTGGGTAATCAACTTCTTACTTGAATTATAACTATACTTGTCCCATGCTCTTAGCATGCACACAATGTTTACCTACGGTCCTTACTTTGTGAAATAGGTCAAATGAGCACATTTCCAATCACACTCATTTCACAACTCCCAATCCTTATCACAAGTGCAAGAATCTCAAATTCTTGCTACTTATAGAATATGTTAGATTCTAACATTTTATGCAATGATCCTTTTGTAATGTCACTGCACTAATATCACAATGACTATCGCCAATGAATTACAAAGCTCTCTATCAGAAATTGTTACAAGACAATTCCATAGATGTGATGTCTCTCACTCAAAGTACATTCCTTTGAACATCCTTTTGCATAAAAGTTTCTAATCTACACATAGATTCTCAATATCCAACTCCCAATATGGAAACCTTTCCATACTTACCATATCACAACTCATTCTTAATAGAATACTATCTATTCATAATAATGTCAATATGGTACATACAATATCATACTTCTAACTACTCACAAGCGACCAATCCTCATCGAGCTTTGGATCATCCTTTGATAGTTGTTTAATTATCTTAGTCAAAACCGATTCTAGTCCTTTTCCTCTAAATGCGCTAGACATTTGGAAAATTTTAGAATGGTCAAATATAATAGCACTAGCAATCAATCCTATACCCGAAGCGTATGGGATACGATGCATAATGTCTTACATAAAGATCTGATACTTTATCAATCTTCTGCCATAATATTTTATGTGTCTCGTTCTTACCATTCGAACTATGAAGAGGAATACCATAATCATAATCGAAATTTATGAAAACACTATGTATCCTTTGACTAAATTTATTAAAATTTCTCAATCTAAGCTTTAGATTTAGAAACGAAGTACAATATTCTCTTCCTTAATTATAGCAAAACAACTATTCAACCCTTACGACTTTGCAAAGTATAACTCTTGTTTTCTATAATTAATATTGCTAACTTGCAATATTTGCCTTAATAACCAAACAAGCATAATATTTATGCTCCCACTATCATGATGATTATTATCATATAAGCACAACACTTATGCTCCCACTAGCTTTGACATGTATTTAGAAAACAGCTTAACTTCCAGAAAAACAATACCTATTGAATTTCTTAACTTCATATTTCTAATACTTAATGCTTTGATAATCTTGTATCTAAGCTTCTTAATCTCATACACCTTTGTCTAAGATGGCTCATATGTGTGTCTAAACAATTCATACTAATTGCCAAATCTCACAAATCGAATTATGAAAAGGGATATCGTAACCATAATCAAATTCGAGAATCCAATTTTGATAATCACTATCTTCTTAAAATCTCTCTTAGTGAAAGCATTTCCTTACAGTAATTTTCGTGAAGGAGGGAATCTTATGACACTTAGATTTTAATGGTGTATGTGTTCCTATCCATGTGAATTTGTCAAAACCAAAGTTTACGACAAATCCAAACTCTTATGGACCGAACTTTCTTAATCTTGATTTCTTGCCTTATGGTAACACGAGTGCCCACCATGTCTTCCAAGTAGTTAAGTAGCTCACCCTTTCTTATCAATGTAATTTTCATTGATCAAGGTGTTTGCCTTTTATGCGTTCAAATGAGAACTCATAGAACTTACATGCATAATTAACTCAATTGGAACGGCACAGAAAAAATAGTGTCAACACGATAGGTTGTAAACCTCAAGTCGTGTGCTAGTGATGATTGATATGGTTTATTCTTGATTAGTTCTTGAAACCTTTCAAGACCATCAAGACTCCCACTGAATCCTTGACATATAAGATTCTCTTGTCAATAACCATTTCTCGACAAACAAATATTCAAGAGTTAGTGTAGCTTTTATCAAAACACTTCACAAAATTGGTCATAGTTGGTCTTTGTCTTATCCAAGACATCGCAACTTTCCACATTTGATGAATGTTATAAACCTTCTTAAGACTTTTCACTTAATGTCACAATCTTAACTCTAAGATTTGTTTTTGGAACGAAGTATGATTGACTTCTTGATTCAACCATTTCTTCAATTCTTGATTCCTCTTTTCAGACATACAATTGCACTAAGACTTGTTTAGAGGATCAATTGATATATGGTTCTTAATAATTAAGACTTATCATGAAACATAATAAAATGTACTCTCCCTTCTTCTTAGAATAGAGAAACTTTTATCTTTCTGCCTACTTGATTCTTCTTATTCGTTTTGCTACTGATTTAAACTCTTTCAAATCAACTCGAAATTACACTTAATCTTGTAAGTATAATCATATCCACTAAACCTTTAGTAAATCATGATGAACATCTTTTTCACTCTTGTGGTGGACTTGATCAACACACAACCTTGTGTACTTGATCTCCTAGTCCTTCACTTGACACTTTGTCAACAAATTAGTCTAATTTCCAAATATGAAACTTCTCATTCATCATGCAATACTTGTTGTATGATTCGAAGTTTATGTCCACTTGAAACTTGGATGATGAGAAACTCTCCCTATTTGGTAAATTCTTGACATTTCCACAATTAAGAATCACATTCATTCGTTGTAGAAATATGCAAACATCAATTTTTCATAACGATTTCATTGCAAGGAAATAAATAAATACGTCAATCAAAATTTATTTTATTCATAAAAGCAGCGGAAAACATTTGTCCTTACAATGCAAAATAAACTAAAAAACTATGTAATCAAATATTCCTAACAACTCTATCATAACTTTCTAAGCTCAAAATCTAATCTTCAAATCCAAGTGATCGAGATCCATCTCTTCGTGATCAGACTCGCCTTGCTTTTCCATCAGGCTTCCTCTCTTTTCACTGATCCTACAAAACATTCAAATGCAATCTTATCACATTATGTATTAAGAATCAATGAATAGGAACTTAATGGAGTTAGATAGTGGATATTACCTGAAGCATATCCATACTCTTTGACTCTTCCATCTTCTGGATTCTTCAAGCTCTTAGGGCAGACTTGTATCCAATGCCCTTTCACTTGGCAGCAAATGCATGTCGGTTCTCCTAGAACGTCCTCGGAAGCATGGATGGTTGACTTTCCCAACAAATATGCTCCATTGCTTTGCCAAATCATTTCTGATTCAGCAACAATGAGCATGTAAGTTAGGTCAATGAGGTTTGCGTCATGATCCATTGTATAATACTTTCTTTTCAACTCATTATATGATTCAGGGAGTGTCTACAGACAACTTATCAGGGAATGACACACCCAACATAATCAACCTATCAATGTGTGATTTCATTCCTAGAACGTGGGCACACACGGGCTTACCATCTTCATGTTTCATTGCCAATAGGGCTTTAGTGACATCGAACCTTTCAATTCTTCGATCTTGTGGGTTAGGGAGAACAACGGGAGGAGGAGGAGGAAGTGAAATCAAACTAGTCCACCTTGATTATTCACTTGAATAGCGGAACAACTTATTTTCAGTAGGAACACCTTTTCCTTGAAATTTGGGAAGACCATGATTGTCATACTTTGACATCTACAAAACGGGAGAAGACGAATTCAAGTTAGTTGATTTATTAAGTCCTTAGTAAATCACCCAAATGATATACTAAGGCTAGGACCCAACACAATATTCCACAACTCGGGAGAGGGATGCCGTAACCCAAATTGCAGAACATTTGAAGGTAAGTGAATGACGATTCACTAATTTTCCACCATGAAAACAAAAAACAGATTAAGTTATAAATGTATTGAAAACTCCTAGATTCTTTGAGATTCATTGAACTTTTCAATGGCATGTTTAAATCTCGACATGCCCCTATAGTTTGTGACTGGGATGCCGAGGATCACAAAGCGGGTGTGAATAACCATGCAAATCTACATGGTGCCCCCACATGTTACAGTCACCTATTCGATGTGCCGGTTAACCACACACGCTCCACCAAACTATGACAAACATTGAGTCACCCTTTGCTACCTTTTCTTAGAACCATTTAGTGTGCCGGTTAACCACACATGCTCCACTAATGTCTTCGCAAAGGGCACAAAGTGTAATTTCATGGAATTGCATCAATTCACTTTTGCCTAAAGTAACTAAGATTGGGAATTTTATGAAAGCATTTAGTTACTTTTATACTTCATTATACTTAGAATGGAAGGTTTTTGTCCTATCCTACCCGTTCGGCTAATGACCCTCCACTAGTCAAGAGTGTGGTGGGTAAGAGTGGATACCCATTCAATCGTCATTTTATAGGCAATTTCCTTAAACGCCCCTTATAGACCAGCTTCGTGAATGAGGCCTACTAACGGTAAGACTTGACACTTTACTCATACATATATAATATTAGACTTTTAGTGATATATATAGTATAGGGTGTATTTTATACTTTTAAAATACTAGGTGTTCTAATTTAATAATTATACTTTTAATTTAATTAAATTGTAAACCAAAACTTTATGGATTTACTAAATCTCTTTTAGTTATACACTTTAATTAATTAATAAAACCATAAGGGTGTGATTTGAACTTTTCAAAACTATACTAGGGTTATAGAATTTAACATTTCTAAATTAAACTTTTAATCAACTTTTAAATTCCAAAACTTGAGGGAAAGTTTTGAAACATTTCAAAACATTAGGGTTTTAACTATTTAAATTTCAAAACAAAACTTTTAAGTTTTAATTTAAACTATAAAACTTACATGGGCATAATTGAAACTTTTTCACAATACAAGGATCAAATAACAAATAATAGAAATTAAACAATTAATTTTGTCATTATCTATATTTGACCTAATTTCAATTTCTTGCAAGATAAGTTACCCAATTAATACAAATAATCAATCTTTAATCGTATAAGGAAGTTATTATCTAATCAATTGGTAAATATCTTTTGTTTAATCAAGGATATACTCAAAAATATGTTTAAAATCGGATTTTAATGACCTAAAACAGATAAGGCAAGTATCCATGAGTAAAACAGCAAGAAATCCCGATATTGCCTCCTTCTGACGCTCGAACTCGCCGAGTTCCTCTATGGACTCGCCGAGTTGGAGCTACTCGCCGAGTCCACATTGGAAATCGCCGAGTTCATCAGGCAGGGGGGCCAAAAATCGATTTTAGAGCTTGAACAAACAAACAAGGCATCAATACAATAGAAACCAACCTGGCTCTAATACCACTGATGGGTTTTAGCCATAAGAACATCCTATGTGCTCGTGCAAACCCTAATGCTTAGATCTAGGTTTCTCTATTGTACATGCAATTCATCCAAGACTTTAAACCCTAGTTCTGGCATACAATTAATCATATTAACATGTGAAAGGGTTTTTAGATCTTACCTTGATTGTTATGTAGCAATAACAATCTCAAATCCTCCTTGTAATGACTTTAGAAAGCTTAGAGTCACAATTATCACTCCTCTAATGGCTCACAAACACCATGAGCAAGAGGATAAGAATAAGGAGAGAGGAGGCTACCCAAAACATGTGGAAACCCTAGAGAAGAAGTTCACCACGTTTTTGGGGCTTAAGGGTCCTTTAAATAGTGAGGCTATTAGGGTTATCTAACAAGGAAACCCTAATTTGGATGCTTAGGCCCTAAGCAACCCATGGACTCCTTCCTTAAAGGCCTAGGACGATTTCTAATGGGTCTTCCCCATAGAATTCGTCCACTCCTCTAATATTGGAGTCCATTAGCCCAGTATTCAACTATCACACAATTGACAGTTCTAGTCCCTTAAGTTTAATTAATGTCTTTTAGCCACAAACTTAATTCTTATTAATTCTTGACTAATATTAATTAAACAATATGATTTCTCCTTTAAAATATATTAATAAATCATAATTAATCCTCTCTATCCATAATTCATCCTATCGATTTGCTTTGGTGAAGGCAACCCAAAAGGACCATGCACCATCGGGTCAAGTACATACCAAAATAGTTATGGACTTAGACACTAATCTAATAGTTAAATCCTGGTCAAGGTCAAAGTCAAGCCGGACCCAAACGTCTCACATCCAGGGGTGATGTTGTGGCCCATTCAATGGTCATGTCATTATCTGAAAGAGTCCACAATAGTTGGGGATAGACATCCTCACGTCATGACACCCCAAACCCTCACGTCGTGAAGGTGCCCAAATCAGAAGTTCTTAACAAAACTCTTGATCCTTTAGGACAAGGTGCCAAAATAGCTCAGTTTTCTTGATATTCAGCTAAAGCCCCAATCCTAGGCCTGCCACCCTAATGATGCTTAATACTCTGGCCACCTCCTCTGAATCTCGAATGACTGTCTCATCATCAAGGTACCAAGCATGAAGAAGAAGCTTACATGTAACGACCGAAAAATACAACCAATTTTAAAATTTTCAAATACAGCTCGATTCCATTAAATCTTTACAAAAAGGTTTTCAATACAAAACACTTAACGTATTCCCAGAATCACATTACTACAAAATCATGAGGAGCGGTACGATCACGCCTTCGCCTTGCCACGATCTCCTGGAGAACCTGAAAAAACATAAAACCACAACTGTAAGCCCGAAAGCTTAGTGAGATATCCCCAAAATACCAACCACATATACCATACACGCATAACATGCCATAACATATCCGATCACAGAACAGCCATGCACTTCGGGTCTACTGTGTGACTGGTCCGCCGCACCGGCCTACAGTCCACCTGGTCCACCCTCTGAGTCTAGCCATAAACCTCGAGTCCACAGTGTGATTGGTCCGCCCGCACCGGGCCTTCAATCCACCTGGTCCACTCTCCGAATCTAACCACATACATCGAGTCTGCAGTGTGATTGGTCGGCCCGCACTGGGCCTTCAATCCACCTAGTCCACTCTCTGAGTCTACAGTATGACTGGTCCGCCCACACCGGGCCTTCAGTCTGCCTGGTCCACTCTCCGAGCCTCGGCACGTCTGGT
Source organism: Lactuca serriola (assembly GCF_051521515.1). Classification (NCBI taxonomy): domain Eukaryota; kingdom Viridiplantae; phylum Streptophyta; class Magnoliopsida; order Asterales; family Asteraceae; genus Lactuca; species Lactuca serriola. The sequence continues at coordinate 183,531,144 of NC_136416.1, forward strand.
CCGCCCTCTTGGGGCCTACAGCCTATCCGGACCGCTCGCTGGGCCTTCGGAACAACCGGTCCGCCCTGGGTATCTTGGCCTACAGCACAAAGCAGGACCCGCCTCAACCCAACTCCAGTCCAAACAACCATGTGCACATATACATACAATCATATAACAATTCACAGTCAACAATCAGATCAAACAGATCACATAACATATCATCATCCTAACCAGGATACCGACCTAACAGGTCACTAGCATAGCATCTCCCTATCTCTCAAGATACTGATCTCAATCAGGTCTCTAACATATACCATCCTAGCTCTCAGGTTGCAAACATATCACAGCAACAACATAACAACAACTACCCGGATCTCAATCTGATAAGGGTCGGCCTTGGTGCCTTAGACCCTGTTGATATAGTGAGGATAACTCACCTCGAAACTGCCGGCTAAAAGGATAAGATCCCGCTGCTCCAAGCTCCGACACAAACTCCTCCACTGAACACCAACACACTCAACTCAATGAATACCCTTAATTACCAAAATACCCCTGAAAGACAACTGGTCAACCTTTGGACAAGGTCAAAGTCAACCCCTGACTGAATCTGCTCGCCGAGTCAACCTGATGACTCGCCGAGTCCCCATACTCAGAACTTCCCTCAATCCGCGACCTAACTCACCGAGTCACCCCAAGACTCGTCGAGTCCAACAACTCTGAGTCCACTCGCCCACAACTCACTGAGTCATCCCGTGACTCGTCGATTCTCGACTCAATCAGAAAATATCAGGACTCTTCAACAAGACTCGCCGAGTCTAAGGCTATCTTCAACCTACTCGCCGAGTTGTTCATACAACTCGCCGAGTTCTAGGCCATCTTCATCCAACTCGCCGATTTGTTCTTCCAACTCGTCGAGTTCCAACTCATCTTCAAGCAACTCGTCGAGTCCACCCATGTGACTCGCCGAGTACCACCGGTCTGAATCCATACAGAAGCATTCCAGGCCATGCAATTGATCCAAAACATAGATCTAGCCTCCTACAACTCATCCATCATGTAAAGTGGCAAACTTTACGTGAATCCAAAGAGATCTAGGCCTTTTACACTTAAGGGCTAGGGTTTGGGACATGGCAGCTTCACTACACACTCAAACACAGGGACTTTCAGGCATTCCAACCCTTCTCCATTCCAGATCTGAGGTAGCAACCTCATATCTAACCTCTAAACTCCAAAACACCAAAAGATATGATCTCTAACACCCCCAAAATGAAGAATCTAGACAATAGCAGCTCAAACAATGGAATGATACCTCAAAAGGAAGCTCCAAGAGAAGATTATCCCGAATCCTTGCAAAGGCCTTTGATCCAAGCCTCTTCTTCTTTAAGATCTCTTCAACAACCACCTCTCCAAGCTCCAATTTGCTCAACAATGGGGTTTCTCCACGAAATTAGGGTTTCTGGAACTCAAGGGATGATAAGGAGGCTGGGAAGGAAACATAATGTTCTTTATATAGGGCTCAACCCCAAGAATTAGGGTTTTCTCCACTCAGCGCCTACTCGCCGAGTCCATCTTACTGACTCGCCGAGTCGGCTTCTTAACACGCGACCAAGTCGCAACTCTACTCGCCGAGTCCACCCATGGACTCGCCGAGTCGTTCTTTCCCAATTTACTCTTTTAGCCCTTCAACTCTACTCTTGATATTTCGGGATGTTACATTACAATTGTCTCTAATTTGATGTATAAGTGGGTGCAGTACAAGAGCAAAAAGAAGTGGTCCCAAAGGGTACCCCAGTAGTTGACCAAATATGATTATCTCCAATATACAACCTTGTTGCATGGCTATATAAGAATTTGACCAATAAGGAAATGGAAGGGCACCTCATCCTAACCTCGTGAAGTAAGGCAAATCTATCCACTAAATTGAAGGCATTTTGAGAAATCCACAGTAAGCATTAGAAGAGATCCATCATCATGACATGCACTCGACACCCTATTGACACTATGAAGTACAACTTCAGCACCACCCGACACACTTACTCCAAATTGAAAGTCACTAAGGTAATGTGCCATTTCTTTACCAACTCCTTTCGTAGCAACCTTTGAGACCAAACGCCTCCATATAGTGCCCACAACAATAGGATGGATTCCATTGTCAGGTTTTAGGAGCGGAGTAAGAGGTGTAGACGCTACAAATTCTGCCAGACATGACGGACTTCTTCTCCCTAGCCACAGGTTAACCATTGCGAGGATGGAGTGTAAAAGATATGTGGCTATAGCAGACCCCTCCCCGCATAGAGCATCGGAAATGTGTTGAGCTCTCAAGTCGTCTCTCCCACATGAAGTTCCTTTAGGAAACGATTTAATACAACCAAGGACATTGTCAATATCTACTATAATGGGAGGTTCAGAATAAATGGTGCTCGGCATGGATTAGGGTGGCTTGTATGGATGCTTAGCCTCTAAAGCTTTAACAGTGTCATTGTCATGTAAAGAAACGCCCGATGAGCACAACACTTTCACTGCTGTTGTAACATGCCCATCAGCAACCTTACAGAGACATTGTCTGACGTTGGTGTTGCCCTTTTTTCTGCCATCCTGAAAGTGATCAGCACTTTGGCCTGATAAGCCAATACTTGCATTGTCGAACATATTTTCAATTAATGTGACAATACCATCCTCTTTCCCCCATGTAGCTAAAGAATTTAATATACAACAATTTTGTGATGATTTCCTATTCCCAGACCTACGTTCTTGTCTGTTCTTAGGCCTTAACAGCTGCAAAGTACATCAGGGGGGGAAGCAATAGGCTAACCCATGATTCAACAGACTCGGGGTGAGCGATCACCTTGTTAAGAGTTGTTTGCAATGCTTGACAGAAAGCCATACGACAACTTTGAGGGATACTTTTGACGGTCACGATAGGTGCCTTGAAAACACAATCAAGCAGCATTGCATCCAAAACCATCCCTTTAAGTACTAAGGTTTCATGCCTTATGGAAGCTGGCTTTGAAATGCCAATAATGTGTCCACTTATGTCGTCGGCCCCACCAGTAAATTGTACAAGGCCATTAGGGTGGTGGCAATAGCGACTCAATGCATGAATATTCATATAATTAGCACATATCCATTGACCAAATGCCTTTAATGTTTCTTCTACATCCGTATACAATCCATGGTCCCCAGAATAGCCTTCCGTAACACAGTTTTACGTTCATCGGAAGCAAGGTGTAACCTCTTAATATGAGATATCAAACGAGAAATCCCCTTAGACCCCACTTGGCCATCTGGGCAACAATGAAACCCCTGAAAAGGACATGGCCAAGTACCAATCGAAGAAGTAGAAGAAGCAGCCATGAAAAGAAAAGATAAGCAAATTAAGCCTCAAGTTGAAGCCCTAAAGAAAATGCCGAAACCCTATGATGGAAACACCACAAAAAAAAAGTTGGCATGCACCAAATGAAGAAATCACCGGGAAGAAACGCTACATATTTTTCGAAAGCAAGGGCGATGGGCTCACAATCAATCTCGATTCCAAATCCTGGGGATAAATGTGTTGGATTAGGTGTCTAAGTTCATAACTATTTCTGGAATATACTTGAACTGATTAGTATGGTCCATTTGGGTTGCATGGCATCATGCATTTGGATAGACTAAAATGAGATAAATAACACTTAAGGTTTATTAATATATTATAAGTTCTAATATATTAATAATATTATTTAATTAGTACTTATCAAGAATTAATATGGAATTAATTAAGTGATCAAAAGAAGACTAATTAAATATATGGGTTGATTGTGAAAATCAACCATACTTGTATAGTGGGCTAATGCTACATGGATTATCAAGTTGGGCTAAAACCCATAGGATGCTCCATGTATGCTCCTTGCTGTTTATAGAACCCATGTGTCATAGAAATGAAAAGTCATGACAATTAGGGTTTACATGGTCTAACCCTAATTGTAACATGCTATATAAGCTTCATGTTCTTCACCAAAATCGGCCACTAAGAGAACAAGTGAGGGCTAGCCGATTTCTAAGTGTTCTTCATTTCTCTCTAAGTTATTCCAAGTGCATTTGGTGTTGTGTGAGACATTTGAGGCATCACAGTTAAGGTGCTAGGCTCACAAGGTTCTCAAGGAACTCAAGCAATTAAAGGTATGTATTTCTTACTATCTTTTATGTTTAAAAGTTCCCCATGTATGCTAGATAGGTTATGAACCTTGGAAAAACAAATTTTCATGTATCATACATAAAACATAGATCCAAGGTTTCTAGGGTTGCATGTACACCATAGGAGTTTTAGAATGCTCAAAACCCTTCAAAATGGACTTAAGGGACTTTATACACTAAAACCCATGGTTTTGTGTGAGACGTAAAATAAGACAGCTTGAATAGAGTTAAAAATATAGTTTTAGTATTTGAAAACTTCACATTGGCATGTTATCGAACACATGGTGGGCAGTGAAGTTGGCATTTGATTTCTTCTTGTAGGAGGCTTGCTTGAAACCTATCATTTGTATAACCAAAATGGTGAAATCAACAACGAATCAATGTATCGGAATCCAGCAAGAGATCACGATAGTTATAAATGTTGAATGCATAACTTGAAAGACAAAATTGGATCCTATTTGCTTCGTGTTTATCTGGTGCTTCGGGATTCAAGAACTATCAAATTCCAGCTTCAATATAATTATCTTTGTTTGTGAATAAGACTACAAGGGCGGAAGTATGGATGGCTGATGCAGAGATGTTTGCTTTCCAACAATGGATGCTAGAGTTTCAAAAGGCAATGTAAGGAGGTGATGAAGGATGAGGGTGAGGTAACCCTAGCCCTCATTTCCTTTAAATATGGAGTGATGCCCTCAAAACTAGGGTTTTCCTCACATATAATTATCATTTCGTGAGCTATCCATTGGTCACATCGTAAGCCTCAAATGGTATGTGCGTTCATATAATTCCCCACGACATGATAAGAATACCCACGTCGTGAGAGGGGAGAAAATTGAAATTTTAACATAATCAAAATAATAAAATGTGCACCTGAACCGAGAGTTACATTATTAACCCTAGATTACTATCTTTTAGGATATCTACTGATCTTCTCTTATTATCTTCCAGGATATCGAATGATCCTATCTTAGTATTTTATTAGGATTTTTATCTAATCCTAATGTATTTTATCTACCATTCTAAGGCGTCCTTAATGGTAGTGATACCTAAGGTGAGCTAATTATTACAATGAGCCACCATACTCGACGTTGTTTGACTAGTTGTGCCCCGCCACGATGCTTCACCGGATGTCAAATAGTGAATAATAAAAAAGTTAGAGTAAATTACTAAAATCGTCCCTGTTGTTTGGTCAAAATTGCACGTTTGGTCCCTAACTTTTTTTTGCACTCGGATCGTCCCTATGGTTTGATTTTGTTGCGTTTTTCGTCCCTATGGTTTGGTAAAAATTGCATGTTTGGTCCCTAACTTTATGTATGTAAGGGACGAAAAATGCAACAAAGTCAAACCACAGGGACGAAAAACGCAACAAAATCAAAACATAGGGACGATCCGAGTGCAAAAAAAAGTTAGGGACCAAATGTGCAATTTTGACCAAACCACAGTGACGATTTTATGCCGGAATTGTAGCTAGCAATCACGGGTGGGGTTGTTAGACCCGGTATTTCCTATAATTATCGCAATATAAGTATTTTATCTTGTATTTGATAGTTATAATCTTTTATCATAATCTTTCCTATGGATATCCTATAATTATCGCAATATAAGTACTTTGTCTTATATTTGATAGTTATAATCTTTTATCTTAGTCCTTCCTAGAGATTTCCTATAACTATCACAATATAAAGTTTATCTTATATTTGCTAATTATAATCTTTGATCTCATAATGACTTTGTGTGTGTGTGTGTGTGTGTATATATATATATATATATATATATATCAGTGTTCTAAAAGGCGCGCCATGGCGCGCGCCAAGGCGCGCCATGGCGTGAGGTGTGGCTTCGCCGTTACGAAAAGCTCCATAACATTGCTGTTAGGCGTAACACGTGGTAAGGCGTGATATGGCGCGCCATGGCGCGTTATGGCGTGTTATGGCGCGTGTTTTTTCGTTTGAGACACAATTTTTTTCGCTTCGTTATGTCTTTTCAAATCGGAGATACAAGTATTGTGGTTTTTGTTAACTTTTTGTTATTAGTTATTGATCTAACACTTCTAATAAGTAATTACATTTAATATAAATTTATATTTATGTGGTAATATAATTTTAAATTAATACAAAATCGCCGCCTTACATCACGCCTTGAAAAACGTCGTGGCTCGCCATGGCTCGTTAAGCTTGAGGCTTGGCCTTGCCGCCACGCCACGCCTCACGCCATTTAGAACCTTGATATATATATATATATATATATATATATATATATATATATATATATATATATATATATATCCTAATTATAGTTATTTGAAAACATAATATCTGGGCAGAGTAACTAAGTACATTGCATATCCTTATAATTGACCAACATAACTTCTAGGTACTATGTTATCCTAGGAAATTTGGCCATTATAACATCTAGGTATTATCTTTTCCTAGACTATGAGGCATCATATCTCTTAGGAATAATATCATAGCTTAACACTAGACATGGTATCTACAGCTACATTATCCGAAGCCTTTAAGCTTTACAAAATGATGTGATATCTATAATGATAAATAATTTTTGATAAAATCATTTGATAAGAATGTATCCCCCGTATAACGTTTCAAATAGTGAAAGTAGGGATCGTGTACTTACCCTAGTCATGCAAAACCTTTGATATAGGGTTGAATCGGGCTCAAGACTTCGGGGATCGCTCTAGATGGCAGCTTACTTCAAGACATATATATATATATATATATATATATATATATATATATATATATATATATATATATATATCTGAGGGGTGTGGGAACTGAGAATGGAACAGCCCTCTATATATACTCAAGTTTTGGAGGTGCGCGTCGGGAAAATATTTGCGCGCGCCGCGCGTGAACATTTTGGCTCCATCTGGATGATGCCACGTGTAACTCCCCCCACTCGGCCACGTCTCTCACAATCTACTCGAATCTGGTGTCAGGTGCGCGGCGTGCGAAGACACGCACCTGGTGCACACAAATGATTTTTGCAAAAATCATAGCTACTACCAATGGATTAGATGTCTAAGTCCATAAGTATAATTGGTATATACTTGAATTGATAGTAGCACAATCCTTTTGAGTTGCCCTCAACCTAGCAATTAGACAAAATGACTTTTGGAAATAAATATTAATTTATTATGTGATTAATAAATTACATAAATAGTTTATTAATAATTTATGAAAATAATATGTTAATTGGAAAGGCTATTATTTAATTAATAATTGATCATAGATTAATTGAAATTAATTTTGGGATTAATAGAATTAATTAAAAGTGCATGGTCTAAACTGAAATTGTTTAATGGTTGAACAAAAGGCTCCAGAACCTTACACTATAAGGGTTGACAGTTTTAAGGGCATATTCTGGGGTTTCTAGAATATCCCATGTGGATAAATAACAAATGAGATAAATACCAGATTTAAAATATTAATTTAATATTCAAATCAGGGGTTATATTGGGTTTCCTTGTAACACTATATAAAGATCCCTAAGCCTTGTATTTTCGGCCACTCATACCTCTAGATAGATAGCCTAAATTCTACCCCCCCCCCCTCTCTTCTCACTATAGTCTTCCTTCTTGCTAGTTTGGGTTTGAGATATTAGAGGCACGACAATTGTGACGCTTGCTTCCAAGAGATCTAAAAGTGAATGATTCTTGTTATTTGCTACAATAACAACAAGGTATGTAAAGCTAAACCCTATTATGATTTTGAAATATACCTAGGGTTTCTTATTTGATGTTCTTAGTTATAGGTGAAGTAGTGAAAACATAGATCCTTAGGTTACATGTGAACTTAAGGGTTTTAAGTTTATTTGTTTTACCTAACTACTATCACTAGTATCAGAGCATTTGGTTTGTTTTCAATTGAATTGCTATAATTGTTGAATTTGATCAATTAGGGATTATAAAAATTAAACCCCAAAAGGCCAAGAATTTTGACTAAGGTTAGGGTTTTTCAAAACCCCATCCCCTTCCCTTTAGATTTTATAAATTTGTGTTAGGGTTTTGAAACCCTAACCTTCCTCCACAAGTTTTCGAAAATTGCTAGTTTGTTAGGGTTTCCTATTTTTAGATAATTGTTAGTTTAATATAATTAAAAGGAATAATTCTAAAATTGGATAACTCCTACACCTTAATTTTCGTAAATTAGAGGTTTAGGATTAGGATTAAATTATTTTATTAATTAAATTGGTTAATCCTTATTTGATTTAATGTTTTTAATTAATTGTTAATTAATAGATAAATATTAAATCAATTTTTGGTTTATTATAAATTTGAATTAATTGATTATTAATTTTCTAAATTTAAAAATTAAATAAACCTAGTATTTTGAAAAGTTAAAAATACACCTTATATATATATTATTAATTGTTAATATATTACTTGTTTAAGAATCAGTCAGTCAAATCGGTAGTTTGGCCACGTCATCAGGGATTTGCCATAAGGAGCAAGCCCGTTACATTTTTTTTGTGTTCAGGTGGACGACAAGGAGGTCGATTGTCTGACGATCAGGGAGGAGCAGTGAGTGTACCTGCTCTAGTCATTTTCAGGGTTTGTTCAAGGGCTTGAACGAGGGAGTTATGACTAGCTTTTGTTAGCCTTAGTAATTGTGTTTGGAAGAGCCATCGGGATTGCCGAGGGAAGAGAGAGTTGTCGCTGAGGTTTTGGTTAGACTATCCGTTCGTTGGACTCTGAGATCTGAGCGTGATATCGTTCTTAAGCGTTTAAAGTCATTGATGTAGTTGGGATGCAAGAAGTTTTAGCTGGTTTTTAGGACGTGTGTTGTTTGGACAGTGGTATTTTTGGTGTGCTAGCTTTGGTAGGCACCGGTCATCAGCAAGGTGAACATTGGGACATAATGAGGATTAGGAATCCTTCAATTTTCGTGTTTCGAGCGGACTTAGTTGAATCTAAGTGGGGGAGAACCATCCAGGTATCCAAGACAGAAGCAAGGGTGAAAGTGTTGTAAGACTACGTGGGAGCCATTGCATTCACTATTTTTCAGTTGGGTTGAAAGTGATGTAAGACTACGGGGGACCTATAACATTCACTAATGGTCAGTTAGGGTATAGTGTTGTAAGACTGCGGCAGAGCCGTAGCATTCACTAGCAATGGAGAGTGTTGTAAGACTGCAGGGGGTGTCGTGGCATTCACAAATTTTTTTAGGTGATTTGGACTAGGACAGGCTAGTTCACAGGGTTGTGGGGGAGCCACAACTTAGTTAGGATCTGGACCAGGGGTGATTGATCGATCAATTATCTGGGGGCGAGCCGGACATGGGAATTCAGGTTGGAACCGGTAGAGACTGTTAAGACAAGGTTAGATCTTGAGATACAAGATCATGTGGATGAGTAGTGCGTGTCTCAATAGGGCTACAATTGGGTATCCCTGATATTAGATCTCATAAGAACCTAGTGGTTGGACCGGGTGCGAGGCTGGTAGTCTTAGGGAATCGGCTAACTGTATTTATTAATCAGTCGAGTAAAGGATAACGGGAAGCCATGCTGCATTATGCAAATGTCGATTCGAAGATCTCTGGATAGGAGCGGAGTAACAATTCGGATTTGGATAGGAACCCAAATCGGAATTCATGTAGGACTTTGTTTCAGTGAGATGGAATGTGGGGCGTATTTATGCCAAGGGCATTGAAGGAAGAATTCCAAGATGATGAACAGGTTGGTTTGATGGTATTTTAAGCCATTGTGATGTGTCTCGGGTAGCTCTATCCGTAATAGAGCCATGGCATGTCGGAATCAAGAAAGGGTAGGTCGAGGGAGACCAAGTATGATATAAGACTACAACTATTCTAGTAGTAATCACCTTTTTGCATCGGATTCAGTGGTGACAGGTTGTTAGCCTATCTTAATCAGATAGATCAAATGGACTGAAGGAGATAGGGCAGTTTTTATTAGATGAGGTATTCTTCGGAGGTCACAGAGGACTGCTGAGGGTGTTTTTGGCTTAGCAATCGGGTAGGTGTACGATGTTCCTGATAGTTGGCATACAGGTTGTGACCAGGGAGGTCCAAAATGTTCTCCAGGAAAGCAGCCATGTGGCAGAAAGAGGAGTAGGAGCTACTTTAGTGATTTGGGGTTTGTGTGTGGAATTGCTTGTTATTCGGTAGTCGCAGTTGATCGGTGATTTCGTTCTTTAGGAAGCCTCAAGGTATTAAGAGTGGGAAGTATTCTATCTAGGATGGATTCTTGTGAAATCAGTTCGATGATGATTCGATGTGGGCAGTCTGTCAGGGAGACAGACCATCTCGAACTTCAGATTTCAGACGAAGCAGATGTGATCAGGTTGCAAGGAATTCGTTCATCTTCAGTTTCTAAAACCCTACGAGGGTTGGTTTCGGTTGCCTTGGAAAGGATATAGTATGCTCGGGGTTGTGCACATGAGGCTCTAGTTATTTTCATAAGGAATGGTAAGGAATGATTTCGAGGACAAAATCTAATTTAAGTGGGGGAGAGTTGTAACACCCGATTTTTAAAGTGTTTGATTGTATCTTTGGAGGCCAAGGGTATAACCATAATCTGACAATTCGGTCTTTTATGGGTCTTGGGTTTTATTCGAAAATTTTTAAGGCTTGGGGTGTAGCTAGAAGCATAGGGCTTCATGCCACCTTTTCATGGATATAAAGTTCTTCGGAAACGAACTTAGAACGAAGGAGTTATAGTACTTCGAAGTTGTTGGCAGAATTGGTCCCTGAATGGAAAATTTTACATTTCAGCCCATGCATGCAAGGTGGCATCTAGGTGAGTACGCCCAGCGTAGTGTTGGATAAGGAATCGCGGGTGCTAAAGACGTACAGCCAACGTACGGGGATTACGCCTAACATACGTCCAGGATCTCCAAAACCCTAATTTTTAGGGTTGGCTCACTATTTAAAGCACCATAAGTCTGAGGGGGTGCGCCTCCCTTTCTTTCTCAAATCCTTAAACCCTAAATTCGAGTGGTAATTTCATCTAAGAGTGTTGTGAGCTTTGTGGGTGCATTTTGGGTGGTTTTTGGTGCATTTCAAGAGGATGGAACTTTTTGCAAAGATAGGAATCAAGGAGGAGCTTGTGGATCTGGCATTTGGGACTCATTCTCAGCTTGATGAAGGTATGAAGCTTTGATCTTTATCATTCATCTCTTAGATCTACTATTGTGAGTTTTAGTTCATTTTGGTCCCAAGGATGGAACTTTATGGTTGAAATCTGACTCTTAGGCTTAAAGTTGCCACTGTCTGTGTTAAATGAGTCCCTAAGGCAGAAAGTTGCCATCTTGGAGGTCTTAATGGGTTCATGCATTAGTTAAGACCATTTCCATGGAAGTAGATTATCATTTTTGGAGTTTAAGCTTATGTGGGTCATGAAAAGCCATCAAGTAAGCAACTTTATGGTTTAAGACGTTGAAGAGGACCGATATCTGTATTTGTAGCTACTGGAATGGAGTATTAAGCGCTTAATGGAAAAGTAGCTTAATAGAGGAGTACGTTGGGCATACAGACAGGTACGCGCAGCGTACACCACCTTCAGCCAGTACGCTTAGCATACAAGGGAGTACGCCCCGCGTACTCATCAGTTATGGGCTTGGAGTGTTTTAGGCCTCGGGTTGGGCCAGAGAGTGGACTTTGGGCCTTTGGGCCTTAGTGGACCATTAGAAGTCAGATGTTTTGGGCCAAGAATATGTTTGCGCTTAAGGTAAGGCCCATTAGAAGGGTTGGGCCCAATTTGCAGTAGGCTACTAGTGGGCTTGGAAAGCCAACCTAGTGTTGGGCTTTTGTTTTGGGTTTGGGCCTTTCTAGGCCAGGAGTAGAATGGTCATTTTACCCCATGCATTGACTAATGATTATGGTATGGGACCCAATTGCTAATTGGGTATGTTGTTTGGTAGTGATAGCTCGGGAAGCTGGTGGGGCAGCAGCTATGGGATTCATGCAGGAAGCTTCAGCAGTGCGAGGTGAGTCTTCTCACCATAGCAATGGGTCTAAGGCACCAAGGCTGGCCCATTTTATGTTATGTGGTACACTAGATGTAGTAGGGATATGTGGTATGATAGTTAGCTCTATGCTAAGTGGTATGCTAATGATTATATGATATGTGGTATGCTAGTTGTCTTTGTGATACTTGCATGGAAGACCATGTGGGGTAGCCCATGGCACAATGGTATAAGACCCCGGGGGGAGCCCACGACGTCCTTACAGGTTTATGTACGTGTTATGTGTAGATACTTCTATGATACATGATATGCTATTTGATTATCTATGATATTGGCAGGGAAGACCCCGGGGGGAGCCCGTGACATTAGATGTAAGACCTTGTGGGGTAGCCTATGGCATTCCTAGGTAAAGACCATGTGGGGTATCCCATGGAATTTGATGTAAGACCATGTGGGGTAGCCCATGGCATTCCTAGGTAAAGACCAAGTGGGGTAGCCCATAACACGAAGGTTTAAGGCCCTGGGGGGAGCCCATGGCATCCTTACAGGTTTATGTATGCATGGCTAATGTGGTATGTGTAGCTTTATAGCTAATATGATATATGTTATGTGGATTGTCTGGGGTATGCTCTGGGAAACTCACTAAGCTTCGTGCTTACAGGTTTGTTTATGGTTTCAGGTATCATCGTTCTGGAAAGGAAGGGCTCGGATTGATCGCAGTGTGCACACCTATGATTTTCGTAATGAATGATTTGGGATGAACTCTGATAAATGTTTTACTTAACGATGATTTGAAATGTTTGAAATAAATGGTATTAATGTTTTAGCTATATTAAAAATGAAATTTTTACCATTGATATTTGGGTCGTTACACTGAGGCTGCTAAATGGAAAGAAGCAATGGATTGCGAGATCAAGTCCATATATGACAATCAAGTTTTGAATTTGGTTGATAATGTACCAGGTCGAAATATAGTTTTGTGCAAATGGATCTTCAAGAAGAAGACCTTGTCACTAGTAGCCAAGATAAAATCTATTAGGATAATGCTCGTCATAGCTTCCTTTCCTAACTATGAAATTTGGCAGACGGATGTCATAGGATTTTGTAGACACAATGTTTCCAAATAGAGTGTGCAAGCTTGAGAAATCCATCTATGGATTGAAACAAGCATCTCCCAGTTAGAATCTTTGCTTCCATGAGAAATTCAAAGAGTTTGGTATCTCTAGGACTGATGATGAGTCTTGTGTATATATTAAGGCTAGTAGGAGTATAATGACTTTTCTGGTGTTGTATGTCGATGACATACTACTCATGGGAAACGACATTCCAACTTTACAAGAAGTTAAGTCTTGGCTTGGAAAGTGTTTTACCATGAAAGACCTTAGAGAAAAAGCCTATATTCTTAGGCCAATAATCTTGAGAGATAGAAAGAAAAGACTATTTAGACTTAGTCAAAGTACATACTTTGACAAAGTACTAAGTAGGTTTAGTACGGAAATTTCCACGAAACAAGAGCTACCTATCCAAAGCAATACCAAATTGAGTAAGAATCAAAGCCCTAGTGTAGACAAAGAGATAGCTGATATGAGCTAGTTCAACCTGCAAATAGGACACAATGGCTTATTCAACCTGCGAATTAGAGTACATAGTTGCAAGTGAAGCATCAAAGGAAGTAGCTTGGTTGAAGAACTTCATTAGAGATCTTGGAGTTGTCCCAACGATTCAGGAGCCAATGGAACTTTTCTACTATAATGAAGGAGCGGTTACTTGGACTATGAAACCAAGAGATCATGGAAAGTCTAGAAATCTCGAAAGAAAGTACCATTACATCATACGTAGGGTAGCAGAAGGTCACTTCATTGTAAGGAGGGTATCATTAGAAGAGAATCTTGCAGATCCTTTGAAGAAGGCTCTGAGTAGGGTCAAGCACAGTCAGCATCCTAGGAGAAATGGTCTAAGAGATGATATTAGTTTTATTAGTTAGATAGTTAGTTTGAAACTTGTAACAAATAAATGTAATTGATCTTTGGTGATTAAATAATGGAGCATTATATATGAGTCTGTTTATTGCCTTTTGTCAATTGTTTATTCTTATGTTTCGTTTTGCATGTTTTACTTCCCGAATAATGTGATTATTCAAATTCCACAGTCGGTCATACTTTTGGAAGTAAGTAGTGAATTAAGACTGACATGAATTGGATTGTAGAATGTCTAACGGAGTTAGACATAGAAATAGTATTGCAACAATGTTCATAAGTACTTAGAAATGGAGATTTAAGTATTTGATAAACCCACACTCAGAGAATTACTTCATGGATTCCATGACGAGTAACTTTGAGATGATAATATCTTATGATCTTGAAATGAAGATATATGAGTTGTAATTTACATGTCATTTGTACATTGGTAATGTGTAAAAGCATCAATAACTTGATTTTATAAAACGTATTGTAATGCATGATTTGTTGAGTAAAGGATGTAAGCATATGAGTGAATGTTTATTCGTTCTTTTTGTCCTAATGGGAAAAGCAATATATTTAGGCCCTCGGTGATTTGGTGTTGACTTATAATGTTGGGCCCAGCCAAGACTAAATTGATGTATTCAATTAGAAGTCCTATATCATCACAAATCAAAAATCAGGAAAGAAAGTCTTCGACTATGAGATTGATTCTATTCCATGTATCATGTTTGAATGATATCTTGTAGAATGGAGGATTATATGATCACTTATCTTAGGACGTGTAACTGACTGTGTCAGAGTTTGGTGGCGACTTTTGAAATCTACAATTTGCTGATCGCAATTGGACATGATAACTTTTAGAGAGACAGATTAATTTATTATGTGATTAATAAGTTAAATAAATAGTTTATTAATATATTATGAAAATAATATATTAATTAGAAAATCTATTATTTCATTAATAATTTATCAGAAATTAATTGAAATTAGTTTTTGGATTAAGAGAATTAATTAAAAGTGCAAGGTCTAAATTGCAATTTTTCAATAGTTGAACAAAAGGCTCCGGAACCTTCCACCATAGGGGTGGACAGTTTTAAGGGGATACTCTAGGGTTTCTATAATATCACATGTGGATAAATAAAGAATGAGATAAATACCAGATTTTAAATATTAATTTAATATTTAAATCAGGGTTATTTATGGTTTCCTTGTAGCACTATATAAAGACCCCTAAGCCTTGCATTTTCAGCCACTCATACCTTTAGAGAGATAGCCAAAATTCTACCCTCCCCTCTCCTCTCACGATAGTGTTCCTTCTTGCTAGTTTGCGTGTGATCTACTAGAGGCACGACAATTGTAGTACTTGCTTCCAAGAGATCAACAAGTAAAGGATTCTTGTTATTTGCTACAAAAACAACAAGGTATGTAAAGCTAAACCCTATTATGATTTTCGAAATATACCTAAGGTTTCTAGGGTTTCTTATTTTATGTTCTTTGTTATAGGTTCAATAGTGAAAACCTAGATCCTTAGGTTGCATGTGAACTTAAGGGTTTTAAGTTTATTTGTTTTAGCTAAATCATATTAACTATAACTCTCTTTTAGGTTGTTTTGGCTAGTTTTGACTTTCATTTTTGAGCCTAACGAGGTTAAAAATAAATGATTTTATAAATATCATATCTCTCTCTCTCTCTCGTACATACTCCATTTTCAGCAAACATTTTCCTAAAGTTTATATTTCAAAGAGTATTACGAAACCCCTTTTTTCACTTTTAGTCAAAACTCAACCAATCTCTAAGTACTGTTTTGACATAATTAATTTTAATTACCTAGTTGATTTCTGTTTTTTATAAAATCCATAACTCTCTCATTTGCAGTCGGATTTTTATAAATCTTATATTCTTGAGATCATGTTAACGAGTACTATCCAAGTACGTTAACCAGCTTAGAAAGCGTTACAAGTTTTTGGGCTGTAATTTTTTAGGCTAATGGACATTTTTAACCAATAATTGTAATATCACACTTGATTCTTATTACCTCAAAAATCAAACATTACAATACTAAGCAATTACATCTATTTTCCTACTCTTTCCTAATAGCGATCAGTGACAGAAACCTCTCGGTTGTCACATACATCAACATACAAATGCTATAATCCAATTATAGTTTTACATCAACATTGGGATGCTATAGTCCAAATATAGTCTTACATCAACATACACATGTTATAGTCCATTGATAGTCTTTCATCAATATATGAATGCAATAATCCAACTATAGTCTAATCAGTTACATAGACATCCTACCACACAAAGGACATAAAACGTCACACATAGTATAGTGAGAAAACTCACTTGAAGCTAGAAGTCCAAGTCTCTTACGTAAGACTCCTAAAATAAACCAACTAGCATGAACCTCCTAAATTCACAATTAGATGCATCTCAACAACGATACAAAGATTGACCTCATTCCAAACTCCATGTCCATTAAAGTTTGACCAAAAATCAAATTGGTCAAAAAATCAATTGTAACAATCGTTCAATGTATGAATCATTTTTCTTGTATTTATTTTAAAAGAAGTAGCCACGACGTGGTGGAGTATCACCACGATGTGGCGTATCAGTTTGGATCGTGGGATTTTAATGACCCACTATAGTGTAGTTTAGAGGCACCATGACATGGCGGGCGCTTTTTAGTGAAAACCCTAACTTTTGGGTCTTTGACCCTATTTAAGGAACATTAAGGCTTCCAATATCAGAAACCCTAACCCTAGACTCCATTGAAGTTATGAGCTCATTCTTGGTGCATTTTGGTGATTTTAGAATCAGAAGGAAGCTTTTGGTGAGGTGGTTTCATGGAAAGCGTCGTTTATTCAACTAAGCTCATCTATTAGACAATGGTGAGTGCCCAAGACTCCACCTTTCCTTGCCATGTTTCTAGATCTTTTATTTTTTCCCCATTTTCCATGATTTTGATGCACTTAAGTGATGGGATCTCATAAAGTTTTCGACTTTATGAATCTTCAGGTCAAAGTGAGCAAGTAATGTCCTGGACCTGGATTGTAATCAAGTTTTGATGTCATGCATGGGACTTTAGTCATTAAACCCTATTTTTCCCTAAAGTGGAAAAGGGATGTTTTGGACATGAAAGTCCATAATGCCATAATTTTTAAGGTCACTTTGGAGTGTGAAGCCATTCTAGAAACTTTAGAGATGCAACTTTAAGGATTTGGTGTTTAATGAGAATCTTGATGCATTAAGTCACCATTAGTTGTTGGGTTTGGGAGTTTGGATTAAGGAAGAGTTTGATGGAAAAAGTAGGAAATATTACTCATCAAGACCATGGAAGGACCATATATGAGCCTCAGAGTTTTTGTAGTTGAGCGAAAAAGGACTTAATGGTTTATGCTGTCCAGACGCATCACCACAGCATGGTTGAGGTCGCTAGGGTGTCGTGGCTTGGTCTAGACCCATCTGTTTTGGCAATTTGTGACCACGACGTGGTCAAGGATCCCACGACGTGGTGGCTAGTTGGTTTGACTTTTGACTTTTGATTTTGACCTGGATTTTGAACATAGTTTTACCTAGGGGTATTTAGGGTATTGTGATCTATATTATGAGTTTTGGTTATTGTATTTATAAAGGTGAACAATTAAGTCGATTCTGGAGCAACGTGTTGTTTTAGTTTCTCACATGTCTACGAGGTGAGTCTTCTTACTGTTTCCATGGTTCGAAGGCACCAATTCTGACCCATTATTGTGTTATCTAGGGTGATAGTTGTTATGAGGCTTATATGAGTTTTTATGATGGATTGACATACACCCTAGGGTAGGGCCCACTATTGAATGTTTAGGTTGAAAGTGTTGGATTAGTGTCTAAGTCCATAACTATTTTGGTATGTACTTGACCCGATGGTGCATGGTCCTTTTGGGTTGCCTTCAACAAAGCAACTTGATAGGATGAATTATGGAGAGAAAGGATTAAATATGATTTATTAATATATTATGAGAATAATATATTAAAGGAGAAATCATATTGTTTAATTAATATTAGTCAAGAATTAATAAGAATTAAGTTTGTGACTAAAAGAGATTAATTAAACTTAAGGGACTAGAATTGTAATTATAAGATAATTGCAATTGGGCTATGGATTACCTTATAATATAAGGTTGGACGAATTCTATGGGGAAACCCATTTGAAATCGTCCAAGGCTTCTTAAAGAAGGGTCCATGGGTTGCTTAGGGCCTAAGCATCCAAATTAGGGTTTCCTTGTTAGATAACCCTAATAGCCTCACTATTTATAGGACCCTTAAGCCCCAAAAACGTGGTGAACTTGTTCTCTAGGGTTTCCACACGTTTTGGGCAGCCTCCTCTCTCCTTATTCTTCATCCTCTTGCTCTTGGTGTTTGTGAGCCATTAGAGGAGTGACATTTGTGACTCTAAGCTTTCTAAAGTCATTACAAGGAGGAATTGTGATTGTTATTGCTACATAATAATCAAGGTAAGATCTAAACCTATTTCTTATGTTAATATTGATTATCATATGCTAGATTTAGGGTTTAAAGTCTTGGATGAATAGCATGTATAATAGAGAAACCTAGATCCAAGCATTAGGGTTGCATGAGCACATAGGATGTTCTTATGGCTAAAACCCATCAATGGTATCAGAGACTAGATTGGTTTCTATTGTATTGATGCATATTTGATCGAAGTCAGCACTAAAAATCGAAATTTTTTGCTTCCGAGTGTTTGACTCGCCGAGTCACTTGGTGAACTCGCCGAGTCAGCTGTACTTGACGAGTCCAGGTCCAGAATCGACGAGTCAAAGCGTCTGATAGCTCATATTCACGATTTTCTTCCTGTTTTGGCTTTGGATAATTACCATAAACATGTTTTCGTTATAAAATCCGAATTTTATCAATATTTGGTGATTATACTTACCTAAATAGAAGATAATTGTCAAAATTTAGATAATCATTTGTTTTATTAGATAAAGGTTGATTATTTGTAATTTAGATTTGACTTATCTTGTGAAAAAGTTTTAATTTTTCCCCTTTAAGTTTTATAGTTTAAATTTGAACTTAATAGTTTTGTTTTTGAAATTTAAATAGTTAAAACCCTAATGTTTTGAAATGTTTCAAAACTTTCCCTCAAGTTTTGGAATTTAAAAGTTGATTAAAAGTTTAATTTAATGTTAAATTCTAAAACCCTAGTATTGTTTTGAAAAGTTCAAATCACACCCTTATGGTTTTATTAATTAATTAAAGTGTATAATTAAAAGAGATTTAGTAAATCCATAAATTTTTGGTGTACAATTCAATTTAATTAAAAGTATAATTATTAAATTAGACCATCTACTGTTTTAAAAGTGTAAAATACACCCTAAACTATATATAACATTAAAAGTCTAACATTATATATATGTATAATTAAAAGTCAGTCTTACCGTTAGTAGGTCTCATTCACGAAGTTGGTCTATAAGGGCTGTTTAAGGAAATTGCCTATAAAATGGCGATTGAATGGGTATCCACTCTTACCCACCGCACTCTTGACTAGTGGAGGGTCGTTAGCCGAACGGGTAGGATAGGACATAAACCTTCCATTATAAGTATAATGAATTATAAAAGTAACTAAATGCTTTCATAAAATTCCCAATCTTAGTTACTTTAGGCAAAAGTGAATTGATGCAATTCCATGAAGTTACACTTTGTGCCCTTGCGAAGACGTTAGTGGAGCGTGTGTGGTTAACCGGCACACTAAATGGGTCTAAGCAAAGGTAGCAAAGGGTGACTCAATGTTTGTCATAGTTCGGTGGAGCGTGTGTGGTTAACCGACACATCGCATAGGTGACTGTAACATGTGAGGGCACCATGTAAATTTGCATGGTTATTCACACCCGCTTTGTGATCCTCGGCATCCCAATCACAAACTAGATGGGCATATCGAGATTTAAACATGCCATTGAAAAGTTCAATGAATCTCATAAGATCTAGGAGTTTTCAATACATTTAAAACTTAATCTGTTTTTCATTTTTCATGGTGGAAAATTAGTGAATCGTCATTCACTTACCTTCAAATGTTCTGCAATTAGGGTTACGACATCCCTCTCCCGAGTTGTGGAATATTGTGTTGGGTCCTAGCCTTAATATCTCATTTGGGTGATTTATTAAGGACTCAATCAATCAAATAACTTGAATTTGTTTTCTCCTGTTTTGCAGATGTCAAAGTGCGACAACTATGGTCTTCCCAAATCCCGTGGAACAAGCATTCCACATGAAGATGATATTCCACGATTCGATCGAGGAACAAGAAATCATGCTTCACTTCCTCCTCCTCCTCCTGTTGTTCTCCCTAACCCACAAGATCAAAGAATTGAAAGGTTCAATGTCACTAAAGCCCTATTGGAAATGAAATATGAAGATGGTAAACCCGTGTGTGCCCACGTTCTAGGAATGAAATCACACATCGATAGGTGGATAATGTTGGGTGTGTCATTCCCTGATGAGTTGGCTATAGGCTGGGTTCGACAGTGACTCCCTGAATCATATAATGAGTTCAAAAGAAAGTATTATATGATAGATCATGATGCAAACCTCATTGACCTAACTTACATGCTCATTGCTGCTGAATCAGAAATGATTTGGCAAAGCAATGGAGCATATGTGTTGGGAAAGTCAACCAACCATGCTTCCGAGGACGTTCTAGGAGAACCGACCTGCGTTTGCTGCCAAGAGAAAGGGTGTTGGATACAAGTCTGTCCTAAAAGCCTAAAGAGTCCAGAAGATTAGAGAGTCCAAGAGTATGGTTGTGCTTTAGGTAAAATCCACTATCTAACTCCATTAAGTTCCTATTCATTGATTCTTAATACATGATGTGATAAGATTGCATTTGAATGTTTTGCAGGATCAGTGAAAAGAGAGGAAGCTTGATGAAAGAGCAAAATGAGTCTAATCACGAAGAAATGGATCTCGATCGCATGGATTCGAAGATTAGATTTTGAGCTTAGAAAGTTATGATAGAGTTGTTAGGAATATTCAATTGCATAGTCTTTCAGTTGATTTTGCATTGTAAGGACAAATGTTTTCTGTTGTTTTTATGAATAAAATAAATTTTGGTTTGACTCATTTATTTATTTATTTATTTCCTTGCAAAGAAATCGTTATGAAAAATTGATGTTTGCATATTTCTACAACAAATGGATGTGATTCTTAATTATGTTATTTGTGGAAAGGTCAAGAATTTACCAAATAGGGAATGTTTCTCATCGCCCAAGTTTCAATTGGATAGAGACTTGGAATCATACAACAAGTATTGCATGATGAATGAGAAGTTTCATATTTGAAAATTAGACTAATTCGTTAACAAAGTGTCAAGTGAAGGACTAGGAGATCGAGTACACAAGGTTATGTGTTGATCAAGTCCACCACAAGAGCAACAAAGATATTTGTCATGATTTACTAAAGTTAAGTAAATATGATTACACTTATGAGATTAAGTGTAATTCTTAGTTGATTGGAAAAAGTTTAAATCAATAGCAGAACGAATAAGAAGAATCAAGTAGGCAGAAAGATAAAAGTTTTTCTATTCTAAGAAGAAGGGAGAGTACCTTTTATTATGTTTTATGATAGGTCTTAATGATTAAGAACCATATCTCAATTGATCCTCTAAGTGAATCTTAGTGCAATTGTATGTCTAAGAAGAGGAATCAAGAATTGAAGAAATGGTTAAATCAATAAGTCAATCATACTTCGTTCCAAAAACAAGTCTTAGAGTTAAGATTGTGACATTAAGTGACAAGTCTTAAGAAGGTTTATAACATTTATCAAATGTGGAAAGTTGTGATGTCTTGGATAAGACAAAGACCAACTAGGACCAATTTTGTGAAGTGTTTTGTCTTGATAAAAACTACACTAACTCTTGAATATTTGTTTGTCAAGAAATATTTTATTGACAAGAGAATCTTATATGTCAAGGAGTATGTGGGAGTCTTAATGGTCTTGAAAAGGTTCAAGAACTTACCAAGAATAAACCTTATAGATCATCACTAGCACACGACTTGAGGTTCAGAACCTATCGTGTTGACATTATCTTGTTTCTGTGTCGTTCCAATTGAGTTAATTATGCATGTGAGTCCTATGAGTTCTCATTTGAACGCATAAAAAGGCAAGCACCTTGATCAATGAAAAGTACATTGATAAGATAGGGTGAGTTGCTTAACTACTTGGAAGACATGGTGGGCAGCCGTGTTACCATAAGGCAGGAGATCAAGATTGAAAAAGTTCCGTCCATAAGAGTTTGGATTTGTCGCAAACTTTGGTTTTGACAATTCGCATGGATAGGAACACATACACCCTTAAAATCTAAGTGTCATAAGATTCCCTCCTTCATGAAAATGACTGTGAGGAAATGCTTTCACTATGAAAGATTTTAAGAAGATAGTGATTGTGAAATTGTATTCTCAAATTTGATTATGGTTACGGTATCCCCTTCCATAATTCGAATTATGAGATTTGGCAATTAGTCCGAATTGTTTAACACACTCGTATGAACTATCTAAGGCAAAGGTGTATAAGTTTAAGAAGCTTAGATAAAGGATTATCAAAGCATTAAGTATTAGAAATATGAACTTAAGAAATTAAATAGGTATTGTTTTTTTCTGTAAGTTAAGTTGTTTTCTAAATACATGTCAAAGCTAGTGGGAGCATAAGTGTTGTGCTTATATGATAATAATCATCATGATAATGGGAGCATAGATGTTATGATTGTATAATTATAAAAACAAGTATTGCAAGTTAGCAATATTAATTATAGAAAACAAGAGTTATACTTTGCAAAGTCGTAAAGGTTGAATAGTTGTTTTGCTATAATTAAGGGAGAGAATATTGTACTTCGTTTCAAAATCTAAAGCTTAGATTGAGAAATTTTAATAAATTTAGTCAAAGGACACATAGTGTGTTCTTAAATTTCGATTATGATTACGGTATCCCTCTTCATAGTTCGAATTGTAAGAACGAGACACATAAATCATTATGGCAGAAGATTGATAAAGTATCATATCTTTATGCATCGTGTCCCATACGCTTCGGGTATAGGATCGATTGCAAATACTATTCTAAGATTTTCCAAATGTCTAGCGCATTTAGAGGAAAAAAAGGACTAGAATTGGTTTTGACTAAGATAATTAAACAACTATCAAAGGACAATCCAAAGCTCGCTAAGGATTGGTCGCTTGTGAGTAGTTGGAAGTATGATATTGGATGGAGCATATCGACATTATTATGAATAGATAAGATTCTATTAAGAATGAGTTGTCATATGGTAAGTATGGAAAGGTTTCCATGTTGGGAGTTGGATATTGAGAATCTATGTCTAGATTAGAAACTTTTATGCAAAAGGATGTTCAAAGGAATGTACTTTGAGTGAGAGACATCACATCTATAGAATTGTCTTGTAACAATTTCCGATAGAGAGCTTTGTAATTCATTGGCGATAGTCATTGTGACATTAGTACAGTGACATTACAAAAGGATCATTGCATAAAATGTTAGAATCTAACATATCTATAAGTGGCAAGAATTTGATATTCTTACACTTTTGATAAAGATTGGGAGTTGTGAAATGAGTAGGATTGGAAATGTATTTATTTGATCTATTTCATAAAGTAAGCACCATAGGTAAACATTGTGTGCATGCTAAGATCATGGGACAAGTATAGCTATAATTCAAGTAAGAAGTTGATTACCCGAAACGACAAATAATGAGTAATCGATATGGTGATAAATAAAAGGTGTTTTATTTATACTCAAAGGTTTGAGGCCATATGGGATTAGTATTATTCTTGTGTTTCACTTTGCGTGTTTTGACATCCTGAATAATTTAATTGGTTCAGAACAGTCAAATTATTCGAACGGACCACAGTCATTCATATGTTGGAAGTAGGTATGAATGAAGATTGTCGTGAATTGGTGTGTGGATTGTCTAAAGAGCATTAGACATAAGCAATTGTTTGTTGCAACGTTCATGAGTGCTTATGAATATGATTTGAGCATTGGATTAAACCCACGGTCACTTGGATCACTTCATGGATTTTATCACGAGTGATTGGTGAGACGATAACATCTTATATTCTTGAAACCGAGATGTGTGAGTTGTATCTTGCGAGTCGGTTGCACATTGATAATATGTAAACGCACCAGTAACTTGGTGTTATAAAACATATTGTTGTGTGTGATTTGGTGAGTGAGTGCAAGCGAGCATTGAGTCAAATTTTATCCGTTCCTTTTATCCAAAGTAGGATAAAAGCGATATATGTGGGCCCCTCGATGATTTAGTGATGGCACCTAAGTGCTTGGCCAAGCCAGGACTAAATTGATGTGTTCAATTGTAGTCTGTTGTCAGTCGTCATAAATCTGAATTCGGGAAACAGCACATAGACAGAGAGAATGATTTAGATCCATGTCTCAGTCTATACGATAATATCTAGAATGGAGGAATATATGATCCCTTATCTAAAGGACACGCGTATCTGATAAGATCAGAGTTGACAGCGACTTTAGAAAGCTACGATTGCAAATCAGGATCTGAAGTCATACGCGGAATAGTTATTAGAATTATCCAAGTGGGAGACTGTTGGATTAGTGTCTAAGTCCATAACTATTTTGGTATGTACTTGACCCGATGGTGCATGGTCCTTTTGGGTTGCCTTCACCAAAGCAACTTGATAGGATGAATTATGGAGAGAAAGGATTAAATATGATTTATTAATATATTATGAGAATAATATATTAAAGGAGAAATCATATTGTTTAATTAATATTAGTCAAGAATTAATAAGAATTAAGTTTGTGAATAAAAGAGATTAATTAAACTTAAGGGACTAGAATTGTAATTATAAGATAATTGCAATTGGGCTATGGATTACCTTATAATATAATGGGGAAACCCATTAGAAATCGTCCAAGGCTTATTAAAGAAGGGTCCATGGGTTGCTTAAGGCCTAAGCATCCAAATTAGGGTTTCCTTGTTAGATAACCCTAATAGCCTCACTATTTATAGGAACCTTAAGCCCCAAAAACGTGGTGAACTTGTTCTCTTGGGTTACCACACGTTTTGGGTAGCCTCCTCTCTCCTTATTCTTCATCCTCTTGCTCTTGGTGTTTGTGAGCCATTAGAGGAGTGACATTTGTGACTCTAAGCTTTCTAAAGTCATTACAAGGAGGAATTGTGATTGTTATTGCTACATAATAATCAAGGTAAGATCTAAACCTATTTCTTATGTTAATATTGATTATCATATGCTAGATTTAGGTTTTAAAGTCTTGGATGAATAGCATGTATAATAGAGAAACCTAGATCCAAGCATTAGGGTTGCATGAGCACATAGGATGTTCTTATGGCTAAAACCCATCAGAAAGACACCCCAAGGTGGGGATCATGTTTGTTGATTGTGTTGAAGTACACCCCATCAGAAAGACACCCCAAGGTGGGGACCATGTTTGTTGATTGTGTTGAAGTACACCCCAGGGTGGGGCCCATATGTGTATATCACGTTGGTTTATACCCTAAGGTTAAGCCCAATTGTATGTTTTAGTATGTGGTACTTTGGTGTAACGTCCCATTTTTCACAACCAAAAATTTTCATTTTTATTAAGGTAAAACTTCCCAATTTATAAATCCATTATTAAGAAAACCTTTTAATCCAAATACATTTATTATAATTTCAGAGTAATATTTAAAACGCGGAGTCTTCATTGCTGCTGATGAATGTGTACAGTCACACCTTCGCCTTCCTGGGATAACCGATGATACCTGAAACAATAAACAATTGGGTAAGCACGGAGCTTAGTGAGTTTTTCCCAAAATACGCCAAATGATAAACATACAAGCATGTATCGGGTCCACTCAACCATCAGGCTGGAATACCCAGGGTTTATTGGCCTACCGCCTCAACCCAACGGCTCTACCAGAGCCTCCATGCCTTCGACTTACAGTCGTCCCGCATTGGGTATCTTGGCCTACAATACAAAGCAAGACCTCCTCAACCCAACCGCTCTAGCAAAGCCTCCATGCCTTCAGCTTACAGCCAACCCGCACTAGGTATCTTGGCCTACAACATAAAGCAGGACCGCCTCAACCCACCACTACCATATGTCGACATATAAACAATCAAGGATCAAGTAGGCACATAACATAGGCAAACATCAACCATACAACTCACTACCGCCTACTAGTCCTCTCACAGCATACATTTCCATTACCAACTAACCTCCATGAAATGTGTAACCATAAGTAGCTAGAGGTGAGATAGCCACCCAAATAGATGATCCTCCTCTAGAACCATAACCAAACAAGGAATAGGAAAGAAAGCCTAGATCAATAGTTCTCAGGCTATGCTACATGACCACAGACAATCCCTAGCGTACTTCAATAGAAGATAACAAACAAGTAAAGATAGCATATAGATCCAACAGTGCACTATATCATAGCAACATCCTACATACCAGGATACCGATCTATCATATCACTACAACATAACAACATCATATATACCAGGATACCGATCTAACATATCACTACAACATAGAATCATCCTATATAACAGGATACCAATCTAGCAAATCACTACAACATAGCAACATCCTATATACCAGGATACCAATCTAACAGATCACTACATCATAGCAACATCCTATATAACAGGATACCGATCTAACATATCACTACAACATAGCAACATCCTATATACCAGGATACTAATCTAATAGATCACTACAACATAACAACATTCTAAGTATCAACAATCCAAGGAATGCATGACCATATATATTCAGAGGTGAGATAGCCACCCGGACAGGTGTTCCTACTCTAGAACAACAAGCAAACAAGGAACTGGTAAGAGAGCCTAGAAGTCCTCGATCTATCCTACATGACTATATATAGTCCCTAAGGCATCCTTCTACTGATAGATAACAAAAACTAGTGGGCAGGCATTGGTGCCTTCGACCCACGGTATAATGAGGCGAAACTCACCTAAATCGAAGAACTCTGAACACTACGATATGACCCCTTTTTAGCACTGCTTTCTCTAGCGAATCCTCTAACACCAGAACTAGATAGAATCTCAATCAATAGCCCAAAATCCTAAAGTTTAACCCAAACTCAAACTCAGGCAAAAAGTCAACGGTCAACAGTCAACAGACCCTCACGACGTAACCATCTATGGCTCACATCGTGAGCCATTACAGGACAAGATAATCGAGTCTGACCACCCTCACGACGTGAGATGCATCTTCTCACGTCGTGAGATCCGTCTAAAGGCCATATTGCTCCACAAACTTATTAATCCAATAAGCCACTAGTCCATCTATTCCAGGAGGCTTCCTAACACTCCAAGGATCATAAAATCGATGCTTTAAGGTCTTGTATGTCCAATACAAGAATTGATCTCAAAATAGGTCATTCATCTTGAAAATAAGATAAATTTTCAAGCATGGACTCAAACATCCTCTAAACTTCAGATCCATGACATACAAGCACCAAGGGACCTTAAGGACCCATAAAATTGCCAACTTTATGGGGTCCCAACACTCTAAATCTAAATATCTTTGATAAATATGTATAATACCTTAGATCTAACAACAAGGAAACATAAATCTTGGAACTTGATTACTCACATTGGTCCAAAAGTGTGGCTAAAGACTGCAAATGAAACTTCGAAGATGAAACTATGCTTCTATAGTGATCTCATCCTATTTAAACCTCCAAAACTCCACCAAAAGCTCAAGAAACACAAGGAGAGGATAGGGTTAGGGTTTTACTGAGTTTAGTGATAAAGGAGACTGGTTTAGATAAAATGAAGTTTATGGGGTTTAAATACAATGGAAACCCTAAAATATCGTAGGATTGGGCTGCAACGTATCTCACGTCATGAGCTCCTAATACTCACGTCGTGAGCTCAGCTTAAATCAGAATCTTCATTGTTTGTTGCTCACGTCATGACCTTTCTATGGCTCACGTCGTAAGTCTTGGTTTTACCCAAAAAACATGCCTTGACTCCTTGAAACCCTAAATCGAACCGATCCGGAAAACCGGGTGTTACATTTAAGGAACTCACTAAGCTTGGTGCTTAAAATTTATGTGGTTTCAGGTACTTCTGGTTTGAAAAGGAAGGGCCCGACGTGATGACACAACTTCCCCTCTTAATTTCCGTATTTTGAATAATTATACTATGATGTTTTGAATATTACATTGATGGTGGTTTTTAGAACAACTAATGAATGAAGTGACAATCTTTGAATGAAAAAATTATCACTGTTTTTGGGCTATTACATCAATGGTCAACAAACAATGTGTCGTAACCACTAGAATGCTAAGCGATGATCGTGAGGAGTGTGTCTGTTATATTTTAGGAAGTAAGCATGAATAGACACGAGCACTATCTTAGTTAGGGAAGATGCCTAAATTGTTTTATCTGTTAAACGATTTATGATATAAGATTCCTTATATGCTTTATGAAGCTATCGTTTGATCGGATCTATGGTCTATTGCCGATCGGATCTGGAAATTTTATGTGTTTAGATTACTAAACGTTTAATTACGGTATTAGAACTGACATATAACTTTTCGGAGTAATAAAGATATTTATACGTCTATCTTAATAAAGCTTTCCCATCTTAAATTCTCGCCTAGGTACACCGAACATCTTCTTTGGTGTACAAGACGTCATAGTGCATCCAGACTAGGAAATATCCGTGGAAGAAGAAAACCTGAACCTAAGAATGTGATGGGTTATGCATCGGTAGTTGCGCCTGCACCCAAACCTATCACAATGGAAGAAGTTCAGGAAATGATGTGAACCATGATAGACTGATAAGATAGAGGAAATAAGGAGGTTTGTAGTAGTAAATGATACCTATAAGAAGATATCGTAAGTGGTATCTTGCCTTTATAATACGTCTGAAGTATAGCTTTGATTGGCAGGATGATAGAACTTTTGGTGTAAATCCTGAAGCCGTCCCATCATCTGGCATTTCCACCACCAACCGAGTTGAAATAGAATTGATGTTGAAGATACACATGGAAGAAGTCCTAGTCTAAGAAGTTTTATGATTAGGACACATTCTTATGTGTTAAATCGTTTTGTGATTTTAGGAAATTAGAACTTGGGGACTACGAGACAATTCTTGGGACGAGTATGAGTAGCTGTGAAAGGTAGTAGAGGCCTATACTACCAGAAGCACATGACTCGCACTTGGATCAGGGAAGGTCACAAAGTTACCAAGGCACTAGTAATTGATTCCATTTTGTTTATGTCTAACGTAGCCATCGTTTCAGTAATGACTAAGAAGATTATTATTATTCCAACCCTAGTGGTCATATCAAATCGATTATGGCTAAGATAAGTATGTTACGTGGTTCAGAGAACCTAGTTCGATGTAGCATCTGACTTAAGCCAGAAGATTGAAGTGAAAGATAATTAAAGCGATCAATAGAAGTATCGCGATCGTTGTTAAAGTAAGAAGCTTATAGATAGAAGTGATACATGCTATAATGTGATTTTATCACATTAGAACATGTAGGAAGGTATCTTCCAATGTGGAATATGACTCAAAAAGACTAGAGTCTAAGCGTTGCATCATACGATGAGAGGTTATTAAAACATGAACCATCGGTCTGTTACGGTAATTGAAGTAAAGAACTTATCTTAAGTTAAGTTCGTTAAGAAGGAGTATGAGTCTCCAATAAGGATCGAGTTTGTAACTTAAAGGTTACGATTGAATGTGCAACATAGGATAAAGAGCAAGTGCAAGATTGAGCACCACGAGCAATCAAGAAGTCTAAGAGTTAGAAACTCATTAGAAAAGATATAAGATTTACAGTTATTACCAAGGATGAAAAGATAACTTATGGAGTCATTATACAAGCCCTGTTTTGTTGATGATTACGGGACGTAATCATCCTAAGGGGAGATAATTGTGACGCCCATAGATTCGAGCTAGTCAATTTAGAGATAATAAGCATCAAAATGACTTTCTGATAGAAGATTGTTTAGGATAAATAATCTTAACCAAAGTTATATTATATGCAACAAGGATTTTGTACATATAAAGAGCGTTGAAATATGACTTATAACGAAGAAGTTATGGCCCATCGAAGTTTTGCGATTAAACCGGCACGGCTCTGCGTAACATAAAAAGTGAATTTTTGACAAAATAGTTTTTAGCCTTAGATCTCTAAACGAAAGTTGTAGTAGACATTAAATCGAGAGCATGGATATAGAGAAAAGTCCAAATCTAATTTCGTTATAGGAAGTTATGATTTTTCGAAGTTTCAGCATAGTAATATACAGTTCATAAATCAAATTATAGACCGGTCAATTTTTAGCCAAAATGATCCAAATGATAATTGAAGATCTCATTAATAGGAGTTCAAGGATAAAAAGACAGTCGAAAACGGAGTCCGCATGTAGAAGTTATGAATTTTACACGGTTGTTAATAGTGTAATCTTCTCAAACTATTAAGTTTAAGATTGGTTAAGAATTAGCAATTGGCGTCAAAAGGAAAGTTGTAGATCTTGTCAATGACTATGCTTGCATATAAAGAACATAAAAAACAAAGCTCATATGCGAAAGTTATGAATTTTTTAAGATTGATTGTTTTACCTGCGTCCTGCGCCACATGTCAGCACCAGGCGAAGCCGTGGTGCCTACGCAAGACTCACGACGTGAGAGGCATGTCTCACGACATGAGAGGCCCCTGGACAGCCTGTGAATAGAGCCAAAAATCACTCCATCTTTCACAAATTTGAAATCCATTCTCTCCCAAACCCGAAGG
This sequence comes from Lactuca serriola, assembly GCF_051521515.1. Taxonomy (NCBI): domain Eukaryota; kingdom Viridiplantae; phylum Streptophyta; class Magnoliopsida; order Asterales; family Asteraceae; genus Lactuca; species Lactuca serriola. The sequence goes on from NC_136416.1 coordinate 183,562,036, forward strand.
TCCCAAGACCTTTTCTCTAGCACCTCCTAAGTGTTAGTAGCGAAGCCCAGAGCGTCGGAAAGCCCCGATGAGAAGAGCATTCGGATCAGAAGTTCTGCCTATCCAAAGCCCGTTTTCTCTCTAAACCCCCCTTGTAAGTGAGTTATGATTATCATACATTAAGTATAACTTTTGTTTAAGTTCATTATCGTTATTATGAACCTATAAGCAATATTTATCGGTGATTCCAAGTCTTTATACTGATTGATCTACTTATGGGGATGATGTCTAGGGTGTGATTTAGTGAGATGTTTAAAGTAGGATTTCCAAGCAGTATACTTCATATATCAAACAGACCCTACCTCCGATATGATCCTACTTGGTTGTTCCTTACTTTATAGATCATGAAAGTAGACTTTGAGTTAATGATGAATCTAGACTAATAATTAGTTGCAATAAATATTATACTAAAACTTAGTGATAATGACACTAGGTTTCATCAAAGGAAAAGACAATTGTTAGAAGTGAAACGCTGCCTGAATTTCGAGTCGTCACTTTAAGAACCGAGTGCATAGTTACTTTCATCTTACACATAGATATGAAGTATTTGGATAATTACATGCTTATCTGCTTATTATTTATGCCATGAATATTATGTGTTAGATAAGATATTATGTGATGATGTTTAACTGATTTTATCATATAAGTATTATATAGTTACAAATATGTATTGGGTAGCGTCGGGTGATCAGAGATATGTGATGATAGATATGTGATGATGAATAGGTGATGCGAGATAAGAGATGATTAGGAGATGCTATAAACTTGACATGTGATGTTGCGATGTAGTCATCTACCAGAGTACAAATTGTGACCACTGACTAATCTAAACAAGTAATGTGGAAACACTGGCAGACTCATAACCTATAGGTGATGAATTACAAGTCCATGCGATGTAGTAACTACGTATTCATGCGGTGATACTCTAACCCTTACTGGACACGTATTGGGGGAGTAATCCCCGAATCAGTATTGTGTATGCGATGTAGGCGATGATCCTTAGGAAAAGTCCTTAGGAACAAACATATAAGGATATGCAATGTAAGGCGATGAGAGGTAAATACGATGTAGGAGATGACCCTTAGGATAAATCTTTAGGGAAGAATAAATAAAGAAAATGGAGATGGGTAATCGGGTTAATTGTTTGACATGAAATATGTGAAGAAACAAATTAACTATATTAATGTGGGTTGAAAACCCTATGTACTCACCAGGTTCCCCAACCTGACCCACTCAGTTTATTGTATCACAAATTGCGATATTATAGATACATTCTGTTGGGAGATTCAAGGATATGTAGATCATTAGTGTAAATTAATGTAAGATCTTATTATGCTTATGTTTCTGTATTGACGATAATATCCCAATATAAAATTCCAAGATCTTTTAAGATTCATTGAATCTATCAGTGACATGTTTAATCTTAGATTATGCCCTTCTATTTGTGACTGGATAACGAGGATCACAGACAAGATGTGAATAACCAGACAAATATGTTTGGCGCGCTCGATGTAATTTATCATCTCATATTAATGTACCAATTAACCACACACACTCCATTAATCAAAGATAATTTTCGATATGCGCATTATTACTTTTTATAGCCACTATTAGTGTGTCGGTTAACCACATGCACTCCACTAACTACTATAAAGTATAATATGCAATTTTATGGATTAACATACTTTTCCATTTTTCTAAAGTAACTAAGAGTGGGATTTTATAAAAGGTATTTTAGTTACTTTAATAGCATTATACTTTTAATGAAGTTAATGTCCTATCAGATACATTCTTATAACGACCATCCACCAAACAAGGAAGCGGTGGGTGAGAGTGGACACTCATTCAACTACCATTTTATAGGTAGTTTCCATATACCCCTTTATAGTTCAGCTTCGTTAATGAGACATACTAGAGATCCGACTGATTTAGTCTTACACATATAGTAATTAACTTTTAATATTATATATAAGGTGTATTTTAAAACGTTTTCCAATGATACTAGGTTTAATTTAAAAATTTTGAAATTAATAAAATTAATTCAATATAAATTAAACCAATAAGGATTAAACATATTACTTACTATTAATCAATTAATGAAATAAAATTCAATCCTAATCCAATACCTCTAATTTTGAAATTAGGGTTTGAGATTTACCAACTTTATAATTATCCAATTTGAAGGAAATTAAAACAAATAATTATTAAAAACAAGGAAATCTTACCAAAACCCTAGCAATTTCGAAAACTAAAGAAAAAGGCTAGAGTTTCTAAAACCCTCGTCCAAATAGAAAACCATAAAAAGAGTTGTTGATCTTATTTAACTTTATGCAAGATCACATAGAACATATGCTCTTATATCACTGATGGGTTTTTTAGATAACAAAAATCATATTTTTGGCAGAAAATATAAAACCCTAAGTTCGCATATACCCTAAAGGATCTATATTCTCACTATGATATGCAAACAACAATTTGAATTCAAGAACCCTAAAATACATTGTTATTTTTGAAATTTGAGAAGGGTTATTAGAAAAAATACCATTTAGTTTATTATTGTATATAAACTTGAATTCCTTCTTTGTAGAACTTTAGAAAGCTAGTGTGACATCCCTATTTTCACAGCCAGGAAAGACCGATTTTGTTTATGCTTTATAAAAATCAGAGTACCTCTTTTAATAAAAATGTTGTGGAATTTGTTGCCAGAAAAACATGATAATTGTGTTATCAAAGCATTTCTAAAGAAATGTATTTGTATTCACTTTTAAAAAATTTGGGATGTCATCGGCAATATAGAAACATAAGCATAAACAGAACTTACATTCATTTATACTAGTGATCTACATCTCTTTTAAATCTCTAAGTGTAATGTAACTTCATATCGACACCTGTGATACAAATAAACTGAGTGGGTCAGGTTGGGAAACCTGGTGAGTACATAGGGTTTTCAACCCACAATAATATAATTATTATGTTTAATCATCAAACAATTAACCCAATTACCCATCCCCATTATCTTATTTTCTCTTAAGGATCTACCCTAAGAATCAGCTATTTCTTGTTCATTCATTCCTAAGGATTATCCTAAGGAATAGGCACGAATTCCATCATTGCTAGTGACACATCTATCAAGCACAACTACTAATGTTATCACTTAGGCGCAACTGCTAGAATTTTGACATTCTTTATGGGGCGCATCTGCCGTTATAGTCCTTTAAGCGCATATGTCGGGGTTATGAGGTTCTCTATTAGGTGCTTCTGCCAGTAGAGTCCTTTAAGAGCATCTACCAGGGTTATCTCGCATATTGACAGTATTGTTTTCGAGAGTCGACTCACAATACAGGTCAATGGGTTTTTAGAGTACATCGATGAACACGTCGTTCACAACACCTACAGGTTGCGAGCCTGCTAGTGTTCCACTGGACTGTGTAGAATAGTCCGTGGTTGTCATCCATACTCTGCTGAATGACGGGGCCATCATTTGGTAAAGACTTCTCACATTGTCCACCTCCCACCCTTACCTCGTGGTCTATATCACCTCTCAACTCATCATCCAACTCATATTTCATCTACGACATTTACCCATGTTTTACCCCAACACTTTCGTAGATATAAAATACATATACAGTTTAAATCATTTAAAATGTATATAAAATCGTTCATCCAGCATAAACAACAAGTACTCAAATAATATGCACACATAGCACGTAATTTATATTAAATACTTCATATCTATGTGTAAGATGAAAGTAACTATGCACTCACCTGAGAAGGTGGTGACTCGGCACTCGGACAACACTTCATTACTCTTAACACAATTTTCCTCAAACAAAACCTAGTATCAATACCACTAGGGTTTAGTCTAACATTAACCGCAATTAATTAATAGTCTAGCTATTAGTATTATATAAGCGTTAAACAACACTCTATATAACTCATAATAATAGCCCAAATAATTATTTTAAGGACATAATAACATTACTATAAATATTTAAAAGCTATATTAAAAATTGCGTAGGCGTAGCTCACTTATAACGAGTTTTAAAGAAAACTGGGCTTTGCTCGGAGCAGCATTTCGAAACCGAAAGACCATTTTTTCTCGGGACTCCGGGAGCCTTGGGGCTTCCCTCGGGTGCTATGGGTTCACCTAGACTTTAGGGAGGGTTAAAACCCTTAGAAAGAGAAAGAAGTTAGAGAGAGAATGAAGAATGGTGTGTAAAATCTGATAGAATTTGCATGTATTTATAGGGTCAGCAGCTCGGACTACGCTGGTCGTACCGAAGGCTACGCTGGGTGTACCTTCGGATAAGGCTGCCAGCTCGCACCAGCTGGCTCGCACTGCATCAGATGGATAAGGTCCGAATTATGCTGGGCGTACCCAGCCTCGGACGTGGGGCGTAAAGCAAAGCGACGTGTCATTCATCGGATGCTAGGCTGAGCTTCATCGGATGGCTGGGAATGCGCCACGTCAACATCATCGCATCAGGTCTTGCAATTTCGATTCCAAACATCAAAAATTCGTATCTTCCTCATAGGAGCTCCGTTTTTTACGTTATTTATATCTATGCGAAGGCGGGAACGTACTCTACAACTTTCGTTTAGACGCTGTCGACTAATTTTGACTTTATTTTAAAAGTTATATTATTAACAGGCCGGGACAGGATTGGTCCGTTAAAAATTCATAACTTCTTCATCCGACGTCCGTTTCCGTCCATCTTTTTATCGTTACGCTACTATTAACAAGATCTTCGATTCTCATTTAGGTTGTGTCGGCTAAAAACCGCTCGATCTAATATTCGAACTTCGGGCTGTATATTGTTAAGCCGAAACTTCGAAAAATCATAACTTCCTCATACGAAGTCAGAATTGAGCGTTCTTTTTATGGACGCTCTTGGTTTAACGTATTCTACGACTTTTGTTTAGATCACTAAGGCTAAAAAGTCCTCTATCTTAAATTCACTATTTATGTCTCCCGGTGTCGTGTCGGTTTTGCTGTAAAACTTCGACGGGCCATAACTTCTTCGTCATAACTCGGATTTCGGCGTTCTTTATATGTACGGAACCCTTGAGACATATTCTACAACTTAGTTAATATTATTTATTCTAAATAATCTTTTGTCTAAAAGTCGTTTTCGACCCCTATTATCTCTAAATTGACTAGCCCAGATCTACGGGCGTTACAATTATATCCCCCTTAGGATGATTACGTCCCGGAATCATCAAAGAAACAAGATAGTATAATGACTCCATATGTTATCTCTTCATCCTAGGTAATAATCATAACTTCCTCGTTTCTTCGAATGAGTATCTCTTGGACTCCTTAACTGCAGGCGGTGCTCGATCGTGCACTTACTCCCTATCTCACGTTAGACTCCAAATTATGACCTTCAAGTGACAATCTCGATCCTCACTGGATTCGAACATAAAATAAGTTCTTTTATTACTAGAATGGAATGATGTGTCATATTCTAATGACTTATCATTGTATGTTGCAATGCTTAGACTTAGGTCTCTTAGAGTCTTCTAGAACAGACTATACTTTCCTTCATGTTCTAATCTCATCTTAAAAGGTAGCATTTCTAGCTACAAGCAACCATCACGATACCTCTACAGATGGGTTTAATTAATTCTTCCAGCTCAAGTCGGGTGCTACGTCGAACTTGGTTCTCTGAACCATGTAACATACTCATCGTAGTCGGACTCAATTCGATATGACCACAATGGTTGGAATAACAATCATCTTCTTAGTCATTACCGAAACAATGGTAACAACATATCTGAATAAAACGGTATCAATTACTAGCTTCTTGGTAACCTTGTGACTTTTCCTGATCCAAGTGTGAGTCCTGTGCTTCCGGTAGTATATGTATCTACTACCTTTCACACCTACTCATACTCGTCCCAAGTATTGTCTCGCAGTTTTCCATGTCACCATACAAGAAAATCACATAACATTTTAACATATCAGATAACAAAACGAAGGTTTTATATTATTACTTGAAGCGATTACATAGGTGTTCAGGTTCAACCTATGCTATGCCTCTAATAGGCTACACCACATGGTACTATCTACACGACTACTTCATAACTCGGTCTTTGGATGTCAAGCCTTCACTCCTGAATCCTTGCGTTGTCATCTGCTTCGTCAAGGATCATTTAAAATGCTCTCGCCTTTGGCTTTAGCGGCACATTTGGCTTTGTAGCCCCCTCTCTCTTTGGGCAGTCATGCTTGAAGTGCCCTTCCTCGTTACATCCGTAACACACCCTTTTGTTGAATGTACACATGTTGGCATAATGTCCATGCTTCCCACACTTGAAACAAGTCACCTCCTCACCGCATTTTCTAGTGTGTTTCTTTTTGCACTTTTCGCATCATCTTTCTTTGCTTCCTCCTCCTTTTTACTTCCTTGTATTGGAATTTCTCTTCTTATCGGGCCTTTCCGATCCTTCGAATTTCCTCTTTTCGCCGACCTCAACCTTACTGGAAGCTCTTCCCTTAATCATATCATCCACAGATTTGGCAGCCCAGATAGCTGCTTCCAGAGTAGGTGCCTGACGCACTTGCACTGCGTACTCCCATGGAATTCCTTTTGCGTACTTGTCGATTTTCATCAGCTCATCCGGAACAAGATGCAAGGCGAACTCCATTTTCTCTGTGAAGTTATTGGTGTATTCATCAATAGACATGCTTCCTTTCTTCAAGGTAAGGAATTGGTTTTCTAGCTCGAGCAGACTTTGGGCTGAGCAGTACTTACGTTTGAACTGCACCAAAAACTCTGCCCATGTTAGTTGCAGGGGCTCATTGGGGCTCAGAGTCTTCCCCAAGGTATTCCACCAACGTACAACGCCTCCTCGGAACTGACAGACTGCAAAGGTGGTTTGTAGCTTGCCTCTGCAACTACACGTCATAAAGGCTAACTCCATTTCTGAGATCCAATCCATGACTTCGATTGGATCCTCCTTTCCAGTGAAAGTCGATGGCTTGCAAGTTAGAAAATCCTTGTACTTGCATCCGTTTCTCTCGACTACATCATCTTGGCTGTTTCTCCTATTAACTGGCGGATCATCTTGGCCCACTGACCTACTGTAGTTTCCTTCCTCCGATTGTTCGGGAATCGGCTCCTGTTGCACAACGTGCATGGTGGCTTTATCCCTATTCTCTTGCATCATCCGCCTCATTTCTTCCCTTTGTTCAACTAACATAGCCCGCGTCATGGCTTGTACTCTAGCCATGATGATTGGCTCAGGTGCAACTTCTACTACGACTAGTATTTGCTGTATCACTAGGGGTTGATCTCGGTTCCCATTTGCATTCACGTTTCCGCTACGGGTCATTGTCATCTTGATCTATACACCAAATAAGGTGAATCTAGATCTTTATTTAGGATTGACATTTAAATCATCATTGTCACTCCGAAACGTTTATATGCTAGTTCTAATATCGTAGTTAAACGCTTAGAATCCTAAACACATAAGGTTTCCGAATCCGGTCGGCAATAGACCATAGATCCGAACAAATAACAGCATATCAGGCACAAGCATTTAACACATACGCACAATTCCTAAAATAAGCTAGTGCTCACACCTCACAATCATCGTTTACCACTCTAAGTTTAAGTCTAGAAATAAATCCATATTCCTAGTTCGCTTAAACTAATGCTATGATACCAACTGTGACATCCCCATTTTCACGGCCAGAAAAGACCGATTTTGTTTATGTTTTATAAAAATCAGAGTACCTCTTTTAATAAAAATGTTGCGGAATTTGTTCCCAGAAAAACATGATAATTGCGTTATCAAAGCATTTCTAAAGAAATGTATTTTTATTCACTTTTAAAACATTTGAGATGTCATCGGCAATACAGAAACATAAGCATAAACAGAACTTACATTCATTTACACTAGTGATCTACATCTCTTTTAAATCTCTCAGTGTAATGTAACTTCATATCGACACCTGTGATACAAATAAACTGAGTGGGTCAGGTTGGGAAACCTGGTGAGTACATAGGGTTTTCAACCCACAATAATATAATTATTATGTTTAATTATCAAACAATTAACCCAATTACCCATCCCCATTATCTTATTTACTCTTAAGGATCTACCCTAAGAATCAGCTATTTCTTGTTCATTCATTCCTAAGGATTATCCTAAGGAATAGGCACGAAATCCATCGTTGCTAATGACACATCTGTCAAGCACATCTGCTAATGTTATCACTTAGGCGTAGCTGCCAGAATTGTGACATTCTTTATGGGGCGCATCTGCCGGTATGGTCCTTTAGGCGCATCTGTCGGGGTTATGAGGTTCTCTATTAGGTGCTTCTGTCGGTAGAGTCCTTTAGGCGCATCTACCAGGGTTATCTCGCATATTGACAGTATCGTTTTCGAGAGTCAACACGCAATACAGGTCAATGGGTTTTTAGAGTACACCGGTGAACACATCGTTCACAACACCTACAGGTTGCGAGCCTGCTAGTGTTCCATTGGACTGTGTAGAATAGTCCGTGGTTGTCATCCATACTCTGCTGAATGACGGGGCCATCATTTGGTAAAGGCTTCTCACATTGTCCACCTCCCACCCTTACCTCATGGTCTATATCACCTCTCAACTCATCATCCAACTCATATTTCATCTACCACATCTACCCATGTTTTACCCCAACACTTTCGTAGATATAAAATACATATACAGTATAAATCATTTAAAATGTGTATAAAATCGTTAATCCAGCATAGACAGCAAGTACTCAAATAATATGCACACATAGCACGTAATTTATATTAAATACTTCATATCTATGTGTAAGATGAAAGTAACTATGCACTCACCTGAGAAGGTGGTGACTCGGCACTCGGAAAACACTTCGTTACTCTTAACACAATTTTCCTCGGAGAAACCCTAGTATCAATACCACTAAGGTTTAGTCTAATGTTAACCGCGATTAATTAATAGTCTAGATATTATTATTATATAAGCGTTGAACAACACTCTATATAACTCATAATAATAGCCCAAATAATTATTTTAAGGACTTAATAACATTACTATAAATATTTAAAAGCTATATTAAAAATTGAGTAGGCGTAGCTCACTTATAGCGGGTTTTAAAGAAAATCGGGCTTTGCTCGGAGCAGCATTTCGAAACCGAAAAACCCTTTTTTTCTCGGGACTCCGGGAGCCTCGGGGCTTCCCTCAGGTTCTAGAAACCGCTCGATCTTTTTATCTTTATGCTACTATTAACGAGATCTTCGATTCTCGTTTAGTTTGTGTCGGCTAAAAACCGCTCGATCTAATATTCGAACTTCGGGCTGTATACTGCTAAGCTGAAACTTCGAAAAATCATAACTTCCTCATACGAAGTCAGATTTGAGCATTCTTTTTATGGACGCTCTCGGTTTAATGTATTCTACGACCTTTGCTTAGATCACTAAGGCTAAAATCTTCTCTATCATAAATTCACTATTTACGTCTCCCAATGTCGTGCCCGTTTTGTTGTAAAACTTCGACGGACCATAACTTCTTCGTTATAACTCGGATTTCGGCGTTGTTCATATGTACGGAAACCATGATACATATTCTTCAACTTAGTTAAGACTATTTATTCTAATTAATCTTTTGTCGAAAAGTCGTTTTCGACCCCTATTATCTCTAAATTGACTAGCCCGGATCTATGGGCGTTACAGCTAGCACCAGAAATCCCGTGCCTCTGATGGCTCACACCCAAACACGAGCAGTTGGAGGCTTATTGAAGAGCGGGAGGAAAGGATATATTTTTCAGATCTAAGATTCTCTTAGAAGACGTGAAATCCGAAACGCTTAGCCTTGGGGTATTTATAGGGCTTAAGGAGGTTATAAAAGGCATGTTTCATTTTGGATAACTCTAACCCTGTTGTTTCCCCCTAGCAACCCTAAGCTTTCTAGAACTCCTAGAAAACTCCTTAATCCCCGCTAGAATTGTCTTCTCTCTTCGGGAGGTTCTAGAATTAGTCAATGTTTAACTTTTGGACATTAACACTTTTAGTTCTTCTACTTTTAATTAATCCAATTAATTTTTGATTAATTTATAATTAAACAATATAATTTTGAATTAATATATTTTTCTCAAAACATATTAATAAATTATTTATTTTGATTTCTATTTAATTTATTAATCATATAATAAATTAATAAATCAATCTCTCTCTCTCTCTCTCTCTCTCTCTCTCTCTCTTCCCCAATAGCATTCCAGTTTCTTACTAGGTTTTAGGGCAACCCAAAAGGACTTTCATAATAATTTAAGTTTATAATAATTTAGTTAATGGCTTAGACATCTAATACAAAAAAAAAATAATAATAAAAAAAATAAAAAATAGGCATTACATTTAAACAAGTTATCAAACCAATTTTAGTATTCCCCGGTTGAAAACACTTTCTAAAATATGTTTCATGAATACAAAAATTACCTATACAATCAAATGACAATCTAGAGTATCGAAGTATAGTATTAAACCAAATACATATAAAGAAGTTATTGATAGGGATATGTAATCTTGGTATTTACTCCGCTAAAGTCTTCTAGTTATTCCTTACACTTTGATTCCCTTCTAGAGTGGTTGAAGGATTAGTTCTCACCAAAGAATAATAATAGTTATGTTAAACCACATTATGGTCCATTAAGTCACTTATTAAGTTCTTAATATAAAAATTAAAATGTTTTTCTCCACAATCTCACATAAGTATGAAGGCAATGGAAAATACTAGACATGTTTTGGAGTTGTGTAGAAAAAGTTATAAAACAAAAAAGGTTTGGCAATAACTTACTAGCCGACCGCGTCAAGTCTAAATCAACCTGATCTAGTCAAGTAGGTTGTACTGATGTACAACCTTGGTTTTTCCGATCCATTAAGCCATTAAGACTTGTCCAAACTACTTTCAGACTTAATTAGATCACTTCCAATGCTTTACATGTCTACTTGCATTTTGATACTTTGGGTTTTATATTCCAAAACATAATTATACCAAAGATCTAATGTACAAAAGTGATGATCAAATTGCAACACATGCATTTTTTACTCTCAAATGAAATTCCATAAGTTCCAGTGTGATACAAAAAATCCTAATCGCTCTGTATCAATAGCATTTGTGTTTAAGTTTGACTTAATGACTTACGATCAAACATTTCAAATGAGTTCTAATGATTAACCAATTAGATCAAATAATGGAAATAAGTTTGAAAAACTCATTTAAGTCGCTCACAACTTTAAATGCTCCATTAGATCAAATATCATAACTACTAACAAATTTTGGATTCCATGGTTTAGATATGGCTTAGAACTATAAAAATAAATTTAGAAGCAACATTAATTCCATGAAATAAATCTCAAATTCACATTCCACCATTGTTAGAGTTGTGAAGTTTTAAAGCCTAATTAATGTTCAAAATCAAGTTAGGAATGCTATGAATGGAACTAATGTATCTATCTAGTGATCAAACCTACCTTAAAATTGGAATCAAGCACCTCCAATGCATGATTTTTGGAATTGGGATTTTGCCCAAACTTTAACATCCAAATTACAAAGAAGATGAACGTTTCCAATGTTCCTAGATCAATCCTAACACCAAATATTTTGTCTATTCTTTCAATCCTTTTCAAGAGCTTTCAATCCCCATGTCTCTCTCTCAAAATTGTTTTTGAACTCTCAAACATGGAAGAGGGTGTTAACCAACTTCTTAAGTTAGACATATTGTCAATTTACACTCCTAACTTCTTATTTTCTCACGTTGGTTATTAATAGACATAAGTAACTAATCACTTATATAATTACATGTTTTACCCCATTAACAAAATTTCAAACACTTTTGGTTCGTAAGGGGTTAATTATGTTAAGTCATGGTCAAATACTAGGCTTTTTTGTTTCCTAATTCATCAAATTAACCCTAGTTTTACAACATTGACCAAATTTGTTATTTAATTACATTAACTTATTGATTTTTCATTAAAAAATATTATTTTTTTATTTTTCTGTTTTGTTTATTATTAGCGGCGCAACTTGTTGTCCGTTTGTCATCTCACTCGTTGTAAAATGATAATTAAATTAATGAATTGCGTTGATTTAATAAAAAAAATTCATTATATTTGGATCATTCAACAATATTTTAAATTTGCACAGAATAAAAATGTTACATAAGGTAGCTAATTCATCCATCTCTTTTTGCATTTAATCTTCCAACAATGGTGAAACACCTTATTGTTTCACCAAATCCAACCATTTTAGTTAATTTGAGTTTAGTGTTGAACTCAATATCTCCAACACTAGTCCATTTATGAAAGTTCATCTCCATGGTTAAAATTAGGTATTGAAGCTTGATGTGTAATTTTGAACCCACAGCTTAATTGGAATCCAATTTTGAACATAGACTTGACTCAATGTTATGATTAAGATGTAAGTTTAATGGTTTATAGTCTAAATCATAGTGTTAAATATTTTAACTAGGTCAAAAGTGGATTTATGGGGTGTTAATAAAGTTTTGAATTTTAAAATTTGATAGATCACCCATGAACTCACTATATTTTAAATGGATCATATTTCTAAGGTTTAATTTTGTTTTAGAGTTACGTATTATTATCCTAAGTGCAAATAATAAGTGAAAACATCTTGAGGTTAACTTTTGAACTTTTGAAGCTTAAACTTGAAATTATGGATCTTTTTGATACATCATTTGATTAAGTTAATTATGTTGTATGAATGATAATACATTATTAAGTTAATTATTAAGTTACTAATTGAACCCATTATAAAAATTAAAATAGTATTAGAATTATAAGAATCAACTTTGACAATCGGGTAGTGACGTCAATATGTTATAGTTATCCACATGCACTAACATCCTAAACCATGAGTTTTGTTACATACGAATTTAAACAGGTATATTTCAAACGAGTTTCATCATATAATAAGGGTGTTAACATGAGTTTACTATGTATGGTTCGATGTAACCGTCGTTAAATTCCAACTTTGTCCACATGTAATATGACAACCATGTAACCATTGATATATATAAACAAATATATTTTAATTACGTCAAGGATTTAGGATCAAAATTTAGTGCGCACAAAATGGTGTCACCTTGAGAGTTAGTTATTGTTTTTAGAATACACGTGTTGCCACGGTTCTAAAAATATAAACTTTATAAAAATCCAACTTAGTTTGGAAGAGAGATGATTTTTATGTTAATAAAAATCTACCACACATAAAAAGTTACAACGTCAAAAACTATAAGGAGAACACTTGACCTTTTGCAGAAGTCACCAAAGAGAGAAACATAGTACTACTCAGTAGGAATTTTGAGACAAAGAACATCTAAAGCGGAAATCATATGTGAGAGTTATGATTTTTATAAAATCATAACAGTTATAAAATATAGGTTAAAAACGAAAGTTGGAATTAGCCAAAACGACCGAAAGGAAAATTGTAGTTTACGTCGAGACCTACACAGATATACAAGAGTCGTTAAAAACAGAGCTTGTATGCGAGAGTTACGAATTTTGGAAGTTTGATTTCCATGCTCACGTGCACCCAGGTGCAGTGTGCGATGCGCACCCGACACCTGGATTTATCAGGATACAGATGTCGTGGCACGAAGAAAAGATGACAAGTAGCAGCTCCTTATGGCTCATGCACAAGTGTGCGGTGTGCACCCGAAAAACAACTATAAATAGCAGGTACCGACATTTCAGTTCCTCAAACCTCAAAACACACATATCTCTCACTCGATTTTTGTGCTATTAATTCCCGAGCGCCTCCTAAGTTATGGACTTCCAAATTCTACCGTACATCAACGATTCACATATATGGTGTATTCACGACTCCACTTTATTGTTTTCAAACATTTTACCATGGGTGGGGGGTACATATTATAAACTATTATTTTTCATAAATAGAAAAGGACACGTGACAACTCCCTATGGCTCACTTGTAATTGTGCGGCGTGCAGTGCGCAATGTGCACTAAAAAACGGGTATAAATAGCAGGTTTCGACATTTCAGTTACTCACACCTCAAAATCTCACTCGATTTCCGTGCCACTGATTCTCAAGCGCCTCCCGAGTTCCAGACTTCCAAATTCTACCCTACATCAACGGTTTCACATATCAAGGGTGAGTTCACGGCCCCGCTTTATTGTATCTTGTAAAAATACAATAACAAACAACACCACGATCGACCAGGGTAGACACCTACAAACAAGTGTTAAATGAGACACAATTCATCCTCTAGCTGAATGAACTTTAGCTGTAAAGCCCCAGACATATAATCGTTAATTTTAAGTGAGTGGGAAATATATATATATATATATATATATATATATATATATATATATATATATATATATATATATATATATATATATATATAGACACACATAGAGTTGACACTTCTAATTGCGGTTGCTAGCTACAACCTGATGGAAGTCGATGCATGCATAACTTTCTAAATACAGACGACGTCTGTTGGAGCGTCGAGATACTAGGCGGACGGCAACAATTAGTCGTAACTCGATTATGGGAACTTATCGTAACAATGTTTAACTAGTCTATCTAAAAACTACTACTAGGAAACAAACCTAAGAAAGTAGTGATAAAAACTCAAGCATGTGAGTTTAGGAAAACCACAACGCTGACATAACAACTCTACAAAACCTTTAAAAGTATACAAAACCTGTGAACTCACCAACATTATGTTGACCTTTCAAATCACATGTATTCTCAGGAGAATGAGTCCGAAAGGAGATTTGTAAGATCCAAGTGATTCAACAGGAGACCTATGTCTTTTATTATTCTACATTGCTTTCGTAACATATATGTACCTTGAACAACTATGTAACTTATATTACTTAATGAATAAAAAGTAACGTTTGTATAGCATCTGTGTACTATTTAATGTGATTTTGTATCTATGATCCAACATCCCTACGCCCCACAACCCGACGTTTTCGTTGTCGGTCGGGGGTGTGACACCAAACACCATGATAATGAGTAAACGTTATGAGTTAGCAATGACATTCTATAGATTTACATTGTGAGTAATGATTAGACTAGTTATCAGTGGGTGAAACGTCTTTACACTTCGATGTTCGGATGTATTCGTGATGTTGTGTAAGGCTATGAGTGTACACATTTAGAATTAAAATAATTGATGAACTTCGAATGAATGCGATATATACAAGTATTTCTTTATGATTTTTGTATTACACCGATCTTGTCACAATGATTATATCCATGTATATATAACAATGTTCTAACCTTTATGTTGCTCACAAATCTTCAAGCCTAACTTTGAACTGTTTACTATGCCTCACATGCTAATACTTTAGCGATATATGATACACGGAGATTTAAAATGTTGGTCGAGCACTTAAAGATGTTACACCTTTATTTTGGGAATAATTCATCGAATACTTTTACTCGGTGATTGTAATGGTCTTAGATGATGACATAACACCCTTTTGTTGGTTTATGTTTGCTATTGTACGAGCATGAACCAAGTATTTGGCACCTTTATGAGGTATTTTCCTAATCATGTTAGTACAATGCTATTTCCAGTCCTTTTACAAGGAATGTTCTATCACCATCCTTCTCAAGTAGAAAGAATATCTATTGTGCTACACTCATCATGAAATCTGAATACCCCCATAGTTAAATTGAAGCATAATTATAAACATTCCAAAGTGCTTTTCGATGTCGTACCTATTAGTTCAAATGTTGGGTATTAAAGGTTGGTCTTGATGTTCTATGATAATGTCCTAGTTAGTTCCTTCATACTAAAGTAGTAAATTTTTTGTATTTTGTAATAGTTAAGGATGTTGCTATGATATATAGAGGACATGGCTACACTTGGCTCAAAAGTAAATAAAGAGAAGATGAGAAAAGGGCCAAACTTTTCATTGTGAGGAAAGCGACAAGGTCCCACCTTCCAAACCAAACTACAGAGTACAGACCTCTCTTTCTCTTTCTCTCTCCTTGCACTTTTTGCTCTTTTCGTGATATTTTATTTTGGTGTTTTCTGTTGTCAGATATCTTCTTGCAAAACAACAGTACTCCAAACACCTACCTCACACACAACGAAGAGATATTAACAAGGAAAAGAAACTCTTGAAACCTCTCATCCCTAACCTTTTAGGGTTTTCAAAGTCGGCATCAGAACCTATCTGCTTCGATCTTTGCTTTCTGGGTTTACAATCTTGGTAAGCTTTTCTGGGTTTTGTTTGTTTTTGCTCTACCAAAATGGGTTTTTTCTGGGATTTCTTCTTTTAATTCGTAATCCATGGATTCTGGGTTTGAGTCACTGATTCGAACCATCTGTTTCTTTCGAAAAAATCCAATTTTTTTGGGTGAATTTGAGTCTTTTTGGGTTTTTGTTATCTCCTCTGATTTTATTTTGATGAACAGAGTTTTCTTGTTTCTTCAGATTACTGTTTGAATTCTAGATGCACAAAACCCTCTTCAATCTTGTTTCTGGACTCGTTAAAAAGATATTAAATCGAATCGCTTCAGAAACCATTTTAGTTGATAGATTGTTACAAAGATTCCAAATCCTTAATCCAGTTTCTAAATTGTTTGACACAGATTGCTTCACCAGTTCATTAAATCCGATAAAGATTTTCCAAAAATGGGATACGATTGCGATTACTGTCGCGAGGCAAGATCGATGGTGTATTGTCGATCAGACGAAGCTTACTTATGTCTATCGTGTGATCGAAATATTCATTCCGCAAACGCATTATCAAAACGCCATTCAAGAACACTCATATGCGATAGATGCAATTCAGAACCAGCATTCGTTAGATGCGTCGATGAAAAACTATCGCTTTGTCAAAAATGTAACTGGGAGGGTCACACCGGTTCTAATTCCAGTTCCGGTAGCCATTGTCGGCAAACGTTAAATTGCTACTCCGGCTGCCCATCGGCGGTTGAACTAGCTTCCATCTGGTCGTTCATGTCAGAGTCTCCATCTGTTCTCGGCTCCACTTGTCAACAGGAAATGGAGTTAATGTCCATCGCCGACGACAAAACCAATCAAGTTTTATCATGTTCAATTCAGCGAGACGATTTGCAGAAAGGAATCAACTCAAATTACAAAAACGATCCTGATCCTTGTTCTACATCCAAGGTAAATCGAATTGGGTTTTTTCAATTTCAACAGTTTTTGAATTCAAAATCGTAACTTGAATTCAAAATCGCAGATTTCATCTACAAAAGACGCATTCTATGATGATTTCAACATGGATGAAACTGATTTAAGCATCGAGAAATATGAAGTACTGTTTGGCGATGGATACAACGACCCAGAACATCTATTCGCAAAAGATGGAATCGATAGCTTATTCGGAGCTAAAGAAACATCAGTCGCTGAATCCATGTCTCACAATTCACATGCTACAAAGGTAATTATATACTTGTAATTTCTTCTTTAAAAATTCTTTATTATGAATATTTCTCATACTTATATTTTTTTTCTTAAAGGGAGACGATGTTCATGTTCGACCCACATGCAGTAATGCAGCTTCATTTGAATCATTAAGAAGCTGCAAAACAGAACCAAACGTTTGTTATAAACCACATTCCACTATTTCATTTTCAAGCCTCACTGGAGAAAGCAATGCAGGTGATTATCAAGATTGTGGGGCTTCATCTATGCTTCTCATGCATGAGCCACCTTGGTGCACCCTGGCTCACGATAGCACCACCCCTTCAGGTATCAGAAACGATGCGGTTCTTCGTTACAAGGAAAAAAAGAAAACCCGAAAGTGAGTAAATGATCAAGTTTCATGAACATCTTTTTGAAATAGTTTTTTTTACGGATTAAAATGATTAATATTTGCTATCTTTTTTTTTGGTTAGATTTGAGAAGACAGTGAGATATGCTACACGAAAGGCTAGAGCGGATGTTAGAAAGCGCGTGAAAGGGCGATTTGTGAAAGCTGGTGATGCCTATGATTATGATCCCATGAGTCAAACAAGAAGCTATTGAGAATTTGAGACGATATATATATCTACACACATATATATAAACACGTTTTTGATCATATATCTAAGGCCATGTTTGGAAAAAATAAGATAGCTTATTGTAATTTAGTGTTTGGTAAAACAATAAAAGTAGTTTATTGTAGTTTATAAAGTATAGCTTATAAGCTAGTTTGCCAAACGGGGCTAAGTCTTTCAAGGGAAGAAGATTGGTTGGACCAATTGAAGACCGAGGGAAAAATCAAGATTTGCCATGAAAGATGGGATCTTGATTTTTGACATGATCTACTAACAAAAAGGAGTAAATTTCTGATACCGTTTCAGAAAAACCGTGTTGTGATCATCGTCATGATTTGTGAGGGATGAGATGAAGTGATTTGTGAGAGATGAGATGAAGATGCTTGTAATATTACATGTGATTATCGATGTATTGACATAAGCAAAGAATTTGGGGTGATAAAATGTTATGTTTATGATTGGTATGTACATAATGAGAGATGTTTGTAATCGGTATGTGAATGAGGGTTTGATTGTTAGATTGAGTTTGTGTTTTGTAGTATTTTTGTAGAAAAAGTTGTCGATGGGTTTCTTCTTATGTTGTTTGTTTACTTGTGTTTGTATGGAAGTACCATGAAGAAAACGAAAATCCATCGATTACAAAAATATAACCAAAACTCAAAGCATTTATTTCCGGAAGAATTTCGTAGATACCGTTGTTAACTATCAAAATATCATATTTATCCAACAAAAAAAATTAAAATATCATATTTATCATTCATAAAGATCAAAATAATATAATTTGCTTAAATCTTATTTTAAACATTTTTAAAAAAAATTTATAATCCTTTTAAATCTTTGTATTTATCAATTTACTATTATATTCTTCATAAATTTCCAATTCAACTTCAAACATCCATCTCAAAGAAAGTTGATTTATATGATTTTTGAAACGAAAAAAAGGTAATATCAACGTTTTCACTAGGGTTTTGGTATAAAGGGGAAAATTGCAAAGTGGGTTTACAATTCAATTTGAATAAGATAAAACTTTGACAAGTGATAGATTTTAAGAATTGATTTGAGAAAAATTGGATTCACTCAACATTTAGTTCTTTACTTTTACAGAAGATTTGACAGTGTCAAAATTCAAAACTAGAGAGTTGCATACCATATTTTGATTAGACTAAGATGTTTCATGTTTCACACTTATATTGGGCACTTTTGGTTTTGTTCCAAAAATCATCTCAAGAAACTGTTTTTAATGAGATTTTCACAATGATATTGAGCACATTCATTGATTGATTAATCAATTAATGTTAGAGAATTTATGAAGGGTATAACAGTCCATTACTTAAACTAAATACATAATTTTTTATAAAATATTCAAAAAATTAAACTATTTTAGGCAAAGATGATATTGAATTTATAAAAATAAATATGTTATTTAGACTTTTGTTTGGTAAATATGATATTTTGATGTTTAAGAAGAGCATACACTAAATTCTTTAATGTTAATGACCATGAAAAAAAAAAGTTATAAAGGATACAATATAATAACAAATTTTAGAAGTCCTTTTTTTCTCTAAATATACAATGCGGTAGAGATGAAGAAAATCACGCCAAAACCGGTTATGGGCTACAAGGTTACATACTAAACCGACGATTGAGAAAAACCGGCCCATGCTAATCCTTCAATAAACAGGTTGATCCAGGCCCACAAGGCCTACTTAAACCTATTCTTTTGAGAAAACTAGTTATACATTATTTAATTTTAACTGTAGTCAAATAAATATTTAATTTATTTGATTATAAATTATAAAAAAAATTATAAAGCACAACTTATATTTCTAAAAAATACAATATTTGTCTTCGTCTTGATCTTCTTTAATTTTGGACTGAATTTTTTTTATTCAACCTCTCAAAGACTTTGTAGCAGATAGAAAATCACAAAATTAGGGAAAAGTTTTTGTTGCAATTAGAGTTTACTTTACATGCATGATAAATTAATTATGGATGTAAGAAGCATTAGGGTAAAGTTCACATAGTCTACATTATCTTATTGGGCTCGTCACATAAAGCACTTAATGAGAAACACAAATTTTTTGATGTGTTTTAAGGATATAGGATGCATTATGTGAAACATTTTGATCTATGTTACATGATTTCTGGATGAATGATGCTATTTGTTTCTTTTTCTTCTTTGATTTAATACATCACATTGATTGCTACATTTTGATATCGTTTAAGGCTATAGGATGCACTAGGGATGAACTTTGAAACCGGACCGATTCGGAACCGGAACCGGTTTTCCTATATTATAAGAACCGGGAACCGGACCGCCGGTTCTAGCGCCGGTTCCGGTTCCGGTCCCAGTTTTTCGGTTATTTTTCAAAATAGAACCGGTTGAAATACTATAATTATATGCTATCTTCTAGAACTTGTAAATGATTCAATATTTAACCAAATTATGATTTTTTTTTTATATTCTAAATTGAAGTACAAACACTAAATTACATGATGAAAAAAGAATCAAGTAATTCCGACTTCATATGAGTGAGTTAAGCGCATTTTAAAAGCGGGGACAGATTCCAAAAAAAAAATGCCGAAACAGAAAAAATGCAGCACTGATATGTTGTCTTCCGAGGTCTATAATTGATTCAATATCTAACCAAAATATGTGTTTTTATAGTCTAAAATGAACTACAAACATCAAATTACGTGCTGGAAAAAAAATTAAATAATTCCGACGTCATATGAATGAATTATACACATTTAAAAAATGGGACATATTCAAAAAAACAAAAAAATAATGCTGAAATAAAAAAAATAATAATAAAAAAAAAACGCAACATCGATATGCTTTCTTTCGGGGCATGTGTCTGATTCCATATCTAACAAAAACATATGTTTGTACCGTCAAAAATGAATTACAAACTCTAAATTACATGTTGGATAAAAAATCAAATAATTTCGACTTCATATGAGCGAGTTATACGCATTTTAAAAAATAAAAAAAGATATGTCAAACCGGTTCCGGTTTTTAAAACCGGGACCGGTTTTCATAAAAATAGAAAACCGGTAACCGGACCTATTACCAATTCCGGTTTCGGTTCCGGTCTGACGGTTCTAATGCTCATCCCTAGGATGCACAATGTGAATCATTAGGATTGTTATGAACCATGAAGTTGAGAGAAATGAGCTAGGCAATCTCCAGCAAGCTTTTGGTTGGTTGGTTAGTATTTGATCCGCTTTTACAACACGGATTCAAGGTAACCTTACTTAAAAACTCAATTTAGTTATAATCAAGGGTTGATCCTTTGATTTTGAAAGGATGTGAGAAAAATAAAATATTATCTAAATATAATTTTTTTAGAGTAAATTATACGAATGGTCCCTATGGTTTGGGGTAATTTGTACGTTTGGTCCCTAACTTATTTTTTTTAACTCGTAAGGTCCTTATTGTTTGTTTTTGTTGTGTGTTTGGTTCCTGTCTTACCTAAAAAGACTATTTCGCCCTTGATTTTTTGGTCCCCACCTCACCTTAAGGTGGGGCAGATAAGGTAAGGTAATGTGAGGTGAAAGTGAGGTTAGAGGTGTGTATATTTAAATAAATTAAAAAATCAAGGGAAAAATAGTCTTTTTAGGTAAGACAGAGACCGAGCGCACAACAAAAACAAACTGTAGAGACCTTCCAAGTTAAAAAAATAAGTTAGGGACCAAACATGCAAATTACCTCAAACCATAGGGACCATTCATGTAATTTACTCTTTTTTTTCTATAAACAAAAATCATTTATAAGTCAATACGTTATAAAATTAATCAAAACAAAATTGTCATTATCCCTCTTAATATATCACTAATCCGTCGCTAATACTAATATACATAAAAATAAAAATAAAATAAAAAAAGAAAAAAATAAGAAAAAAAGAAAAAATCGATATAGTCACACACCTTGCAGATAGATAGGGTCAAGGCCTAGTTATAATATAAACTTTGGATAAGACCTAGTTATAATATAAACTTTGGATATATGTGGGCTGATTTTTGGTCTAGTTGTTTGTGTACATTTGTTTCTTATGTCCAAAACCATTTTTTCGTAACTTTTAAATGATGAAAATTTCGGTTCAAAGTTGGTATTAAAGAGAGATTTTGCATTTTTCGTTTTAATATTAATAATTATTGAAAAACATAAACTCTAATCATACAAAAAAATGACAAAACTGTAAAATTAGTCCGTATGGTTTGCGAAAAACTACGAATATGGCCAAAAAATTTTCAACATGCTTGGAAGGTCCAAAATGAAGAAATTGTTGTGGTTTTGGTCCTAAAAATTTAAAATGATTGATTTAACTTTTTAATTTTTTTCCTTTTTTTTGTATTACTTTATTAATTAAAAATTACAAATAAAAAATATTGGCCCAGTCTCTCATCCCGACCGTGCCCTGCTCTCTCTCTCTCTCTCTCTCTAACCTAACTCATCTTCATCTTCAAGAATCTTCCCCATGTTCATCATCAAACACACAAACACAAACATGTGAAATTTCCTATCGTCACCTGTGATCTTCTTCCTTTCACTGGACATGTGATCTTTTTTTACCATATAAACAAAAAACCCACCAAACTCCCTCTCAACCTCACTCAGTTGTAGGCTCACCAATAGTGGCAACATCAAGCTTTTATGTTCAAAAGGTATGCTCATCTTTGTAAGCGATTCAGGAATCTGACCACTAAATTTGTTACTTTGATTTCATTTTTCCACATCAAACTCATTCCAACAAACAAATCGTTCCCAATCACCCTGGATTGTCCATGTCAATTGTCCCTGTTAACCCCATATTCTCAAGTTGTAACTCTAACACACTCAGATAGAAGATACCTTTTCATCTTTAGGAATCTACACCCAACCTCATCATCTCCATTTTCATGTCATTTGCTCAGATGCAATGTGTTTGAGTTTTGTGGATTCTAGATTTGGATCAAGATAATAAATTTCAGGTAGGGTGATTCAACGATGAGGAGAAAGGGAATCAAAGATCAGGTCACTGACGATGGAGAACTATTCAGTGGGTCGTGAATCCAGAGATGAAACACTCATAATAGGTGAAGAAATAGAACTCATAATAGCCGAAGAATGAGAATTCCTTACTATGTGTTTAATTTCTTTGTATGTGTGTAGAATTTTGTGAGTGTGTATTTTTGAGGAGATGAGTTTTGAGGGTACTGAGAGAATTAGAAGTTCTTTAATGAAATACATGATGAGAGATAAAGGGGGTACTGGTGGAGAGGGTGGGGTGACATTTTATTATTATTTTTAATTATTAAATACTAAAATTAATAAATAAAAAGAATAAAAGAAATGAAAAGGGTAAAGTTGACCTTTCAAGTGTATCATGTACCAAAATCACGAAAAAATATTGGTTTAGGATATTCTATGCAAGTTAGATTTTTTTTTTTACCCTTTCCACAGTTTTTTGAATACCACAGGGACCAATTTTGCAGTTTAGTCTAAAAAAATATTAAAAAAATAAAAAAAAAATGCAAAATTAGTCCATCTGGTTTGCAAAAAACTATAGATAGGATCTAAGGTTGCGTTTGTTTCGCAGAATGTTTTTGAAAGGAATGGAATCTATCAAAGGAATTGGAATCTGGAGGAATTGGAATTTGATTGTACCAGAAACTTAAATGCGTTTGGTTGACATGGAATGGAATCTGTTTTCTGTTTGGTTTGTTGATTGCCAAAGGAATTGGAAAATGATTTTGGTAATTTGACAAAAATACACTTTGTAGTGATTTTTTTGTACCTTATTCATATTTTTAATAAACATAGCAAAATTTTATATAATTACAACATTTTTTTTATTGAACTCTTCTATAAAATATAAATTAAAAAATAACTAACTTGTATTTCATCGAACACATAAAAATCATATAAATGTTTTTTAAATACAAATAAAACGATTATATATAATATAAAGCAACAAATGTCATTCATTATTTCTAATCTAAAATTAAAAAAAGAAAAAAAAAAGTTAACCAAGCAATATTGAAAATAATGTCTAGATACCTAGTTCATAATCATATCACTCTTCCAACATGAACCTCACAAAATCCTCCCGATCTTCTCCTTCCAAATTCCAAAAGTTAACACGGTTTCTGGATCACGCATTATTTTCCTACTTGCTTTGAAACTATCCAAGGCACTCAATGATTGCATTTTTGAAATTTCAGGAATCACCATCGAAGCTTTTTTTGTACTTCTGTTTCTCCTAGTATTGCTTGATTCATGATATTTGCTGCTTTTTCAAGTTTTTCTCCAAGAATGTTAGCTGCAATAGTTATTCCCTTAATAACAGCATCAACTCTTTTTCTCTTCTTTGAGCCTATGTTTGGAGAATCTTCATTTTTTGTGGGTTGTTCTTCAAAACCATCTTCTATTTGTTCAGATTGTTCTTCCTTGTTTGCATCTTCTTTCATTTGGGCAAAATCCTTGGCTTTATTCCCTTGAGCTCTATCCTTCCTAAAGATGATACATAAATCCTCGTAATGAGGAAATATCTTATTTCTCCATTTTCCTGCCTCTTTATGAACCTATTTTGTATCATAAAAGGTTAGCACATTAAATTATAATATAAAATAATTAAGAAGTAACAAATATATAAAAAATTTTAATAATGTACCTGTATGTAAGAATCCCAAACCGATGGTTCAGCTATTACAGAATGAGTGGAGCTATCATATCCAAAACCACTAGTGTTCGTACCATTCACCATATCATAAACGACTTGCCAATCTTTTTTCATGGTTTTGATCCTTGACTCAATGTGGGGTTTACCCAATATGCCAGAGTTAGGAATTTTTTTCCTTCAATCCAGTTTCTAGATGTTGTAAGTATCCAGATTTAAAACCATTATCGGCTTTAAAACCTCCCATGTTCACCATATTTACCAATGCTTCCACGAGCTTGGCATCTTCAGTTATAGTCCAGTTGCGATAGTTTCTGCCTTTTCCATCACACCTACTATTATAAAAAAAAAATTAGACGAAACAATGCATGCAATAAAAAAAATACCTAAACATATATATAACAAATTGTAACAACGTAAATTTTCAAAACAATTTTTCATTTCTTTAAAACATAATTTCATTCAAGACAAACCATAGAATCCAATGTAACATGGTCATAATACAAAACATATCAATCCCAAGATCAAACATATCCAAATCCGCGTGTGTGTGTACGAGTCATGTCGGCGCCTTCCCACGGTCCTCACTAGTACCTGAAACACATTACACATAAACACTGTAAGCAAGAAGCTTAGTGAGTTTCCCCAATATACCACTTACACACATACGCCTTTGTAGGCCATACTCCACACAACCTTCCAGTCTATGTGTCTCAGGGGACTTCTGTCCTAACCCGGTAAACTTTCCGGTCCTACCCGTGTCGACCTTCCGGTCCATAACTCCCTGACCATCCGGTCCACATCATAATGCCTTCCGGACCATATCATAATGCCTTCCGGCCCATATCAAGCATAGCACACATATCACATACATGGCGCATACGAAACAGACAACTCATAGCATACAAATGCATATATCTCATAGCATACCAGACCTTCTGGTCACACATAGGTACCTTTCTAGGTACAATATAGTGAGGAGACTCACCTCGGGTATCTCGGATGATCTCGTACACGAATCTATTGGTCTAGCCCCCGCCTAATCACATGCAAAATATCCTCAATAAGTAATGGCTCTCAAAGGCTAGATTAAACCCCCTTCTATGATCCTTCAGAAGGGTAAAATACCATTTTACCCCTCCTTGACTCAAAAGCCCCTGGTTCTCCCTTGACTCACTAAGTCAACCCTAAATTCCACGAGTCGACACAGATCGCGAGTCGCAGGGCAACCCAACTCAACTCGTCGAGTCCTCCCATGGACTCGGTGAGTACATGCCATGCACTCACTCAAACGACCTTCTGAGGTCAGATCTGTTCCTCTAAACCATAGATCTGGCCTTTCCAAGCACTATAATCACGTTAAGTCTCAGTCTTGATGCACATGCAACAACCATATGACCATATATGCTGATTTAGCCCCAAATACCTTAACCCAAGGTCATGACCTCCATCGTTCTTCATAAAGATTGAAGAATAAGGCTCTCTGGACCTCTATAGATCCAAATCCAAAGTCTCATCACCAGAAGGGACTATTTGGACCTCCAATCGATTTAGACAAGGGCACAAGAAACCCTAAAACCATCTATCTTTCCCAAACCAGAAGAAGGGTCGAAGTAATACCTCAAATGAAATGGTCTTAGCTTCAAATCCTCAGAATAGCAACATCCTTTGCTTTTCCTTGGCTAGAACCTCCTTCTTCTTGCTAAACAACACCACAAAGGTCAAGAATGGCTTCTTCTCTCTCTCAAAACGCTCCAGCACTCTAGGGTTTCTCTCACTGGATTGGTGGCCACAAATGACAGCCATAAGGGCCTTTAAATAGGGCACAAACCCGAGAAATTAGGGTTTCATTAAACAGCGTGGACTCGCCGAGTCCCTCATTAATCAGACCACTCCAATCGCGATCCTACTCAGCGAGTCAGGGCTCCTACTCACCGAGTTTCTCTCCAAAAATTCAATATAAAAGAATAAAAAATATACTTGGGAATCCGGATGTTACAATTCTCCCCCACTAGAATCAGACTTCGCCCTCGAAGTCTCTCTCTCAGCAAATAACTATGGGTATTGCTCACACATCTCTAACTCCGGCTCCCAAGTCAGCTCGGACCCCTTCCGATGTTGCCACTGGACCTGAACCAATGACACCTCCTTGTTTCTCAAAATCTTGATCCTTCGATCCCGGATCGCGATCGGCCTCTCAACATAGTTTAGGCTCGCATTCACCTGAATGTCCTCTAGGGGGACCACTGCCGACTCATCGGCGATAAACTTCCTCAACTGAGATACGTGGAAGGTATCATGTATCTGACTCAATTCCGCAGGTAGCTCCAAATGATACGCTACTCTGCCCACCCTGGCGGTCACCCTGAAAGGACCAATATATCGAGGCCCCAACTTGCCTCTCTTCCTAAATCGGATCACTCCTTTCCAAGGTGATACCTTCAGGAGTACGAAGTCATCGACTTGAAACTTGAGCTCGGATCGTCGCCTGTCTGCATAACTTTTCTGACGACTCTGAGCGGTCAACAACCTCTGTCTGACCTGCTGTATCTGCTCCGTCATCTGAAACACTATCTCCGTACTACCCATCACACGCTGCCCTACCTCTCCCCAGCAAATGGGGGTTCGACACCTCCTCCCATACAACAGCTCAAAGGGTGGCATACCAATGCTCGAATGATGGCTTTTGTTGTAGGAAAACTCGGCCAAGGGCAAGTACGTGTCCTAATTCCCACCGAAATCCAACACACATGCTCGGAGCATGTCCTCGAGTGTCTGAATCGTACGCTCACTCTGCCCATCAGTCTGGGGTTGGTATGCGGTACTGAAGTGCAGCCTCGTACCCAACTCCTCGTGAAACTTCTTCCAAAACCTGGAAGTAAATCGCACATCTCGATCTGAAACAATCGAGATCGGAACTCCATGCCGCGATACCACCTCCCTCACATACAACTCTGCCAGCCTCTCGGCAGAAGAGCTCTCACTGATAGCAAGAAAGTGAGCGCTCTTCGTCAACATGTCCACAATCACCCAAATTGCATCGACACCTCTAGCAGTCCTTGGCAATTTGGTGATCAAATCCACGGTAACCTGCTCCCACTTCCACTCGGGAATCTCCAATGGCTGCAACTTACCATGTGGACGCTGGTGCTCGGCCTTAACCCTGCGACAGGTCAAGCACCTTTCCACGAACCATGCGACATCTCTCTTCATACAGGGCCACCGATAATCCCTTTTTAGGTCCAAAAACATCTTAGTGGCCCCGGGATGGATCGAGAACCTCAACTTATGGGCCTCCTCCATCAAGATGGTACGCGCTCCGCCCACAAACGGTACCCAAATCCGGACCTGAAAAGTCATAAGTCCCCGACTATCGGTAACGAACTCCGATATCTGACCGATAACCCGCTCTCTCTTACGATTCTCCGGTCTAATGGCCTCAGCCTGGGCCCCTCGAATGGTGTCCAACACCGTAGTCATCACTGTCAACCTCATACAAACGTCTCGTATCGGGGTGCTCTCCGCCCTACGGCTCAAAGTGTCGGCTACCACATTAGCCTTGCCCGGGTGGTACAGGATCTCACAATCATAATCATTTACCACATCCAACCATCTCCTCTGGCGCATATTCTGGTTGAGCTGATCCATCAAGTACTTCAGACTCTTGTGGTCCGTGTATATGGTACACCGAACCCCATATAGATAGTGACGCCAGATCTTGAGGGCGAACACTACAGCCCCAGCTCCAGGTTGTGGGTGGGATACCTCGACTCATGAGGCTTCAGCTGCCTCGATGCATATGCTATCACATGCCCCCTCTTCATAAGCACTACTCCCAACCCGGATATCGATGCATCACATTACACCACAAAATCCTCCATCCCTTCCGGGAGTGCGAGCACCGGGGCTTCGCACAACTTCTGGCGAAGTGTCTCAAATGAGGTCTGCTACTCCGGACCCCAGGAAAAAGCGACACCCTTCCGGGTCATCTTGGTAAGTGGCACGGAGATCTTGGAGAAATCCTTAATAAATCTTCGATAATAGTCGGCCAATCCCAGAAAGCTCCTGATCTCAGTGGGCGATCTCGGCACCTCCCACCTCATGACTGCCTCAATCTTGGCCGGGTCGACCAATATCCCATTCTGGTTGACGAGATGTCCCAAGAACTGAACCTCTCGTAACCAGAAATCACACTTGGAGAATTTGGCATAAAGCCTCTCCGACCTCAATACCCTGAGAATCTCTCTCAAATGCTCCTCGTGCTGCTCTCTAGATTTCAAATACACCAAAATATCATCAATGAATACGATCACCGACCGATCCAACATCGGCCTGCACACCCTGTTCATGAGATCCATGAACGCAACTGGTGCATTGGTGAGCCCAAAAGGCATCACCACGAACTCGTAATGCCCATAACAAGTTCTGAACGCTGTCTTCTGGATATCTTCATCCCGAACCCTCATCTGATGATAACCCGACCTCAAGTCTATCTTGGAGAACCAAGATGCCCCCTGCAACTGATCGAATAGATCATCGATCCTTGGCAACGGATAACGGTTCTTGACCGTCAACTTGTTCAATTCCCGGTAATCAATGCACATCCGGTGCGAACCATACTTTTTCTTGACAAAAAGGATTGGTGCTGTCACAACTAGAAGTTCTGTGTCTTGTAATCACTACACTCAAGTAAAATGTAGACTCAAAAACTTAAGAGCATGTATGATGCTTACTCTATGACAACAAAATTTCAATCCAATACACCATACAAGTACTACAAATAGTCAACAAGCAATTGGAAACCCTAGAAGTTCTTGTTTAGGTCCATTTTGGACTAGGACTTCCTTATTGGACTCAATGGACCAATAAGCTTCCAATTTGACTATCATGGGATTAGAACCTTTAAATGGGCTCTAATTGGATCCACATTCATTTATTTCAACATTTTGGGCCATATTGGGCCTAGAATGAAATAAATTAAATATTATGAACCATAATTAACCTAAACTAGCCCAACAAAGTGTAAAAAAATCATATTATATTTTTTTGGGCCAAAAATCATCCAAACTAACTATAATATGGGCTTAGGGGCATTAAAGCCCAATGATCTCCTTTCCCTTCCAAATTCTCGGTCCAAAGCCCAAATCCAAGAAGAAAGGAGTTGACTTAAGCCTTGCCACCTCACTTATACCCCACATATCTCCATGCATGGACCAACATGCATCTAGGATTGTCAACTCAACTCTCTCTCTTCTCTTCTTCTTGATCTCGGCCGAAAGCACCCACACACACACACACTTTCATCACTTTTCACATATCAAACACTCTCAAAAACACCTTCACCTCTCTTCACTAGATTTTCGAAGATTCAAGGGCATTTCAAGGAGATTTTTCACAAAAATCACCATCCAAGGTAAGGTTATACTTAAATCTATGATCTAGGTTCCTTGATCTATCAAACATCTCTTCTTAACTCATAAGAAATCATGATCTTGCATCCTAGAATCACCTCAAGGCCGAGATCTTCATCAAAGTGTGCTAGGGCCGAAAATCACCTCATTTTCTTCCATCTTTTCTCCAAAACCGAAACCACACCCAAAGGTGAGCTTCATACCCCCTATTTTTCGGTTTTATAAGTTTTGTGTGTGTGTGGGGGGGGGGGAATACAAGCAAATGTGTAGATCTATGAGTATATGTATGCTTTGTATGATTTCTATGCTTATTTACATGTTTATATGTGATTATGGTGTTGAAACTAGTCAAAAAGTCCTTAAAATAGAGATTTGCATTAGGAGGTATGAAACAAGTGTTAAACATATTATTACACACAAATCATTTCTAGAGAAATAACCAAGTTGGTTAAATTGAACTCATTGGGCTAAAAATCCCATTTTTGGACTCAAAATGTTAAAAATATGAAGTTAAAGGGCCCAAAATGTCAAAATACAAATTCTGATGGATGAAATGAGTCAAAACAGTTTCCATAAGGTATTTTTCTGGAAATATTCTCTTGGAAGGATTAAATGTGAAATTTTTAAGCATAATGGGCCAAAAATGAATTTTTCGGCCCAATAAAGCCCAATATGCGAGATTTTCAAATTAGAGGGGCTGAAACTGTGATTTTCTGTAAAACAGGGGACTACTAGTGCTCCAAGTCCATTTCAAGGGTTAAAAATGCTTTTCATATTTAAAAGGGACCAAAAATGCAAAAAATTTCTATTTTGGGCCAAAAGTGCAAAAACTGCGAAATTGAGGGTTCTAGCCGAGAAAAATTTCATTTGGTGGACTAAAACTGTTTTTCAAATAACTTTGGGCTGAAAAATAACTTTTCTACAAGTTTTGATACTAAAGTGTCAAGAAAAATAGTTTGAGGACTAAAATAAAAATTATTTTATATAAAGGGTTAAATGTGTAAATTATCCAAAAGAAAAGGGGCTGCAATAATGAAACACCCTAAAGTTTTAAATAATAAATCCCTCATGATGAAATTCTAGCATCTCGACTATCGGCAAATTATAATACACATTCAACACCAACAATCGTTATCAAACGAATTGATT
Organism: Lactuca serriola; assembly: GCF_051521515.1. Lineage (NCBI taxonomy): Eukaryota > Viridiplantae > Streptophyta > Magnoliopsida > Asterales > Asteraceae > Lactuca > Lactuca serriola. Next base: position 183,593,322 of record NC_136416.1, read on the forward strand.
CAGTCTCGAATCAATAATGAATCCGAAATTACTAACACGACGAAACTTCAATACACACGCGGAAAATTCGGGAAGTCAATACACACCTGAGAATACACCAGACGTCGATACACTGTCTTTGGGCCCAAAAGTTTCAAATCATGTTTGTTGGGCCTAGCTAGCCCAATGGCATGATCTTTAGGCCCGAAGGAAACTCGCTTACATGTAGTTGGGTCTTACATGACCTAATTTCATGTAAAAGGACTTTTACAGGCTTTGTGCTGTTGGACCCCAAGGGCCTTCTGGTGCTGCTAGTAAAGTCAAGAATTCACCAAATGCGAGTCGGGCTAAGGGCCCTTCGCATTCACGATAGCCTTGAACGACTTACGGAAAATATTGGGGCTTCGCACCCTCTTTTCCTCCTCGATCGTGGGGCTACATGAAGTCCGGGTGTTTGGATTAAGTGAATAGTGCGAGCGACGCCTAAGGGATCGTTTGTATGGTTGTAAACTAGTCATTTTCTTAATGTGTGTTTATAACAATTCACAATCCATAATTAATCCAACGTCACCGGGACTCAACGAATACACCTGTCGTACGAAATAACAAGATACAAATTATTTGATGCAAAGTATTAGGAAAACATCGGGTTTTCCTAGGGTTTTCAATTAGTACACCTACGAGTTACATACCGAGTTTTACAAATCGCTCTTTTACATTTATAGAAACAAACAAGCATACTTACGGATCTTCACGCTTTTTGTACTAAGTTCTTTTCAGAAAATATCGGATTTTCTGGTGATTTTCAAAACAATACAAACCACTATATTTCAAACATTACTTATGAACTCACCAACATTTCATATGTTGACGTTTTTTTCAAAATACTTGTATTCTCAGGTAACAGGTAAACCGAAGGGACAAATATACTCAGTGATGTCTTGTTGTTTGTTTAACTAGTATTGAACAATCTACTTTTGAGAATGTAATGTTCTGAAACTATGTACTGAATGTAAACGCAACCAGTTGTAATATTCCAATGCTTGGTATTGTATGATGTTATGTTTCATGTATATTAATTGTGATGGTATTCAATTGAGTCACAATAGCCCTCGGACGTTTCCGCCGTCTGGTTCGAGGGTGTGACAGGTGCTCCCCAAGGCGAGCTACTCGGTCGAATAAACCCCTTTCTTAGCAGCTCCTGAAGCTGCGAGGATAACTCCTGCATCTCTGGCGGCGCGAGGAGATAAGGCGTCTTGGCAATAGGTGCTACTCCCAGCGGTCATTCGCATGTCTAACACATAGGCTACGAATCCACTACAGCCTTGCTGCAAACTCTGTCTTGCCCTAACAGCCGAGCAAAACGCTGACCCACATCGGGTTCCCTCGCCATACACCGTAAGCACTCCCCCACTGGGGTCTCGTATCATCACCAACTGACGCTCGCAGTCTATAACAGCTCCAAATCAGCTCAACCAATCCATGCCCACTATAACAAACACGTCCCCCATCGCAATCGGGACCAGATCTATCGGGAACTCCACACCGAAGATCTCAAGGATACATCCTCGAATCACATCCGTAGCATACACTGCTCGCTCATCAGCTATGGAAACTCGCAGAGGTCGACTCAACGCCTCTCGACGGATACTAATGTGCTGACTAAATGCCAAGGAAACAAATGACCAACTCGGACCCGAGTCAAATAACACCAAAGCAGGTACAGAACTCACAAGAAAAGTACCTACCATATCATCATATAAGCACAATATCTCAAAAGAAAAGATAAATACAGAATACATACCAGCTATGACATCGGGCGCTGCGTGGACCTCCTCCACAGTCAACTGGAAAGCTCTCCCACGAGCCTTCGGAGCCTCGGCCTTCACCGGCCGAACCTCGGTAACCCTAGCAGCAGGTGCAGATCCCTGTGCTGACTCCTGATGCAACTGTGGACACTTGGCCTTCCGATGGCCCGTCTGGTTGCAATGAAAGCAAACCATAAATCCCTTGGGGCAATCCTTGGAGATATTCCCCTCCTTGCCACATTTGTAGCAAGCAACCGATCGACAGGCCCCCTCATGACCCTTGCCGCACTTCCCGTAAGTGCGGCCCTTCTGGCCTCCAGTCCTCGAATCAGCAGACTTGGTCCACTTGGCTTCTGGCTGAGACTGAGCCGACTGCTGATCCATCCTCTGAGACTCGGCCTCCTCCCTGGCCTGAGTATCTAACTCAATCTCCCTCTTCCGAGCATTTGCCTTGAGCTCAGCAAATATCCGGTACGTCGAGTTCGATACGAACTCCCGAATGTCCTTCCTCGGAATGCTCAAATACCGACTCATCCGTGCCTGCTCAGAAGACACCTGCTCAGGGCAGAACATCGCCCTCTCATGAAACTTCCGAGTAACCACAGTAACTGAATCATTACCCTGCTTGAGGGTCAAAAACTCCTGAACCAACTGTTCTCTCTCCTCCGGGGGAACATACTCGTCTCTGAATATGGCGGTGAACTTCTCCCAGGTCACCGCTGAAATCTTTGCAAGAGTGAAGCTCGCCGTCACGAACTTCCACCAATCCTTCGCTCCCAAGCGAAGCTGGTTCAAAGTGAACCGTACCCTCAGATGCTCTGGACATGAACACGTATAGAAGCATCCCTAAATATCAGCAATCCATCTTATTGCAGCGATCGGATCCTGCGTCCCATCAAACTCAGGTGGTTTCTTGTTGCTGAACTCCCGAAACAACAACGAGTCACCTCCCTGAGGCCTGGCAGCAGCCACAGCTGATGTAGCTGCAGCGGCTGTAGCCTCAGCCACCGTGGCGTACCACTCATCGAAAGTCTCAATCAGTGTGGTCTTGATAGACCCAAACATCTCCGGAATCTCGACCCTAATCGCCGCAGCCACCTCATCATGGATCATCTGACAAAGCTCCTCGTCACTCACACCGCTCGCCTCAGGTCTGTGGCGTGTCCCAACCATGATGTCTCTGAAATATAACATAATAATATCAAAGACTCATTCGAGTATGCTCACACTCGATAACTCGACCCTACTTGTTCCTTAGTACCTAAAGGATTCCTACTTAGAGTGCGCACTGCTCTGGTGTCTTCGGTAGTACGGGCCCTTATACTACCGCCTACACCACACCAGTATTCACCGTAAGTCCTCCTCATTGGATCCTAGATCACAAGTACTCTATATCTTACTGGCATAGGCTACCCTTCGGTAGACCTCATATCAGCCCCTCACTGCTACCTACTCGCTCTCAAGCATCACATAGCAGCACAATCCTTCCTAGGCTAAGGTATCACAAAATCAGGCCACTCTAGTCCTAATATGAATACCTAGCCAGCTCTAGCATGCATAATATGACACATCATATCACATAACGTAAGGGCATTTTGGGGGTTCACCGTCCGGGCGTTGGCTGACCGTACACACTGCTCCGCTCTGGTTGTCTCAAAATCTCTTGCTTTTTAGAAAAAAAAATTAGTTTTTATCGTTTGAAATTTTTCTTAAATCCTCAGTTTGAGTTCAGTTACGCCCGAAGGTGATGGGTTTTGGCCATAAGAACATCTTATGTGCTCATACAAACCTTAATGCTTGTATCTAGGTTTCTCTATTGTACAAGCAATTCATCCAAGACTTTAAACCCTAGATCTAGCATACAATTAATCAAATTAACTTATGAATGGGGTTTTAGATCTTACCTTGATTGTTATGTAGCAATAACAATCTCAAATCCTCCTTGTAATGACTTTAGAAAGCTTAGAGTCACAAGTGTCACTCCTCTAATGGTTCACAAGCACCAAGAGCAAGATGATGAAGAATAAGGAGAGAGGAGGCTGCCTAAAATGTGTGAAAACCCTAAGGAACAAGTTCACCATGTTTTTGAGTCTCAAGGGTCCTTTAAATAGTGAGGCTATTAGGGTTATCTAATAAGGAAACCCTAATTTGGATGCTTAAGCCCTAAGCAACCCATGGACTCCTTCCTTAGAGGCATAGGACGATTTCTAATGGGTTTCCCCATAGAATTCGTCCACCCCTCTAATATGGAGTCCATTAGCCCAATATTCAACTATCACACAATTGACAGTTCTAGTCCCTTAAGTTTAATTAATGTCTTTTAGCCACAAACTTAATTCTTATTAATTATTGACTAATATTAATTAAACAATATGATTTCTCCTTTAATATATTATTCTCATAATATATTAATAAATCATAATTAATCCTCTCTCTCTCCATAATTCATCCTATCAAGTTGGTTTGGTGAAGGCAACCCAAAAGGACCATGCACTATCGGGTCAAGTACATACCAAAATAGTTATGGACTTAGACACTAATCCAACATTCTCCCACTTGGATAAGTCTAATAACTATTCTGCGTATAACTTCAGATCCTGATCTGCAATCGTAGCTTTCAAAAACCATTGTCAACTCTGATCTTATCAGATACGCGTGTCCTTTAGATAAGGGATCATATATTCCTCCATTCTCGATATCGTATAGATATAAGACATGAATTCTAATCATTCTCTTTATACTATTTCCCGACTTCCGATTTACGATGACTGACAACAGACTACAATTGATCACATCAAATTAGTCCCGACTTGGCCAAGTGCTTAGGTGCCATCACTAAATCATCAAGGGGCCCAACGATATCGCTTTTATCCTACTATGGATAAAAGGAACGGATAAACTTTGACTCAATGCTCGCTTGCACTTACCGAATCACACACAACAATACGTTTTATACCACCAAGTTACTGGTGCGTTTTACATATTATCAATCTGCAACCGACTCGCAAGATACAACTCACACATTTTAGATTTCAAGAATATAAGATGTTATCGTCTCACCAATCACTTGTAATGAAATCCATGAAGTGATCCAAGTGAGCGTGGGTTTAATCCAATGCTCAAATCATATTCATAAGCACACATGAACATTGCAACAAACATTTGCTTATGTCTAATACTCTTTAGACAATCCACACACCAATTCACGACAGTCTTTATTCATATCTACTTCCAACATATGAACGACTGTGGCCCATTCGAATAATTTGATTGTTCTGAACCAATTTAATTATTCAGGAAGTCAAAACATACAAAGTGAAACACAAGAATAATACTAATCCCATATGGCCTCAAACCTTTGAGTATAATTAAAAAACCTTTTATTTATCACCATATCGATTACTCATTATTTGTTGTTTCGGGTAATCAACTTCTTACTTGAATTATTACAACACTTGTCCCATGCTCTTAGCATGCGCACAATGTTTACCTATGGTTCTTAATTTGTGAAATAGATCAAACAAACACATTTCCAATCATACTCATTTCATAACTCCCAATCCTTTTCACAAGTGAAAGAAGTGAAAGAATATCAAATTCTTGCCACTTATAGAATATGCTAGATTCTAACATTTTATGCAATGATCCTTTCATAATGTCATAGCACAAAAGTCACAATGACTATTGCCAATGAAATTACAAAGTCCTCTATTTGAGATTGTTATAATACAATTCCATAGACGTGATGTCTCTCACTCAAAGTACATTTCTTTGAACATCCGTTTGCATAAAATTTTCTAATCTAGACATAGACTCTCAATATCCAACTCCACATATGGAACCATTTCCATATTTTCCATATGACAACTCATTCTTAATAGAATCTTTTCGATTCATAATAATGTCGATATGGTCCATCCAATACTATACTTCCAACTACTCACAAGCGACCAATCCTCAGCGAGCTTTGGATCGTCCTTTGATAGTTGTTTAATTATCTTAGTCAAAACCGATTCTTGTCCTTTTTCCCTCTAAATGCGTTGGACATTTGGAAAATTTTAGAATGGTTAAATATTATAGCACTTGCAATCGATCCTATACCCGAAGCGTGTGGGACACGATGCATAATGTCTTACATAAAGATCTGATACTTTATCAATCTTCTGCCATAATATTTTATGTGTCACATTCTCACAATTCGATTTATGAAGAGGGATGTCATGATCATAATCGAAATTTGAGAACGCACTATGTATCCTTGACTAAATTTATTAACATTCCACAACCTAAGCCTTTAGATTTGAAATGAAGCATAATATTCTCTCCCTTAATTATAGCAAAACAACTTTTCAACCCTTACGACTTTGCAAGGTATAACTCTTGTTTTCTATAATTAATATTGCTAACTTGAAATACTTACCTTAATAATCATACAACCACAACATTTATGCTCCCACTATCACGATGATTATTGTCATATAAGCATAACACTTATGCTCCCACTAGCTTTGACATGTATTCAGAAAATAGCTTAACTTCCAGAAAAACAATACCTATTGAATTTCTTAAGTTCATATTTCTAATACCTAATGCTTTGATAATCCTTTTATCTAAGCTTCTCAAACTTATACACCTTTGCCTAAGATAGCTCACATGTGTGTCTAAACAATTCAGACTAATTGCCAAATCTCACAATTCGAATCATGGAAAGGGATACCGTAACCAAAATCGAATTCGAGAATCTAGTTTTCACAATCACTATCTTCTTAAAATCTCTCTTAGTGAAAGCATTTCCTCACAGTCATTTCCATGAAGGAGGGAATCTTATGACACTTAGATTTTAATGGTGTATGTGTTCCTATCCATGTGAATTTGTCAAAACCAAAGTTTGCGACAAATCCAAACTCATATGGATCGGACTTTCTCAATCTTGATTTCTTGCCTTATGGTAACACCAGTGCCCACCATGTGTTCCAGGTAGTTAAGCATCTCACCCTTTCCTATCAATGTACTTTCCATTGATCAAGGTGCTTGCCTTTTATGCGTTCAAATGAGAACTCATAGAACTCACATGCATAATTAACTCGATTGGAACGGTACAGAAACAAGATAGTTTCAACACGATAGGTTGTAAACCTCAAGTCGTGTGCTAGTGATGTTCGATAAGGTTTATTTTGATTTGTTCTTGAAACCTTTCAAGACCATTAAGACTCCCACTGACTCCTTGACATATAAGATTCTCTTGTCAATAAACATTTCTTGACAAACAAATATTTAAGAGTTAGTGTAGCTTTTATCAAGACAAAACACTTCATAAAATTGGTCCTAATTGGTCTTTGTCTTATCCAAGACGTCACAACTTACCAATTTCAAATGTGCAAGAATAAGAAAACCTTTTTCCAAATTCTACATTTGATGAATGTTATAAACCTTCTTAAGCCTTGTCACTCAATGTCACAATCTTAACTCTAAGACTTGTTTTGGAACGAAGTATGATTGACTTCTTGATTTAACCATTTCTTCAATTCTTGATTCCTCTTCTCAGTCATACAATTGTACTAAGACTCACTTAGAGGATCAATTAAGATATGGTTCTTAATCATTAAGACCTATCATAAAACATGATAAAAGGTACTCTCCCTTCTTCTTAGAATAGAGAAACTTTTATCTTTCTGCCTACTTGATTCTTCTTATTCGTTCTGCTATTGATTTAAACCTTTTGAATCAATTCAGAATTACACTTAATCTTATAAGTATAATCATATTTACTAAACCTTTAGTAAATCATGACGAATATCTTTGTTACTCTTGTGGTGGACTTGATCAATACACAACTTTGTGTATTCGATCTCCTAGTCCTTCACTTGACACTTTGTCAACGAATTAGTCTAATTTCCAAATATGAAATTTCTCATTCATCGTGCAACCAAGTTGCATGATTCCAAGTTTCTGTCTAATTGAAACTTGGGCGATGAGAAACTCTCCCTATTTGGTAAATTCTCGACATTTCCACAAATAACATAATTAAGAATCAAATCCATTATTGCTAATAATAGAAACATTCAAACATCAATTTTTCATATACGCCATTGCAAAGATAAATAAATAATATAAAATCAAAATTTATTTTATTGCGGAAAAATTTATCCTTACAATGCAATTCATTGAAAAACTATGCTAATACATATTTCTTAGCAATCTTATTCTAACTCTAAGTAGTAGCTCAAGAATCTAATCTTCAAGTAATGCGAGCGAAATCCATTTCTTCACGGTTAGATTCTGATCACTTCTTCCCTTAAGTTTCCTCTCTTTTCTTCGATCCTACAAAACGTCAATTGTAATATTATCACATTACGTATTAAGAATCTAGAATAGGAACTTAAAAGAGTTAGTTAATGGATTTTACCTAAAGTAGAGTCATTCGTTTTGACTCTCCCATCTCTTAGATCTCTTAGGTAAATAGGGCAGCTTCGTCTCCAATGCCCCTTCTCTTGGCAATAAAAGCAAATTGACTCTTTTGGAACAACACATGGAACTACTTCAGACATTGCCTTTCTCTTATGATCAAACTTTTCGATAATGGCATGCCTTTCGTTGCCATTTCCTATATTCATAGAGGTCTGGAAGGCAGATTCACCAATCAACTTTGCTTTTCCATTGCGCCAAACCATTGCTGATTCAGCAGCAATAAGCATATAGGTGAGATCTATAAGGTTCACGTCACGGTTCATCATATAGTACTCTCTTACGAAATCACTATACGACTTAGGAAGTGACTAAAGAACCCAGTCAACAGCCAGCTCCTCACAGACAACGGATCCCAACATTCTTAACCTATCAATGTGTGACTTCATCTCTAGGACGTGTGCACACACCGACTTTCCTTCTTCATGTTTACTTGCCAAAAGGGCTTGAATGAGCTTGAACTTTTCAAGCCTTCAAACTTGTGGGTTAGGGAGAATAATTAGAGGAGGTGGAGGAAGTGAAGCATGATCTCTTGTTCCTTGATCGAATCGTGGAATATCATCTTCATGTGGAAAGCTTGTTCCATGGGATTTGGGAATACCATAGTTGTCATACTTTGACATCTATATAATGGGAGAAAACAAATTCAAGTTAGTTGATTGATTGAGTCCTTAATAAATCACCCAAATGAGATATTAAGGCTAGAACCCAACACAATACGTTACAACCTAGAAAAGGGATGTCGTAATCTAGTTGCAGAATATTTGAAGGTAAGTGAATGACGATTCACTATTTTTCCACAAAGAAAAACGAAAAACCGATTAAGTTTTAAATGCTTTGAAAACTACCAGATCCTTTGAGATTCATTGAACTTTTCAATGGCATGTTTAAATCTCGATATACCCCTCTAGTTTGTGACTGGGATACCGAGGATCACAAAGCGGGTGTGAATAACCATGCAAACTTACATGGTGCCCCGACATGTTACAGTCACCTATTCGATGTGCTGCTTAACCACACACACTCCACCGAACTATGACAAACATTGAGTCACCCTTTGCTACCTTTGCTTAGAACCATTTAGTGCGCCGGTTAACCACACACGCTCTACTAACGTCTTCGCAAGGGTACAAAGTGTAATTTCATGGAATTGCATCAATTCACTTTTGCCTAAAGTAACTAAGATTGGGAATTTGTAAAACATTTAGTTACTTTTGTACTTCATTATACTTATAATGGAAGGTTTTTGTCCTATCCTACCCGTTCGGCTAACGACCCTCCACTAGTCAAGAGTGCGGTGGGTAAGAGTGGATACTCATTCAATTGCCATTTTATAGGCAATTTCCTTAAACACCCCTTATAGACCAGCTTCGTGAATGAGACATTCTAACGGTAAGACTGACTTTTACTCATACATACATATATATATATATATATATATATATATATATATATATATATATATATATATATATAATGTTAGACTTTTAATGTTATATATAGTATAGGGTGTGTTTTACATTTTTAAAATACTAGGTGGTCAAATTTAACAATTATACTTTTAATTCAATTAAATTGTGAACCAAAACTTTGTGGATTTATTAAACCTCTTTTAATTATACACTTTAATTAATTAATAAAACCATAAGGGGTGTGATTTGAACTTTTCAAAACAATATTAGGGTTTTAGAATTTAACATTTCTAAATTAAACTTTTAATCAACTTTTAAATTCCAAAAACTTGAGGGCAAGTTTTTAAACATTTCAAAACATTAGGGTTTCAACTATTTAAATTTCAAAACCAAAATTTTTAAGTTCAAATTTAAACTATAAAACCTAAAGGGGAAAAATTGAAACTTTTTCACAAGATAATTCAAATCTAAATTACGAATAATCAAAGTTTATCTAATAAAACAAATGATTATCTAAATTTTGACAATTATCTTCTATTTTAGTAAAGATAATCACTAAATATTGATAAAATTCAGATTTTAAAACAAAAACACATTTATGGTAATTATCCAAAGCCAAAACATGAAGAAAATCGCGAATATGAGCTATCAGACGCTTTGACTCGTCGAGTCTGGACCTGGACTCGTCGAGTACAGCTGACTCGGCGAGTCAAACACTCAGAAGCAAAAAATTTTGATTTTCAGTGCTGATTTTGATCAAATGTGCATCAATACAATAGAAACCAATCAAGTCTCTGATACCACTGATGAGTTTTGGCCATAAGAACATCCTATGTGCTCATACAAACCCTAATGCTTGGATCTAGGTTTCTCTATTGTACATGCAATTCATCCAAGACTTTAAACCCTAGATCTAGCATACAATTAATCAAATTAACTTATGAATGGGGTTTTAGATCTTACCTTGATTTTTATGTAGCAATAACAATCTCAAATCCTCCTTGTAATGACTTTAGAAAGCTTAAAGTCACAAGTGTCACTCCTCTAATGGTTCACAAGCACCAAGAGCAAGAGGATGAAGAATAAGGAGAGAGGAGGCTGCCTAAAACGTGTGAATACCCTAAGGAACAAGTTCACCACGTTTTTAAGTCTCAAGGGTCCTTTAAATAGTGAGGCTATTAGGGTTATCTAACAAGGAAACCCTAATTTGGATGCTTAAGCCCTAAGCAACCCATGGACTCCTTCCTTAGAGGCTTAGGACGATTTCTAATGGGTTTTCCTATAGAATTCGTCCACCCCTCTAATATGGAGTCCATTAGCCCAATATTCAACTATCACACAATTGACAGTTCTAGTCCCTTAAGTTTAATTAATGTCTTTTAGCCACAAACTTAATTCTTATTAATTATTGACTAATATTAATTAAACAATATGATTTCTCCTTTAATATATTATTCTCATAATATATTAATAAATCATAATTAATCCTCTCTCTCTCTCCATAATTCATCCTATCAAGTTGCTTTGGTGAAGGCAAACCAAAAGGACCATGCACCATCGGGTCAAGTACATACCAAAATAGTTATGGACTTAGAAACTAATCCAACAGAAGGTGCATCCGAATCCCTCAAACCAAGGCTCTGACACCAACTTGTAACAACGTAAATTTTCAAAACAATGTTTCATTTCTTTAAAACATAATTTCATTCAAGACAAACCATAGAATCCAATGTAACATGGTCATAATACAAAAAATATCAATCCCAAGATCAAACATATCCAAATCCGCTTGTGTGTGTACGAGTCATGCCGGTGCCTTCACACGGTCCTCACTAGTACCTGAAACACATTACACATAAACACTGTAAGCAAGAAGCTTAGTGAGTTTCCCCAATATACCACTTACACACATACGCCTCTCCAGGCCATACTCCACACAACCTTCCGGTCTATGTGTCTTAGGGGACTTCCGTCCCAACCCGGTAAACCTTTCGGTCCTACCCGTTTCGACCTTTCGGTCCATAACTCCCTGACCTTCCGGTCCACATCATAATGCCTTCTGGCCCATATCATAATACCTTCCGGCCCCTATCAAGCATAACATACATATCATATACATAGCGCATACGAAACAGGCAACTCATAGCATACAAATGCATATATCTCATAGCATACCAGACCTTCCGGTCACACATAGGTACCCTTCTAGGTATAATATAGTGAGAAGACTCACCTCGGGTATCTCGGATGATCTCGCACACGAATCTATTGGTCTAGCCCCCGCCTAATCACATGCAAAATATCCTCAATAAGTAATGTCTCTCAAAGGCTAGATTAAACCCCCTTCTATGATCCTTCAGAAGGGTAAAAGACCATTTTACCCCTCCTTGACTCAAAAGTCCAACTGTTGACCGAAATCCTGAAGGTCAACGAAAGTCAACGATCACAACTGACCCTACTCACCGAGTGGACTAAGGTGACTCGACAAGTACACCCCTGTCCTCTGCGCCCCTGGTTCTCCCTTGACTCACTGAGTCAACCCTAAATTCCACGAGTTGACACAGATCGCGAGTCGCGGGGCAACTCAACTCAACTTGTCGAGTCCTCCCATGGAATCGGCGAGTACATGCCATGCACTCACTCAAACGACCATATGAGGTCAGATCTGTTCCTCTAAACCATAGATCTGGCCTTTCCAAGCACTACAATCACGTAAAGTCTCAATATTGATGCACATGCAACAACCATATGACCATATATGATGATTTAGCTCCAAATACCTTAACCCAAGGTCATGACCTCCATTGTTCTTCATAAAGCTTGAAGAATAAGTCTCTCTGGACCTTTATGGATCCAGATCCAAAGTCTCATCACCAGAAGGGACTATTTGGACCTCCAATCGATTTAGACAAGGGCACAAGAAACCCTAAAACCATCTATCTTTCCCAAAATAGAAGAAGGGTCGAAGTAATACCTCAAATGAAATGGTCTTAGCTTCAAATCCTCAAAATAGCAACCTCCTCTGCTTTTCCTTGGCTAGAACCTCCTTCTTCTTGCTAAACAACACCACAAAGGTCAAGAATGGCTTCTTCTCTCTCTCAAAACGCTCCAACACTCTAGGGTTTCTCTCACTGGACTGGTGGCCACAAATGACGGCCATAAGGGCCTTTAAATAGGGCGCAAACCCGAGAAATTAGGGTTTCATTAAACAGCGTGGACTCGCCGAGTCCACTTATGGACTCGCCGAGTCCCTCATTAATCAGACCACTCCAATCGCGATCCTACTCGGCGAGTCGGGGCTCCTACTCACCGAGTTTCTCTCCAAAAATTCAATATAAAAGAATAAAATAATATGCATGGGAATCCGGATGTTACACAAATATAGCTAGACAAAACAAATTAAAGTTCGTTATTAAAAATAACAAACGTGGCACAAATTCGTTCATAGTAAATGATAAACATAACAAAAGGAGAAAGGATCAATGTGTAGTATTCCAAGAATCAAACATAGTTTGCGCTAAGTTGTTTCTAAATGTAGTCCACTTGGTTGATACACCCACAAAAGTGATATGATCATCGTCTCCACCGCCAACATCTCCGGTTCCCTCGTCTACTTCAAATCGGTTCTCAAATGGATCAATTGTCATTTCCTTCCTTATATAATTATGAAGAAGACAACATGCCATTATAATCTTATTTTTTAGATCAATTGGATAATATGAGTTGTCCCTTAAAATTCCCCATCTTGCCTTCAAAATACCAAAACATCTTTCTATAACATTTCTCGCAGATGAATGTTTCATGTTAAATAATTCTTTAGGTGTAGTTGGTTGGTGTCCAACACGCCGATCATTCAAATGATATCTTTGACCTCTATACGGGGCTAAGTAACCTTCACCATTTGTATAACCAGCATCTACCAAATAATAACCTATATATTTAATATAGTTAGTATAACTAATAATTAATAACTAATACTTATCTACAAAACCAATTATTATACATACCCGGTCTCGGGACCTTCAATCCATGTGGCCTAAGTAGGGCATCTCGAAGCACTCTACCATCCGCAGCTGAGCCCTCCCATCCCGATAAAACATAGATAAATTGCATATCTTGTGAACACACCCCTAAGACATTTGTGGCAATATCATTTTTTCTTGTCCTGTATTTAGGCTTGTCTTTAAGTGGCACTAAGCACTTTACGTGTGTAACAACCTGATAATTCGTATCATTGCTTGTAACCCTTTTCATAACTCATTTCGATAATCCAATCGCCGCTTCCAATTTCGTTTCCAATTTCCGTCATTTAATTAAGTCATTAACGTGTATTTTATATTATGACTTAATGGGTGTCCTAATGCCTTTAGAACTCATTCTAACACCTCATATTAGTAATCAGATCATTTCTAGAATTAACCATATCGAGTTACGACAACTTGATCGGGTGTGACCAAAAGCCCCGTCTAACGCCGGTATCGGGTAGAATTCCACCATGTCCAAATCCTGAACACTATTTAAAGTGTTCTAAACTTCCATTTGAAGCTTTTGCTTCATCTCACTACTCTCTCTCTAACCTCTCTCCTCATCCAAGATTAAGGTACAAAAACATAGAATTAAGGCTCCAAATCATAGAGGTAACTTCCCTAACTTGTTATTCAACCCCTTAGGCCTTCAAATTTGTGTTTAAAATGTGATTTTGGACCTAGAACATGTGTTTACAGCCAAGGAGCATGCTTGGGCCGTAAACACTTAATAAATGGGTTTTTAAGCAATTAAACCCCTCCAAATCAATTTTGGGACTTAGATACGACTATATGGATTACAAATTCGGACTTAGAACACCCTGAACATGAATTTTGAGGAGCAAATAAGAGTTTACGGCCAAGGAATATGCTTCGGCCATAAACTCCTCATACATGGGGAGTAAACTCATTTTCTAGTGTTAAAAAGCCATATAACTTCACCAATAGCCTTGAAATAAATCCTAGAATCATCTAAAAATAGTTTGGGGACCTTAAACATGTCAAACACCCTCCAATTAGGTGTTTACAGCCATGACACCCCAAGAATATGTTCCAGGGCCGTAAACTCCCAAAGATGAGTCATTTGGTGCCCTAAATTCATACCTAGGCTTGTAAAAATTATAGGAATCACATATGATTAAGCTAAGACCATTAAATCATCAATCTAAGGGGGATAGGAGTTTACGGCCGTAAAATCCTTGTTTAGGGCCGTAAACTCCCTTTTGTATTGTTATTGGTGATGTAATTCCTTCCAAAGCCTTAGATAAAATTGTTCCAACTCTTCCCAAGTGATATTGACCATTTTAGCACCATAAAGCACCCAAACATGAGTTTACGGCCGTGAACTCATGTGGGTATGGTTTAAGAGGCCGAAAACTCATTAGGGAGTTTACTCTTGAAGAGTAAACTCAAATCCCAAGTCCCACGCATCAATACACGTCCATAGATGTCACCCGGGTCACTCCAAACACTCGTTTTGAAGTGTTTTCGCTCATTGGAGTGTAATATCATATCTAATTAGAGTTTATAAATCTAATTAGATATATTTTTATACCATTTCATATTACATAGGAACCTCGCATGTTATCAAGCCTCGATTCGACACTTAGCATCCGGAACGTCGCGTTTTCTCATCTAGTGAGTTCATACCCCTACCCTTTTTCAATGGTTTTTCAATGTTTTCAAGGGGGGAATACAAGCAATAGTACAAGAATATCTTGTACTTAAACTCATGATTTCAGTTAAATGGTTTCATAATTTGTACATTTTTAAGAATTGAAAACCTTTTAACAAACTGTTTTAACTTGCAGAGTTGTTGTTCAAACCGATTTTCAATTCTTATTATATACTGTTATGTTGTATACTTCACATTTGATTGTTCACAATTATATTGATATAAAACATCAAACATTTGTAATGCCCTTAATAAAACACCTAGGCTCGAGTGTAAAGGACAGCCACCATTAGATAGCATAAAACATTTGTGATGTCCTTAATAAAACACCTAGGCTCGAGTGTAAAGGACAGGCACCCTTAGAAGTTAGTTAGTCATAGATACTACTTCCCTAGACGAGAAGTAAAGAGTAATCTTAAAGATTGGAGACACGTCCTCTGTAACACTTCCTTGGCACGAGAGAGTGGAGGACTAACCCTGTAACCAGAATCTCTAGGAGGGAGAACGTGACTTGAGTGTATAGATCTATACGGGACTGACAATCCCGCACCTGGCTGCTAGCTACAACCGAACCGAAAGGTTCAAGGGTGACGAAAGTCATAAAAGGATACTGGCCCTGGCCTGAGTCATATCTAGTATGAGTATGGTTAAGGACTCACAATCAAGATTATTAACATTTTACACTTATTTATTAGTTTTATGTACGTAATAAAACTAATGTACATTTAAGGATAATCGGACCTTCAGGAGACTTCACACACATTCAGGAAAACATGGGGTTTTCCTAGGGATAACATTGATCATAATCGGAATCGGTAATAATTCGCACACACAGAATTGGTAACAGTACACACACACATTCAGGAAAACATGGGGTTTTCCTGGGGATAACATTGAACATAATCGGAGTCGGTAATAATTCGCACACACAAAATTGGTAAAAGTTCACACACACATTCAGGAAAATATGGGGTTTTCCTGGGGATAACATTGAACATAATCGGAACTGGTAACAGTTCGCACACATAGAATCGGTAACAGTTCACACACAAACACATGTAGGAAAATATAGGATTTTCCTGAGTAACAGTAGTACGTAACCAGAAAAGTGTAACAAGTTAGATAACTAAACTTTACAATTCACAAGAACAATCATGTTTTCAGTATACATCTTTTTCATTACATTTTGGATTTGGTAACCAACTTTTAAGAAAATATGGGATTTTCTTGGATAACCACTTTTTCAGGAAACTAAAGGAACTCGTTCATTTTCAGAAAAACTAACCGCTTATGAACTCACCAGCTTTATGCTGATTTTCAAACCGCTTGTATTCTCAGGTTCGCATTAGACAGGTACCCGACGATCTCTTTTGGCGAAAACGGAGTGCATAGAAGACTCGTCTCATTTTGTTCATATATACTATGTATCACATGTATAACTTTACTTTTGAAACAAATGTAAACTTTTCTATATGTAATGTAATGGTTGTTTACTTTGCTTACTATGTGCATTGGATTTGATACTCAACGTGGAGTCCGCCCCGGAAATGTTTCCGCCTTCGGTTTTCGGGGTGTGACAACGTGTGTTCAATCTAAAGCTCCTAGACAATTCTACACGAAATACAAAAAATGGTTATATGTCATATTGTTAGGGTTTAAATGTTGTAATATGTCGAAGTGTTAGTTAAGTTGTTACGAAGTATCTTTTGTCTTCGTAAGAAGTGTCTTCGGATGTAATGTTATTTTTACTAAGGCATTATAATGAATAGTCTTAATGTCTAGTCCTTAGTATTTTATTATGCTTTTGTTCTCCTATAAATAGGGGTCTGTACTAAGTGAGTAGGATAACTTTTCACTCAGTCTTTTACAGATTATTCTTTGTACTCTGTAAAATCAAAAGCATAATATGAGCTGAACAAATATTATATTTACTCTGGTGTTCATCGTTATTCTTCTTTCTGAATTCATACTTGAATTGATCTTAAACTCGATTACAAATCTCTTCAATTGGTATCAGAGCGGGAATCCTTTCTGTGATCTGATTTTCATATGATCAAAAAGGTTTTTGAATCTACTGTTTGATTCAAAAAGTTTCCGTCCTTTTTGAAATTGAAAAATTCTTCTTGATCTCAATCTAGGATTTGATTCTGCAAAAATATTTGTAAATCGAGTGTTCTTTGTGTGATTCTGATTTGAAATATACAATTTGATTTCAATATTCTCAAAGTTTTTGTATCATCTTGAAGCTTTTGTCCGTACAACAATGGCGTCATTCAATCTGAATTCGATGACATCATTTTCTCATTTGCTTGGATCATGCACAAAAATTCCAATGCTTATTCCAGAATATTATGATCAGTGGGCAGATCGTATGGAAGATTACTTGAACGGATTGGATGAAGAATTATGGAAATTCATCTCAGGAGAAATCAATCAACCTGCACAAGTTCAGCCAATTGGAATGTCTTCAAGCAGTTCAGAAGTCGATAATCAAACCAATCGTTTAAAACTACTGGAGAAGAAATGCATGAGGGAATTAAGAGGTGCGTTGCCTCCTGTTGTGTACAATTATGTCAGAACATGCACAACAGCTAAAGAAATCTGGAACAGTCTCAAAGACAAATTTCAAGGAAGTGAAAAGACGAAGATCACATCTGTGAAACAATGCCTGGTGGAACTCAAAGATTTCAAACAAAAAGAAAATGAGTCTACTGAAACATACTATGATTGGTTCAACGAGCTAATTTATCGTTGTAACCGTTATAGTATAATAAGGTCATCAATGGAGTACAATTTGATATTTGTAATGGGACTTCGAAAAGAATGGAGGAGTGTGAGTATGATGGTGAAAAATCAACAGAGTTTTGATACTTCGACTTTGAATGACTTATACAATCAATTAAAATCTCATGAAAATGAAGTTAATGAAATAGCTGAGGAAGCGATTGCAAGTCTTGGTGGACCATTAGCACTTGTTTCGAAGGTTTCAGAAAGAGAGAATGAAAAATCGAAGTCTGATGAAGAAGAAGGTTTTCTGATGAATTCTGATGATGAGGCAGTTGCATTTTACTCAAACAATTGAGTAAAGAAATTTTTCAAGAAACCATTTAATCCAAAGATAAGGTCATCAGATTCGAAGGGTAGTTTTGAGAACAAAAACAAACTGGATGAAAAGAAGAAAGAAGTGAAGACTTATTCGAAGAGTCAAGTGGAGCAAATGAAGATGATGTTGAAAGGTGATACAGGGATTAATTGCAATTATTGCTATGGAGCAAATCACTTGGCAGTAGATTGCTTGTTGAGGAAGAAGGAGGAAAAGAAAAATAGAACAAAGGATGAAGCTTATTACACTGAGAAACTGGAGGAAGTAAAGTCAAAAACAAAGAATTTGTCATTAGTGGCTCATGGAGAAACTGAATCGGATGGCACATATCAAATATGGTCTTCGGGTTCAGATGATGAAGAGATGAAAAATCCATCACATGGAGCTATGTATGCAAAGATGGAAGAGGATTCAGATGAAGAACAGACTTACGAAGTGTGTGGGCAATGCTTCGTTTCGAAGTCTACTGACAGGTCGCCCATGACTACCAAGGTACGTAACATTCTTGAATCTTTTAACATTCCAGTTTCTGCATATAATTCTGAGTTAGTATCCTTTGATGAAACTGTTACTTATTTTGATTCAATTGTTGTGTCTGCTAGCAATGAAGCGAAAAAGTTAAGTGATCAATTACTAGAGACAAGAAAAAAGTTGGATTCAAAAGTCACTAGGATTGATTACTTAGAATTGCAAGTTTCAAATATTATGGAGGATAGGGAAAGTTTAGCAAAGGAAATAAACTTGTTGTTAGCACAAAGAAATATTTTTTGTAATTCTGCGAAAAGATTGTATGGAAAATTAACTGAGTTACATCATTCTAGTGAGATAAGTAAGGAACAACATAAAAAATTACTACCATTTTTAGCTTATGATAGAGCTAAGGTCGATAGTATTTCATATGATTGTGAAAAAGAAATTTCTGATTTTAACAAAGTTCCAGATGATAGGTTTAGATATGGAATTGCTAAAGTCGAAGATTATCTTGATGCTAATGATTTAGTGAAAATTGTAAATGAGACCTTATCTAAATCAGAACAACTTCGAATTTTGAAAAAGACTGAGAATTCTACATCTAATTGTCAAACTAATTTTGCTGATATTGAAGATAATTCTGATAATATTAATGAAATTAGTGATTTAGAGGATGTAGATTGTTCTCAGTTGTCTTTCATAAATGTAGCAAATTCTTTTAAAGGGAAAGAAAAGTGTGAAGATTTATTCTTAAAAATTGACACTGATGAACCCTCAACTTCGAAAGTTTGTGATATGGAGTTTGTGGAAATACATGATAGTCAAACCGATGATAGTGACAATGAGGAAGAAAATACAAATTCGAAGCCAATTCAAAGATCGAAAGAAATTGAAATTCCTCGAGTGGTTGTTGATCAAGTCTGTTTGGATACACAAGAATTTGAGAAAATTCTTAGTGAAAAAGGTGCTCATTATCTTGAATCGAATACTGTTGTGTATCCAATCTTCAAATGCACTGATGATGTTGTGTTCCCAAATCAAGTCTTCGTAACAACAGGTAATGTTGAAAATATAAAGCCTGAATTCAAAAAGATGATTGAGGAAGACAATATGCAAACGTCAAATGAATGATTCTTTTCAAATCAAAGTACAGTCGAAAACAATCTTACAAAGAATTCATATAAATTTCAACATCAAAAACCAAAAAGAGTATGGACTGAAAAGTCAAAAGTTGAAAAGAAGAAAGTTAACCCAACTGAAAATGTGTTTACAAAGCACGAAAGTGTTAAAACAGATGTTAAAACACTCAACAAAGCAATAAAATTAAATTCAAAAGAATTTAAAGCTCAAGTTGAAAATTTTTCAAAGGAAAATAATATTTCGAAACGTCAAGCGAGAAAAACAATTTTTTGGCAAACTGTTGAGTCATCAAAAATGATATCAACAAATCTTTCAAAAAGAAGAAACGTTTTTAAAGAAAATCAAAGTCTCAAATTTTTGAAAAGAAAAATGCTTCATTTTCAAATAATGAATCAAAAGTTTCAAATGGAACAAAAACAACAATACCAAGAAATTTTTTTCAGAAAAAGGTTGGAACACAGACTTCACAGTTACAAAACAAAACATCGTATCATGAATCATATCTTTCAAAACCAAAAGTTGATTATGTTCCAAATTCAGCAAAATGTTATAATCCTTTAAAGAAACAAGCTGACAAAGTCTCATATGCAAAGGGAATAACAACAAAAAGAAATATTAATCATTGGTTGGAAGGAAAAGGAAAGATATACCAATCAAGTAAGTTTTTGTAACACCGTGAATTTCAAAATAATTTGTCACAATTTATAAAAACATTTCTCATTAACTTTTCATAAAAACATCAAGTTTAAATCTCAATTCACATTATACAAAATCCCAAGATCAATGTATATCAAAAATCCCATGCGTGTGTACAGATCACGCCGGCGCCTTCCCACGGTCATCGCTAGTACCTGAAACAACAACACTAACACTGTAAGCACAAAGCTTAGTGAGTTCCCCAAAATACCACATAAACACATATATATTAGCCACTCGAGGCTATAACTCTGTGGGTCCGTGCACCCAAGCTCTATGAACCCTCAGGTTCTAACTCTAGGAACCTTCCAGTTCCAACTCTACAAACATGCACAACATAAGTCAGATAGGCATCATGCAGTACAACACATAGCATACACATAACATACACATACTCTAACACATAACTCTGATTACCTACTCAAGGTAAAGTATAGTGAGAAGACTCACCTTGTGAATATCGATAGCTAGCAAATCCCGAAATCACACGTGCTCGATCCTCCGAGCTACAATCTCCCTATAACATCATATGTCTCTAGTTAACACTTTTAACACTAAGGTTGACTATCCCTCAAAAGTCAACACTGGTCAACGGTCAACGGTCAACTTTGACCGGACTCGGCGAGTGCACTAAGGCGACTCGGCGAGTCTAGACGTTTTCACCAACTCTCTAGGATTCCCTTTTTACACGTCGAGTACCCCCCCTGACTCGACGAGTTCCACCTGGCAGAATCGTAGGGCCAACCCGACTCAACTTGCCGAGTCTCAAGAACAACTCGGCGAGTCCCAGCTCGACTCAGTCCACCTGACCACCCTCTCTAACTCGTCCTGACTCACTGAGTCAACTTATGACTCGACTGGACCACTCACTGGCCGATCTAAGGGCAATCTTCAAGCTACTTGCCGAGTCTGCTCATCAGACTCGGCGAGTCCATGCCATGCAATCACTCAAACTCGCTTCTAAGATCAGATCCGCTCCAACAATTCATAGATCTGGCCTTCCTAGACTGATTCATCACGTAAAGCCCTTATCTTGGTGTTCACAACACACCCTATGGCTCATAAATAGCATTTTGACCCAAGGCATAAGGATTCCAATCCAAAACCTCCATTGATTCACAGAAAGCTTGGGCAAAGGGACACTCTGGACCTCCAAGGGTCCAGATCAATGGTCTAAATCGCTTAAGGGGCCAAGGGGGCTCTAGATCTAGCCACAAAAGGGTTCAATAAACCCTAAATCAAATAAACATCAACATAGAAGAGGATAGCTCGAAGATATTACCACAATAGTGATGCTCTGGACTCCAAACTCTCAGAAAATGGCTCCCCTTGCTTTCCCCTTAGCTAATCCTCCCTTTCCCTTGCAAGATGACACCTCCAAGATCAATAATGGCCTCCTACTTTGCTCCAAACGCTCACACTCGATTAGGGTTTCACTCAAGGGACTGGTGAGCACAAATGACGGCCATAAGGCCCTTTAAATAGGTCCCAAACCCGAGAAATTAGGGTTTCATTAAACAGCGCAGACTCACCGAGTCCATACCCTGGACTCGCCGAGTCCAGGTGCGAACCCGTGCCCAAATCACGATCCTACTCGGCGAGTCTGAGCTCCAACTCGCCGAGTACCCTCACAAAACAACAAAAATTGAAAGCATAAAAGATACCTGGAAATCCGGGCTGTTACAACTCTCCCCCACTAGAACTAGACTTCGCCCTCGAAGTCTCGCTCTATAAATAGCTCCGGATGCTGCTCACGCATCTCACGCTCCGGCTCCCAGGTCATCTCTGATCCCTTCCGATGTTGCCAATGAACCAACACCAAGGGTACCTCCTTGTTCCTCAGAACCTTGATCTTCCGATCTCTGATGGCCACCGGCCTCTCGGCATAATTTAGGCTCACATCCACCTGAATATCCTCTAATGGAACCACTGCCGACTCATCGACTATACACTTTCTCAGCTGCGACACATGAAAAGTGTCGTGAATCTGCCCCAACTCTGCTGGTAAATCCAAACGATAGGCTACCCGGCCTACCCTCGCAACCACACGGAATGGACCAATATACCGGGGCCCCAACTTGCCCCTCTTCCTGAATCGAATCACTCCTTCCCAAGGAGAGACCTTCAGGAGAACGAATTCGCCGACCTGAAACTCAAGCTCGGACCGGCGTCTGTCCGCATAACTCTTCTGTCAGCTCTGAGCGGTCAACAACCTCTGTCTGACCTGCTGAATCTGCTCTGTCGTCTGAAGCACGATCTCTGTACTGTCCATCACTCGCTGCCCAACCTCTGCCCAACAAATGGGGGTCCGACACCTCCTCCCATACAACAGCTCAAAGGGTGGCATACCAATGCTCGAATGATGGCTGTTGTTGTAGGAAAACTCTGCCAAGGGTAAATACGCATCCCAGCTACCCCCGAAATCCAACACACATGCCCGGAGCATGTCCTCAAGCGTCTGAATCGTCCGCTCACTCTGACCGTCTGTCTGGGGATGATATACGGTACTAAAATGCAGTCTAGTACCCAACTCCTCATGAAATTTCTTCCAGAACCTGGAGGTGAAACGCACATCACGGTCCAAAACAATCGAGATCGGCACCCCATGCCGAGATACCACTTCCCTCACATACACCTCCGCCAATTTCTCTGCTGAAGAACTCTCACTAATGGCAAGGAAGTGAGCGCTCTTCGTCAACCTGTCCACAATCACCCAAATCGCATAAACTCCTCTGGCAGTCCTCGGCAATTTGGTGATGAAATCCATAGTGATCTGTTCCCACTTCCACTCGGGAACCTCCAATGGCTGCAACTTGCCATGCTGCCTCTGGTGCTCGGCCTTAACCCTACGGCAGGTCAAGCACCTCTCCATAAACCATGCGACGTCCCTCTTCATACAGGGCCACCAATACTCCTTTCTCAAATCCAAATACATCTTAGTGGCCCCCGGATGGATCGAAAATTTCGACCGATGAGCCTCCTCCATCAAAGTGGTACGCGTTCCTCCCACAAACGGTACCCAGATACGCCCCTGAAATGTCATAAGACCCCGACCATCGGTCACGAACTCTGAAACCAAACCAACAACCCGTTCCCTCTTTTGCATCTCAGGTTGCACAGCCTCGGCCTGTGCCCCGTGAATGGCGTCCAATACCGGAGCTATCACGGTCAATCTCAAACACACATCCCGCAGTGGAGTGCTCTCTGCCCTGCGGCTCAACGCATCGGCTACCACATTAGCCTTGCCTGGGTGGTACAGGATCTCACAATCATAATCCTTGACCACATCCAACCACCTTCTCTGACGCATATTTAGGTTGGGCTGATCCATCAAATACTTCAAACTCTTATGGTCCGTGTATATCGTACACCGAACCCCATACAAGTAGTGACGCCAAATCTTGAGGGCGAACACCACTGCCCCCCCACTCTAGATCATGGGTGGGATATCTCGTCTCATGAGGCTTCAGCTGCCTCGATGCATATGCTATCACATGCCCTCTCTGCATCAGCACCGCTCCTAATCCCAAAATCGATGCATCACAGAATACCACAAAGTCCTCCATTCCTTCCGGAAGAGCTAACACCGGGGCTTCGCACAACCTCTGGCGAAGTGTCTCAAAGGAGGCCTGCTGCTCGGGGCCCCATGAAAAAGCAACACCCTTCCGGGTCAATCTGGTGAGTGGTACTGCGATCTTGGAGAAATCCTTGATAAATCTCCGATAATACCCTGCCAACCCTAGAAACTCCTGATCTCGGAGGGTGACTTCGGCACCTCCCAACTCATCACTGCCTCCACCTTGGCCGGATCGACCAAAATCCCTTCCTGGTTAACGAGATGTCCTAAGAACTGAACCTCCCGCAACCAGAAATCACACTTGGAGAATTTGGCATAGAGCCTCTCCGATCTCAGAACTCCAAGAACCTCTCTCAGATGCTCCTCATGCTGCTCTCTAGATCTCGAATATACCAGAATGTCGTTGATAAACACAATCACCGACCGATCCAGCATTAGCCTACACACTCGGTTCATGAGATCCATGAACACTGCCGGGGCATTGGTGAGCCCAAAAGGCATCACCACAAACTCATAATGCCCATAACGCGTCCTGAACGCTGTCTTCTGGACGTCCTCATCCCGCACGCTCACCTGATGATATCCCGACCTCAAATCAATCTTGGAGAACCAAGATGCTCCCTACAACTGGTCGAATAAATCGTCGATCCTCGGTAACGAGTAATGGTTCTTGACCGTCAGCTTGTTCAACTCCTGGTAGTCAATGCACATCCGGTGTGAACCATCCTTCTTCTTGACGAACAAAATAGGTGCTCCCCACGGCGAGCTGCTCGGCCGAATAAATCCCTTCCCCAGCAACTCCTAGAGTTGCGAGGATAACTCTTGCATCTCTGGAGGTGCAAGGCGATAAGGCACCTTAGCGATAGGCGCAGCCCCCGGAACCAAAACGATACTGAACTCCACTTGCCTCACAGGAGGCACACCCGGCAACTCCTCGGGAAATACATCTGGGAACTCGCGCACTACCGGAACCTCCTCCACTGAACTCGGCCTCTCAGAAATCACCCGCGTATCCACCACATACGCCACAAAACCCTTACAGCCCTGCTGTAAACACCGCCTCGCCCTAGCGGCCGATCAAAACGCTGATCCTGAACGTGTACCCTCGCCGTATACTGAAAGAACTCCCCCACTAGGGTCTCGTATCGTCACCAGCTGTCGCTCACAGTCGATGACCGCACCGAATCTGCTCAACCAATCCATGCCCACAATGACACAGACATCACCCATAGCAATAGGAATCAGATCAATCGGGAACTCAACACCGAATATCTCAACTACGCAACCTCAGAGAACCTCCGTGGCATATATCATCCTCTCATCAACTATGGAAACTCTCAGAGGCCGACTCAACACCTCACGACTAACATTGATATGCTGACTAAATGCCAAAGATACAAAAGACCGACTCGTACCCGAGTCAAATAACACCAAGGCAGGTACAGAATTCACAAGAAACGTACCTACGCATAACATAACATAAGCATAATATCTCAACATCAAAATAAATACATGAAAGAATACATACCAGCCACGACATCGGGCGCTGTGCGGACCTCCTCCGCGGTCAGCTGAAAAGCTCTCCCTCGTGCCCTCGGCGCCTCGGCCTTCACTGGCCGACTCTCTGTAGCTCTGATGGCGGTAGGGGCAGATCCCTGAGGTGCTCCCTGAGATGACCCTCGCAGCTGCGGACACTCTGCCTTCTGGTGTCCGGTCTGATTGCAGTGGAAGCACACTGCAAACCCCTTGGGGAAATCCTTGGCCATATGCCCCTCCTTGCCACATTTGTAGCAAGATCCCGCTCGGCAGACTCCATCATGACCCTTGCCACACTTCCCACAAGTGCGGCCCTTCAGGCTCCCTGGTTTGGGATCAGCGGGCTTGGCCTGCTTGGCTGCCGGCTGAGACTGTGCCGGTCGCCGATACCTCCCCTGAGACTCCGCATCCTCCCTAGCCTGAGTCTCTAGCTCGATCTCCCTCTTTCGGGCATTTGCCTGAAGCTCAGAAAATGTCCGGTACGAGGAGTTCGCCGCGAACTCCCGAATATCCCGCCTCAAAACGCTCAAATAACGGCTCATACGTGCCTGCTCAGTGGACACGTGCTCAGGGCAGAACATCGCCCTCTCATGAAACATCCTCGTGATCGCCGTAACTGACTCAGTACCCTGCTTGAGGGTCAGAAACTCCTGTGCCAAACGCTCCCTCTCCACCTGGGGAACATACTCATCTCAGAACATGACAATGAACCTCTCCCAGGTCACTGCCGCAAGCTCAGCAGGCGTATAATGCGCTGTCACAAACTTCCACCAGTCCTTCGCTCCCAAGCGAAGCTGGTTCAGCGCGAACCGGACCTTCAAATGCTCAGGAGATGAGCAAGTGAAGAAACACCCATCAATATCAGATATCCACCTCATCGCTGCCACCGGATCCTGGGTCCCATCAAACTCTGGTGGTTTTGTGTTGCTGAACTCTCGGAACAACAACGCATCACCACCTTGCGGCCTCGCAGCAGCAATCGTTGCGGTAGCCGCTGCAACAACAGCCTCGGAAAGAGCGGCATAACGCTCATCAAACGTCTCAATCAGCGTGGTCTTTATAGACCCAAACATCTCCGGTATCTCTGCTCTGATGGCCGCAGCCACCTCCTCATGAATGATCCGGCAGATCTCCTCATCACTGGTACCACTGCTCTCGGGCATCAAGCGTGTCCTCACCATGATCTACCTCTGAAATACAACATACAATAAATTAGAACTCTTACGAGCATAATCATACTCGTCAACTCTTTCCTCCTTGATTCTTGGTATTCCAAAGATTCTTACTTGGGCTGTACACCGCTCCGGTGCTTTCAGTAGTACGGGCCCAATACTACTGTCCACACCTTATCAGAATACACCCCAAGTCCTCCTCTTCAGATCCCCAATTTCCAAGTACTCTATCATGCATAGACCTCCTTCTATTAGATCTCTCATAAACCCCTTGCTGCTACCTACTCACTCTCAAGCATCTCATAGCAGCTCACCTCTTCCTAAGCTAAGGCATCACAAATCAGGCCACTCTAGTCCTAATAGGAATACCTAGCCTACTCTAGCATGCAAATACATCATATCAATATCAATATCACATAACATAAGGGTATTTTGGGAAATCACCGTTCGGGCGCGGACTGATCGTACACACAACTCTGCTCTGTATTTTCAAAATCTTTTATACTTCTCTTTTTTTTTTTGAAAATATTTCTCAAATCCTCAGTTTGAGTTCAAATACGCCCGAAGGTGTACTCATATCCCTCAAACCAAGGCTCTGATACCAACTTGTAACACCGTGAATTTCAAAATAATTTTTCACAATTTATAAAAACATTTCTCATTAACTTTTCATAAAAACATCAAGTTTAAATCTCAATTCACATTATACAAAATCCCAAGATCAATGTATATCAAAAATCCCATGCGTGTGTAAAGATCAAGCTGGCGCCTTCCCACGGTCATCGCTAGTACCTGAAACAACAACACTAACACTATAAGCACAAAGCTTAGTGAGTTCCCCAAAACACCACATAAACACATATATATTAGCCACTCGAGGCTATAAATCTGTGGGTCTGTGCACCCAAGCTCTGTGAACCCTCAGCTTCTAACTCTGGGAACCTTCCGGTTCCAACTCTACAAACATGCACAACATAAGTCACATAGGCATCATGCAGTACAACACATAGCATACACATAACATACACATATTCTAACACATAACTCTGATTACCTACTCAAGGTAAAGTATAGTGAGAAGACTCACCTTGTGAATATCGATAGCTAGCAAATCCCGAAATCACACGTGCTCGATCCTCCGAGCTACAATCTCCCTATAACATCATATGTCTCTAGTTAACACTTTTAACAATAAGGTTGACTATCCCTCAAAAGTCAACACTGGTCAACTCTGGTCAACGGTCAACGGTCAACGGTCAACTTTGACCGGACTCGGCGAGTGCACTAAGGCGACTCGGCGAGTCTAAACGTTTTCACCAACTCTCTAGGATTCCCTTTTTACACGTCGAGTACCCCCCTGACTCGACGAGTTCCACCTGGCAGAATCGCGGGGCCACCCTGACTCAACTCGTCGAGTCTCAAGAACAACTCGGCGAGTCCCAGCTCGACTCAGTCCACCTGACCACCCTCTCTAACTCGTCCTGACTCACTGAGTCAACCTATGACTTGACTGGACCACTCACTGGCCGATCTAAGGGCAATCTTCAAGCTACTCGCCGAGTCTGCTCATCGGACTCGGCGAGTCCATGCCATGCAATCACTCAAACTCGCTTCTAAGATCAGATCCGCTCCAACAATTCATAGATCTGGCCTTCCTAGACTGATTCATCACGTAAAGCCCTTATCTTGGTGTTCACAACACACCCCATGGCTCATAAATAGCATTTTGACCCAAGGCATAAGGATTCCAATCCAAAACCTCCATTGATTCACAGAAAGCTTGGGCAAAGGGACACTCTGGACCTCCAAGGGTCCAGATCTATGGTCTAAATCGCTTAAGGGGCCAAGGGGGCTCTAGATCTAGCCACAAAAGGGTTCAATAAACCCTAAATCAAATAAACATCAACATAGAAGAGGATAGCTCGAAGATATTACCACAATAGTGATGCTCTGGACTCCAAACTCTCAGAAAATGGCTCCCCTTGCTTTCCCCTTAGCTGATCCTCCCTTTCCCTTGCAAGATGACACCTCCAAGATCAATAATTGCCTCCTACTTTGCTCCAAACGCTCACACTCGATTAGGGTTTCACACAAGGGACTGGTGAGCACAAATGACGGCCATAAGGCCCTTTAAATAGGTCCCAAACCCGAGAAATTAGGGTTTCATTAAACAGCGCAGACTCGCCGAGTCCATACCCTGGACTCGCCGAGTCCAGGCGCGAACCCGTGCCCAAATCGCGATCCTACTCCGCGAGTCTGAGCTCCAACTCGCCGAGTACCCTCACAAAACAACAAAAATTGAAAGCATAAAAGATACCTGGAAATCCGGGTTGTTACAGTTTTCGAAAGAACAGATACATGAGGCGGATGAAAAGTATGCTAATCCTTCAACGAATGGTAGTTCGTCATCCAAAGAGTCAAATATTTCAGTTAAAGTTTGGCAGCCGGTCTCAAAAGCAAAAAAGGAAGAATCACAAACTCAAAATGCGAAGGGTATAATCAGTGAAAATTTAAAAATAGTAAAAACTCATATATCTGACCCTTCGAATGAAAATGTTAAATTTTTTGACAGTTTCAAAACAGAAGTTTGTGATTGGGTTAACGGTTGTACTTTACAATTGAAAAACAAATCTAATATGAATGGACCCAACAAGGCTTGGGTACCTAAATTTTTTCAATAATCACAGGTACTTTGTGACGAGCAATATGATAACAAGTGGTACATTGATAGTGGTTGCTCACGTCACATGACTGGGAAGAAGGAAAACTTGCGTGATTTTCAAAACCTAGAAAATGGAGGAGTGGTTAAGTTTGGAAATAATCACAAATGCAAAGTCAAGGGTTATGGAAAGATAACGAATGGAAATTTCACTGTCAACCGAGTTGCATTTGTTGAAGGTTTACAACACAATTTGATAAGTGTTTCACAACTTGTTGTGGGCACTGGAAATCAAGTTCTTTTTAATGAAGAAGGCAGTGTCATTTCGAATGTTGAGACAAAGGAAGTTTTACTAAAGTCAAAACGAAAAGGTGATATGTTTACATTGGATATTGTTCCTATTGTAGGCAAACCTGCTGTGTGCTTACTTTCGAAGGCTGCTGCCGATGTTAGCTGGTTATGGCACAGGAGACTATCACATCTCAATTTTCGAAACATCAACAAACTTGTTGGACAAGATCTGGTAAGAGGTTTACCCATTCTTAAATATGATAATGACAGTTTGTGTGCAGCTTGTGAAGTAGGAAAACAACACAAACAAGGTCATCCTATCACAATAGATTCGAAGATTGTTGAACCCCTTGAACTCTTGCATATTGATTTATGTGGTCCTTCAACAGTTGCTACTCTTAACAAGAAAAGGTACATTTTGGTAATTGTAGATGATTTTTCAAGATTTACGTGGGTTTATTTTCTCAGGTTAAAATCTGAAGTTCCACAAATGATGATTGATTTTATCAAGAAAATGGAGGTTTCATTGAAGAAGTCAGTTCGAAAAATTAAAAGTGATAATGGAACCGAATTCAAAAATCATCTTTTTGATTCATTTCTGGTGGAGAAAGGAATTTCGCATAATTTTTCATCTCCTTATACACCACAACAAAATGGTGTAGTTGAGAGAAGAAATCGATCATTATGCGAAGCTGCAAGAACAATGTTGGCCTATTCGAATTTACCTCAATATCTTTGGGCTGAAGCTGTTTCAACTGCTTGTTTTACTCAAAATCGATCATTCATTCATAGACGGTTTAATGTTACTCCTTATGAAATAATCAATAATCGAAAACCTAATGTCAAATTTTTTCATGTTTTCGGATGCAGGTGTTTCATAATGAATCTTAAAGATAATCTTTCGAAGTTTCAAACAAAAGCTGATGAAGGAATTTTCTTAGGAGATTCACACAATTCCGTTGCTTATAGAGTGTTAAATAAGCGAACTCGTAAAGTGGTAGAAACTTTTAATTTGACATTTGATGATCATTACATTAAAAAGTCTGATCATCAATTTGCAAATTATCCTATTTTACAAAATTCTTCAAATATAGATGATTCAATTGAAATGGATGATGTTAATTATGAATCGATTTTTGGTATTTCAGATCAAGCAATTGATGCAGAAAGAAATGCACCCGATAATCAAACATCAAAAAATTCGAAGCATGACAATGATTCAATTTCGATTTTGAATCTAAACACAAATGAACAATCTGATGATCCAGTGGAGGGGGAGCACTCTGATTGGGTTGTTGCTATGCAAGCTGAATTGTCTGAATTCGAAAGAAACAAGGTTTGGAGATTAATTCCAAAACCTGTTGATGTGTCAATTGTTGGACTCAAATGGATTTATAAAAACAAAACTGACAAAGATGGAAACATTATTCGAAATAAGGCTAGACTTGTTGTTAAAGGATATTCTCAACAAGAAGGAATTGATTACGAAGAAACATTTGCCCCTGTCGCAAGACTCGAGGCTGCTCGTATTTTTCTGGCTTTTGGAGCTCATAAAGATTTCAATGTCTATCAAATGGATGTAAAATGTGCATTCTTAAACGGAGAACTTGAAGAAACGGTATATGTTGAACAACCACCAGGTTTTATAAACACAGAACATCCTGATCATGTTTATATTTTAGATAAAGCTGTATATGGGTTAAAACAAGCACCAAGAGCATGGTATGCAACTTTAACATCATTTTTGAAACAATCTAAATTTAAAAAAGGATCAGTTGATCCCACTTTATTTCGAAAGAAAATTGGAAATCATCTGATGCTTGTTCAAATTTATGTTAATGATATAATTTTTGGCTCAACTGACCCTGCTTTATCTAAAGAATTCGAAGACCTGATGAAAAGCAAATTTGAAATGAGTATGATGGGCAAAATTAATAACTTTTTGGGTTTGAATATTCGTCAAAACAGGGAAGGAATCTTCATTAATCAGGAGAAATATACAAAGAATTTGTTAGAAAAGTTTGGAATGACGAATATCACAAGGTTACGAATACCAATGGCAACGGGCATAAAGCTAACTCCTTCGTTAGATAAATCTGCTGTTGATATCACTCTGTATCGAAGCATGATTGGGTCTTTATTGTATTTAACTGCAAGTAGACCTGATATTATGTTTTCTGTTTGTAATTGTGCAAAGTATCAATCGAATCCACGTGAACCACATCTAACTACAATGAAGAATATTTTTCGATATTTGAAAGGCACTAATTTGTTAGGTTTGTGGTATCCTTCGAAAACAGGGTTCTTTGTACAAGCTTATTCGGATGCGGATCTTGGAGGTTGCAGTCTTGATCGTAAAAGCACAACTGGTGGGTGTCAATTACTAGATGGAAAGTTGGTCAGTTGGCAATCGAAGAAGCAAACATCAGTTTCAATATCAACCGCTGAAGCTGAATATGTTGCTGCAGCTGCGTGTACATCACAAATAATTTGGATTCAAAGTCAATTAAGAGATTATGCAATTAATATGAAAAAGATTCCTTTATATTGTGATTCACAAAGTGCAATAAGAATTTGTCATAATCCTGTGCAGCATTCGAAGACTAAACACATTGCTCTTCGATATCATTTCATCAAAGATCATGTTGAAGATGGAAATATTGAAGTTCATTTTGTAAAAACAACGGAACAATTGGCAGATATTTTTACAAAGGCATTGGATGAAAAATCGTTTCTTCGTATCTTAGAAGGCTTGGGTATGATAAATGGAAATTCACTTCTATGTGATAAAAGCGAAGAGTGATGGGTCTGAATCATTTGGTGCACGGACGGAAAGGGTGAATCAGTGTTCAGAGGTTACTGTTCATGGTCAACGCTTCGAACGCTTCGCATTCGGAAGTTTTATTCCTTGTTGAAATACATAATTAGAGGTTACTGTTCATGGTCAACGCTTCGAACGCTTCGCATTCGGAAGATTTATTCATTGTTGAAATACAAAATCAGAGATTACTGTTCAAGTCAACGGTTCGAATGCTTCGTATTTGTACACATTTCAATTAAGGTTAGATTTTTAGTTTGTTG
Source organism: Lactuca serriola (assembly GCF_051521515.1). Classification (NCBI taxonomy): domain Eukaryota; kingdom Viridiplantae; phylum Streptophyta; class Magnoliopsida; order Asterales; family Asteraceae; genus Lactuca; species Lactuca serriola. Next base: position 183,626,412 of record NC_136416.1, read on the forward strand.
AATTTTTTTTAAAAACCTGAAAAACCAAAAATATTTTCTTTTATTGAATAGTTAAAAATCCAAAAATACCAAAAATATATTTTTATTTTTTTTGGTTTTAACATGTGTATTGTGAGTTTTGTCAAGTTTCAAACACGAAGGATTCATGCGTCTGGTTTCGAAGGAAAGGTATGATCTCGATATACTTTGGATTAGTTAGGATGTCCCTAGAAGCATGCTGCTGCATGTTGTCTCAAGCCTCGTATGATTCTATGTATGGGAAATGAAAGCCTTGATGAAATTATCTCATGAAAATTTCTTCCCAACAAGGCTTGTATTTGCATAAATCAATAAGAGCTACCTTACTCTTCTCAAATGAGTTAAGAGTTTTCTGTTTTGTCCATTATAACAGAGGTACCCTTCGATTCTTATCCAATCTTTTTAAACCAAACAATTCTTACATTCCAAATATTCGAAGCAATTTGTCCTTGAGGTTTTTGATCAAACCAATCAAAATCTAGACAAATCACAAATCTGTGTTTATGATCTAATATCATGAGTCCGTGATAGAAGTGAAACCCAACATATCATAAACTTTAAGGAATTGACGGGGAACTATGTTCCAGATCTTACGAAGCATTTGTTTCAGTACCTTTTATACTCCAAATCATATTCATTTCTTTTGACTGATCTTAATCAGACATACGAAAACAAAGATGTTTGTTCCCAACAAGATCCAGCATAAATGTTTTTATGAATATGGTTTCTGTGTGAGTATATATTCAAAATTCTAGTTATTTTGAATACCATTCGCAACCAAGTTGTCACTGACTACATTGGTTACACAACTAATTTTGTTTACAATTTATCACCTTATGTTAAGGTTGACATGTAACGAAATTTTCAAAGACACCCATTTGCCTTATAAAAGAAACCCTTCGAAACTTCTCTACAAGTTATCGATTGTAATTCACGGGAAACCAAACAAGCTGTTAATTATCTCTCTTGATAATTTTCGAAGATATCGTTGCCTGGGATAAAATTGTTTTTGTGTCAAAATAAATTGTTGACATCACAAGTTTTCAAAAAAAATTTCTTTGTTTCTCATCTAATTTCTTTTGGAACACAGCACACACGAAATCCTTGAGGTTTGAGTAACACCAACTTAAACTGATGATTTCGAAATTCTGGCAAATGACTTAGCTTTTTAAACCTCAAAGTGAAAGAGCCTGACCTCTATTCCGAAGGCATCCGACGGTTATAATTCTTTTGGGGAAGATCAAACAGTCTTATCTCTTGATGACGCATGGTGTATGATAAGCGTGTAAGGCATGTTGACAGTTACGATTGTTACTTTTTGATGAGTACATTCCGTATTTCAAGGTGCCATGTCAGCAAGCATTTATTGTATCCCGCTTCAAATTCAAAAATCTAGGGTTACATATAAAAGGGCAAATCAGAAATCAATAACACTTTATGCGATCAAACCTTCTGTAACACAAAATTCTCTTTGCAATTCATCTTTTTCATACGTTCTGTGCTCAAATCATCAACAATGGCGACTACTTCATCACCAACCACAGACGAAATCATCAGTGTTCCGATTCTAAAGATCCAGGGTTCCAATTATCAAGTCGAATCGGATTTATCAAAGTATCCGGAGGAACTTCAAATGCTTGTGGTTGCTTTACAGAATTCAGTTATGTCTAAAGCAATGTTTGATTCCTTTGTTGCTCCAATGTCTTGGCTATCAAAGGCGGGTTCTACTGCATCATACAACAAGGAGACAGGTTGTGTGGAGTTCACAATGGTCAATGATACGAGAATTAGGGTCTCCAAGCGTTTATTTTGCAAGATTTTGGGAATTCCAAATTCTGGTCCTTATGATGAACTTTCTTCTTCACAAGTGGTGTTCATGTTCAACGAGATGGGTCATCAACCTCCATTGATGCGTATCAGTGATTTCAAGAAGTCGGGGTTACCAACAATATGGAATTTTTTGTTTGGCATCTTTCTTCGATGTCTTACTGGAAGAACTGTGGGGCTTGATAAAGGAAGGATGGAGGTGTATGCAATGGTAGCTGGGTTGTATTATGATCTACAAGTCGATTACTCTGAACAATTATGGACAGAGTTCTTAACAAGCATTTCGAAGACGAGTGCTAAGCAGGGGATTTCTTGTGCACGATATTGGAGTCTGATAGTCCAATATGTCTATCAGAAGGAGAAAATTGAAGTTCCGGAATACGAAGAGAAAGCAGTTTTCCACATGTATGGTAGTCCGAAGGAGGTGCATGATGATCCGGCTATCTTTACAACAATTGCTCGCATTCCGGATGCAATGCTCAAGAAGGTGGACCCAACGAATGATGTGTTGGTGTCATATTTGCAATCTATTGACACAACAGTTGTTACTGGTATGTTACAACATGAAGAGAAGAAGAATTCGAAGAAGTCAAAGAAGACAGAGGCTGGGTCTTTGGAAAAAGGGGTGAAAGAAGAACCAAAGAATCAAGAGCCAATAGCTACATCTGGTACTGTTGAAGAGCTGTCTCCTATTTTAACCTCAGTAGCCGATACACCAGTAATCGAAGCGTCTCCATCAAAAGAAACAATTCCTTCAAAGACGGGTGTTTTTCGAAGAATCAAAGTCAAGAGAAAATCTCAGTTGGTAAAGAAAACACAGGTTTCACATCAAGAGGTCACAGTTCGAGAAATTCCAGCTCCGGTGTCTCCATCTTCTAAGAAACGAAGGGCTGAAGATATGGCAAAATTTTTAAAGAAATCCCAACGAATCGAAGAAGTGGATCAACTTCCTGAGACTCCCGAAGATGAAATTCCTAAAGAAGTAGAGATCCTTCAGTCTACTAATATTTCGAAGCCTGCTGATGTAAAGCTCATTGAACCAACTTCCTTACCTCAGGTTACATCCACAACTGATTCTCCAACATTTCAATCTATTATGGATCAACCATTCACCACTATCTTCTCAACACAGTCAACTGATCCACCCAATCCATACTCACCTATTGCTGAAACCATGGCCATTGATGAGGAAACTGATAACGAAGGCTTTGGAGGAACTTTTGAAGATCTTCCATTTAATAAAGCTGAAGAAGATTTCCCTGATCATATGCTGATGACCATGAAGCAGTTCAAGATTTTGAATTCAAAATTGAATTCTATCTTGCAATCTCAAGCAGATGTGGGAAGTGCTGGCATTACCATCATGGAAGTTGATTCCATAATGAAGGAAGTGGAAGGCAGGGTTATTTCGAAGGCATCTGGATTAATTCGTGATTCTGAAAGTCGAATTCTTGAGAAGACTGATCAGAATGACAGTTCTACAGAGAATCGAATAAATTATCTGAGGTCTGACTTTATGAAGGAGGTGAAGGATTTGAAGACTGTTACGAAGGAGCGTCATGTGCTCTTCGTAAAAGAAGTTAAGAAAGTTCGTGAAGATGTTAATATGCAGATTCGCGAACTTTGTGAAGAAATGACGAAGGAGGTTCAGCATATTCAACAAGGGTATGAATCAGCACATCAGAAGATCGACATTATTTGTGATGCGGTTGTTCAATGTGTTAAAATGTTTGAACAGATGAATCCTCAGATGATCTCTCTTTCTGCCAAAGAAGAACAAAATTTTGGAGAGTTGGTCAAATTGTTGAAAGAACTCCAAGACCTGTCTTTGAAATCTACCTCTCCAATTGTTTCTCAAGAATTTCTTTCTCAGAAATTCACACATTTCGAAGCCATCCTACACAAACACCTTGCTCCACTACTTCGTATATCAAGCCTTTTACCAACTGTATCGGATGCCCCACCTGCTGTCACAGGGGTGCAAGGGGGAGAAAAGGTTGGTCATGCAAAGGCTGGGGAACATGAGAAGACAACTGAAGATACGAAGGTGGTAGGAAAAGTGTATCCTTCGAAAGTGGTTGTAAAGCCAACAATTGTTTCAGCTGCTCCAGTCATTTCGACTGTGACTACAACTGTTCCAATTTCAAAACCTATTGCAAAAGGTATTGTAATTGGGAAACAGAGTGATGTCTCTTCATCAAAGAATATAGCTTCTTCGAATGTTAAAGACAAGGGAAAAGGAGTTTTGGTTGAGAAGTCTAATAAAGAGAAGAAAGTTGAGGTGGCAGCTGAGGTTGAAAAAATGAGGCACGTTGAAAGTATAATGAGACAAAGAGCTCTAGAAGGTTCGAATGTTGATAAGGGTGATCCTTCGAAAGTATACAATTACGAAACAATAGAATCCAGGGTGATGTTCGATCACATGTATTCTTTTGAAAAGATTCCGAAGAAGAGTTTTGTGGTGACAAATACTGATTATGGTCAACTTGATTTTCCTATTAACGAAATGATGTTTGTTATGCCTCAGTTCAAGGCTGAGACAAAGTCTATGGATATCGAAGAGGGAAAGAAGATGAAGATACGATTTCACGCTGTATTAGCAAAAGCTCAAGAAGAAGTTTGGTTCTTGGAGAAAATCAAAAAGGTGATATCTATAAAAATGGATGTCATTTTCGAAGGGAAGTTTCAAAATCTGAAATATATTGTGGCAAGAGCAAGTGGAAAGTTACAAGAGTTTACTGTAGCAAACTTTTCTTTGATGAACACTTATGATCTCATCAACGTTGCCTTGATACTTAAAGACAAGTCATTTTCGTTTCCCCAAGAAACAGAACCAGATGTTTTCAGTCTTGGGTGTAGGCACATAAAAATATTTCTGGGAAATTATTTTGAGTGCTTAGCTCAAACTAATGTCGAACTTGCTACTGTTAAAGGCTTCGACATAACTGCACCAATGGCACCTACGAAGAAGCAGGTTGAGTTGAAAAAGTACGAAGATGGTGAAATATGTTTAAAGCCATTGGGGATTGTTTTTGCAGGAAAATACAAAGCTGGAAGAGCTAAAAGGTTCTTATTTCAAACTTCTGAAGTGCAGAGATACACAAATTCACAATATACGAACTTAATTGTTCGTATGAATCATTGCAAGAAGAACTCAGAAGGAGACAAGAAAGAGATAAAGAAAGTTATCTCTTGGTACATGGAAATCCGAAGAGTGCTAATGTATGCCGTTCAACTACTAACTTCATGAAGACTTCGACCTTTATTCCAAAGGGGGAGATTGTTAGGGTTTAAATGTTGTAATATGTCGAAGTGTTAGTTAAGTTGTTACGAAGTATCTTTTGTCTTCATAAGAAGTGTCTTTGGATGTAATGTTATTTTTACTAAGGCATTATAATGAATAGTCTTAATGTCTAGTCCTTAGTATTTTATTATGCTTTTGTTCTCCTATAAATAGGGGTCTGTACTAAGTGAGTAGGATAACTTTTCACTCAGTCTTTTACAGATTATTCTTTGTACTCTGTAAAATCAAAAGCATAATATGAGCTGAACAAATATTATATTTACTCTGGTGTTCATCGTTATTCTTCTTTCTGAATTCATACTTGAATTGATCATAAACTCGATTACAAATCTCTTCACATATCAAGCAACTCGTGTACTAATTGAAAATTTTATAAGGAGTACTTATACCTTGAACCACTTCCATATTTGATCTGTAGAGTTTTCTGTAACAGGTTCGGGTTTCTTAAGCAAATGTGGATGCAACCTTATCACCGCATTGCAAACTCTGGTGAAAATTTTGCTAATTGTTTCTCCCGAACGCTGGAAACGACCTATCATGACCTGATTCTTCACATTATGTACAATAATGTGAAGAAATATGGCCACTTGCTCATCAATATCCGCATGTCTAGTTATTATTAACCCACCTAATGTGTGAAGCATTTCACACAACTTCGTTAAATATCTGCGGGTCATCCTAAGGTGTGATATGCATGTAGTGTCGCTTTTGTAAGCGTATTTATGCAATATTGCTTGCCGATCCACATTCGTCGATATGTTTTTGATACGTGATTTACCACTCCTATATATGTAACACCCAAAGTTTTGAAGGCCAAGAAAGGAAAGAAAACCATAATATTAAGGGGCGACTCGGCGAGTCTAAGGAGGAACTCGGCGAGTCTGAGCGGGATCCGGGTCGAGGGGTAAGTGACCGACTCGGCGAGTCGGCCAAGGTGCCTCGGCGAGTCTGGTCTGTGCGTGGAAAACCCTAAATCCGGGGCTTGGAGCCTATTTAAACGTCTCATTCTTCTTTCTAGGGCTCCTTTACTGCCTCTCCAACCCAGAATACGAACCTTAAACCGCCATCGTTGCTTATTCAAGCTCTTTGCCATTTTGAGGGTGATTTGAAGGAAGAAGGAGGGAAGGAATCATTGAGGTTTCAAGGAACTGCAACAAATCCAAAGTTGAAGGACCTTTCAGAGCACTTGAAGGTAATAAGTCGCTTCTTTCATCCAGATCTACTTTGGTTATGAATTTTGGGGCTTTTAAGCCAGGTTTAAGATCAATCTCGAGCTTGAGGTCCAGATCTGAGGTTGCTACCTCAGATCCATGCTTGTTTTGGTTTAGAATCCCGTAAAGTATCAGCCATTGAGTGGATTATGGAGCCTCTTGGTCTTAAACCTTGGTTTATGGTGCATTTTGCCTAGATCTCCTTCTCTACACGTAAAGTTTGCAACTTTACGTGAGGAATAGGCTTGGGAAGGGTAGATCTACAGTTTGGAGTCCTTGCATGACTCGAAAGTCCTCTGCATGTATGTGGAACCAAGTGGACTCGGCGAGTCCTTCGAGTGGACTCGGCGAGTAGCTTGAAGATGAGGATGAACTCGACGAGTGGGATGAACAGCTCGTCGAGTCGGATGAAGATGGGCATGAACTCGGAGAGTTGGATGAACAACTCGACGAGTTGGTTGAAGATTGCCTTGTGCTCGGCGAGTCTGTTCTTAGACTCGACGAGTCAGGTCGCGTGGTCCCAAACCCTTCAAGTTAAGACTCGAGTCAGCGAGTCGAGCCAGGACTCAGTGAGTGGGACAGGACAGGATTCAGGAATCAGGAGACTCGGCGAGTTAGGGGCTGACTCGGCGAGTCAAGTCGCGATTGGAAGGACTTTGAGCATAAGAACTCGGTGAGTCAGTAAGTGGACTTGGCGAGTAGGGTTGACCTGGAAGGTTGACTTTGACCAGGACTTTGACTTGGACCAGAGTTGACTTGGTTGACTGTCGGGGGTCAGTTAGACTAAGTGTTGCATTGATATTGATAGCTCGGGAAGCTAGTAGAGCAGGAGTCCAGTGAGTGGTCGGGCAACAGCTAGTGGGATTATCAGCCAGTTCAGCCAGTGCAGGTGAGTTTCCCTTTGTATGAATGGGTCTACGGCCACAATGCCGGCCCATGTAGTTATGAGTAGAAGACCTGGGGGTTAGCCCTAGGCACAGTATGCTAATATGATATTCGGGACGAGGTCCAATGATAGAGGGCGGGTGCCCAAGGAATGGTTTATGTGATAGTTATACTTGTTGTCTGTGTGATACTTGTATGTGCCTGGTAGGGAGGTGAGTGTGGGCGAGGTCCCGTATCTCACCAATAGCAGAGTGTGGATGGTGTTCCACATCTCAGTAGCAGCAGATCAGGGGCGAGGCCCAAGTTAGGGAAGGTGTGAGGGTGGGCTAGGCCCGCACCTCACTATCAGCAGGAGTATGGACGGGGTTCCATGACTCATCAGTAGCAGGACAAGGGCGGGGCCCAGAGATAGGCGAGGCCTTAGGACAAGATCCGTTAGTATGTGTTTAGCTTATGTGATGTGATGTGATATGTTTATGTGTTATTATATGTTAGTGGGCGAGGCCCTGTGACAGGCGGGGCCTAAGTGAAACAGATCTGTATCCGAGCGGGGCTCGAAGCCAGGCGAGGCCTGGAGCGGCGGGGCCGTTGTAGCGGGCGAGGCCCAGGATAGCGGGCGTGGCCCAGTATTTGCAGTATGTGTTAGTTGCAGCTAGATAGAGGGCGTGGCCCAGTATGTGCAGTGTGCAGTTATGCGCATGGTATGTGGTAAGGTGGGGAACTCACTAAGCTATGTGCTTACGGTTTTCAGTTTTGGTTTCAGGTACTTCCGGTAGCGGATGATGGAGCTCGGGATGATCGCATGGCACACACCATAGTTTAGACAGCCTGGGAATGTTTACTTTGATAACGAATATGTATTTTGGAAACTAATACTTTGTTTATGTTTGAAAATGATGAATTTACTTAACGTAATGTTTTATTAAAAGAAATTTTTAGTCTTGAATTTTGGGACGTTACAATATATTTGTAGCAACTTGCATACCGTGATAAAAAAACCGTGTAACAATTGTCATAACTTCATTCCAAAATGTAAACGTCTATTTGACTTATACTTATTCTATGTTTGCTTCTAGTTAGACTAAGTTGTGTCATTTCTTGCTCATCTCCCATAAAAAAGAAAATTATTCACTTAAAAGACATAATATTATTACTTTAATCGTTAATTAATTGTCACATTATAGAAAAAAGATAGTGTCCATAAGTACAACACATGATCAAACGACTAGAAAAAGAATTCCATAGAAGACTTCATGGGTAAATATAAATTCAAGGGAGGAAATTTTTATTTAACATATTTAGAAGGCATATGATGCATATGATGCAATAAGTAAAAAAGACAAAATTCAATCAAACAACCTGTAGCATTGTATGGTTGTGAATAATTCCATACACATTCTACTTCAATAGATTTTAATGTATTTTATCATAAAAGTAGTATTTTATTCTTTTTTTTCTTCCCACGTGATGGTGTATGAAAGGCTTACATATAGCCTTTTTTTTTTCTTTTTCTCGTCTATTTTTCTTTTCCTCATCTCGTGTACATCATAAAGTTTTTCACATTATATTTGTTATTTGGTTAAATAAAGAAATCAACCAACATGTTAATCAAATTATAAATACATGAAAGTAACAAATCTGCCAACATCATTTTGTGAATTTACATTGGTGGGTTTGAAAGGCATGACTCAATTTGAGATGCTGCAAACAACGTAAGAAGGTTATTATGGGTATTATTAGTTTTTGGTAATGTAGGAAGATTGCTACTACCAAAAGATTATATGATGAAATATGTACATGATTTATCTCTTTCAACCCCACCAAAACAAAATGATGTTAATGTTTCTTCCAATCCTAGTTTTTCAGCCAACCCATATGACAAATGGATTTCACATGCTAAAAAAGATGAAAAAATTATATAACTGGTTCCAAGGGTACATAAGCTTCAGAACCATTTGCAGGAGTGGACTGAATGGGCAAATAAGAAGGTATGCATATTGCACATAGACTTGGTAAAGGCAGAGGAATTATTGATTTCATAGAGGCAAAAGTACAAACACTTGTTGTGCATACTTAAAAAAACAGTGATTTCACATCCCAATAGTAATTTTAATCCCAAAAAATTTACAAGTCTGTATACATGTATAGAGAATTCTTGATACTTTATCCAAAGAAACCATAGACGAAATACAATAGCACTGATATACATATATATTATTTTATTGTCTATCAAGCAAAGATGAAAGCACATACGGAATTTGTATAAATCAATAGTAAAACACAGTTAGTTGCAGAAAAAATGAAGGATTTGGGAGGATTACCTGTAAATGGAGATGATACAACAACTAACAAGAATAGTGACGAACCACAGAAAATACAAAGTCGCAACAGCACCGATCGATAGATGTAAATTGTTTGGAAATGAAAATGAAGAAATATATAATCTATAATCATAGAAAAGATATGAGGATTAAATGGAGATGATTTTTTTTATATCTCACATAGATAATAGGAGGATAGTTAAAAAAAATGGAAATGAATTTAGAATCTTGTTCAACGATGGAAGAATTGGAAATCTCTCAAATAAGGAATGAAATTGTTTTTATGGAAATCAAATTCCATTCATTCCTTAGGAATCATGTGAAACAAACGCGCCCTAAAAGGTTTCTAACTTGCATGGAATGTCTAAAAATTCAAAATTTATTGTGGTTTTGGTCTTGAAAAGGTTGAAAGGACAATTTTGCCCTTGACAGTTCTTTTATTTATTTTCTTAATACATTATGAATTTAATAAAAAATAAAAATAAAAGAATGGGTCTACCCCACCCCCATAGACCACCATTAAATTTCATACCTCCCATCATTGTACCTCCTCTTTCTTTCTTTCTTTCTTTCTTTCTTTCTTTCTTTCTTTCTTTCTCTCTCTCTCTTTCTCTCTCTCTCTCTCTATCTCTCTCTCTCTTTCTCTCTCTTAAATTCTTCTTCCTTTACATACATCTACTTCTTCCCCTACCTAAAAATCCGACGACCTTCTTATATATTTGTTTACCGGAGTAGACGATCATCATATATGTTCGTCGGAGAGTCATACCCTTTACCCCACCCACTATCAACCCCAATGGTACCCTCTCTCACTATCCCAATATCTCTCTTATCGCAGACATCTAATGAAGATCATATTGCCCTCTTTTATACCAGTTTATTTTAATCTGTATCATTCCTTAAATCAATTCCCCTAAAATCATTCTACATCCGAATAATATATGTTCTCAGCGAAATCTAATGAAATTATCCAGTAACAATGTCATCAAAACAAAAATTCGATCCATCCTCAACATTGAATTCTAGGTCATTAGAATTATTTTGAAGCTCCATTTCGATTCAAGCATCATTATTCACCTATTTAAACAAAATCGGAAATCAATTTTGCTTTAATCCCATCTTGAAATCAAATCAAAATTCATCCCGTCACCATATCCATTTAAACCTGTTTATCCCCATTGACGAACACATCTCGTTTAACCAAATCGAAATCAGGCAAACCCACTTTTTGAGTATCATCCAAAACTTTATCATTTTCAAAAGATTTTCATATGAATATTGTGCGTGAAGGGCATCATTGACGAAAAGAAAAAGAATGCAACAGAGATTATTCAACATTTAGATATAACCACAAAGATTGACAAACGACTTTAGGATTATTAACTTGGATAAAAACGACAATAAGAATTAAATTAAGAATCAAACACAACAGATCATGAATGAAAAACACAAGATAGGAAAATCCTACGAGTATCGATGATGAACTGATACAAACATAGAGAAAAAATCGATTCATGACAATAAGATTGTTAGCTTAATCGATTGAGAAAATGAGATTAATTTTTGAATCTCAACATAGAACAAAATCCAAGATAAGAATACGATATGAGGCTTGATGAACACTTCCTAGTGATGGTTGGAAAAAGGAGTAAAGAGAGATAGGGTAGGGTGCTGGTGGGGGTTGGGGTGGGGTGGATCTGTCCTTTTATTTTTTCTTTTTTATTATAATTATAAAATAGTTATATTTGATATTAAAAAATGAAGGAAGAAATTAAAAGTGTAGGATAGATTTTTTAGGGATCAAAATGGACCAAAATCATAGAAATTATCTAATTTTGGATCTTCCGGTTGAAATTTTTTTGACCTTATCCATAGTTGTTGGTAAACAATGTGAACCAATTTTGCAATTTTGTCAAAATAAAAGAAAATAAATAATGATTTTGATGTGGATGATTCAATGTATGATACCTACAAAAAAGTTTTATAAGAAAAATCTTTTTTCTACCCGAATTTTAAATAATATAAAACAAATAACAAATAAATTCAATTCAAATCTTCAAATAATATATATATATATATATATATATATATATATATATATATATATATATGTTAAGTTATTAACTTAACTTGAAGATCGATTAGATCTTTGTAACAGGTAGTGCGAAGAACATAAAACAATAAACAAGACAAGATTGAATCACAATGTGTCGAATGATTAATTCAAACAATCCTCAGCAGAGCTCGACTAAGAACTTCCGCTGTAGAGGATTTAGGGTAACAAGAACGATAATTAAAAATTCTGAATAACGCTCTGATCTATCGTTACTATCGTTTTTCTAAGATGCATGCAAGCACCTATATTTATAATAAACCCTACTATACTCACGGATGGACAGGCCCATACCGGAGATACAAAAATGGACTAGCTAACGAGCCCAATAGACGCAACACTTAATACAAAACACGACCCAACAATCTCCCCCTTTTGCGTCAAATTGGAGCGACACTACTTCTTCTTCTTGCTTGGGCCAGCAGCGGGTGTCTTCTTTACAGTATCAAACAGACGTGTGATAAGAGCGAGAATAGTCTGTTTGAACCGAATGTACCATTGGATCATGTCATCGAAGTACTTGACATCATCCGCTGAGTTTTGCTTGCATCTGTGGATGATCCCCAAAACATGCTCTAAGTAGGCAGTAGTGTACAGATGTTTGTCAGCCAAGGCAAAAAGACATTTATGTCCTTCGTTTCTGGTGAACATGACTGAATTCCTTCTTGAGTCAATTCTACCCATCTGCATTTGGTTCAGATGACTGGCCGAGCCAACAGGAGATATTTTTGGTTTCTTCTTAAATACGCTTGCTATCTCCTGATCCAACAGTGCAACTTCCATGATGTAGCACACCAGCATCCTCTTGAGATGGTCGATGATCGGACCATATTCAGCTTCGTTGGTGAGAAGGATGTTGTGCAAGATAATCCAATCATGGGGATCGAGGTTTGGAAGATCTGCAAGGGAAATGGCATGTTCGGTTTTGGCAGATCCCTAAAGTACCTTGAACCGAATGTTAATGAAGTTCCCTTCAGTATACGGCTTCAAGACCCAAACGTTGATAATCTTCTGAGCGCTCCAAGTCTGATACTGAGGTTGAGCAGCCTTCAGATAGAAATCGATTAAGTCCCGATCAACCTGTGGATGAGGATGAGGGAACTCTGCAACGTTGGAGAAGGCATGAAAGATGAACGCCTTTCGGGTCAGTGGCATGTCAAACTGAGAGTCGACAGTATTGGAACAATCAAAGGAGATTACAGGTTTCAGCCACAGGATACTCGGTGTGTCGATGGCTTCTTTTATCATCCTCTCGAGGGTCCAAGCAGGAAAAAGAGTTTTCCTACTCTCAAGAAGGTTGTGGGCTTCCTTCTGTTTTCATTCAGCTTCTTCAGCCTCTTTTGTCACACGAGCACTGACATTAGTCTCATTGCGTCAACTTCTACGCTTCAACAAGTCGGCAATTGTTTCTTTGTCTTCTTCCTCTTCTTCCTCAGTAATATTTTTGCCTTTTTCTTTCACACCCGAACCGGAGGCTTGGCCTACTGGAGGAGGTTCGGTAGTGTGAGTTGCCTTTGAGGAATGAGGTGGTTGGGATACAGACTCCTTCTCTCCCCCTTGTTTCGGAATGGACACGAAATCAAGTAGCCCTTCGACTTTGCTTAATAGGGCAAGGGCGGGAGCGAGCTTCTCTGCAAGGGTACGCCTCACAGAATAGTTAAGGATAGGATCATGTGCTTCGAGGATGTTTGAGATGGTTGAGTGGACATCCGAAACACATGTCTTTATCACCTCCCTTTCGGACCGAAGAGAGTCAATCTCCTGTTGAGAATGGGAGAGCTGAACACTCTTGACCTTCAGAGCAGTGGTCTTCTTGGCAAGAACATCCATAAGAGAGTTCTCAGCAGCCAAATCTTCTTGGAGCTTCGAGAGATGCTCGTCTATAGTTGTGCGAAAGGCTGAGTTGTCGTCGGAAAGCGTTTGACGAAATGAAGCGAAGGACTTCAACTCAGTTGAGACAGACGTTGTCAACTGTTGAACAATTGGTTCCAACGTAGTCTTTGCAGCATATGCACTCTCCTATAAAGACTTTAACAGGGAAGAGGCATCAGAAAATAGTTTATCGACTTTTTCGGTCGCAACCTGACAGGCTTTTGTTGAGGCGTCGATGGCGGAGGTTGCAGAAGCAATGGAATCTTGCTGAGCCTTAGAGAAAGCGTCAACAATCTTCTGAACTGCATCTTTAGAAAGGGATGACTGAGAAGTGGAAGAGGAGGCAATGAGCAAATCAACTTTGTCATGGAGCTCCTTGAGATGTCGTTTTGTAACGGGAGCATCGTCATCGTCATCACTCTGTATTTGAAACGGACTATAGTAGACCGAGTCAAACGTCATATTTTCCCCGCCAAGGAAAGGTTCTTCATTCTCTGAAGCATGACCAGGAGAAGGTGGTGGTGGTGAAGCTGGTGGAGCTGAAGTATGGGTAGGTTCAGGTTGGGTTGTTTCGGGTATAGATGTAGGTTCGGATGCTTTTGTGGTTTCGGGTGCATCAGTATGAACCCCCGTATCAGATACGTTGGCTCTAACATCTGCAGTGGATGTTGTGGTTGCTTCGGTGAATATTGGTGTTGGTATTGGGATTGAAGTGGGTGGTATTGAAGTAGTGGAAGTTATGGGGGGAATAGAAATAGGAATGGTTCTAGGTGGAGAATTAATGGGAGAAGTAGAGACATGAATCTCTGGGGTAGGAGACCTGGGTGGAGTGTTGCCTCGTAGAGAATCGCCAGAATCCGAACTCTCACCCTCAGACTCGCTTGAGGAGGAAGCGATGATCAGCTTTCGCTTGGGCTGAGTTTTTCGGCGCTTTGGCTGCGGAGACTGAGCAGCCTTGGTTGGTTTCCTCTTCTTTGAAGAAGGGCCTTTAGCCCCTTTCGCCACCTGTTTCCCTTTATCAGCCTTCTTGCCTCTTGGAGCAGGCTTGTCGGCGTCATGAATAGACTTCAACATCTCTGGAGTGAGATCCCTCGGACCAGAACGCTTGAATCCTTTGTACGTCTGGATAATCCGGCTATCAGCAGGAACATCTCCATACATAGTTTCCAGAATTGAACCATTGAATGGAAACTTGGAAGCGTCCGAGACAATGATCTTCGTGGTATGGAATGTACCAATCAAAGACATTGGAGCACCAGCGACAATGGGGACGTGGTACTTGTCCATCACCCATTTCGTGACCAAAGTCCAGAACCTAGCGTAAGAAATTTCAGAATGCCTGGATGTAGAGGAGAGACTCTGGATGAGTTGTTGCCACATAACAGACCCATAATCCATGTTGATGCCATTGTAGACACCATACATTATTCACAAAAATAACCGACTGGCACCATCAGATCCAACGCTTCTTTCAGATAACCCTTTGAATAGAACAGTGAACATCCCATTCCACTGTGGCGGTAGGCACGACTTCTTGAACTTCGCGACTGAAGAAAGTACCTCCGTATAACCCATGTTGTAAAACATGTTGAACAAATGCCCCATTGGAATCGTTTCAGGGTTAACCCTCGAGGAATCAGGTTCAAACCCTAACAACGAGCAAAATCTTTGCTTTGAAATCGAGGCCTTGTGCTGAAAAATATCAAAGGAGATTCTGTCAACGATCTTGTCATAGTGAGCAGTCGCAAAGATCTGCGACAAGAACTCCATCGGAACAGATTCAGCTCTTGTAAGTGAAGGAGCAATCGGCGAAAACTTCAAACACTCGATAATAGGGAACATGAAGGCGTCGTAAACATGAGGGGATAAATCGATGATTAGGCTTTGTTGTGGGCGAATGGGCAGTATGCGGGATGTTGCGTGAACAGAAGATGAATCTGCCATTGCTTGAAGAGAGTTGAGAAGATGATGAACAGGAAAGTATTAAGGAATTTTTGCTCTCTAGGAATTTTAATTGCGGTAAAGAGGTAAAGGAAGGATTATGTGGCTTTTTATACTGGGGATTTAAGAGAGAGAAAGATCTTCCCAAATCTTCGATTGAAAATCGAAGAGTTTTCCGGAGTTGACTGATGCGTGACAGTTGGGGTAGCCGATGATCACACATGACAGAGAGTGTCAGATCCCAAATAACAAGCCTCCCATCAAGCGCCGTTTAGATATGAACCGTTTCAGATTCACATGCGCCCTTTCTGCGCCATTTGGAGATGAGACGATTCCAATTCACACGCTTTCCCTTTTGCGCCGTTTGAAATCAAATCGATTAGACTCCCGCCTGAGTCAGCATGTCTTCATCTTATCCCTTTAAATTGTAACAGCATCTTTTGAAAAATACTACCACGTGGATTAAAATCAACCACAGCCTTTAATCGACTGCCAATCCAAGTAAAATACCTGTAATTAATAGAACCTGAATTTTGGAAAAACAAAGATTTTCGTGCTAAGGGTGTAAAAGAAAAGAAATTAAGCAATAATTTTTGGGAAAAATGTGATGTCAATAAAGACACGAAACAGATGATCCCGGGCACGAATCTCTTCCTTCAAAGTCAAGAGAGACCTTAAAGTGTTTGTGTGGTTTCCCGTTGAATGACGATCAAACACTTATTAAGAAGTGTTGAAAGGCTTCTTTTAATTAGTCTTATTAGGGTGGCTTTCGCTTCGATTCAACATTCCTAATCTTGATATAAGATAGAAAGTGAACGAAGTACTTGTGAGACCGGTGTAGTCTGTTGAACAAGTAGGTTGGGAATAATTTAAACTGGATGGGAATATAAAATCTCAAAAAAAAATTAAAAACCGGATCCCAAGGGAAGAAATGTTATGGGTGGTAACAGTTTCATAGGAATCACACAAAAGAAAAAACTTGAGATAGCATTAAGATACATCCGTCAATTCAATGGTGAAAACTAGAGTAAATTAATTGTCCACCGTCAATTCGTATTGGGTATTGAATTTTGGGTTTCACTTAGCTCGTAGTGGCACGAAACTAAGATCATGAACACAGTTATTGTGTAACCATAAACCTCAGTGGTAATTTCTGAAAGTCTCAAGGGTTACGTATGTGAAACGAGTGTGATGGAGAAATGAAATGTAGATGGTGTAAGAAATCAAAGTACCTCTGCTGCGAAAAATAGGACCAAGCAGAAAACTCTTATCTCATGTGAGAAGAGAGTTAGGTAGCTCATGATTAGAATAAATAAGAAAGCCTAATTGAGAAGACAAAGTTTGTTTATACCAAGTCAGTAAGGCCTAGTATTCAAAATCAGGTGAGGCTTTGGACACATACAACAGCATGCTTCTAGGGACACTAAGCTAATTCAATAATTTCCCCATAAACGAACACACAAATAAAATTAGAGCCAAAAAGAAAATAAAGAAGAAAATATTTTTGGAGTTTTTGATAATAATAAAAAATTGAAATAAAAAAAAAACAGATAAAAAGAAATATTGGAATTTTTGAGAAAAGAAAAAGAAGGAATGAAAATAAGAAAAAAAAATAATTAAAAAAAAACTTTGGAACCGAACCCGAGCGTTCGGTCTATTTCGGTTGTGGAAAACTTTGGAATCGAACCCGAGCGTTCGGTCTATTTCGGGTGAGAAAAATTTTGAAACCGAACCCGAACGTTCGGTCTATTTCGGTTACCAGAGAAAATAGATTTTCAAAAAGAGAATAACTTTGATAATAAAATAAATGCAATTAGAGCAATTATACATAAGATCTACAACCAAGAAAGCTACCTTTGATTGATGTGCGAAAAGCAGATTATTCAACTGAACCCGAGCGTTCGGTTCATTTCGGTACATTAGTACAAGACCCGAACCCAAACGTTCGGTCTATTTCGCTTCTCACTTTTGAGTTTGAGAGGTAATGTTTGGTACTGACTCCGATTCCATCATACCTAGCCCTTCTAGAATTTTGTTGAACAATGCTTCAGGAAGAGCTTTGGTGAAGATGTCAGCCAGTTGATCAGTGGTTCGAACAAAATGAATTTCGACGTTCCTATCTTCCACATGATCTTTAATGAAGTGATACCTCAGTGCTATGTGCTTAGTCTTCGAGTGTTGCACTGGGTTATGACAGATCCTAATTGCACTTTCTGAGTCGCAATATAGTGGGATCTTTTTCATATTGAGTCCATAATCCCGGAGTTGACTTTGGAGTTTTTGATAATAATAAAAAATTGAAATAAAAAAAAACAGATAAAAAGAAATATTGGAATTTTTGAGAAAAGAAAAAGAAGGAATGAAAATAAGAAAAAAAAATAATTAAAAAAAAACGTTGGAACCGAACCCGAACGTTCGGTCTATTTCGGTTGTGGAAAACTTTGGAATCGAACCCGAGCGTTCGGTCTATTTCGGGTGAGAAAAATTTTGAAACCGAACCCGAACGTTCGGTCTATTTCGGTTACCAGAGAAAATAGATTTTCAAAAAGAGAATAACTTTGATAATAAAATAAATGCAATTAGAGCAATTATACATAAGATCTACAACCAAGAAAGCTACCTTTGATTGATGTGCGAAAAGCAGATTATTCAACTGAACCCGAGCGTTCGGTTCATTTCGGTACATTAGTACAAGACCCGAACCCAAACGTTCGGTCTATTTCGCTTCTCACTTTTGAGTTTGAGAGGTAATGTTTGGTACTGACTCCGATTCCATCATACCTAGCCCTTCTAGAATTTTGTTGAACAATGCTTCAGGAAGAGCTTTGGTGAAGATGTCAGCCAGTTGATCAGTGGTTCGAACAAAATGAATTTCGACGTTCCTATCTTCCACATGATCTTTAATGAAGTGATACCTCAGTGCTATGTGCTTAGTCTTCGAGTGTTGCACTGGGTTATGACAGATCCTAATTGCACTTTCTGAGTCGCAATATAGTGGGATCTTTTTCATATTGAGTCCATAATCCCGGAGTTGACTTTGGATCCAAATCACTTGAGAAGTACAGGAGGCAGCTGCAATGTATTCCGCTTCAGCTGTAGATAAAGACACGCATGTTTGTTTCTTTGATTGCCAACTAACTAACTTCCCATCTAGGAATTGGCAGCCTCCCGTGGTGCTTTTCCTGTCTAGTCCACAACCTCCAAGGTCTGCATCTGAGTAGGCTTGAACGAAGAAGCCTGAGTTGGATGGATACCATAGACCTAAAGAGGTAGTTCGCTTGAGATAACGGAGTATGTTCTTTCCTGCAAGCATATGAGGTTCACGTGGATTCGCCTGAAATCTAGCACAGTAACAAACAAAGAACATGATATCAGGCCTGCTAGCAGTAAGATACATAAGTGAACCGATCATCTAGCGATATAGCGTAATATCAATTGCTGGCTTATCCAATGATGGAGTAAGCTTGGTGCCGAACGCCATTGGAACTTTAACTTTTGAATCTCCCATCATGCCAAATTTTGCAAGGAGAGTCTTCGTGTAAGCTTCCTGATTAATAAAGATGCCTTCGGGTCCCTGTCTAATATTTAAACCAAGGAAAAAGTTAATTGGACCCATTGAGCTCATTTCAAATTTAGTCTCCATCAGCTTTCTGAATTCAGCCGTTAAGCTAGGATTCGTTGAGCCAAAGATGATATCCTCGACATAAATTTGAACAATCATAAGGTGGTTACCTTCCTTCTTACGAAAGAAGGTTGGGTCAACCGAACCTTGTTTGAATTTGGACATCTTTAAAAACTTGGTTAACGTTTCATACCAGGCCCTCGGAGCTTGTTTCAGTCCATATACAGCTTTGTCCAAAATGTAACAGTGATTGGGGAACCTTTCATTGACAAATCCAGGAGGTTGCTCCACGTACACGGTTTCTTCAAGTTCTCCATTTAGAAATGCGCACTTGACATCCATTTGGTAGACCTCAAAGTTTTTGTGTGCAGCATAGGCAAGAAATATTCTAACAGATTCCAGCCTAGCAACAGGAGCGAAAGTTTCTTCATAGTCGATTCCTTCCTCCTAACAGTATCCTTTCACTACCAGACGAGCTTTGTTTCGTATCACGTTGCCTTCCTTGTCCATCTTATTTCTGAAGACCCATTTGAGACCAACAACTGAGGCATCTTGAGGAGTTGGAATGAGACGCCAAACTTTATTCCTTTCGAATTCATTTAGTTCATCTTGCATAGCTTGAACCCAATCGGAGTGATCAAGAGCAGTGTTAACTGTCTTTGGTTTAACTTTTGAGACGAAGGAGTTAAACATACAGAATTCCACTTTTGGAAATAAGGAAGTTTGTTTTGCCTTTAGTTGTGATCGGGTCAGGACCTTTTCAGAGACATTACCGATAACCTGAGAAACAGGATGATCTCTGGTCCACTTGACAAAAGGAGGGTAATTTGGATCATAAGATGGATCCAATTCAGCGTTTACCATCTCTTCTAGTTCAGATTGACTATCATAGTCGTAAGACATATCTACATTCTCCCCCTCGACAGATAAGCTTTCAGGTGTGTCTTGAGTTTCTGGAGCTATAGGAGTTTAGTGCGGTGTTGAGCTTTCGGGTACCACTGGACTTTCGGGTGCAGATGAGCTTTCGAGAGCAGTTGGAGAATAGTTCTCCCCCTCAACATGTGAGCTCGCCTGTGATGACGAAGATGTGCTCTCCCCCTCAACTGAAGTATCGTGCTGTGGAGGGTCATCAGAACTTGATCCTCCTTCATTCAGTCTCTTTGCAGTATCTTCGATGAGTTGCTTCAGATGATCTACTTTGTTGTCTGCTGCACTCGCTTCTGAGAGAGTTACCTTCTCTGGTTCATCAAATAACTCGACGAACTTCTCAAATAGATTTGCAATCGAGGCTGTGACTTGGCCTGTGTGAGAAAAGATTTCTCCAACTGTGTCTTCTTTGTCCTTAAGCTTTTTGACATAGCTATCATCAAAAGTCACATAATAGGTTTCTTCTATTTTCCTCGAGCGCTTGTTTAATACCCTGTAGGCTTTAGAAGTGAGAGAATAGCCCAGAAATATCCCTTCATCGGTTTTGACATCGAACTTGTTACGATGTTCTTTAGAATTGAAGATGAAGCACCGTGAGCCGAATACCTGGAAAAATTTGACATTGGCTTCCTGTTGTTGATGATCTCATAAGGAGTGAGAGTGAATCGCTTATTGAGATATGACCTGTTCTGCGTAAAACAAGAAGCAACAATAGCATCAGCCCAAAAATATAAAGGTAAAGAAGCAAAACTTAGCATGCATCAGGCCGCCTCACACAAAGATCGGTTTCGTCTTTCGACAATCCCGTTTTGTTGAGGAGTGTAGGGAGCTGAGAAGTTATGACTGGTTCCTTTGTCGGCTAAGAATTCTTCGAATTCTTTATTTTTGAACTCTAGACCATTATCGCTCCTGATGTTGCGAACGACTTTCTTTAGTTGTACTTCAATCTGCTTGATAAACGTCTTCAGCTTGAGAGTCGCTTCAGATTTGTGCTTCAGAAAGAACACCCATGTAAAACGCGAGAAATCATCAATGATGACAAGAATATACTTGCTACCGCCGATGCTTTCAATAGATGATGTACCATACAAGTCAATGTGAATTAACTCTAATGTTTCAACAATTTTAGTGTTTACAATCGATGGGTGACTTTGACGACTCTGCTTCCCCATTTCACACGCAGCACATAAATGTTCTCGATCGAATTTGGCAATGGAAGACCTCGAACATGACCATCTGTGACAAGTTTGTTTATATCCTTGAAGTTGAGATGAGAGAGCCTTCGGTGCCACAGCCAGCTTTCGTTAGATTGTGCTTTGGATAACAGGTAGATAGCTGGATTCCCTTTGATGGGTTTGAGGTTCAGGGGAAACATTTCGCCTTTGCGCTCCGATTTGAGAATGACTCTTTTCGTTTTCTTCTCAATTATTTCCGAACCCTCATCATCGAATGAAACCTTGAGACCGATACCTCCAACAAGCTGAGATACACTGATGAGGTTGTGTTGTAGTCCTTCAACGTATGCAACCTTCCTAATCGTAAAATCACCATTTGTAATCATTCCATAGCCTTTTATGGTGCCAAAGGAGTTGTTCCCGAACTTGACATGTCCACCGTTTGAAAGATACCTAAACTCCCTCAGTTCTTCCTTCCTTCCTGTCATGTGACGTGAGCAGCCACTGTCAATGTACCATTCTTCGTCAAACTGCTCGTCACTAATAACCTGCAAAAATTAAGCAGATTTAGGAACCCAAAGTTTCTTGGGTCCACGTGAGCCTTTCACTGGAACAGGAATAGTTAGAGAGATGTCAACAAGATATGTTCTTTCTATTAGCGTTGTTTCATCTTTCTTTTTAATGGTGAAAACCTTAATTTTATTGTGATTTGTTTCTTTCGGTTTGGATTTTGGTTTAGGTATTTGGACTCTGGGATTATTTTGATTTGTTTCAACTGATGAAAGCTTTGATTTTCCTTTCATATCTGTTGATGATTTAGGTTTTTGAGTGCGAACAGAGTTGAATTTAGAAAGAGGTTGAGAGGAATTAGAAGAATTAGAAGAAGAAGAACGAGAGAAGTTAGACTGAGATGATTTCTTGGCTTGAGATTCTAAGTGATCCTTTTGTTTTTGATCATTAGTGGGACTGAACCTAGATCTTTGGTCTCTTTTGCTCTCGGAACCGAACTTCTGCTTTCGGTAGATATTGTTTTCTGAACCGAACCTTTGCTTTCGGTTGTTTTGACCTTCATAACCGAACCTCTCTCTTCGGTTGTTATGACTTTCTTGTGACCTAACAGTGTTTTTCTCTGACTTTAAATTTCTGTCATGATAAGAGAAATGGGCGTTTTGAGATTGCCAGAACTGTTTTCTTTCAGAGAGATTCTTCTTGTATCTCTGATTCCTTTGCTGTTTCTGATTTCTCACCTGCTTCGGCTGACGATGGATATTCGCTTTTTGTTTTTGCTTTCTGTCAGCTAATTCACTTTGAACTGATGATGTGTCGCTTGAAGGAGTGACTTCTTTTGCAGAAACTCCTTTTTCTTTAGGAACATCTTTTGTACCACTAGTACTTGGCACGTCGAAGCTATCAGGCTTCTTCAAAGGCTCTGGCACATATCTGCCTTTGGTTTTCCATGAAGTCCTTTCTGACAGACCAACTATTTCGTCAGCATTGTCGATAGGAGCAGACCAGAAGAACTCATCACAACCATCAACATTATCTTCGTTTACAATAGCTGTGATTTCGGCTGTCTGATGTTCTGTTACGCCTGTGACTTTATACACCTGATTTGGAGTTGTTCTCACTTTTTGGTATACAACAGCCTTTTCTTCAAGGATCGGGGACTTTTGTTGGGACAGACTAGCAAACTCCACAGAATTTTCTGAACTAAGATTTTTGTGGTTTTTGGGTTCGCTCTTGACAAACTCTGAACAGTCAACTGTGTCTTCAACAGAAATTTCACTCATATCATCGTCCTCATTGAGCTCAGATGCATTTTCAACATCAATTTTATTTTCTGAGCTCAGGTTGGCATTCAATGAGTCAAACTTTTGTATGGTTTCGGTTCTTAGTTTTAGTTTATCATTTTCATCCAAAAGATTTTTCAGCATGTCTTTATGGTCCTTGGACTTTATGAAAGATTCGATTTTGTCTAGACCATACATATATGTCGGATTAACATCCTCAGACGAAACAACACTTTCACAGTTATATGCTTCAGCGTCAATTTCATCCTCCTTAAACTCAAGGAAGGGCAAAATCATTCGATGAATTTTCTGCCCTATTTCACAATTTAAATGAAGTTGAGTGATATTAGTGTAAAGACGCTTAGCAATTAAACAAAAGACATTTCTCTGTTTTAAAAGTTTTAAATTGTCTCTTTGTAAATAAATGTTTTCATCCTTGGATTTGATTAACTCCGACTCCTTTAGCTCGATCCACATCCTTCGTTCCTCACTCTTTGAAGATACCCTGCTTATTTGGTCAGTTAGGTTAGAATTAGTGACTCGTGTTTGAGTTAAACTGCTGTCTAGATGAGAGATTCTTGAATTAACATTTTCTAATTCCTTTTCATATGAACTTTGTGGGACTTTGAATGAAACAAAAACTGATTGTACCTTCTTGATTAATTCATCAAGCTCGTTAAACTGCATACTGAGAGGTTTTGCTGTGAAGCACAAGTCCTCTTGCTCCTTTGTGTCTTCATTCCCACCATCTGTGTTGTATCCCCTCATCTGAGACACGTCTGACACCATTAAACACTTTCCACCGCTCCCTTCACCTTTTGCAACATAGGCCTTTCCATGAGATGGCTTCCTGACTTCATCGTCCTCAGAATCGGTTGACCAGACCTCCACGCCACCGAACTCATCATCCGCTACCGAACCCTGCACAATTAAAGCATTCATAGAGGGGTTAGCAGTGGATTTCTTTCTTTTGATCTCTTCCAGCTTTTTCAACAGCATTGTTTCTTTGTCTTTTTCCTCATCCTTTTCTGCCTTTTTTTGAGAACACAATCTTTGGCATAGTGGTTCTTTCCTCCACAATAATAGCAGCTCACACCCGAATCTCCTTCAGCTTTCGGTTCCTTCTTTGGTTCTTCTGCTTTCGGTTCTTCCCTAACTTTTTCAGAACTGTAACTTCCCTGCCAATTTCGGTTCTTATTTGTAGGGAATCTTTTCTTGATGAACCTCTTTGGGTTTGAGACCATCATTGCATAGTCTACAGAGGTAAGGTCATAATCATCTAGGTTGAGGTCTTCATCTTCCATCACAACTTTGCTTTTGGACAGAAGGGCCAATGATCCCAAGCTTGAAACCACATTTTTCTCCTGTAACACATTCTTTTCTTGAGATTTCAAAATCCCTACCAATTTCTCCAAAGAGTAAGATTTGAATTGCTCATGCGCTTTAACAGTGGACACAACCGCTCTCCACTCAGATCTGAGACCGTTTAAAAATGTAACCTTTTGTTCAATCAACTTCCTTTCAATATCATGTTTAATCATCTTGCTAAGAAGATGATTGAAGCGATTGAACGTCTGAGTTACAGTTTCTTCAGGACTCTGCTTGAATTCACCAAATTCGGACAAAAGCAAGGTTTGAATGGAATGCTCGAGATCTTCGTCCGTAGAATATAACTCTCACAGCCTATCCCATATTTCTTTGGCAGTGCTACATGAACTCACTAGCCTGAAAGTCTCAGATTGAAGAGCGAATCTGATTAGTCTCAATGCTTTAATATTGCACTGAAATTTATCTTTTTCGTCTTGAGCAATATCTTTAACATCTTTCAAAAGATCATTATACTCCTTCTGAGTTTTAATAATTCTTGAAGTTGCTGAATGAGCGAATGGTCCGGATACGATTGCTTCCCAGATGAGATATCCATTGTCCTCAGATCCGATGACATAATCTTCAAAGTGATGTGCCCAGACCTCGTAATCCTGGGTGTAAAGGATGGGAATCTTTGTCGTTGATCCAATGCTGTTTGAGATGTTAATGGGATTAGATTGTGACTCGTCCATGCTTGATCGAAAAAACCTGTTTAAAAGATCAGACTTGTAATATATTAAATTAGGGCAACACAAATAAATGTTGAGTTACGTCAATTATGGGATGACGGCTCAATAAATATCAGTAAATGCGGAATAACCCTAATCGCAACCTTTTTCACAGAAAAGAAGTGTATGAATTACACAGCCTCCTGCTCTGATACCAATTGTTAAGTTATTAACTTAACTTGAAGATCAATTAGATCTTTGTAACAGGTAGTGCGAAGAACATAAAACAATAAACAAGACAAGATTGAATCACAATGTGTCGAATGATTAATGCAAACAATCCTCAGCAGAGCTCGACTAAGAACTTCCGCTGTAGAGGATTTAGGGTTACAAGAACGATAATTAAAAATTCTGAATAACGCTCTGATCTATCGTTACTATCGTTTTTCTAAGATGCATGAAAGCACCTATATTTATAATAAACCCTACTATACTCACGGATGGACAGGCCCATACCGGAGATACAAAAATGGACTAGCTAACGAGCCCAATAGACGCAACACTTAATACAAAACACGATCCAACAATATATATATATATATATATATATATATATATATATATATATATATATATATGGGAGGGTTCATGCGAAAATGCAAATAATTTGCGAAAACGCGAAAACAAGAGAAAATTATGAGATTGTGTCACCTCAACCTTGTAGTTTGGACAATAATCCATCCAAACTTTGAACTATATGATGATAATCGATGATACACGAGAAATTGTTTCATATTAGCAAAACAAGATTTTTGACATTTTTATTATGAAAACATGAATTTAACAGTGGTTAAGGACGTGAAAAAATAGTTGTTAAAATCATCTTCAAATCTATATTATCATAACACTATCCAATGTAAACTTATTATCTTTAATTGGATAATAAATTTAGTTTTTATAGTACTTGTATTTGATTTTTATAAGATAAAATCTATTTTTGTGTTTTCGCAAGATATTTATATTTTCGCATGAACCTACTTGTATATATATATATATATATATATATATATATATATATATATATATATATATATATATATATATATACATATATATATATATATATATATATATAGTATGGATCCAGTAGGAACCCAAAAATTGGTAGGAACCGTGAATACTATTCTCCACCAATTATTTTGTCAAGGGCACAAAAGTCAAACCATTTACTTGGTCGTGACGCGTTCGCACGTGACACACATGTATTGAACGTAATACAGACTCGATGGAATAATCATGTGCGACGAACGTCAATGGAAAATCATTTAAATGAGTTTTTCATTTCTTTTTCATAGATTTTGTTTTTTTTTTATTATTTTTCGTTAAAAAAATTCAATATTTTTTTAATAGATATGTGCTCGGTTTTAACGTTTTTAATTTTTTTATTGTTGTTTTTATATTTTTTCCCTTTTTTATATTTTTTCGTTTTTTTAAGTTATTTTTTTCTTTTTTTAGTTTTTTTGATACCTCTACTACATACTTGAAGATAGTAGGGGGTGTAACTGTCGAAGTGTGTTTTAAGGCGTCGAAGGTTATTTTGTATTCGATAGTGATGTAATGGTATTACAAAGGCATAGTTATTTCGAAGCTGTAATGTTTTAGCCCTTTGTATTTTTTGTGTGCTTTCTATTTTTCCTATAAATAGGGAAGGATACATAAGATAGATAGAACTTTTGCAACTCTTCTGTCTAAATACTCTTTGTATCTTGAAAGCATAATAGAGCTGAAACCAGATTATATTTACTCTGTGTGTTCTTAATTCATTTCATTTCTGATCTCGTTTCATTACTCAATTAAATAGCTTCTACAATTGGTATCAGAGCAAGAATCATACTGCAATGATCTGATTTTCATCTTTTATCAATCGTATTTTGAGTCTCGTCTTGGATTCAAAAGTTTCTGCACTTTTGATACTGAAAATCATCTTTGATCTTCAGTTGTGATTCGATTATGCAACTAGCTTGTTTAACCGAGTGTTCTGCTTGCTTTTTCCGATCAATTCATCCATTAATTCTCAAATTTCTAAAGTTTTTCTGCAAATTCGTCCGTACATCAATGGCGAATTTCAATATGAACACGATGACGTCTTTTTCTCATTTGCTAGGATCTTCAACAAAGACTCTTATTCTTATTCCAGAGTATTATGATCAATGGGTTGATCGCATGGAAGGCTACATGAATGAACTGGATGAAGAGCTTTGGGATTGTATTACTGGAAATGTTCTTCCTCCAGCGAATGTTCAAAATATTGGTTCATCTGCTTCAACTCAAAATGTCTCTGATCAAACTATAAGACTGAAGAAGAATTAAAAGAGGTGTATGAGAGAGCTTCGTGGTGCTCTTCCTCATGTTGTTTATAGCTACGTCCATAGTTGTAAATCTGCAAAAGAGATCTGGAATACTCTTAAAGAGAAGTTTCAAGGGAGTGAAAAGATGAAAATCAATTCCGTGAAGCATTGTTTGGTGGAATTAAAAGAATTCAAACAAAAGTAAGGTGAATATATTGAACTCTACTATGATCGCTTGAATGAACTCATCTGCAAATGCAATCACAATGGAATAAACAGGTTAACCATGGAGTTTAATCTCACTTTTGTTATGGGACTACGGAAAGAATGGCAAAATGTTAGTCTAATGGTAAAGACTCAACAGTGCTTCGATACATCAAATCTGAATGATCTTTACAATTTGCTGAAAACTCATGAGCCAGAAGTTATTGAAATGGTTGAAGAAATGAAGATAAGCTTGGGAGGACCACTTGCTTTAGTCTCGAAAGTATATGAGAAAGAAGCTACTGAAAAAGAGAGTTCTGAAGATGAAGGCTTGATTTTTAACTCAGATGATGAAGCCATTGCTTTTTACTCAAACAACAAAGTGAAGAAATTTTATAAAAAGCCTTTTGGTTCGAAAGTAAGAGCTGGTGAGGAGAAAGTGAGTTTTGCTAGAAAAGTGAATGAGGGGAAGAAGCTCAAGAAGAAAGAATCAAAGTCTAAAGACATGAAAGTCGAAAAGAAGCTCAAAGATGACTCCAGTGTCGACTGTCACTATTGTCATGGCCCAAATCACATGGCAAATGATTGTATCCTTGGAAAGGAAGAGGAAAAGAAGAATAAGATCAAAGACAAAGCTTACTATGTCAAACGTATGGAATAGGTGAGAGAAAAGGCGAAAGGTCTGTCATTGGTGGCGAGAGGAGAAGGGGATGAAGATAGGACATATCAAATCTGGTCGTCAGGATCAGATGATGAAGAAATGCGTAATCCTATGCATGGTGCAATGTATGCGAAGTTTGGGGGAGAAGATGAAGAGAACGTAACTGGTCGTTGCTTTATGACAAAAAGTGGAGAAAAATCACCAATGAGCACGAAGATACGTTCTATACTACAATCTTTTAATATTCCTTTTAATGCTTACGATTCTAAATTAACTGCTTTTGATGATATTGTTGCTTATTTTTATAATTTGGTTATCTCTGCTAGCAATGAGGCTAAGAAATCTAGTACACAATTACTAGAGACATAGAAACAGTTGGATTCGAAGAAAATGGACGTAGAATATCTAGAATTACAAATAACTAATCTCATGGTTGATAGGGACAATTTGAATAATGATGTTCGAGTGTTGTTAGCACAACGAAACATTTATTGTAATTAAGCCAAGAGATTATATGCAAAATTGACTGCTTTACATCACTCTTCTGACATAAGCAAAGAACAACATAGGAAGTTATTACCATTCTTAGTTTTTGAAAGAGAAAAGATTGATTATATGTCCTATGATTGTGAAAAGACAATATTTGAGTTTGATAGAGTTCCTGATAATAGGTTTGCTTGTGGAATTGTGAAAATAGATGAATATTTGGATGCTAATGAATTAGTTGACATTGCGAATGAAACCTTAACCAAGGATGCCAAATCAAGATTTTGAAAAGAAATGAGAATTCAAAATCTGACTCTCGCTCTAATTTTGTTGATATCGAAGATAATTCTGATAATGTTAGCGAAATTAGTGAAATTGAGGAAGAAGAATCTATCGATTGTTCTCAGTTGTCTATCATTAATGTCACATCTTTGACTAAAGGCAAAGAAAAATATAATGATTCGTTGGTTAAGAATGACACTGATCAAGCCTCAACTTCGAAAGTTTGTGATTTCGATCATGTAAGTGTCAGAGATAGTCAAACTGACAGTAGTGATGATTAGAAAGATGATGATCAAATTTTGAATGAAACAACCACAACAAATGATGTTTCGAAAGTAAATGAAATTCCAAGAGTTGTTGTTGATCAGGTGTATGGTGAAATAGAAAATTTCGACAAAGTGTTGAAAGAAAAAGGTGCTCATTATCTCAAAACACATACGGTTGTGTTCCCAAATTTCAAATGCACAGATGATCTCATATTTCCAAATCAAGTGTTTGTTACTACTGGGAATGTTGATAACATCAAACCTGAATTTAACAAAATGGTAGAAGAAGATAATAAGCAAACATCAAATGAAGGTTTTTTCTCGAATCAAAGTACTATCGAAAATAATCTAACAAATAATTCATATACTTTTTAAAGACAAAAAACTCAAAGAACATGGGTAGAAAAATCAAAAATTTTGAAAGAAGTTCAAAAACAATTTGAAGTTGTGTCACAAAATGTGAAAATAAATTCACAAGAATCTAAAGATCAAATTGACAATTTTTCGAAAGAAAATGGAATTTCAAAGAGACGAGCATGAAAGAAAGTCTTTTGGCAAATTGTTGAGTCTCGAAAGAAACAAAATGATTTGCAAAAGAAAAAGACTGAAAAGACTGTGTCTGAAAAAGTTAAGACAATATCTACATCAAGTTCAGTTAATAAGAAAAATCTTGCTCTATCCAGAAAACATTTGTCTCAATCAACTTCACAAAATGATTTTTCGAAAACCAAAAATCAAGAAACAAAGTTTTGTCACAAAATCATAGTCCAATATCTCATGAAAGAAGTATTCAAATTCACAAGCTTTGAAGAAGTTTCATACTACTAATTAGACAAGGTTTTCCAATGATGGTTTTTCAAAATCATTTCAATCACAGAACAACTCACCATCTTTTCAACATCGAAGTCTTACACAAATACGTTTTGAGTCAAAGGTTGAAAATAAAAACTTTGATATGTCAAATTCACACCTCAAAAATCAAAATTTCCTAATCCTCCTGCGACACAATGATCCACAATTTCGTATATCATGGGTCGATCAAATGTGAAAAACATTGATCATTAGCTTGAAGGTAAAGGGAAATCTTCTCGAACAGGAAAATTCTCTCAACAACAAATCAATAATGCTTATGAGAAATATTTGAACGAAATTTCGAATGTCAATTCATCATCAAAAGATTTGACATCTTCAGTCAAGGCATGGCGTCCTGTTTCGAAAGAAAAGACAACAAAGACACAACCTGAGAAGAAAAAGGTGAAAGTCAGTGAAAGTCCTAAACTTTCAAAATGTTATATTTCTGAGCCTTTACCAAATGATGTGGACTTAACTGATAGTGTCAAATCTAAAGTTCGTAATTGGATTTTAGGATCTTCATTTCATAATTTGTTTCAAACTAATCATAAATGATCCAAACAACCTTGGGTACCTAAATTATTTCACTGATTGCAAGTTTTATGCGACGAGCAATATGATGAAAAACGGTATATTGATAATGGTTGCTCTCGTCACATGACTGGAAGGAAAGAAAATTTGTGTGATTTTTGAAGTTTAGAGAATGTAGGAGTTGTAAAGTTTGGCGACAATCAAAAGTGTTAAGTTAAAGGATATGGTAAGGTGACAAATGAGAAATTCGTTGTTAATTGTGTCGCTTATGTCAAAGGTCTTCAACATAACTTGATAAGTGTTTCGCAACTTGTTGTGGGAACTGAAAATCAAGTGGTGTTCAATG
This sequence comes from Lactuca serriola, assembly GCF_051521515.1. Lineage (NCBI taxonomy): Eukaryota > Viridiplantae > Streptophyta > Magnoliopsida > Asterales > Asteraceae > Lactuca > Lactuca serriola. The sequence goes on from NC_136416.1 coordinate 183,657,430, forward strand.
AAGAAGGAAGTATAATTTTGAATGTCAACATAAATAGAGTTTAACTCAAATCCAAATGACATGGAGATATGTTCACCCTCGACATCAAACCAATAGTTGGAATTCCTTCGGTGTGCTTACTATCGAATGCTTCATCTGATATTAGCTGGCTCTGGCATTGTCGACTTTTACATTTGAACTTTCGAAATCTTAATAAACTAGTGATAAATGATCTTGTCCGAGACTTACCTGTCTTAAATTTTGATAATGATACTTTGTGTGCAGCTTGCAAACAAGGGAAACAACATCGTCAAGGACATCCAATAGTCATCGATTCGAAAATTGTTGAACCATTGGAACTTCTTCATATTAATCTTTTTGGACCATCGACTGTTGAAACTCTCAATAAGAAACGATACATTTTGGTTGCCGTTGATGATTTTTCTCGATTTACTTGGGTTTATTTTCTCAGGTTAAAATCTAAAGTAGCTCAAACAATGATCGATTTCATCAAAAATATTGAAACTAGTTTGAAGAAGAAGGTTCGAAAGATTAAAAGTGATAACGTCTCTAAATTTAAGAACAATGTTCTTGATTCATTCTTAACAGAAAAGGGAATTTCGCATAATTTTTCTTCTCCTTACACACCTCGGCAGAATGGTGTTGCTTAAAAGCGAAATTGTTCTCTTTGTGAAGCAACAAGAACAATGCTTAAATATGTGAACCTTCCTTAATATCTTTGGGCTGAAGTAGTCTCTACTGCATGTTTTACACATAATAGATCGTTTATTCATCGAAGATTCAACATTACTCTTTATGAAATTATCAATAACCGAAAACCTAATGTCAAATTCTTTCATGTTTTTTGTTACAAGTGTTTTATCATGAATCTCAACGCTAATCTTTCAAAATTTCAGTCCAAAGCTGACAAAGGAATTTTCTTGGGTTATTCTCATAATTCGGTTGCATATCGAGTATTAAATAGATGAACTGGAAAATTGAAGAACATTCAATCTAACTTTCGATGATTATTATATCAAACAAGTTGAAAAGTGTTTTGAACAAAAACCAATTATTAATGAATCAAAAGATGAATCTAAAAATATGAATTCGTCTAATCTTGATTATGATTTAATTTTTGGTGTTCCAGATAGGGCTGATGATATTGAAGTCAATGTTAAGGATAATCAACTTCCTTAATCATCAAAGCATTCTGACTTTTCGACACTTACTCGGGATGTTGTTGATTTAGACTCGACATCTCATTCTTCTGGAAATAGATAAAGTATGCCAAATGATCAAGTGGAGGGGGATCTCTTGCATTCGAGTTCTCATGTTGAGGGGGAGAATTCTTTCGAGGGGGAGAATAGAAGAATGAATGATAATGTTGAGGAGGAGCAACCTGAAAATGAAAATGTCGAGGGGGAGCTTAATGTGTCGAATAATAATCAAAATGAAACTTTCCATGATTTAAATGATAATATTTCTATTGAAGGTTTAGAAAATGATGAAACGTTCGAAGATGCGCCATTGGATTTTGATCCAACATATTCACCATTGGAAAAATGGACAAGAAATCATCCAAAGGAACAAGTTCTTGGTGATCCTCAAGATGGAGTTCTTACAAGAGCTCAACTTCGTGCTGAAAATGAGGTACTCAATACTCATCAAGAATTTTGCATGTTCAACGTATTTATTTCAAATATTGAATAAAAAACAGTCAAGATTGCTCTGGAAGTTCCTGAGTGGATTGTTTCTATGCAATCTGAGTTGGCTGAGTTTGAAAGAAATAAAGTTTAGCGTTTAGTTCCAAAACCAGATGATGTATCTTTGATTGGATTAAAATGGATTTTCAAAAGGAAAACTGATAAAGAAGTCAATATTATTCGAAATAAGGTTAGGCTTGTAGTTAAAGGATATTCGCAGCAAGAAGGTATCGACTATGAGGAAACTTTTTCCCTTGTCGCATGACTCGAGGCTTTTCGAATCTGTTTAGCCTATGTAGCACACAAGGATTTTGATGTTTATCAAATGGATGTGAAGTGTGCATTTCTTAATGGAGTTCTCGAAGAAACGGTTTATGTTGAACAACCACCAGGTTTTATCAATTCTCAATATCCTGATCATTGTTATGTGTTAGATAAAGCTGTTTATGGGTTAAAACAAGCACCAAGAGCCTGGTATGCAACACTTACCAATTTCTTAAAACAATTGAAATTTAAACAAAGGTCAATTGATCCCACTTTATTTCAAAAGAAAGTTGGGAATCATCTTATGCTTGTTCAAATTTATGTCGATGATATTATTTTTGGCTCTACTTAACCTGCTTTGCCTAGTGAAGTCGAAAATCTGATGAAAAGTCAATTTGAGATGAGCATGATGGGAAAAATAAACCATTTTCTGGGATTGAATATTCGTCATAGCAGAGAAGGAATTTTTATCAATCAAGAAAAATACACAAAGAATCTGCTTGAATAATTTGGGATGACGAATAGCACAAAGTTACGAGTACCAATGGCGGTTGGAACAAGGCGCACTCATTCGTTAGATAAACCTTCTGTTGATCTTACTTTGTACAGAAGCATGATAGGTTTGTTACTTTACCTTACGGTAAGTCGACCTGATATTATGTTTTCTATTTGTAATTGTGCCAGATATCAGTCGAATCCCAGAGAACCACACTTAACAACAGTGAAGAATATTTTTTGATATCTCAAAGGAACAATTTCGTTAGGATTGTGGTATCCTTTGAAAACTGGCTTTTTCATACAAGCATTTTCTGATGCTGATTTGGGTGGTGGTAGTATTGATTGAAAAAGTACAAGTGGCGGATGTCAACTCTTAGATGGGAAGCTTGTAAGCTGGCAATCGAAGAAACAAACATGTGTTACGATTTCTACAGTAGAGGCAGAAGATGTTGTTGCAACTTGCACTTCACAAATAATTTGGATTGAAAGCCAATTACGTGATTATGCTATAAACATGAAAAAGATTCCATTGTATTGTGATTCACAAAGTGCTATATGCATTTGTCGCAAGCCAGTGCAACATTCGAAAACAAAGCATATTGCACTTCGTTATCATTTCATTAAGGATCATGTGGAAGATGGAAATATTGAAGTCCACTTTGTAAAAACAACTAATCAGCTTGCTGATATTTTTACAAAGCCATTGGAAGAAAATTCGTTTGTAAGAATACTAAATGGATTGGGATTAATAGAAGCTAATTCTACTCTTGGATTTATTTCGAAAGAATGACAAGGGAAAAAGTTACAAAGGTATCGATTCAGAGGTGCTAAGTGTTCATTCATAGGATACAGTTCATCATTCAGAGGTTACTATTCACGTTCAACGCTTCGACACGCTTCGCTTTCGACATCATGTACAATTCGCTTAATCACAAATTTTCGTTAGTTTGGAACTAATTTATTTTCGTTACTTTTATGTCGAAAAAAATCAAAAACACCAAAAATATTTGTGTTTTATTTTTCTATTTTGAGAAATTCAAAAATATCAAAAAGATTTTCTTATTTTTGTTATTTTCATTTAATAAAATAAAAATCCAAAAATATTTTCCTTTTCTTGTATGTTTTTACATTTTGTTGTGTAGATGTAGCAAAGATTTTACTTAACATCACGACAAATGAAGAGTCTTCTTGGTACATGCTTGCTGCTTTGAGGGAAGGTATATTTTCAAAAACTATGTACTAGTTAAGATGTCCCTAGAAGCATGTTGCAGCATGTTGACCCAAGCCTCGATAATGCTATGTGCTTCGAAGCCTTAATGGTTTTCTCATTCTGAGAATTCCCTCCTAATTAGGCTATCTTCTCATTCATTCATGAGCTAACTTACTCTTCTCATATGAGTTAAGATTTTGCTGCTTGGTCCAATCATAGCAGAGATACATTCGTTTCTTAAATCACTCTTTTTCATCCTAAGATTCTTACACATTCATACACACAGACATATGTCCAAGAGATTTCAGGTATAAAACAATCAGGATCTAGACATATCAAAACTCTGTGTTTATGATCTAACATCATGAGACTGTGATGAAAATGAAACCCTAAGTGTTGAACCAAATTAAGGAATTGATAGGGAACTTTGTTCCAGAATTAACGAATCCTTTGTTTCAGTACCTGTTTTCGATACTCAAAATCATATTCTTCCTTTGTAGTAATCTTGATCAAATGTTCGAAACCCACGACATTTGTTAACCAACAAGATTTCGGACTAATTTTGGTTTCAAGAATATGATTTCTATCTGAGTATCATTCTCAACCTTCGTTAATTGATAAATTTTTCAAAGCTTACTTGTCACTGACTACACTGGTCAAACAGGTAGTTTCGTTTACAACTTGTCACACTTATGTTTAGTTGTGCATTGTAACTAAATATTTAAGCCACCTTCGAAACCATGCTAAAAGAAGCCCTTCGATACTTCTTTACATGTATTTGATTGTAATTCACGGGAAACCACACAAGCTGTTGATCATCTCTCTTGATGATTAGCAAAGCAATCTTTACACAAGATTTATTTGCTTTTATGTCGAAATTATATTTTCGACATCGCAGATCCAAATTTTTCTTATTTTGCTTCTAATATTTTTCCTTGGCACACTGCACTCACAAAATCCTAGAGGTTCATAGTAATACCAACTCAGACTGATGATTTCGAAAGTTTGGCACATGACTTTGCTTTCAAACCCAAAAGCGAAAGAGCCCAACCTCCAATTCGATTGTTTTGGTTCTTATCTATTGGGTACTCACGAATTGACTTTTGATGTGATGGTTTGATAACTATGCACATTTCTAGGAAACTGTGTGTGACATCCCCAAATTTCACGGCCAGAAAAGGCCGATTTATTTATGCTTTGTATTAAAATCAGAGTAATCTTTTAAAAAAAAATTGTTGCGGAATTTGTTCCCAGAAAACATGATAAATACTTTATCCAAGCATATCCGAAGAGATGTATTTTATTCGTTTTAAAACATTTGGGATGTCCTGGTCAATACAGACACATAAGCATAAACCGAACTTACATTCATCTATACTACTGATATACATCTCTTTAATCTCTCGGTGTAATGTGTCTTTGTATCGATACCTTTGATACAAAAATATTGAGTGGATCAGGTTTGAAAAACCTAGTGAGTACATAGGGATTTCAATCCCACAATGTTATAACACATATATATATATATATATATATATATATATATATATATATATATAATTTAGAATTCACACAATATAAAATTTTCTCTGTATATATATATATATATATATATATATATATATATATATATATATATATATATATATAACCAACTCTTACCCACCCCGTCAATCCTCTCAACGAGACTATCTACACCCCTGGACCTCAAATTATAACTCTTACTCCCAGATCTAATCCATATTCTTGAGTCCATGATTGTGCCCATTTCATACTCCCGGATAAGGGACAATTGGTCTATGTCTAAATCCATACTCCCGGACTAATGACAGATTCTATGTCCTGTCCATACTCCCGGACTAAGGACAACTGACTATGTCTTAATCCATATTCTCGGATTAATGACAACTAACTAAGTCTTAATCCATACTCCCGGATTAATGACAATTAACTAAGTCTTAATCCATACTCCCGGATTAATGACAATTAAATAAGTCCAATCCATACTCTCGGACTAGGGACGAATAACTATGTCTAATCCATGCTTCCGGATCAATGACATATTTTAAATTTCTATTCTCTGTATATATCTCGCTCGTACTCATAAAGAGATACTACCCCATAACCATTATAACAAACCTTAGGTTTACTCTTTAACCTAAGTTATCATAAACAATCATGTATGTTCTTTAACACATAATTCAGACATCATCAGATAACTCACACAAAACATATATTTAATACATTCAAAAAATACTTGTATTAAAATCATGTTCATGAAAGGGACTATGCACTCACTTGATAAGACGATGCTCGGTCAGCACTACGGCTCTTAAAGTGATATTCATCGATGAAACCAGAATGTTTTCTCAGAAACCGGACTTCTCGCGGGCAGAGTTTGGATCGAAAACTCTTTCTCTTGGGATCTTCGAGGCTTCGGGACTCACTTCGGGTGTCGGGATGATTTCAGGGCTTCGGGGGGCTAAAAGTAGGCTTAAAGATGAGAAAAAAGGAGAGGTTGAGAAATTAGTAACCAAAACCGGCTGCCTTCGATTTCTATTTATAGGAGGCTGAAATGCTATGCTCACGTCGTGAGCCACTAATTCTCAAGTCGTGAGCTCGATGTCATGGCATTCGTCATTAGGCCACTTGCCCTAGAAGACATCCATCACCTGCTCACATCGTGAGCTCTGACACAGGCCTCGAAGTTTGCGTTCCGAACTTCAGAAATTCATATCTCTTGCATACGAGCTCTATTTTTAACATTCTTTATATGCACGTGTAGGTGAGATTATTCTCTACAACTCTCGTTTAGACTCCCCCGGCTAATTTCGACTTAACTTCTATTATATTATTTTTAGTAGGCCGGGACAGGAAAACTCCGTTAGGAATTCACAACTCCTTCATCTGACATCCGTTTTCGTCTGTCTTTTTACCGTTGGACTACTATCGAAGAGATCTTCGATTCTCATTTAGATTGTTTCGGCTAGAAACCACTCGATCTCATATTTGAACTTTGGGTTGCATACCGCTAAGTCAAAACTTCAAAAAATAATAACTTCCTCATACAAAGTCAGATTTAGACGTTCTTTTTATGCACGCTCTCGGTTTAATGTATTCTACGACTTTTGTTTAGATTGCTAAGGCCAAATATTGATTTATCTTAAATTCACTATTTACACCACGTTGTGTCGTGTTGGTTCTGTCGCGAAACTTCGACAAGTTATAACTTCCTCATTGTAACTCGGATTTTGGCATTCTTTATATATCAGGAATCCTTGTCACGACCACTAAAACTTAGTTAAGATTATTCATTCTAAATAATAGTTTATCAAAAAGTCACTTTTCATGCTTATTGTCTCTAAATTGACTAGCCCAGATCTACGGGCGTTACACTGTGCTAATCACTTTATCTGACAAGACGTCCTTAACGGCCAATGGTGCGATTTTCAAGCGTCACGTGTCATGTTAAATGATGGCAACCATTTGAGATTCAAATTAGGGATACATATAAAAAGGTCGATTGGGTATTCATTCCAACTTTACACTTTCCAAACATACTCAAAGACAATCTGTGCCCTATTTTTCCTTTGTTCTTCAAGATTAAAAGAAAACCCTAGAAATGGTTGATCATTAATCTAACACCACTGAAGATGTATCATCTCAACCCATTATGAAGATCCAAATTAGGAATTATCAAGTTGATGGTGATGTTTCTGTTTATCCAGAGAAACTCAAGATGTTGGTTGTTGCTCTGAAACACTTAGTCTTGTCAACTGCGATGTTCAGTTCATTTGAAGTTCCGATGTCTTGGCTCTTAATTGTTGGTTCCACTACAACATACAACAAGACAATGCAGACAGTTACATTCAATCTAGTGAATGACAAGAAATTTCATTTGTCTAAGAAGCTTTTTGCTCAGATTCTCGATATCCCTAATTCTCCCCCTTTCTATAAGGTCACTAATGAACAGGTGACTCACATGTTCAATGAGATGGGTTATCAACCCACTCTTACCAAGATAAGTGAGTTCAAGAAATCAAGCCTTCCTTGTATCTGTAATTTTCTCTTTGGCATTTATCTTCGATGTCTGACTGGTCGAAGCGTCGGTTTAGATAAAGGAAGACTGGAGGTGTTTGCTATGGTTGTTGGCATATATTATAACCTATCGGTGGATTATGCAACTCAGATGTGGAAGGAGTTCTTGAAGAGCATTGAGAATACCAACGTTGTAGATGGGGTTTATTGTGCTAGGTATTGGAGTTTAATTCTTTGATATTCATATGAGAAGAAAGGTATTCAGGTGTCTGCTGATGAACCAAAGGCTGAGATTGTAAATTATCACTACCCAAAGGCTATTGTAGATAATGTGGATAAGTTTCCATCAGTTGCTCAAATTCTGGATGCAATGCTCAAAAAGGTTGATCTGTCGAATCCTGTGTTAATGGCATATTTACAGGCAATTAGTCCTTCTATCGAGACTAGAGTTTTACTACCACGTTCTGATGAAGTTTCTTCAAAGAAATCATGAAAGCCTAAGAAGGTTGTTGAAACTAGTCCTTCAAAACCTATTCAAGAGGAGAAAATGACTAAGTCACCAAAGAAAAAGTCTGGAGAGGGAGTCAAAGTTTTGAAGAAATTCGAAAAGCCTATTGAGACTGAAACAGATGAGCCTTCAAAGGAGATAGTTCCTTCGCAATCTAGTGTGTTAAAGCGCCTTAAGAAGAAAGCTCATCGGTCAAGAAATTCTCCTGAAAGGTCATCCAACTTTTCACCTTCAATGGTTTGAATGCCTCAAGCAACTCGGAAAGGTGTTATCATTCGTGAAATACCTGTACCTGTTTCTCCATCCTCTAAGAAGCAAAGGGCTGAGAATGTTGCTAAACATATTTCCAAGAAACAAAAGACGAGAAAGCTGATACTTCAGGAAGACTCCATGGAAGATGAAGCAGTTCCTAAATCACCAATGGGTAAAGTTTCATCTAAGAAGAAATCTCATGTCAAATAAAATTTCGAGGAGAGAGGTATTTCAATTATCTCTGTGAAAACTTCAACAGTGGACACATCTACTCTTCTTGGTAACTCAACCAAAATATCGACTCCTGTGCAGACTTCGGTCATACCACCCGAGGTTTCGTTAACCAAGTTATCTAATGAGGAGGTTCGAACCTCAGGCATCCCTACACATGTATCTGATACGGATGCAAATGTCGACATGGGTTAAGGAGTTTCAAACAAAGAAAACCCATTTTCTACTACTCAAGGTATTTTCGAAACCTCTACCATTCATACCATTACTTCTCTCCCACCATTTTTCACAACTGTTTCTATATCCACTCATTCACCAACTTTTGATCAAGCCATGCAATAACCAATTACTTCTCTCTTTCCCTATCAATCAACTGAACCGCCCAAAACGATAAATGATGATGAAACTGATGATGGAGGGTTTGGAGGTTCATTCGCTGAACTAGAATTTGATCCTGAAGAATAAGAAATCCCAGATCATATGCTTATGTCATGAAAACAATTCAAAATTCTCAACAGAAAGCTCAATTCTTTACTGCAGTCACAAGAAGATGCACGAGGCAAACACTCTGTGTTTGGCATTGAAGTCGATGTCATGCTCAAAGCTCAGGAGCTTCGACTTTAACACAAGTTGTATGTAATGGATAAAAAAAATGAGCTCCGAGTCAAAGATCAATCTGACACTTTCAATAGTGAAATCAAGGAGCTGAGACTGGTTGCGAAAGAACGATGTGAAGACTGTAAGAGAAGATGTAAATCAAAAGCTTGAGGAATTAAAGGTCAACATGGAAAAAGAAATTAATGAGTTGAGTACCAATTACTCTTCTCTACTTTCAAAAGTGGATATTGTTACAGGGGCTGTAACAAAAGTGGTTGAGTGTTATCAAACTCTTATTCCCAAGATTGAAGACAAAGCAACTAGTGATATTACAAGTTTTGGGAAGCTTGATGACATGTTGAGTGAATTGAAAGAGATGGTCTCAAAGTTTGGGTCTTCATCTCTCTTAACCCCTGAGTTTTAAACTAATAAGTTTTATTTATTCGAAACTACCATTCAAAAGGAGTTTGACCCATTATCTCAGTTGACTAATCTCTAACCAATGAATGCCCCACCTATTATCATAGGGGTGCAAGGGGAGAAAGGAGGAGTGTTGGTAAAGGAAAAGGTGCTTCTAGGAAAAGTGAGGAGGAAGTGAAGGTTGTTGGAAAAGTCTTAACAACTCAAATTACAACACCAACAATTTCGAAGGTTGATCCGGTGATAGCAACTAAAACAACTACAAGGCCAATTGTTAAAGGCATTGTAATTGGGTCTAAAGGTGAAGATAGTTCTTCAAAACCCAAGCAAACTAAAATAGATAAAGGGAAAGGAAAAGGGGTTGTTGTAGAAAAATCAAAAGAAGAAAGAAAAGCTGAAATCGAAGTAGAAATGGAAAAGCAACGTCAAATTCAAAGTATCTTGAGGCTTCGTCAAAATGATCCTCGTACTTTAAACAAAGGTGATCCAAAGGAGCTATAAAGTTATGAGAATATAGAAGCAAGAGTGGATTTTAATGAAACGTATGAGTTTGAAAAGAAACCGAGAAAGAGTTGTGACATAGAGAATTCTCACATGAATCAGCTTGATTTTCCAGTCAATGAGATGATGTTTCTTACAGCTCAATATAAAAATGTTGATCAATTTAAGGATAAAGATGATTTTATTCATATGAAGCTGAGATTCCATGCTATGTTGGGAAAGGAACATGATGAGGTTTGGTCACTTGTTAAGATTGTTCGAGTGTTGAGCATAACCAAGGATGTGCTATTTGTAACACCATGTTATGAAAGTATTCGTTATTGGATTTCAGAGGCCCAGGCTAGGGGCATTTCAGACTTTTATGGGTCGTGAAGTTTTTATTTTAGAGTTTTTGGGCCGAGGTGTGTTGCTAGAAGTGTAGGGCTTCTCGCCACCTTTTCATGGATATAAAGTTCGTCAGAAATGGGCTTAGAATGAAGGAGTTATAGCACTTTGTAGTTATTGGCAATATTGGTCCTTAATGGAGAAAGATGGCAAGAAAGGACCATGCATGCAAGGTGGACAGCATGAGTACGCCCAACGTAAGCTGGGGTACGCCCAACATAGAGGGGATGAGGATTCGTGGGTGTTGGAGACATACGCCCAGCGTACGATAAGTACGCCTAGCGTCCTTAAACCCTAACTTTTAGGGTGAGCCACTATATAAAGAACATAATGGCTCAAACCCTAGCCTCCTTATCTATCTCCCAACCTCAGAGAAACCCTAGAACGCCTCATCTCTTCATCCTTGGGAGATTTTGACTTCAAGAAGCTCATTTTGGTGGTGTAAGCTTGGAAGAAGAAAAGAGGAAGTTGGCAAGGAAGAATGGCATCATCATTCGGAACTCTTTCGAGGTATAAAGTTCATAACTTTACTTAAGAATGCTTAGATCTAGTGTAGTGTGGTTTTTGAGTTATTTTGGTTTCAAGAATGGATCTTTGTGATGAAATCTCGTTGGTGAGCTTAGGGTTGCCACCCTCAGAGCTAAAAGGGTTCTTAAGCAGTAAAGTTGCCATCTTTGAGGTCTTAATGGGTTCATGCAAGAGTTAAGACCATTTCCATGGAAGTAGAAATTCATTTTTGGAGTTTGAACTTGTTTGGGGCATGCAAAGTCACCAAGTCAGTAACTTTATTGATTAAGACATTAAAAAGGACTTGGATCTGTGATTGTAGCTTCTGGATCGGAGTATTAAGCAATTAATGAGAAAACGGCTTAACAGGGGGTTACGTTGAGCGTACGTGCATGTATGCCCAGCGTACTCACCATTCACCCAGTATGCTTAGTGTACGTGAGTGTACGCCCCGTGTACTCTGTTAGTTTGGGCTTCGAGTTATTGGGCCTCGGATTGGGCCAATAGAAGTCAGATGATGTGGGCCAAGTAGATGTTTAGGCTTAAGGTAAGGCCCAATAGAGGGATTGGGCCCGATTTAGCAAATTTGGCCACTAGTGGGCTTGGGAAGCTTACCTAGTATTGGGCCTTAGATATGGACCAAGTTGGACTAGGGGTAGAATGGTCATTTTACCCTAAGAAGGATTATTGTATTGGACTAAGTGACATTTGGTATTGGTAGTTCGGGAAGCCGAAGGGTCAGCGGTTCAGGAATTTGCCAATCAATAGCCAGAGGAGTATCAGTAGGGTTCATCAGTGTGGGGTGAGTCTCCTCATTGTGTGAATAGGTCTACGACCACAATTCCAGCCCATGTAGTTTATGAGTAGGAAGACCCGAGGGTTAGCCCTAGGCACTGTATGCTAGTATGTTATTCCGGATCAAGGTCCGATGCCGGGAGGGTGCCCGAGGAATGTTGTATGATAGTTTATACTTGTTGTCTGTGTGATACTCATATGTGCTTGGTATAGAGATGAGTGTGGGCGAGGTCCCGTATCTCACCAATAGCAGAGTATGGACGGGGTTCCGTATCTCATTAGTAGCAGAGCAGAGCTGAGGCCTGGGATAGGAGAGAGGTGAGTGTGGGCGAGGGACCGTATCTCACTACCAGCAGGACCATGGACGAGGTTCCATGACTAACCAGTAGCAGGACAAGGGCGGGGCCCAAGATAGGCAAGGCCTTAGTACAGGAATACAGTAGAGTGTATTTAGCTTTTGTGTTATGTGTTATGCTATATATTTGTATGTGTTTAGCAGGCAAGGCCCAGAGACAGACGGGGACTAAGAGAAACATATATGTATACCGAGCGGGGCTCGATGCCAGGCGGGGCCTGATGCCAGGTGGGGCCCGATGCCGGAGCTAGTCTGATTCCCGACAAGTCCTAATGCAGCGGGTGGGGGCCTAGCATGTGGTTATGTATGTGGTATGTGGTAGGTTGGGGAACTCACTAAGCTTCATGCTTACGGTTTTCAGTTTTGGTTTCAGGTACTTCCGGTACTGGATGGAGGAGCTGAGGGTGATCGCATGGCACACACCATTATTTGTTTAGCTTGGGATGTTTTACTCTGATAAAATAAAACAATGTTTTAGACATGATACTCTGCTGTGATAGTTTTTGAATGAATGGTTGACACTCATGGTTTTATTATTAAAATTAAAACGAAATTTTTTGTCATGATTTTGGGGATGTTACACTATTCGAGAATATGCTACAAAATTTTCGATACCATGTTGTGAGGGCAAATAATGTTACATTCGACTTCTCAATTGCTGATTTTCCCTTGATGAATTTGAACAACCTTATTCAAGTTGTGAACATTCTAAAAAACATGGATGCTTTGAAACTTAAAGGAACTAGTAAAGATGTGTAAGATTTGGGGTTAGGTCATATCAATTTTTTCATAAACAATTACTATGATTGTCTAGCATTGACAGATGTTTAATTAGCTTTGTCAATGGGAAAAGAAATTACTGTTCCTCAGTCTGTGTTGAAGAATCAAGCTGATTTTAAGGATTATATAGATGGGGAGATATGTTTGAAGCCATTGGGGATCGTTTTCATTGGAAAAAGCAAAAAGGGAAAGTCAACAAAGTTTTTATTCCAGTCATGTGATGTTGAAAGATACCCAACTGCTCAATATAAAAACTTAATTGTGCGTATGAATAGTTGTAAGAAGAATAATGATGGGGATAAAGCAGGACTGAAGAAAGTAATGAATTGGTATGCAGAGATAAGAAGAACATTGCATATGGATGCTCAAGTTTTGATAAACTAATTTCGACACTACTTACAAAGGGGGAGATTGTAAGTGTCGAAGTGTGTTGTAAGGTGTCGAAGGTTATTTTGTATTCGATAGTGATGTAATGTTATTACAAAGTCATAGTTATTTCGAAGCTGTAATGTTTTATTCTTTGTATTTTTTGTGTGCTTTCTATTTTTCCTATAAATAGGGAAGGATACATAAGATAGATAAAACTTTTCAACTCTTCTGTTTGAATACTCTTTGTATATTGAAAGCATAATAGAGCTTAAACCATATTATATTTACTCTGTGTGTTCTTAATTCATTTCCTTTCTGATCTCGTTTCATTACTCGATTAAATAGCTTCTACAATCCCAGGCAAAGATCACTTCGTTATTTATCAAGAGATATGACTAACAGCTTGTGTTGTTTCCCATGAATTACAATAAAGGGCCTCTTTTTATAAAGCTTCATGGGTGGCTAAAAAATTTCGTTACATATCACAACTAAACATAAGTGTGAGAAATTGTAATCGAAATTACCTGTTTGACCAGTGTAGTCAAGGACAAGTATGGTTTGGAAAATTTTATCAAGTAACGAAGGGTTAGATTGATACTCACACTGAAATCATATTCCACAAAACAAAATTATTCCTGGATCTTGTTGGGTAAAAAATGTCGTGGGTTTCGAACATTTTATCAAGCCCACGCAAAAAGAAAGCATATGATTTGGAGTATTGAAAAGTGGTACTGAAACAAAAGTTTCGTTAAAGTCTGGAACAAAGTTCCCCGTCAATTCCTTTAATAGTTTGAAAAATTGGGTTCACTTTCATCACGGTCTCATGAATCCAGATCATAAACACAGAATGTTTACATACCTATAACCTGGTTGTTTTTTACCAGAGATGTCTTGGGTATGTGTCTTTGTGTGTGATCGTGAAAGAACTTTAAGATGAAAAAGAGTGGTTCAAGAATCGAAAGTACCTCTGCTATGATTGGACCAATCAATTAACTCTTAACTCATATAAGAAGAGTAAGGTAACTCAGAAACTAATGTGAATATAGCCTGACTGGGTAGGAAACCTCGTAATGAGAAATCCATTAAGGCTTCGAAACACATTGAGTTATGGAGGCTTTGGTCGACATGCTGCAACATGCTTCCAGGTACATCTTAATTAATCCATAGTTTCGAAAATATACCTTTCCCTCAAGCAGCAAGCATGAACCAACAAAAATCTTCGCTAAAAGCTACACAAAAAAAAATAACAAAACAAAAATATTTTTGAATTTTTGAATTTTGAAAGAAAACTACAAAACTAAGAAAATATTTTTGATATTTTGAAGAGAAAAGACAAAAATGAAAAATCTTTTTGTTGTTTTTGATTTTTAAAGAAAAATAGCAAACAAATAAAGAAAATGTAGCTGATTAGCGAAAATAAGACAATGACAAAAGTAACGAAGATTTTCTCAAACCATTATGCAAAATGGCGGAAGCGAAACATGTCGAAGCGTTCACTGTGAACAGTGACCACTGAATCAACATCTTTCCACCACTTTGGTTTCTCATTCTGACGAACTTTGTCTAGGAACTGAATTTGCATCAATCATTCCTAAGCCATTCAAAATTCTTACCAAATATTTTTCATCTAATGGTTTTGTAAAGATATCAGCAAGCTAATCAGTTGTCTTTACAAAATGAACTTCAATATTGCCTTCTTCAACATGGTCTTTAATAAAGTGATAGCGAAGAGCAATGTGTTTTGTTTTCGAATGTTGCACATAATTGTGACAAATGCGTATGGCACTTTGTGAATCACAATACAATGGGATTTTCTTCATGTTGATTGCATAATCACACAGTTGACTTTGTATCAGTATGATTTGAGAAGTGCAAGTAGCAGCAGCAACATATTATGCTTCTGCTATGGAAATTGAAACACATGTTTGTTTCTTTGATTGCCAACTCACAAGCTTCCCATCCAAAAGTTGACATCTGCCACTTGTGAATTTTCGATCAAGTTGACTCCTACCAAGATCAGCATCTGAAAATGCTTGGATGAAAAACCCTATTATCGAAGGATATCACAATCCTAACGAAACTGTGCCTTTGAGATAGCGAAAAATATTCTCAACAGCAGTAAGATGAGGTTCTCTAGGATTCGATTGGTATCTAGCACAATTGCACACAGAAAACATAATATCAGGTCGAGTAGTCGTGAGGTATAGTAACGAACCTATTACGCTTCGATACAATGTGAGATCAACAACTTGTTTGTCTAAAGATGGACGTAGTCTAGTTCCAACTGCTATCGGTACTCGTAGCTTTGAACTATTCGTCATTCTGAACTTCTCAAGCAGATTTCTTGTATACTTCTCTTGATTGATGAAAATTCCTTCTCTGTTTTGACGAATATTTATTCCTAGAAAATTGTTTATCTTCCGCATCATGCTCATCTCAAAATGACTTTTCATCATATTTTCAAATTCAATTGACAATTGAGGATCAGTCAAACCAAAAATAATATCATCAACATAAATTTGAACAAGCATGAGATGATTACCAACTTTATTTTGAAAGATAGTGGGATCAATAGATCCTTTTTTAAATTTTGAAGATTTTAAGAAATTAGTAAGGGTGGCATACCAGGCACGTGGACCTTGTTTAAGACCATAAACAACTTTGTCTAAAATATAACAATGATCAAGGTATTGAGAATTGACAAAACCTGGTGGTTTTTCAACATAAACCATTTCTTCGAGAACTCCATTCAGAAAAGCACACTTCACATCCATTTGATAAACATCAAAGTCCTTGTATGCTGCATAGGCTAAAAATATTCGAAAAAACTCGAGTCTCGCGACAGGGTCAAAGGTTTCATCATAATCAATCCCTTCTTGTTGCAAATATCCTTTTACAACTAGCCTAGCCTTATTTCGAATAATATTCCCTTCTTTATCAGTTTTATTTTAAAAGATCCATTTTAAGCCTATCATTGACACATCTTTTGGTTTTGGAATTAGACGCCAAATTTTATTTCTTTCGAATTCAGGCAACTTAGATTGCATAGAAACAATCCAATCAGGATCTTCTATAGCAATTTTGACTATTTTTGTTTCAATTTTCAAAATAAAGACATTAAACATACAAAATTATTGGGGTACATTCAGTACCTCATTTTTAGCACGAAGTTAAGCTCTAGTTAAACTCCATCTTGAGGATTGCCAAGAATTTGTTCTTTTGGGTGAGTTCGCATCCACTTATCCATTGGAGGAAATGCAGGATCAAAGTCCAAAGGTGCATCTTTAAACATTTCTTCAGTTTCAGATCCTTCTCCTGCAGTTGACAAATTATCATTAATATTAAGAAATTCATCATTTTGATCATTCGAAACATTTGTATTATTTCCATCTTGCTCCCTCTCGACAATTGGATTATTATCAGGATGCTCCCCCTTGACATCAGCATTCATTCTTTGTCCCCCTGCCCCTCGAAAGCATACTCCCCTCAATTTGAGTAGACGAATTCAAGTGCTCCCCCTCCACTTGAACATTTGATTCCACTGGCAGACGTTCGTTAACTCTTGAAGAATTTGTTGATGAAAACGAATCATTGTTATCATGTGTGAGAGTAGAAACATCAGAATGTTTCAATGCTTCTGGCACTCGATTATCATCAGCATTAACTTCTACATCAATAGCACGATCTGGAATACCAAAAATCAAATCATAATTAAAATCTAACAAATTAAAATAGCCACCAGAGACAATCCCTTCGATTTTGCATGTACCTCTTCCAACCTTTCAACATAATAAGCTTCATCTTTGACCTTGTTCTTCTTCTCTTCTTGCTTTCGCAGCATACAATCACTGGCCATATGATTCGCCCCATTGCAGTAATGGTAGTCGAATCCAGAATCATCTTTCAGCTTTTTCTCTTTCTTCTCTTCCTCAGCATGAACCTCCTTTTTCTCAACTTTCTTCTCTTCATTACCAGACTATCCAGCAAAACTTCCCTTCACTTCACTTGTTTTCAACTTTGAATTGAAAGGCTTCTTGAAAAATTTCTTTACTCGATTGTTAGAGTAAAATGCAACAACTTTGTCATCAAAGTTGACGATCCGACCTTCATCCTCCGAATTCTCCTTTTCTGCAACCTCTTTCTCAGTGACTTTCGAAACAAGTGCAAGTGGACCACATATACTGATCTTCGATTCCAAATCAATTTCTTGCACTTCGGATACATGTGCTTTCATCACATTGTAAAGATCATTCAGAGAGAAGTAATCAAAGCTTGGTTGTTTCTTTATCATGAGACTCACATTTATCCATTCCTTCTGAAGACCCATGATGAATGTGAGATTGAACTCCATTGTTGATCGGGTGACCCCATATCGGTTACATTTGAAGATTAGCTCGTTCAGACGATCATAATAAGATTCAATGGTCTCTCCTTCCTTCTGCTTGAATTCTCTTAATTTAAACAAAAGTTTCTTGACTGTACTGATCTTCGTCTTTTTGCTTCCTAGATACTTTTCTTCCAAAGTATCCCAAAGCTCTTTTTCAGTCTTATAGCTACGCAAGTAACTATAAACAACAGGAGGAAGAGCACCTCTGAGTTCTCTTATACACTTCTTTTCATTCTTCAACGATTGTTCATTGACATTTTGATTGTTACAAGAAATTCCAATACTCTGAACAGCAGCAGGAGGATGAACATCACCGAGAATACACTTCTAAAAATTCTGTTCAACTAATCCTCCATATGATCAGTCCACTGATCGTAGTAATCAGGAACCAGAATCATAATCTTCATTGATGAACGAAGGAGATGAGAGTAAGAAGTCATCATGTTCATGTTGAAGTTCACCATTGTTGTATGGAGTTTTTTTTAGAAAAGCTCAAATCAAATTGAAATCAAACAACTAAAACACTCATAATTCACCAATCGAACACTCGATTTAACAACTATAATGCAGAATTGACTCACAACAGAAGATCTAAGATGATTTTCTGAAGCAAAAGGGTGGAAAATTGAAATCTGGAACGAGACTTAACACTTTTGCAAAAACTCATAAAATCAGAACAATTCTGTATGAATCCTTCTCTAATCCCAAATGTAGTTGTAATGAAATTGAGTATGAATAATGAGATCAAAGTAAAGTAAGACTGATGAACACAAGATCTAAATAAAGTCTGTTTCGCTCAATTATGCTATCATAAATACAGAGAGTATTTAGACAAAATCACGAAAGTTCTTATCAATCTCTAGTACACATCCTTATTTATAGGAAACATGAAAGCACACAAAAAATATAAGGGACTAAACATTGAAAACTTCGATACATAAAGCGCCCTTATAATAACATTACAAACTATCGAAACTTTCTAAGACATTCAACACCCCATAACACAATTCGACATCTACAGATATGCCCCCAATGTGGTTGCCACAAACCCCTTCATGTATATCTTTCAAAACTTACATAGCTTCATGACCTTCTAAGCATCTTAGATATGGGCCTGGCATAGACTTTTTTTTATATTACTCCTTGGATAATTACAAAGCGTGAGACCCTCATTCTGAATGCTCTATCGCTTTTTTCTTCTTCTGGGATCGTACCATTTTGGATGTATTCTATGATGGGTTAGATCCAGGACCCTGCATGTTGATGTGGATCTTGAATTTTTGGTCTAAGATCCTGAGTACTAGGATCATGGCGAGCAAGATTAGGACATTTGATTACTCCGATGCTAGCTATTTGATTATGGGTGGTGAGATCTTCAATCATCTTGGGTGGGTCTTCTATTGTTGGGATCGTTATATGGACTATTGGGATCGTGGTTTTCGGTGGGATCCTGAGGGAAGATCCTAGATTGGCTAGTATGTCTGCTTCGACATTATCTTCTCTAGGAACTTGATTTAAATTAAAATTTGTAAACTATGATGACAATATTTTGAGTAACTAAAGGTATTGAGCTAATCTTTCACCCTTGACTATATAGGATCCATTGAAATGGTTAGTAATTAATAATGAGTCAACATATACCTAAAGATCCTGGCTAGTTGTAGTCCCATAATTAGTGCATAATATTCTTCTTCGCAGTTAGTTGCATTGAATTCACAACTAACTACATGGGGTAGGATGTCTCCCTGTGGAGACTTTAGTATGATCCCAAGGCATGCTCCTCTAAATTTGATGCTCCATCTATAAAGAGTATCCATTCTCCCATGTTTTCTTCTTTTTGAAGTCGTTGAATTTCTAACTCTACCTCGGGTTGTAGATCATCACTAATGTCAGCCACAAAGTTTGCTAATACTTGTGACTTTATCGTGGATCTTGGATCATATTTGATCTCATGTGTCTTGAGCTTCACTAACCACTTAGGTGTTGTTTGTTTTTTCTAAAAAACCACTTCTGACCACTTATGGTTGCGTCGCGCAGCACACGCGCAACACTTGGGCATTCGCAGTTGTTTGTTTTTAGAAGACTTCTAACTTAAAAACTGTTGTACATGTGCTGTGTGGCGCAACACTAGACCATCTGCTTTAAACATCTTCACACTTTACTTTAACTTATGGGTCTGAAAGAAGGATCTTATTAAGTTGGTGAGTTATAACTTATTTTCTTATACCTGTCATATCTTCATGTTTCCATGCGAACGTCTTTCTTCTGTTGTTTAGAAACTTCATTAGGTCTTGTTTGATTTATTTGGGTATCGATGATCCTATAAGTACTTTGGCATTAGGATCCTCAGTATTTAAGGGCACTTCGATTAGATCTTGTTCTTCTGCTTCTAATATGTATTGTGCTCTTTACTTTAGTTGCTATGCTTTTCTCGGTACCGTTGAAGGCTTCATTGAGGTTTTATAGCATTCTTTGGACTCTTGTTGATCATTGATGATCTTCACTGTCCCTAAGGGGTAGGCATCTTGACGCATTGGTAGTATGTTGATGGTATTGCTTTCATGTCATGGATCCATGGTCAACCTAGAATAATATTATATGAAGACAAAGCATCAATCACACAAAACTCATTGCATAGAGTTTACCCCTTCGATGTAGATATGCAGTTTGATCTCTCCAACCATATGCTTCATCTCACCACTGAATCTTATCAATATGGAGGTTCTTTCAATTATATTGGATTCTGGGATGTTCATCCTGGTCAGAGCATCTAAGAGTATGATCTTCATTGAGGATTATGCATCCGATAGGATCCTTATGAGAAAGTGATTAGTGATGTAGACAATTATTACCAATCCATCATGGTGAGGATCTTGAATGTTTTCTATGTCTTTTTTGTTAAAGGCGATTTCTTTTTTGCTCGTTATCAGCGTGTTCTTCTGGGGTCTCTCTTCTTTCTCCACCTTTGATACCTTGGCATGTCTTTTGGCTGCAGAGTAAGAAGTTCCATAGATATCAGAACCCCCATAAATAACGTTGATTACCTAGGCGTCCGGAGGAGGGGATCTTGGTTTTTCTAGGATCTTTGTAGGGTCTTGCTCCTTATCTTTGGATATTTCTTTCCTTCTTCCTAGAATTTACTTAAGATATATGTTGCTCAGGAGATAACTAATTTCCTTCCAGAGGACTATATAGTCCTCAGTGACGTGACCATAATCTCATGGTATGTGCACTATTTATATTTATCCTTCTAGCCACTTGATTTTTCTCCTTTTCTTGACCACCATGCTTTCTCACCATGATCCAACATAGCGGAGATCAGACCTAAAACTGATGGGTTTTGTGAAATACATCATACCTATGGTGTACATGCAAACCCTAATAGCTTTTGGATCTAGTTTGTCTAATGAACATGCAATTGAATATCCAAAGCTATAAACCCTAGATCTAGCATACAATTAATCATATTAACATAAAATAGGGTTTAGATCTGACCTTTGATTGTTATATAGCAATAACAATCTAATCGTTGGCTTCAGAAAGCTTAATGCCTCAAGTGTTGCACCTCTAATGGAGTCACAAACACCACTAAGCAACTTGGATGAAGAGGAGAAGAGAGGAGGCTGCCCAAAACATCTAGAAACCCTATAGGAACTCCTTTCCATGTTTTTGGGGCCTTAGGGGTCTATATATACATGTAGGCTATTAGGGTTTACAACTAGGAAACTCTAATCTGGCTACTTAAGCCTTAAGCAGCCCATGGACTCCTTTAACATATCCCTTGGACGAATTCCTTATGGGCTTCCCATAGAATTCGTCCAACCTATATTATTTAGGTAATCCATAGCCTAATTGCAATTATCTTATAATTACAAATCTAGTCCCATAAGTTTAATTAATCTCTTTTAGCCACAAAATTAATTCTTAATTAATTCTTGACTAATATTAATTAAACATTATGATTTCTCCTTTAATATTATTCTTATAATATATTAATAAATCATAACTAAACCTTTCTCTCCTTAATTCATCCTATGTTATGGTGAAGGCAACCCAAAAGGACCATGCTCATAATCGGGTCAAGTACATACCAAAATAGTTATGGACTTAGACACTAATCCAACAGTCTCCCACTTGGATAAGTCTAATAACTATTTTTCGTATGACTTCAGAACCTGATCAGCAATCGTAGCTTTCAAAAGCCGCTGTCAACTCTGATCTTATCAGATACGCGTGTCCTTTAGATAAGGGATTATATATTCCTCCATTCTCAAGATATCGTATAGACATAAGACATGAATTTTAATCATTCTCTCTATACTATTTCCCGACTTCTGATTTATGACGACTGACAACAGACTATAATTGAACACATCAACTTAGTCTCGGCTTGGCCAAGCGCTTAGGTGTCATCGCTAAATCATTGAGGGGACCACATATATCGCTTTTGTCCCACTTTGGGTAGAGAGAATGGATAAACCTCAACTCAAATGATCGCTTGCATTTACTGATTGAATCACAGACAACAATAAGTTTTATAGCACCAAGTTACTAGTGCATTTTCTTATTATCAATGTGCAACCGACCAACAAATAACAACTCACATGTCTCAGTTTCAAGAATATATATCATCTCACTAATCACCCGTGATAAATCCATGAAGTGATCCAAGTGAGCGTGGGTTTAATCCAATACTCTAATCTTATCAGAGCACTCATGAACCCTGCAGCAAACTTGTGCTATGTCTAAATTCTTCATACAATCAACAGACTCTTCATGACAGTCTTCCTTCATACTTACTTCCAATGTATAACCGACTGTGGAGGTTCGAATAACCCAGTTATTCTGGAAGTCAAAACATGCAAACTGAAACACAACAATAATACTTAATCCTATATGGCCCCAAACTTATGGGAGTAAATAAAAACACTTTTGTTTAAACACCATATTGATTACTCATTATTCATTGTTTACTGTTTCAGAAAATCAACTTATTACTCAAATTACAACAATAGTTGTCCCATGCACAAAGCATGCACATTATGTTTCTTATGGTCCTTACTTTGTGAAATAGATCAATTGAAAACCTTTTCCAATGATGCTCATTTCACAATTCCCAATCCTTATCATTAATGTTAGAACACAAGGTTCTTGCCACTACTAGAATATCCTAGATTCTAACATTTTATGCAACGATCCTTTCGCAAATTCATAGCACAAAAAGTCACCAAGACTTGGCCAATGAAATTACAAAGTACTCTATCGGAAATTGTTACAAGACAATTCCATAGACGTGAAGAATCACATTCAAAGTACATTCCTTTGAACATCCTTCTTACATAAAATTTTCTAATCTAGACATAGACTCTCAATATCTAACTCCCAATATGGAAACATTTCCATATTTGTCATATGACAACTCATTCTTAATAAAATCTTATCTATTTATAATAATTTCGATATGGTCCATCCAATACCATACTTCCAACTATTCACAAGTGACCAATCCTCAACGAACTTTGGATCGTCCTTTGATAGTTGTTTAATTATTTTAGTCAAAACCGATTCTGGTCCTTTTTCCCTCTTAATGCGCTAGACATTTGGAAAAATTTAGAATGATCAAATATTATAGCATTTGCAATCGATCCTATACCCGCAGCGTATGGGACACGATGCATAATGTCTTACAGAAAAATATGATACTTTATCAATCTTTTGCCATAATATTTTATGTGTCACGTTCTCACAATTCGAACTATGAAGAGGGATGTCGTAATATTAATTGAAATTTAAGAACACACTATGTATCCTTTGACTAAATTTATTAAAATTTCTCAATCTAGGCTGTAGATTTTGAAACGAAGTATAATATTCTATCCCTTAATTATAGCAAAAACAACTTTTCAACCCATGCAACTTTGCAAATTAAATCTTTGTTTTTCTATAATTAATATTGTTAACTTCCAATACTTTCCATAATAATCATACAAGCATAACACTTATGCTCCCACTATCATGATGATTATTATCATATAATCATAACACTTATGCTCCCACTAGCTTTGACATGTATTCAGAAAACAGTTGAACATCTAGAAAACAATACCTATTGAATTTCTAAAATTCATATTTCTAATACCAGATGCTTCGATAAGCCTTTATCTAAGCTTCTTAACTTTATACACCTTTGCATTAGATAGCTCATATGTGTGTCTAAACAATTCAGAACTTATATCAATAAGTCCCAAATGTTAGACTAACTTCCAAATCTCACAATTCGAACTATGGAAAGGGATGTCGTAACCATAATCGAATTTGAGAATACAATTTTTCACAATTCTTATCTTCTTAAAATCTTTCTTAGTGAGAGAATTTCCTCACAGTCATTTTCATGAAGGGTGGAATCTTATGACACTTAGATTTTATGGTGTATGCGTTCCTATCCATGTGAATTTGCTAAAACCAAGTTTGCGACAAATCCAAACTCATATGGACTGAACTTTCTTAATCTTGATTTCTTGACTTATGGTAACACGAGTGTCCACCATGTCTTCCAATTATTTTAGCAACTTATCCTTACATATCAATGTACTTCCCATCGATCAAGGTACTTTGTCTTTATGCATTCAAATGAGAACTCATAGAACTCACATGCATAATTAACTCAATTGGAATGGCAAAGAAACAAAATAATGTCAACACGATAGGTTGTAAACCTCAAGTCGTGTGCTAGTGATGATCGATAAGGTTTATTCTTGATTCGTTCTTAAAACTTTTTCAAGATCATTAAAACTCCCACTGACCGCTTGACATATATGATTCTCTTGTCAGAAAACAAAACAAATATTCAAGAGTTAGTGTAGCTCTTATCAAGACAAAACACTTCACATAATTAGTCCTATTTGGTCTTTGTCTTATCCAAGACAGCACAACTTACCAATTTCAAATGTGCAAGAATAAGAAAACTTTTCCAAATTCCACATTTGTTGAGTGTTATAAACCTTCTTAAGACTTGTCACTCAATTCACAATCTTGGAGTATAACTCTAAGACTTGATATTGGAATAAAGTATGATTGACTTCTTGATTTAACCATTTCCACAATTCTCGATTCCTCTTCTTGGACATACAAATGTACTAAGACTCACTTAGAGGATCAATTGAGATATTGTTCTTAATCATTAAGACTTATGATAAAACACAATAAAAGGTACTCTCCTTTCTTCTTAGAACAGAGAAACTTTTATCTTTCTGCCTACTTGATCCTTCTTTATTCGTTCTACTATTCATTAAAACTCTTTCAATCAACACAGAATTATACTCAATCTTATAAGTATAACAATATTTACTAAACTTTAGTAAATCATGATGAACATCTTTATCACTTTGTGGTGGACTTGATCAACGTACAACCTAGTGTACTCGATCTCCTAGTCCTTCACTTGACACTTTGTCAAAGAATTAGTCTAAATTTCCCAAATGTGAAAGTTTTTCATTTATCATACAATACATGTTGCATAATTCCAAGTTTCTTTCCAATTGAAACTTGGGCGATGAGAAACTCTCCCTATTTGGTTAATTCTCGACATTTCCACAAATAACATACTTAAGAATCAAATCCATTATTGCCAACAATAGAAACATTCAAACATCAATTTTTTTCATACACGCCATTGCAAGGATAAATAAATAAGATAAAATCAAAATTTTATTTTATTGCAAAACAAAATTTGTCCTTACAATGCAATTCAATTGAAAAACTATGTTATTACATATTTCTTAGCAATCTATTCTAACTCCAAGTAGTAGCTCAAGAATCCAATCTTCAAGCAATGCGATCGAAATCCATTTCTTCACGATCAGATTCAGCTTACTTCTTCCCTTAAGCTTCCTCTCTTTTCTTCGATCCTACAAAACATCAAAATGTAATCTTATCACATCATGTATTAAGAATCTAGAATAAGGAACTTAAAAGAGTTAGATAATGGATTTTACCTGTAGTAGAGCCATACGTCTTGACTCTCCCATCTCTTAGATCTCTCAGGTAAATAGGGTAGCTTTGTCTCCAATGCCCCTTCTCTTGGCAATAAAAGCAAATGGAATCCTTTGGCACAACACATCGGACAATAACAGACTTAGTCCTTTCTGGACTTCCAATGTTGCCAGTGTCCATTGAAGTTTGGAGTTTGATTCACCAGATAAATTTGCTTGACCAACACACCAAATCATTGTTGATTCAGCAACTATAAGCAAATATGTGAGATCAATGAGGTTCGCGTCGTGGTCCATCATATAGTACTCTCTAACAAACTCACTATATGATTCAGGAAGTGACTGAAGAACCCAGTCAACAGCCAATTCCTGGGGGATGACAACACCCAACATACCCAACCTGTCAATAAGTGACTTCATCTCTAAGACATGTGCACACACTGACTTTCCATCTTCATGCTTAATTGCCAATAGAGCTTGAGTGAGCTTGAACTTTTCAAGCCTTTGAACTTTTGGGTTAGGGAGAACAATTGGAGGAGGTGGAGGAAATGAAGCATGATCTCTTGTTCCATGATCATATCATGGAATATCATCTTCGTTTGGAAAACCTGTTCCAAGGGATTTAGGAAAACCATAGTTGTTTGACATCTACAAAACGGGATAAAATTCAAGTTAAGTTGATTGAGTCCTTAATAAAACACCCAAATGAATTATTAAGGCTAGGATCCAACACAATACTCTACAATCTAGAAGAGGGATGCCGTAATCTAGTTGTAGAATATTTGAAGGTAGGTAAATGATGATTTACCAGTTTCCACCATGAAAAACAAAAAGGAAGTTTAAGTTTTAAATGAATTGAAACTCCTAGATCTTTTGAGATTCATTGAACTTTTCAATGGCATGTTTAAATCTCAATTATGCCCTTATATTTGTGACTGGGATGCCGAGGATCACAAATAAGGTGTGAATAACCATACGAATCACGTGGTGCATCCAATGCTACTATCACCTAATCAATGTGCTGGTTAGCCACACATGCTCCATTGATCTATGATAAGCATCGAGCCACCCTTCGCTACCAATGTCATCCCCAAATTAGTGTGTCGGTTAACCACACACGCTCCACTAACGTTTGACAAGGGTACAAAGTGTAATTCCATGGATTAGCATACAATTTCACATTTTTCCTAAAGTAACTATGATTTGGGAATTTGAAAAAGCATTTAGTTACTTTGTACTTCATTATACTTATAATGGAAGGTTTATGTCCTATCCTACCCGTTCAGCTAACGATCCTCCACTAGTCAAGAGTGTGGTGGGTAAGATTGGATACCCATTTAATCACCATTTTATAGGCAATTTCCATAAACATCCCTTATAGACCAGCTTCGTGAATGAGGCCTACTAATGGTAAGACTGACTCTTTACTCATATATATATATATATATATATATATATATATATATATATATATATATATATATATATATATATAATATTAGACTTTTAATGTTACATATATATATATATATATATATATATATATATATATATAGTATAGGGTGTATTTTACACTTTTTAAAATACTAGGGTTTTAGAATTCAACATTTCAAAATTAAACTTTTAATCAACTTTTAAATTCCAAAACTTGAGGGAAAGTTTTGAAACATTTCAAAACATTAGGGTTTAGAATTTAAACATTTCAAAATTAAACTTTTAATCAAAAAATTTAAATTCCAAAACTTGAGGGCAAGTTTTGAAACTTTTCAAAACATTAGGGTTTAACTTATTTAAATTTCAAAAACAAAACTTTTAAGTTCAAATTTAAACTATAAAACCTAAAGGGAGTAATTTGAAACTTTTTCAAACTTTATCAAGAACATTCTATATCAAAAAATTCAAATAAGGTCATTAACAACTAATTGGTGGTTATCTAATTCTGACATAGTCCAATTTCTTACAAGATAATTCACCAAATAATTCAAATAATTAAATTTAATCATATAAGGAAGTAATTGTTCAATTAATATGAAAATATCTTTTATTTTGGCAAGGATAATCACCCAATATCATAAAAATCTGATTTTTATCAATCAAAAACGTTTTGCTAATTATCCCACAACAAAAAAGACAAGAAAATCACGAAATATAGCTGTCAGACTCGCTGACTCGTCGAGTCATCACTGGACTCGTCGAGTACCCAGTGGACTCGGCGAGTCCAACCTCAAAATTAAAAAAAATCGTTTTTCAGCCAATTTTCGATCAAGTAAGCATCAAATTCACTAATAAACAGCCCTAGGCTCTGATACCACTGATGGGTTTTGTGCAATACATCATACCTATGGTGTACATGCAAACCCTAATAA